>NC_030383.2:62682852-63882852 GCF_001625215.2 Daucus carota subsp. sativus | reverse complement strand
AGTATGTTATTGATATTTTAGATTGTTAAAATAGAATATATCAGTTCAATATGGTAATAAATGATGTGCAATCAACCTACAGATTTCTTACAGACCTGTAGAGGTTCGACAAATTTAGCCATCCACAGGAGGTTGGCTAAAATTATAGACAACAGCTCCATATGGTTGGAGTAGGGGTGGCAGTTTCGGGTAACGGGTCGTGTTCGTGTCAGTAATCGGGTCAATTTCGAGTCGATTTCGGGTCAAGCTAAAATCACTTAAAATTGAATAAAACTGAAAATTGAAGTTATTAGAAACGAAATTGGAATTTCGGGTCATGTCGGGTCCATTTCGTGTCAAAACGGGTGATTTTCGGGTCACTTTCGGGTTTTGTCTCAGTAAATCGGGTTACGGGTTTGGGTCGGGTTCGGGTCGAGTTCGGGTCGTGTCTGATATTGTCAGCCCTAGGTTGGAGTATGTGTTTTTCGAGCTGTTGGCTAAATTTTTTTATTTTTGGTATGCCAACTCACTTTTTAGCTAATGGTTTTGAATGGTTGGAGATGCTCTTACAGGTCCAATTTAGCCAACGATTATAGCCAACGCCGTTGGAGATGCTCTTACTCGTTACCCGAAAACTCATTCGATAATATCATTTAATATGACCCGATTCAATTTGAACTCATATCCAAGTCGAATTCGGATAAATTTTCATATTCGTCTAACTAAATTAGTCAGCTCGACACGAATTTATGAAATTAAATAAGTCAAGTTCGTGTAGAGATTTAATCTCAATTAAATGTAAAATTAAACAAACCAATTTGACTGAATCGTTAATACCTACTTATTTAGTTAAACAAGCCGACTCGATTCGACTCGTAAAACTAAACGAGCGAGTACTTACCTTTAGAATTAATATGCCAGATCATGTAATTTCACATTTTTAATCAAAACTAGAAAATTTATGAATTATCAATAACTTGAGCATTCGATAATAATAAAAGTTTGATGGGGTTGAGGGCACTCATAGCAACACCCTGAGATTACAAACTTGTCATTTTAACTTTATATTTTATATTATTTCAAAATTTTAGAGGAGTATTTAAAAGATGTGTCGAAAGCGGAGTGGTTTAAAGTTTAAAAAAAATATTTAGACTCTCTCTAATTTGCACCAACTCCTTATTTTATTATTATTATTGAAATTGAACCGCAAAGAATCTTTGAAAATGAGTTCCAAGATCAGTTATTCTAGGATTGTCTTTACATCAGCCAATCATAAAAAAAATGGTCCACTTTGACTAGCTCTCTGTGATTTAAGTACAACTAAACCGCAAAGCCTGCCGGAATAAACTAGGTTCCAAAGGTCTTGATAAAATTTGGTGAATTCAAATTAGTCAAGGCATGGATAGCATGATCAATGCTTATCACCATTGTTTTTTTTTAACAATGCACGCAGAGTTGAGTTCCCGGGACAACAGAAAATAAACCCCACCAGTTGAAATATCCAATCGTTTACTGCTTATCACCATTATATATTTTTTACTAAATAGTTCTTTTTATCAGGAATATTATGATTCAATGATTCGGGTTCATACATGTGTTTATATTTATATGGTTCGATTAAGAAAATGTGTATTTCAATTTAAATTTATTAAACGTTTTCTTGTCAGAATGACTAGCAAAGGTTGGAGTTTCTTGCCTTGTCTGTGAAATGGCCAAACACAACAGCTAAACGTAAACAGGATTTGCCGGCAATTAGAATATCAATGATTTTATTATCTGTTCTATTTTTTTCGTCTTTCACTGGAAAAAGTTAGAAATCATCCAGCAGTCAATTTTCTTAGTTTTATACTGATAAATTCAACTCCGGCTGAATCGATTCTTGATTCGATTTTTATAGACATATTTTATACTGATAGTAAAAAATAATAACACTAATAATAATAAACTATATAGTTTATAAGCTAGTATATTATTAAATATAAATTATTGATTTCACATGAAGTTTCTCTTTTCAAATTTCAATAGACTTTTATATACGTAATTTTTGAAGTTATACAAACTTAGATAATCAACAACCGTCTTTTTGAAATATCAGTCGTTTAATTTTTTTGACACATATTTCTAAGTCTGAGTGCATAATTAAAATTTTTAATGCTACTCGATCAGAGCGTAAGCTAGTGATGCTTTCAGTCAATGGACTCTCGCCATCTAGGCTGCTGTATTCCACCGTTTTATTTAGCAGCACGACGTTTGTATTGTTCTCCCACAACCTCATTTTCACGGTTTAGACTGCTCCCGTTTCGCTCCGCTACTACGGCAATCGTTTTTGCTTCATATGTGTAGAAAATAAAACAGACCTATATTAGGGCTGTAATTCGAGTCGGGCGGCTCGCGAGCTCGCCCGGCTCGAACTCGTTTAAGTGGGCTCGGCTCGACTCGACTCGTTAAACGAGCCGAGTTCGGGCAAAGGTTTCGGCTCGTTTAATTAAACGAGCCGGCTCGACTCGACTCGTGAAATTAAACGAGCCGAGTTCGGGTAGAGGTTTGGGCTCGATTAAGTGTAAGATTATACGAGCTGGCTCGCTCGACTCGTTAAAACCGGCTCGTTTAGCTCGCTCGACTCGTTAAAACCGGCTCGTTTAGCTAAACGAGCCGGCTCGACTCGACTCGTGAAATTAACCGAGTCGAGTTCGGGCAAAGATTTAAGCTCGATTAGTTAACCGAGCCGGCTCGACTCGACTCGATTAAACTTGGCTCGAATTAGGCTCGGCTCGAAACTCGCCCGGCTCGGCTCGAATGAAAGCCCTAACCTATATTGTAAAAGAGTAAACTGATTCTTACTCATTCAAGTTGAAATTCAAATCGGGAAGTGAGATCTCATTGGTACCAGAAATTGCAACACAACTAGAACCAGTCCACAAATTACAAACTGCATGCTTCAAAACAACAAATCTTGAATTTATAATCATCTTAAAATCACTATACAAATCGAAAACAAAGAATCTGATCAGAAAATATCAAGAATTTCCAAGATTTTAGTATTACAAAGAGGACAATTTCCCCTCTTGACCCAAAGCTCCCTTGAACACAACCTACAAAATGTATGACCACAAGGGATAAAAGCTGACCCTTTATCCCTCACCATGCAAACACAACACCCACCGCCATGCACTTCTCCGGCACCACCAACACCTCCCTCGACGTCTTCATCCTCCTCTGTCACATCATCATTCGGTATAAAACTCGTCTCGAACCCGATTTCCATTTCGGTCTCGAGTAATGCCATCAATGACAACCTCGCCGGCCCTTCTTCTCCGCCGTCCTCCGGCACCGTCGCCGCCGTAACCTCCGGCGTGACGTCATTTTCCGGCAACCTAGTATCAATATTCCGGCCGGTTCCGCTCAAATTCTCCGGCATTCCACCCCGACCCATGATCATTCTACTAGTCAATATTGTATTATTGATTGCAACGTCGGAGATGAGCATACGACTGGCCGAGCACCAGGCGGCGCCGCCGCGCCGGAGCCGGAGCTTCTCCCTGAATCCCTTCCATTTCTTCCTGCTATTCCCACCGGACTCCTGCTGTAAAACATCAAGCAACGTCGGAAAATCCGTCTTGTCAGCGTCGATCACAGAGCCCAAAGTCTGGCCGGAAATCGAATTCCGGCGATGATCATCGCCGGAATCCTCTTCTTGCCTCAAACGCAGTAATTCACCTAGATGGTTTGATGGGCCACCTCTATTTCCCATCAAAACAACAAAAACAAATCACACAAGTGTGTGAAATCAGAAAAAAAATGGAGAAAAATCAAGAAAATGAAGCTGCAGTTCTTGATTCTTCATGTAAGTATAGGTTAGTTTAGTAAAAGTGTAGAACATAGCAAGAGCATTGGATGCTTGAGAGAGATTGACTTTTGCTTTATGCTTTTTTGCGCATGTAATGAACAAGTGAGATAATTATGAGGATGGAGAAAAGACAAGTTATAAATTTGCAAAGGAGAAAAGAGAGCACAGTGGGGCTGGATAAGGTGGGCAACGAGATTTGTTTATGTGGTCGGCTAAAATGCGAAAGAAAAAGAAGTTTTTGTTCGACATTGACAGCTCATTGCTCGATAAATGAATATTCGACAAACAATGAATTTAGTTAACATATATTTCTAGATAAAGAGTATTTATTGAATCTTATTGGTGGGTTTTGCTTGTAATTTTAGATAATAATCTGAACAATTTTAGTTTTTGATATTTATTTTTGTTTTATCAATAACAGGGACATTCTATGTTTATAGAGTGATAATCCGACTTAATTGATGTAAACACGAAATATGGATTAATTGAGTTGATCGAATGATTAATTGAATAATAAAAGATTTAATTAGTTCATCGAGATAAATAAAATGGAAAAAAATGAAAACACAAGGACATTGTATTTTTTGAGTCACCGGAGGCTGATTAGAAAGGTTCTAAGTACAGTGTACAACTCTAAACAGGAGGTTCTGTCTAAAGTTGTACTAATACTTCTTGAATTAAGTACAAGAAAGAAGATTCTTTTAGCTGTGATTGATATTTAAGAAAATTAATTATAAATATAGCTTTCAATTCTTTTGTTGTGTAGAAACAGCAGGGCAAGCTTTACTTTAAGAAAGCCGTTCTGAGAAAGAACAGGTCTCATATGATTATACAGTCATGCACAAAGCCGGCCGAGATGGAAGAAAGCTTAGTCGAACTCAGTTTTTGGGGTCTAATTTTAAATTTTTATATTAGATGTTCAAAACATCAGATTTCCGCCTATAGTCAGAATCACCCGATTTATGCACATTAAAAGTTAAATTCATCGAGGCTTATAAGCTATGGCAACGAATTAATCAAGATTGTTGCATATTAAAGGCGATCATAAAATAAGCAACACTTTTAAAGAATGCATGTTGATAAAACATATTTAAAAGGAAGAACACTTCAATAACAGGCTGTCAACATAAAGGAACTTCATAGCTGAAGGCTGAAGTTGCAGCACTGCTACTAATTAGAGCTCCGGACTGAAGTTGCCGTCTGGCTGGGCTTCAGTAATGACTTCATTGAAGAAGTTCATCTACCACCACACAAAGATTTGATCACTTTCTCCTTCAGACCTTCAACTGGTTCAATAAAACAATAGGGTTTGTGGTGTCAAGTTTCAACCCCATCAATAGAAACAAAACCTCGTGTGGTAATGGTCGTGAAAATCAGGAATTAGAACTAATTGGCTGACCTGCCGATTCAGGATTATCGGAGATTTTTTCGATAAAACGTGGATTTTTAGTCAAATCAGAGTGTAATCGATAAATCAAAATATTTTTAAGAATTAATTGGATATTAATCGGGAATTTATCAGAGATTTCAATAAATCGGGATATTTAGAACATTATATATGGTTCATTAAACTTTTCATCATATAGCCTGTAATGAGAGATGGCAGCTAGTCTAGACTAAACGTTTTCGAGTAGCATATATTCATCGGAAGAAAAATGCTACTAGATGAGAGAGACCGGGAATGAGTTAATTTTCCGGTAAATGACTTGCATATGCATTCAATAATTATGTGCCCAGCCCCATGAAGGACAAGGTACATTGTTTAATTCCGTGAATTTCAAATACACAGGGTAGCACTTCAATCAAATTCGTGTTTGAAACATTTAAAATTTGCAGCAATCACTCTTATTTAACTACTTCAGATTATTTTCGAATTAAATGATATCTGGATTCGTACTTTTCCCGCCCATTGTAGTTGCAGCTTGATCATGCCTTTCATGCTCCGTCTCCAGACTCCAGCTGCAGATGGAGTTTCTATTTTGTGCTCGATATAAAGGGTAGCTAGTGGAAGAAAGTAACGAGTACTTGAATATAAACTATATTTGGAATAAAGGATCGACCAAGAGTTTGAACAGAAAAATAGACCAATTTGATTAAAAAAAAAAAAACCTTTTCAGCGGAAAATCGTCAGATTCCTGATCTTATCAAGTGCGAGGCCATAACATTTTTAAACCGATAAAGTCTTGAGGCCTCTGCCAAACCAGAACTCTGATACTACTATGTTAAGAATCAATCCATCAAAAATCTTAAGGTGTTGGAGAAATATAAACTATATTTGGAATAAAGGATCGACCAAGAGTTTGAACAGAAAAATAGACCAATTTGATATAAAAAAAAAAAAAACTTTTTCAGCGGAAAATCGTCAGATTCCTGATCTTATCAAGTGCGAGGCCATAACATTTCTAAACCGATAAAGTCTTGAGGCCTCTGCCAAACCAGAACTCTGATACTACCATGTTGAGAATCAATCCATCAAAAATCTTAAGGTGTTGGAGAAATACCCAAATAGATCTTATGTTATATTTGAACACATATTGTGCCTTGCACAGACTATAATATCACTACTGTTCTCACTTTTCGCTGGAGAAAACTGTATCAAGGCTCTTTTAATCAGAATCTGTTGGACAGAATTACACTCATCAGCAAAGGAATACAATGTCAACACAGAGTATAGATGACTATGAAGTTATGAACAATACTTAAAACCGCGCATCGGAATGAACTAATGCAAATCAGACTCCCCTGATTACAAGACACTTGCAGGTTTCTTGAATTGACTAGGTTAAGGAATTAGAGTACACAGACGATAGATAAATAAAATTGGACCAACAAATTAACCCTGTAATTAAATGGTACTTATCAGTTATCAACCTATATATTGACAAGTTCTCCTCCAGGTTTCAGCAATATAATTTCACCTCTTTTAATAGTACTATTACCGGTATTACCTTTATTACCCACCTACCAATTTGAAGGAAGTTAGTTATGCATCATTTTCCTTCCACCTCATTACATGTACCGATGTACGTGAGTTATCTTGCATGCATCACCAATGTAAGTCATGCTGCATACTGTCTTTTACTAACCTTATAGTACAGGCACTGCAGCTCTTTCTTTTGGTACTCAACCTGTCACGGCTAGTTTTTTATATTTGGAATGGAGACCACATATTTCAAAGCTCTGTTTAATAAATTATTTTAATGTTTTCTTAAATTTTATTCAGAAAAGATATTTTTTTAAAAAAATTATGAACTTATATATCTTGAAATACGTGTAAAGCCGTGAGAAGAAAAAAACGTAACGAAATGAGTGGGACGGATGGAGTATCAAAATTCACACATTCAAAATGAGTGGTGTAAGTTTAAGATTATGACTTGTAGCTCGTAATTATTCTAATGATTTGTGATTTAAATGTCTTTTGAGTAATTTTGTATTATAAGTAGATATGAGTTATTACGTATACAATGATAAAGAAAAATATGATAATGTGTTTATCTGCATGATATAAGATGAGTAGTTTATGGACTTATAATTTTGAGCCACTTTTTAAAGTTTAGTAAGTTAATGGCATATTACACAAATATATTTTACCTTGATTTAAAAGTAAAAGATACTTCAAAACCCTAGTATCAAAGGGTGAGAAAAAAATCGAATAAATCCGAAAGCAGAATCGAAACTGCTAAAAACTGAATTATATAAAACTAAATCGAAATCGAAATTCAAATTTAAAAATCGAACCAAAAATCGATTATTCGGTTCCAATTATAGGTGAGAACAATCCGAAAATTCTGAACCAATCCGATTTTAAAGCTAATCAAAATATTTGTATTTTCATACTATGGATACTTGTAGATTTGAGAAATCAAAAAATAAAGAGTGATGATAAACAAGAGAAGATATGTGATGAGACTGATTACAAGAAGATCCTGTTATGTTTCGTGATTATGGGGTCGTTTGAGTAAGTTTAAAATAAGTGCTTTTTACTTAAAATAAATAAGTGTAGTAGAAATTAGAAACAAGTTAAGACTTATAAGTGACTAAAGTGTTTGGTAAGTAAGTAGAAACTCTGAAAGAAAAGCTAGCATTCCTAGCTTTTTATAAGTGATTTTTGACTTTCTACACAAACAGTACGAAATAAGTGCTTCTAACTTATAAACGAAGCCGGCTTTTAAGCCGTTGCCAAACAGCCCCTATGTTTGGAAACCAGATCAGTTTAATGCGGTGAGCCTCGTGGCTGATCTTCTAACTCCTTCAGCCTTTTGGTTTCATTTTGGGCCTCATGCTTCTGAATGAATTAGCAAAGTCCTGCAAACAGTGATTCTAATGCACACTTGCGACCTCTGTCTATTTTAGGTTGATTTTCATACCTTTGAGGAAAAATAGATTTTTTTGCCATCTAACTTATTGTTTGTTTAGAAATTTGCCACCGACTTATAATTTATTTTTTTTGTCACTAATATTAGGTTCGGATTATTTTTTGTCACTGACGTTATGTTCGGATTTGATTATTAACATTATATTATTCTTTTTAGCATTATTGAAACACAATGGTAGTCCGCAATATTATGATTATCTAATGTGTGTCTATATCTTTATATGTAGTACTCCATATGTGCCTGGGGTAGTTTACCTTGGAGGACGAGATTTTGACACGTATTTTAAGACTACTATAAGATTTAGTTTCATAAATTATATTAATATTTTTCTAAATAAAAGTTATGATTGTCTGTTGTCTATATTATATATTGTTTCATAAAAATCAAGGTTAGATGTCATATACAATTATTTAAATTATTGTACAAAAATAAGGACGAATACTATAAAGAAAGTAGACAATAGACAATTATAGAATTTCTTAACCTTGATTTGTGGTTTATATGATATCTAAATTGGTGATTGAACTCCACAAAAATATAGTATCACTTGACTCGATTTTGCTTGCGAATCGATTGTATATGATAAATTGTTTGAAGTCATTGATTTCAAATTGATGATTTAATGAATCTTTAAAATTCTAATAATAATTATTCCCGATTTTACCGCTCATTTAGTTATTACTCCATCCGTCTTCCTATTTTTTTATAGTTCTTTTTCACTGCCTGGCACGTATTTTAAGGTTCTTACTTCTTATAAAACATAGTTTCAAAATTTAATTTTGAAATTTTCTTTTTTATGTATAAAATTTCAAATGTTAAATTTTTATTCAGAAAAGAATTAAAATAATTTATGAAATAAATCTTTTAACAGTCTTAGAATACGTGTCAAACTCTCGTCCCCGTGATAAACTATCTAGTGGACATATGAAGTACTATATACAAAGATATAGATATATATATATATATATATCAGATCTTCATAATATATTGTAGACTATGAATATATTTTTTAAGGGAAAATAGTTTTTTTTGCCACCCAACTTATTGTTTGTTTAGAAATTTGCCACCAAATTATAAATTTTTTCTTTTTTGTCAAAATCGATAATAAAATTTCAGTTGAGATTTTTAATTTTTAAAATCGAAGACACATATTATTGTTGAGATTACGATTTTATCTAAAAAACACATCAAACCGGCATCCCCTCTCTCCTAGCGGTACCTAAGGCACAGCTAAGCTAACATGTTCACAGGTGTCTTTTGGTGGATCACTTTTTATATTTGCACAAATTTCCTCGAAACTAGGCTACATATAAATTAACACGGATAATCGTAAATGAAAAATAATATATATAAAGTATAAAGCAAAAATGAGAGAGACATATGAAACATTATTTTATAAAATCTAAAAATATTATTAATTTGAAACTATTATAATTATCTTTTATCAAATTCTAAAGAAGAATATAAAACTAAGACCAAATATTCTCATATTTTAAGTAACTTTAATTAAATATTATTAGATTATTGAATAATTTTAAATTCCGCTTCATCATAACAATTTTTCAAAAATATTTTATAATTCTTATGAAATACTTTTAAATTTGATGTAGTTATTCAATAAACATGATATGTCGGAGCATATTCCATGGAGTCGGCTATAATCGTTGGCTAAATTGAACATGTAAGACATTATGTAAAATTTAGGGCTTTTTTTATTCATAACCACGTTTTCAATCTTATTTCCAAAAATACTACCTTATCCAATCTTATTTTCAAAAATACTACCTTCTCTAAAATATTTTCAAAAATACTATGGTTGCATATGCAACTATATATGCAACTACAAATCCTGATTTCAAGTTCCAGATTTCAAATGTCATTTTCGACCTCATCTTTGGGATCGATATATATATATGTATATATATATATATATATATATATATATATATATATACATATATATATATATCGACTCCAAAGATGAGGTCGAAAATGACATTTGAAATCTGAAACTTGAAATCAGGATTTGTAGTTGCATATATGGTTGCATATGCAACCACCGTATTTTTGGAAAATATTTTCAAAAAGGTAGTATTTTTGAAAATATTTTAGAGATTTGAAAATAAGATTGGATAAGGTAGTATTTTTGAAAATAAGATTGAAAAAACAATATACAAGATAATTCCCCATAAATTTATTGAACTTCATTCAATAATATTGGCTATATTGGTCGGTTATAATTTAAAAATATTACGTTACTCCCACCGTCCCTTTTTAGTTGTCACATTTCTATTTTTATTGGTAAAATTGTTTATTTTTTTTACCAAAGTTTATAAGTCATGTTTATATTATTTTTAAAAACTGAAAATTACTTATTAAAGTAGATTAAAAGTTATTTTCGGTGACATATTTTTTTATTTTATTAATTGATAAAATATTAATAAATTTCAGTCAAAATTTGGTCAATTTGACTGATCAAAAGTGAAAAGTGACAACTAAAAAGAGATGGAGAGATTGTTATAAATGGAATATATCAGTTTAATATAGTAATAAATGAAATGTAATCTTCATAGTTCGACAAATACAACTATCCATAAAATGTTTGGCTAAATTTATTGACAAGAGGTATGTATGGTGGTAGAATTGGAGCGTGATTTTTTAAAGAGATTAGTCATATATTTTATTTTTATTATGCCAATTCAATTTTTAACTGATAAATAAATGATCTCCATGGTTGGAGATGCTCACAATATTTTTATATGTTCCGATTAATAAGATTATCTAAGATACATAAATCCCTTGAATCTAAAATAAGAAATCTGGAAACATACTTATGCCAATTACAATTCAAAAAACAATCACAATCTTTCTTCTTAAAAAAAAAGGAAAAAACAATCTTACCATTTTCTCCCAGCAAAATCTTAACATGCCCAACCACAATCCCAAATATACCCCTACAAACACACCGCAATTACCTTCCTATCCCTATAAAAACCAACAAAAACAAATGGGCCACATCAAAAAGGCCCTCTTCTTCATCCTCACTGCATGTCCAGCCCATTACTCCCCTCAATCCTAGTGAGAGAAACAAAACTAAACAAAATCAAAATCTAGAGAGAGAAACTCCGCGAACGAGCAATACATACATACACACGCACTTTTACGCACACGAATTACCCACGTAAAGTCAATAATCACGTATCTATTTATTTAATTTTGTGTTTTATTGCGAGATTTCGGTGGAATTCGATGGTTTTTAGGGCTAATTTGGTGGTCTGAAAGCGGAGCAAAACCCTAGAAATTGTCGGGAGGCTTGGGAGGCTAATTGCTGCGTGAATTTGTGTAATTCAGGTATATTTATACAGAAGCCCTATGATTTCGAAGGCTGTGTAACCTAAAATGTTATTGAATTGTGGATTAGGGTTGTGTTGTGAATGAGTGTGTGATTGTTTGTTAATTGATCATGTTGTTGCATTATGTGTGAGTGTTTGGGTTCTTTGAAATACGCAAGTGATTGGAAGGGTGTGTTTATGGGGTTTTTTTTCGTGCTGTGCATTTCGAGTTTAGTGTGGTAAAGAGTTAGTTTGGTGTTTATGTGTTTAAATGCTGTGTTGTTCAGGAGTGTCGAGAATGTGGAGTTTAGAGTGTTTTAAGTGTGTCGATGGTACATGTGTATTTGCTATATCTGTGATAGTAGTTATGAATATTAACTTACAAGCATATTTAATATGGCATTTATAGTTCGTCTCATGCTGTTTGTCTCTTCTTCATCCGAACCCGCATAATAATATCGTCTGTTTGACTCGAACCATTTTAAAGTTACGGAACAAGGTGGTATATGATTTGCTCTCTTCTTATCCATCTCTATGTGTGCTCATGTGTCTTTCTTGACTCAACTTTGTGATGACATGTCATTGATACTGTTACGTTGGGATTATGATTGGGTAGTGGTGGTTATTCATTATTTTTGCTCTTTAAGTGCATTAAATGCAATTGTTATCCTGATTGAGAGTTTTATTCTCCTATTAGTATAAAATTGATTTTACTCTTAACTGCCTCATGTATCCTACTAGTTTTTACATACCAACAACCGTGAGGAACTACAGTTTTGTAATATTATAAATCAGGGTCCTTCATGTACACTTTGTGTGTGCTTATACCACTCCACCTTTACTTTGAAAATTGAATTTCTAGAAGGTTTGCCACTTTTGTACAATAGAGATTTGTTATGTTAATAGGTATTAAGCATCTTTATGACTTTGTCTATGTTACACATTTTCACACAAACTTCATTTTAGAATACAAACACCTAATATTAATTTGTGGTACAACTCGTAAGAAAATAAAAAGGGTAGCATATACCGCTAGTAATATCGCTGTGGTGCTTTACTAATTTAGTTGAACAGAAATTCATACATATACATGTGTTCATGTATATGTTTTTAGTATATGAAATTTGTGAGGCTAGGTTTAAAGGTACTGACAACATTATTAAGGTGTATTTAAAAGAATGCTTAAAATTATAATGATTGATAAAATGACTATCGAGTACATCTCTGTGTGTTGTGAAATTTCTACAAACGCACACACAATTGTTTGGATATGTCAGACAAAATTACTCGTAAATAGTTATTCATGTGCGTATGAAAGTTTCTTTGATATGTATATATGTATATATGCATGTGATGCCAACTTTAGTCCTTTTTTATGCGTTACCAAGTAATATTAATATTTTTTTTTCCGATGATATAGTCATTAATAGCGTACGTGCAAGCTTTTAAGTAAATTATTACCAAAATAAGTTGAAAGTATATTGTCTCTTTGTGTAGAAAGTAAAATTGACTTCAACCGAGTCATTATCCTAGTTTTAAAGTACTTATTTTGTTTGATTACTGATTTACTTTTGTGATTTGACTAGGCCTGGCAATTTGACACGTAACACGCTAACACGAAACGAAACGACACGAAAAAAATGGATATGGGTTTTGATTTTCGATACACGAAACACGAGAGTACACAAACACGAAATTACACGATAGATTTCGTGTCGGATATGGGTTTTCATTTGGGGTACACGAAATACACGAAAGTACACGAAATATTTGTAGATAATATTTATTATATATATGTTATGATATATTAAATATATAATTGTGTAAAAAGTATATATTTATATGTTTGTGTGGATATATATTGTAGATATATTAACACATTTATAGAGAATTGTATACAAGTATAAATATATCATTAACATTTAATAAAATTATAAAAGAAAATATATATTAAATCTATTTTTTGATTAAAAAATATATTAATATTATTATGCATAATATACACGAAAAGTACACGAAACGTTTCGGATCGGATATGGGTTTCAAATTAGGTACACGAAATTAATAACGGGCGGATACGGGTTTCACCTTCGAGTACACGAAACACGAAAATACACGAAACGAAACGATTGCCACCCCTAGATTTGACTTCAAAATCAATAATATCATCTCCGAAAGTAACTTCCAATATTGTTTCTCATGCTGTTTCTTTTATATTATTTACTTATATGTTATATATTGTTAACTAAACCATCTGAACAGATAATAACCTACATGTAAAAAATTTATATTAGTCGTTTGTATGAAAATAGTATTAAATAACTAGTGACTTTTGGAAGTAGGCCAAACAGGATACTTGGTGTTAATGAGAACCCAGTTTACTTCCTAATTATATGTTCAAGCATCAGATCAATACAAGTTTTTTATATTTGGAAGTGTCCACTAGCTATTAGTGTTAATGATCTTTGTTCAAGTGCTGTCGGTAATTAATAAAATTTCTTCAATTCTTCCCTCTTTATTTCGTTGTTTTGAGTGTAACTAAATATTACTGCCTATATAATGTGTTCCCTTTTCTTTTATGATATTACACCTCAATTTTGGGCTGAACTGGGGGTCTTACTCCCTCTTTTTATGGATGCAGTCGAGGTAAAGTTTGCTTCATGGTTTAGTTCGGTTACACATTTAAGTGATATAATTACTTACATAAAATGATTTCTGTATGTTATATATAGATCCTGTGTCCATTAGTTACATTTTCTTGTAATACTCTGATCCTAAGATATAAGAACTGCCACATATGATTTAGATCCATCAAGCCTTATATTTACATTATGTATTGTCCCTTGAAATAGTGACAATTGTTTTTATTATCATGTTGCTACTCAATGAGTGTTGCACTGCCTCCTTAATTTTACTCTTCTTAATTCTTCTTTAACTCTCACCCATCTTTTATTACAGGTACCATACAATCTTGAAAAGATGGGACTGCTTAAGATCTGTGATAGGAATGCGTAGATGTAGTCCAGAACTTCCTGGTTTAGTCTATGCTGCAATTGATTCTATGGGAGTTGTTAACCACAAGGGTGGTGTTAGTACAGATCTTTCTCCACAGCAAACTGTCATTGAGGAGACAAAAGTAGCACTGAGGTATTTTGACCTTTTCTTTTGTTACTTAGTATGGGAACTCTTACTTTACAAGGTAATATTAATTCTATTGTTTTTAATAGGAAGCATTATGTTTGTTACGAGGAAGCAAGAAGGCAATTGGAGTTTCTTGAACAAGTAAGCAGCATATACTAGTTTACCACCAAAATCTTGCTAAAAAGTATCAGATTACTATTTGCAAGAATTAACCTAGCAGATACCCCTTTCCTCTCGGTAATAAGAGATCAAGGGTTCGAAACCCTGTAATGGCAGTTTGCATGTATATTTAGACTTCTGTTACTGACCTTAACAAAAATATATCATTGTACTGTTATAAATGCAATTTTTGTTTTTTGCAGGGTGGAGATCCTCTGGACTTCAGACCTGGAAATGCTGCTTCACATAGTGTTCAGTCTACTTCCTTGACAGATCAACATCCTGAACAGTTCGTGATCAGGTATAACACTAAGTTCTGTCACATGAGGAATCTAAGGTTAATAGTGGTCACGTGGATCATTATACAAGGCAGAACATGATACAAAAGTATATATATGACTTTAGTCATGCTTAATCCACTTAGCTTGAGTAGACAAGGGGTTAATATTTAGTTCTACGACAGATTTATGACTAGTTTGCAAGTTCCCAGATATTTGGTTATCATACTCTGAAGCTTTTATTAGTTTACATCAGGTAATAAATTTGTACTTGATTTTGTATTGTCGCAAATTCTGTATTCGTAAAGTTATACCTTCAAAGTCACCTTAGAGGATGTTTTAATAAAGATAACAATAATAATGTTACAGAAGATGATATCATAATAAGAATCGTCTGTTATAGATTGCAAGCTTTGCATGTTGATACATGATGGAACATACTGTTATTGCAGTGAAGCAAAAGGTAGTTTTGCGTTGGCTGATTCACCGCCAGGAGATTCTGTTGAAAGCAGTGGTAGACCAGAAGCTCCTCCCACATATGAACCTAATAGCGCTGATAATCTTATGCTATTCGATGGGGAAAATAGTATTTTCAAAGGTGAAAGGAGCTTGTTGCGATCCAATAGGGATATTGTCTTTCCTTCTGAACAGTCTTCACAGTTGGATGGAAGTCGAAATGCCAAAGAATCAGGTGCTACTGTTGCATTTGGACTCCCAAAGAAAGCATATAGGCGACGGAACAGATCACGTCCAAGTCGTGATGGTGGTCGATCAAATTCTGTAGATGTAGTGCTGTCTTCTAGCGGTCATAACATGCTGCCTTCTCGTCATGTTTCTAGGGAGCTCAAAGTGTTGACAGCTGATACAGACAACCAGAAGGACAATGTAGTTTGTTCAAATTATAATTTGAAACCTACAAGCCCAAATCATAATAAATTTTCCAAAGCTGAGCCATCCAAGAATCATTTCGATATGGAAATAGGTGGTGGAGAGGCTATTCAATCATATATTGTCCAGAGTAAGGGAGATCCGTCCAATGCCCAGTCAGATCTAAATGCTTCCACTAATATGCATGACAAGAAACAAAATGATCTTTTAGAATCTGAAGCTCAGATAACCAATAAGAGAAAAGTTATTTCGAAACCAGCATCTTATGGGGAAAGTATACAAGCATCTTTAGGCGGTTCACGATGTGATCTATCTTCTGTTGGAGCAAAGGTCGAAGATACATGTAGCCTAACAGCTGAGATTGGTGGTGATAAAGGCCCACTGAATGAATTTCAAAATAAAAATGCAGTAATTAGCACAAAGAGTTTTGATTTGGGAACATGTGGCAATCAGTCTGTTTTTCAGCTAAATGGGAATGTCAATAGTGAAACTTGTACGAACTTAAAAAGTGTGGGTTCTAATGGTTGTACAAAGGAAGAAACTGTAGCTTCCGAGACACTGAACATGGAAGGTAATAAATTAGCTCAAGATGTTACTGAGACAAAACTTGATGATATGTATGCTATTGATTCTGACAATAATTTGTTACATGACCACCAAGAAAATGGTTCTTTGCTTAAAAGCGTGGAACCATTGGATGAAAAAGTATCCGGTTCACAGAGTGAAGCTAATGATCCTATTGCCATCGAGGGGAAGGAACAAGTGGGAAGTACTTCTTTAGAAGATGAGACAATTCCCAGCATTCTGTTGGATTCTAATCCCCAGCCTGGAAATGAAAATACTCATACTGAAATAGTTAATAGTTCAGTGAATATCTCTGTTCCTGAGAATCAGGATACTGAGTTCTTAACAAAAGATTCTGCAATATCTCCTGAGCAACAAACTTGTTCTGAAGACTTGAAACTGAAACTGAAGGCGCATGAAGACTCTATTTTAGAAGAAGCACGCGTTGTAGAGGTTATGACATTGAGCATTTATGTTTTTGATGATCTGTCTTTGTGTTGTCTAATTTTTTTTTTTTTGTAATTTGGTTACCAGGCTAAACGCAAGAGAATTGCTGAGTTATCTATTCATATGTTACGTCGGGAGAGTCGCCAAAAATCTCATTGGGATTTTGTCCTAGAGGAAATGGCATGGTTGGCTAACGATTTTGCACAGGTCTTGGCTTAATTTTGATAAGTCTCTCTGATTGTGTATCATTCTTTTGCGTATAGAATGTGGATTTGGCACTAGGGTTGCAAAATTATCTGTTTAAGCTTATCATCTTATCTGATATGTGGTTCTTCCCTATTAATTTTTTGTAGGAGCGCCTTTGGAAGATAAGTGCTGCTGCTCAAATAGGTCGTCAAGCTACTTCTGCTGCTCGATTAAAATTTGGAGGACAAGATATTCATGTGAGACAAAAACAAGTTGCTTGTTGCTTGGCAAAAGCTGTTAAGGATTTCTGGTGTTTGGTTGAGGTAAAGATATGGCTCGCAGCTTCTTGGTTCGGTTAAAACATTATGTTTTACAATTGAGTAAAAACTAAAAACTCAATTTTCTTGTTAGTCTTACTGGTGTTGGTTATTTTCCATAATATCAATTGTATATCCTTCCTTGTAAATGTGTTTTGCCTTGTTTGTCTTTTGTATGTATATTTTAGGTGTAGAGTGCATGAACTAAAATTTAAACAAACAAAAGAAGACAATTAAGATAATTTTTAATCCTCAACAAATTAAATATACTAGCCTATATAGCCTATGCATGCACTGGTATCTTCCAAATTAGATTATTTTCTTACTTTTTAAATATTTTTTTTTTGGATTTATATTTGTCTTTGTTTTAACAACTAAAATTTAAGTTTTATGTAATAGCAGTGGGATTATCATTATATTGTTAAATTGTATTAATGAGTTACTTGTAATTCTGTTTAACTTTTTCTTATTAGCTTTATCGGATCAGATGATGACCAAAGACCATACTTTGGGTTTGTAGAAGAATTGGACAGCATAAACATTAATTACCTAATTCTGCTGCTTGCCCAAAGTATGCCTTTATGTATGGTATTTCGGGGTGTACAACCATGCATCAATTCATCTAATTTGAAAATATCTAGAAACTTTGTACGTAAGTTTGACCTCTGGTCTTGTATGTACCACTTGCTCAGATGTTTGTTCTCTATGTGTGGGATTTGCTAAGATCTTTATGCGGTGTCTTTCCCATGTACCTTTGGCTGCTGCGTTGACTCTGAACTGTTTTTTTTGGGGTTATGGTTATGTAGTTATATGCAGGATTACTATTAATGCATTTTACTATCCATGGTGATTGTGACAGGAGGAGGGCAAAAAGCAGGAGCTGCAAAACCCTGTCAAAGATTATGGGCACACAGTCCAGGGATATGCATTGAGATTCCTTAACTGTAATAACTCACCTGATCGCTTTGTCGAATCCAAAGTGGCTACAAGGCCTGATAGCATATCCAGTTTGCAAAATATGGACATGTCATGGAAGGATGACTTAACAGAAGTATGGACACACATTAAATGATAGTTTGTCTTTTCATTGCTTGAGTTCAAATATTTTTAATTGCCGTTATAATCAATGTTATCGGTATTGTTATTATTATGGTTGAAGTTATATTCCATTGTCATTGTTATTGTTATAATTCAGGAGCTCACCCGTTAAATTATCTAAGTGGTCTCTAGTTTTGTTTTATCATAAATCTAATTTATTTTTTCTGCAGGAAAGCCTCTTCTATTCAGTTCCTGCTGGTGCAATGGAAATCTACAGGAATTCTATTGAAGCACACATACTGCAGCTGGAGGTAAACATAGTTCTAACAACTAACACATCTTATTGGTTAATTGGAGAGTTGCCATCTCATCTCCTTCACAAGCTTCCTGTTAATACCTACGTAGGAAATATATGAAAGAAAAAGAAGTTTACGTCGTTCCGCAATATGCTAACATTGTCCGTATTGATAGGTTTTAATATAACAAATTCTTTGCCACTTTTTGTCTTTTTGGTTAAATATTACCATGATACATATGGAGCATAATCCCCCTCAGACATTATTATTATCACTTACGCACACGGACTAAAACGAAAAGATTCTTGAGTTGAATGTCTGACCACTCTTAGTAGAATGATTTAGAGATTCTTGTAATGTAACATAGACAACATGAGCAATTCTGAGGACTATAGTAAAGTAGGAGTATATATTACCTTTAATTTTGCAGTCAGATCTATTACCTACTCTTATCTTTATATTCACCTCATATAGGACAAGGTTGTTGCTGCAATTTCTCTTTGTAAATTCATATATATATATATATAGCCTTTTCTTACTGTCTTTATATAGATATCATCCCTCCCTCCCTCCCTCCCTCCCTCCCAGAAGAAGTGGAGACTGGTTCTTTTTGAAGAGTGTTTTATTTTTCATTTTTCTACTTCTGGTTGATTGCCTACTTTTCCATGTAAAGCTTTAGTAGTTTTTTGCAAATTATCCTTTCAAATGTGAATATATGATCTGGACACTGAAAGGAGCAGGCTAGACAAAGATCCTCACTCTTTACTGAACATTACTACTGTATCTACAATGTGTACTGTACCATTTTTATCTTCATGTTATGCAAGGGCTTCATGAACTAAAATCATCTTGAGCAGTTACTAAATTAGTAATGACACTTTTAAGTTGAACTTGGTATATTCAACACATTTATTGTTTTTTAATCAATGTCCTTAGAAAACTGGCATTTCCATCCCTGAAGAAGTGGAGACATCTGGTTATGATGCTTTAGCAGGTAACGTGACACAACTAATGTTGATTTATTGTCGCTTTGAAGTCCTTTATGCATTCTTATAAGTTGGTAAATTTTATAGAGTATGGTTCTCGTGAGAATGCATTTGAAGAGGATGAAGGAGAGACAAACACATATTATTTGCCTGGGGCTTTTGGGAACAGCAAGCCATCTAAACTGTTGCAGAGAAAAAAGAAACATTTGATGAAAGAATTGGCAGCAAGACCTTACGAAATGGGATCTGATTTACCATTTGTGCAATCTGTCGAAAATAAAGCTGGCAATCATCATTCTGTTTTGATAGGAAAAAGGGCCTCCAACGCACCTAATGCTTCAATTCCAACAAAGCGTATGCGCACTGCATCCCGGCAAAGAGTTCCAAGTCCTTTTAACGCAGGAACTCATGGCTGTCTTCAGGCACCAAGCAAGGGTGATGCATCTAGTGGTGATACGAACTCTTTTCATGATGAACAGAATAATTTGCAGGGTGGGTCTGATGTTCCACATAATATGGAGGTTGAGTCTGTACGTAACATGGACCGGCAACTACCCGTCGACTCCTCGGAAGTATTACATAAACCTAAAAAGAAAAAGAAGGCAAAGAATTTGGTATAGTTTAGTTCTGAACAATTACTGGGGAAATCTCCCCCACCCCCCACACACTTTGACCCAAATAGTCATTTCAGTTTTTGTTTTATATTTCTTATTATCCAAGGAATATTATGTGTTTCAGGGTTCGACTTATGAGTACAATTGGCGATCTGATTCCAGTTTTCATAATGAGCAGGTAACATTAATTTATGCACCAATTAGGATGATTAGATCTAGCCTCTTGTATTAACTTTGTTTGATCCAGCTGTTTCTATGCTTCAATAATTAATTGTTGGCATCTACTTGAACTTCAGAGCTTTAAGAGTCTAATCTTCAATATGTTAATCATGGTATCCTTGCCCTCTTATAAAGTCTTGGTGGTCATTAGGTCCCATTCCCACAACCCAATGCATACCTGATCTAACAACCCATCACAAACGAGTCCAAAAGAGCTATAACAACTTTGGTATACGTTAGTTTTTAACTTGTCCTTGTAAGGGCCTGACTGTATTTATGTGAGAAGTTATAAACAACCTTTATTATTGGGTTGACATTCTCGTTGAGTCCACAAACAATCTTACGGAAGACGAGCAGTGTTGATGCACTTCCAGCCGGTGCTCCAATACCATTGATAACATCAAGCCCCCAAAACCCAATGCATACCCGATCCAACATAACAAGTCAGTTTAAAGAGTCCAAAAGGGCTAGCAACTTCGGTACACATTATTTATACATTATTTATTGATTTGTCCTTATAAAGGCCCGATAATCGCTAATTCTTTTCGATTTAGGATGTTACATCAACCCTTTGACTTCAGCCTTTGATAAATTTCTATGATAAATTATTTTGCTTTGGATGGTGGTGTGTATTTGATGTTCCTAGTAATTACTTTGGTTGATTGGAGTTTTATCTGAAGCACTAATTTACATGCAAGGGGTTTTCTTGTCTTTGGAAGTTTGGAACCATTTTATGTTATGTTGGGGGAGATTTCTTTGATTTGGAGCGAGGATTTGAAAATAGTTATTATCCATTTTATATTATTATTTTAGAACAAATTTAAATGTAATTTATCATAGAAATTTCATTAAATTAGACAAGTAGATTATTAGAAATATTCTAAGATTATTATTTAATTAGGAATTTAGATATATTGTACCAGTGATCAATTAGGACTCTAGATAATTAGTAGGTTTCGTGTCTTATCACTCAAGTTAGGGTTTTGGCCTGCTACATATGTAATCTTTATTATTTCTAGACTTCCAAGACTATCGGAATTGAGATTATGCTCTCGTCATGGGTTATCCATTTTGCCTCGAGTCTTCTCAATAGTTGAAAATTCATGGCTCTTCTGCGATTGAGTCACCCCAGGGCTCATGTGTTGGGTTTATAGTAATGTCTAGGGTCATAAGACCAAGTAAAAATTACTCCCTCCGTCCCACTCATTTCTATACAGTTTCGTTTTAGGGATGTTCCCAAAATGGCAACTTTTTACAATAGAAAACACTATTACACCCACTACTTTCTTCCACTATCTCCATTCTATAATAATAAAAACACTATTACACCCACTACTTTCCTCCACTATCTCAAATCTATTATTAAAAATAAGTGGGTCCACCACTTTACCCACTTTCCATCTAACTTCACTCATTTTTTACACTTTTTCTTCGTCTCCGTGTCCAATTCACAATGTATATTATTCACTGGTATGAAGGTAGGGCTGGCAATTTCAGACATGACCCGATGACCTGACACGAATTCGACCCGCAAAATACGAATTCGGGTCAAGGTATTTCGGGTTGACCCAAAATTGACCCGAAAAAATCGGGTCAATTTCGGGTCGGGTTCGGGTAACCCAAAATCCACCCGCATTATAAATATTATACAGTAGAAACTCTTTAAATTAGTACTCGGTAAATTAATTAACTCTCTAAAATAATAAATTTGTCTGGTCCCGACTTGGGCCAATGTAAAAAATTGAAAAATTCGATAAAATAATAAGATAATAATTTTTGGGGAGATCCCTTTATAATTTTCGGTCCCAAGAAAATCATAAATTAATAATTCTTAGAAACTTGCTTAAAAATACTATATGCTGAACACATTTATTCCTCTTGTTTACACTTATTGTACAGTAGTTCAAAATTCATTATTGATTTCCAATACATATGAACAAGGTAATTACTAATTTACGTTGAGTCTCAAGGTTGGCAACAATGTAATTTTAAGAGGCATAGACTAATTTCTCATTTTGTTTGATATGTACAGTATAATCGGTTAAAAACTCTTTAAATTAATAATTATTAATTTATCGATAAATTAATAACTCTCTAAATTAATAAATTTTTCCGGTCCCGACGTTATTAATTTATCGATAAATTAATAATTATTAATTTAAAGAGTTTTTAACCGATTATACTGTACATATCAAACAAAATGAGAAATTAGTCTATGCCTCTTAAAATTACATTGTTGCCAACCTTGAGACTCAACGTAAATTAGTAATTACCGTGTTCATATGTATTGGAAATCAATAATAAATTTTGAACTACTGTACAATAAGTGTAAACAAGAGGAATAAATGTGTTCATCATATAGTATTTTTAAGCAACTTTCTAAGAATTATTAATTTATGATTTTCTTGGGACCGAAAATTATAAAGGGATCTCCCGAAAAATTATTATCTTATTATTTTATCGAATTTTTCAATTTTTTACATTGGCCCAAGTCTGGACCAGACAAATTTATTATTTTAGAGAGTTTATTAATTTACCGAGTATTAATTTAAAGAGTTTCTACTGTACTTAAGTTACAAAACCTAAAGTAGCAGACTAGCAGTTACTCGGTCACTTTCTTTTCTTTTGGTATGCTAAGCCACCGCCTCAAGCATCATATCTCTCGCCTCTTTCTTTCCGCCTCTGATTCAAAAACCCTAAATCAAATCTCTAACATTTGCTTTAGATTAGGTCTCAGCTATTTCGATTCACTTTTTTAGTTTTGAAATTGGTAAGTAATAGATCTCAAGTCTCAAGTGGATTCGAGTTTTTACTTTTCCTTGTTATACATATATCAATTTGACTATCTAGTGCTATTTATGGGATTTTGCGGAGCTATTTATGCTTGTTGTTTGATTCTTTTAAATCTGTTATTTCTATCCTCTGAAAACTCAATGCCCTGCAGTGATGTTTGTAATTCTGTAATCGTCCCTGATGTGAATGGAGATGGATGTCCTAAGTAACCTACAGTGATATTTTATTCCCATCTTGGATCTATGTTCCGGTTTTCTCATCTTTGGCCAATAGAGTTTTCTCTTTCTTATTCTTTCACACGTTTTGTGTAAATCATTGTGGATCAACTTAATATATTTCGACCCTGTTCTATATCTTATCCAATTTATCATTTCAATCGGTCATTTCTGTATCATAAATCATAACCTTATTTTCTGTCTCTCAAACAAGTTGCTTCTATGAAGTTAATTGAGGAGAAAGAATTTGCCATGTTAGAAGATTATGATTGAACAAGCAAATGGGCTAGAGGCAATCTAGAGGATTCACCTAATTCAGCATCTATCGAATTATTAAATTCTATAGTTGATAGTTGGAAAACGCTCACTTATTTAATTCGTTCCTCTTTCTGGTTATACATAATTATATTTCTATATTTCCGATGGATTTTATTTGTTTCCTTCATATGCTAGTTATATAAATTCCAAACTTTTGGTGATCTGTAATTGCTTTCCTCTCCTCTGATCTACTTGGTAATGCTATCCATTTGTTCTGGATTCTGGGATTAAGAAGCCAAATCCCATGGTCTGATTGTTTGAGAACTGAAGTCTTGCTACAGAGATGATAATGTTTCTAGTGCACGTCTAGATGGGGCAATGAGTAATTAATGATCTTATTATTAGTTGTCTTTATTTGTATATCTTGGCAGCAAAATAGTCTTTAGTCTGTAAGCCCGCATGTTTAATTTCTAGCTGGAACACTGGCATAATCCATAGATCCTTTAACATCTATATGTGTATTGATAGCTCATTTTGGCTTCATACGACAACACATACAAGACAACATCAATAAATTTTTTAATGTTGCAAGTACAGACTTGCTTTTTCAATAGAATATTCCCCATAATTTGATACCTGTTTTATATGGTAGTTCCCTGTAAACTGTCCTAGTGTTGCATTACCCTGTCTGATGCACATAGTCTGTGACAATGAACTGTACTAGCATGTGGATGATGCATATATTAAGTTTAATATATTAATAGAACTTATTTCTCCATTGTGGTGCAGAGAGATAATTATAAAAGGAGATCGGAGAGCCATCATTTTGAGTCAAATGGAAACAGTGGTACATCTGATTTACTCTTTATGATGCCTTACTTTATGGATTATCAGTTCTATTTTCTTCCCCTCCCTAAGACAGCTTGTGTTAATGAAGGTTTATATGGTCAACATGTTGGGAAAAAACCTAAGCTAATTAAACAGCCACTGGATAATTCATTTGACAACGTGAATTGCTCGATCTCTTCCCCAGTGGCTTCCCAAATGAGCAACATCTCCAACCCCACTAAGTTTATCAAAATGCTTGGTGGACGAGATCGGGGCAGGAAAACAAAAGGGCTCAAGGTAATTTGTCGAGCCAATTCTTTCTTTCCTCTAAATTTACTTTACTTGAGTGGCATATTGTAAAAAAGTTAAATTAGTTGCAGTCAGCATCTGGACAGCCGGGTTCAGGAACTTCATGGTCACTGTTTGAGGACCAGGTCCGTTGTTTTTTCTTTTTTCCCCATGGTGCTGGATTAGTTTGTCATTAGTGCAACTCTTAAAGTTTATGCATCAACTTGATTTGACCAACTTAATATAATTTGCTTTGATTTATCTAGGCTCTTGTTGTTCTTGTTCATGATATGGGTCCGAACTGGGATCTCGTCAGTGATGCTTTCAATAGCACTCTGAAATTTAAGGTATACATTCGTATTATGTGTTTTTTTAATTCCCTGACATGTTTTTGGTAAAGTTCAACTAATATAAATATACACCTTTACCTGGCAGCAAAAGCACCCTGGGCTGAGCTTTGACCGGGCCTTGAAAAGACAAGGCTTTGGTTAAAGCCCGGCCCTGGCTTTGACTTTGACCAGGCCGGGCTTTCAAGTAATAGTTGAGCCTTTCTAGGCCCTCGAGGCGGGGCATAAAAATAATATTATGACAATTTGGTTTTATCCGGGCACGGCTTTACCGGGCTTTTAAGAAAGCTGGGCAAAGCCCGGTTTTTTACTTGGCTAGGCTTCACCCAACAATACAGGCCCCCATTTGGCCTCTTATCACCAAGAGTAAGAAGAGTATCCACTAGGTGCCTTGCAGATTATTTTCCACTATCTGTTTTGTAAAGATGAATGATAAAGATGGATTTTAGAAAAGCTAATAGATAAAGAGTAGACAGAAAATGGAGTTTTGAGATCTTAGAGGAGATAATAAGGTAAAAGCCTTGGAAACCATCACATAAATGTCGAATAATCTATATTATTCCTGGAATGGTCTCATGTGAGGAACTACAACCATGACTAACTAATTGAACTCAGTTTGAAGAATTGATTCTCTACTTCAAGTGAATGATAACTACTTATTTAATTATTCTAGCTCTGGTTTATTATTACTTAAATTGTGATCAAGCTAGTATATACTTAGTAACTGAGTAGGATTAATCATATATATATAGGGCCGCGCTAAAGAGATAACCCATTTTTAAAATGGAACCATAGAACCACTAAGGTTTTGCTACAGAATCCTAAATTTTAAATAAATTTTCAGGATCTAATCCATATATATGTTTTTTTGCATTGTTATGTTTGTTTAAAAATAATTTCAAAATACAATATATAAACACGACATTTTTTGCATGTGCAGTTCTGCTGCAGAGCTCTTATTAATTCTAGAAATAACGCTAATGGTTCTAAGGGTTCTTAGGCTAAGGGTTTTAAGCGGAACATGACCCATATGCCCCCCCCCCCCCCCCCCCCCCCCACACACACACACACTAAAAGATAGCTTACTAAAGAAGCCGCTGCTGTAATCATTATCAAAGAGCGTCATTTTTAAGTTAAATTGTATATCAATGGTGCTAGTAAATGGTTCTTTATTGAAGCATATTACAAATAAGAGATACATAGATATCTTCTCTGTCCATTATATACAAATTTTGTTGGGAAATTGAGTTGATTATTTTCGTGTTCAGTGCATATTCCGCAAGCCTAAAGAATGCAAGGAGCGTCATAAAGTTTTAATGGATAGCCCTGCTGGTGAGGGCGCAGATAGTGCTGACGATTCAGGGTCATCTCAACCGTATCGGTCTACGTTACCTGGCATTCCGAAGGCAATTTTTTCCCAATAACAATTTTGCTAGTTTTTTGTAATCATACTTTCATGCTGATCCCTGAAAAGAAACTCACTAGATTCTTATAATTATACTTGCATTTTGAAGAATAACTGATAATTGTGTGTGATATACAGGGTAGTGCGAGACAGTTGTTTCAACGTTTGCAGGGGCCAATGGAAGAGGATACAATCAAATCACATTTAGAAAAAATTATAGCCGTTGGAAAGAAACAGCATCATAAGAGGGCACAGGTGGGCTCATTTCTAGCAAAGTAATTTAGCATTATAGTACTTTTCCTTAGCTTTTGTTAAATTTTGTGCTTGAAATTAAATTGAAAATGTAAAATACAAGACTTGTCCTCTGACTATATTTAATATGTAGACATTAAATATTTTTGGCCAGGTTCTCAAGATATTGTGCCATCTTTTTCATTTTATGTTTAAGTATAAAAGACTTGTCCTCTGACAGCATTTTGCTTTTTAAGACATAGGAAAAGACTGTATAATAAAAATATGTTTCTTAAGATGTCATTTAGGGCGTGAATTTTCTAATTAATTACTGTAAGCTTCTTGAAAAAGTAGATATAAAATTGTTTGCTGCTGCCCGACTTATTCTGTTGATTTTTTTTTTATCAATTGCCTCTTCTGTTTGTCTTGAGTTTTCTTTATATGATCTTAGGATCCAAGACCCCTCCAGCAGCCTCACAATTCTCATACATTTGCACTCTCTCAAGTCTGCCCAAATAACTTGAATGGAGGGCCTACCCTTACGTAAGTCTTTGTTCTGTCATTCGTATCATTTGGTGTTTATATATTAGTTTACTCTTTCATGTTTCTATCTTGCTGTTATATACATATAATATATTCTGATAACCTCTCACTTAAATTTGATTAAAGGCCCCTTGATCTTTGTGATGCAACTGTATCTAGTCCAGATGTTCTTTCCCTTGGCTATCAAAGCCCCCAAAGTAGTGGGATACCAAATTCAAATCAGGGCAGTATTGCACCAATGCATCCTGCTTCTGGTGCCAATCTTTCGGCACAAGCATTCGCTGGTGCTGTTCCTGGCAGTAATCTTTCGTCGGCTTCTAGTCAAATCAGTAATTCTGTCAGGTAGGATACATATCTAATCGTCCTGTTATATATTTTTTAAATTTGTCATATTTTGTGAATAGTTCTTTGTATTCTGCTTTAGGGATGTTAGATCTGGCATCCCAAGATCTGCATCTTTATCAACTGATGAACAGCAAAGACTACAGCAGTACAGCCAAATGGTGCCTGGTAGAAACTTCCAACAGTCCAATATTCCTGTTTCTGGAGTTCATTCAGGAACTGATCGAGGTGTTCGCATGTTAACTAGTGGAAATGGTGTGGGAATTCCTAGTGGACTGCATAGAAGCATACCTGTGCCAAGAGCAGGACTCCAAGGTATTGCCTCGTCATCCATGGTTGGTCCTGGTAGCATGCTTTCCTCTGGTATGATGGGAATGCCTAACCCTGTTAACATTCACTCTGGTCCTGCTGCTGCTCAAGGAAACTCCATGATGAGACCTCGTGATCCTATGCATATGATGCGGGTGAGTTTATCTAGTGTTTTCTTGGTTCTGTGTATTACTAGATAATTATATTTGTAAAGTGCTTATTATACAAGGATGATAGGCCAACACTTTGAATTATGAAATTGGGTCTTGAGCAAGTAGGTCAATTGGTCACTTCTCACATAATAAGGGTACTCTATGCATAAAAAGGATACTTTATGGAACAATACTTTTGTTTTTTGATCAAGCTTCCTCCCTACACCTCTTAAATCCACTATAAGAAATAGGCCAAATGGTGAATGCACTGCCCTCAAAATTCTCCAAAACATACAAGCCAGGTAATAATTAAATTCAAGCGCTTGTCAGGTCAGTGTATGGTAACCAATTGAGAAGTTGCAAAGTATATAGGACATTCATTGAGAAGTGGTTTTAGGTGGAGGCACCGATAAAGGGTTATATGTTGAGTTTAGTCAGACACGTAGAATAAAAAATAGCAAGAACACAATGAACTTGGTTTGAATTTATTGGGACAAATGAACAACAGGTATCATTGGGAAATGTTTTAAATAGGTGATATGGCAGCAATTGATTATGTAATGAACTTTTCTCTGTTGTGAATAGTTTGTAAATTTTAATTCTTTTGTAAGTTGCCAATCATGTATTAGACCTGTTTCTGGATAACTGTGGTTTGCTGGTTGTGCACTCTGTCTTCTGTTCATCTATTATCTTATAGCTATGCAACAACAAAAACAAATCTCGACCTTTAATCTCAATGAAGAAAATGTTTTTTTTTTTTTTTTTTTTTGCTATTTTAGCCCACTCAGAATGTGGAACATCAAAGACAGATGATGATTCCCGAGCTACAGATGCAGGTTGCACTAGGAAATAGCCAAGGAATCCCTCCATTTGGTGGATTAAGTTCCTCCTTTCCTAACCAGACAACTGCCCCCTCTGTTCCGTCATACCCACTCAACCAGCAGCTGCATCCAATTTCAACCCAGCAGTCCCACATGCTCACTAATTCTCATCATCCGCATCTTCAAGGACCAAACCTTGCAAACAATACTCAGCATCAAGCCTATGCCATTCGTGTAGCTAAAGAGAAGCAGCGTGTATTGCAGCAACATCAGCAGCAACAATTTGCACCATCCAATTCTTTGATGCCACATGTTCCAGGACAACCTCAGCAAGTTTCATCTCCACAAAATGGTTCCCCGTCACAAAGTACTCCGCAGGTATCAATGTCACCATTGACAGTGTCATCCTCAATGAGTTCAATGTCTTCGAATCCGAAGAAGCATCACATTCCAACACATATTGTTGTGCGGAATCCACAAGGTGGTGGCAGTGGTTCAATCAACCAGGCAAGCAAGCAGCGGCAGCGGCAACCTCAGCAACAGCAAGTCCAACAATCTGGTAGGCATCACCCCCAGCAGCGGCATCTGTCACAGTCGCAAAATCAGGCTAAAATTACAAAAGGTGTAGGGAGAGGGAACCTGATGCATGAGAATCTTCTGACAGATAACACTGTTCTGAATGGCCCGTCAACTACTCCTGGGAGCCATATTGCAGAGAAAGGAGAGGAGAATGTGCAGGTGATCCAAGGGGAAGAATTGTATTCCGGGTCAGGATTAAATTCTGTTCAGCCTCAGAAGCAGTCAGCACCATCCCATTTTTCTCCTCAACCTCAGGCCCAGCAAAAGCAAAACCAACAAACTCGTGCACATTCTGAAAATAGCCATCAAAATCATGTTCCATCAGTCGTAGCTGGTCCAACATCTAATTCTAGTCAGGCTGTTCCATCAAACCAGCAGCAGCATAAATTGTCGCAGCCATTCTCGAAGATTGTAAATCAAACTCAGTCTCCTGTTCAGATATTGCTTCATCAGAACCGGCAAGTTAACCATGACCATGCCAACAAACTTCAAGCTAGAGATGTTCATATTAGCTTAGAGCCTGCTTCGACTGTTCTGCGGAAGGCATCAGAACATGTTTCTGATTCCTGTAGTTCTAATCCTGTGACAGCAATTGGTTCTGCTGACTCTCCACCTTTGACTAATCCTCCTATTGAGCCCCTTGACCAGCATGGTCAAGGAACAGAAAAAATCCAATCTTTAGTGAGCTTGCCTCATGTTGCTCATGATGGTGATGTACAGTGGTCGGAAGAGCCCTCACAGCTGCAACCGCCGCCTCCATTGGAGCAGCAACCGGAGGAATTAAAACAACAATCAGAAGAACAATCACTAATTCTACAAGGAGGGGGTAGTAGTTCTTAGCCCTCCACAACTCTGTCAAATTGAAGAATTTTGGCAGATTGAGCAAATCCTAGGAACTCTGATCTTTCTGTAGTCGCTTCAGCATGCCTTTGTTGCAACAACATGTAGGTCTGCTCCATATTACAAATAGTAGTTACATTGCGATTACTATGATACCTGCTGTCAGCAATGATAGTTGCATTGTGGAACAGCATTACTAACAGTATCGGTGATTTGTGGCTTTGTGCAGATGAAGCTCATAGTTTCATCATGGCAATACAAGTGGCAGGGGTTGATTATTGTTATATCCACAGCTCGAATAGACTCGATTGAAATGATAGGGTAGGGTTAGTTTCGGGGACAATGTACATTACCATTACTTTAGGATTCAGGGAAGATAGGGACTAATATAGATGCACCTCCTGTACAGGGTTTTCACCCCTTTGGGATAGTTTATAATATCTTCACCCTCCCATGCTCATATAAGCTCGTATATGGAGAGGTTCTTAATTTTTGGCCCATAGATCAACCCCATGTATAATGCCATTTTGTATTTAGAAATTAGTGATCATTGTTATGGCTGAAGCCTAATGAAATTTTTGTGAATACTAGTTTTGAATTTCAAAACCAGCCAATCAAATGTCCTAGGTTATCGTAACACAGCAATGTACCCTATCAGTAACTTAAAAGCTTTAGTCTGATTTCCCGATTTATCTTTTCCATGCTCCAAAACAGTTTTTCCTGTTTACATTTTTCATTGCAAGTTGGAAAAATGAGAATATTTCTTCCTGAAATTTGTGCTCTTGCTTGAGGGAGGGAGGTTGGAGAAAATGTTCCTGAAGAAACGTAAAAATTTAGACTCATGTTCAATCGAATTTCATTCTGCTCATTCATTTAAACATGACCAGAGTGACACCAATTTTATGACTCAGATGTTATGAATAATTTTTTGATAACGTGAAACTTGGATTCAGGTGTGGTCTAGAATCCCTTCTCAGTTCAAGATTGATTTATTTGAGCGAAACTTGTCAGAAAGACTTTTCTCAATTTCAACAAATTTTACATTTAAATTTAAAACTTGACTGAATCGGATCTTTTCGATTTATATATTGATTTACTTACGAAGTTGTTCCAATTTATTGATTGGTATTAACTCTAGATTCTTGCCCCCTGAAAGATGAATCCATAGTTTCTACCCGAGCTCCTAACATTAATTCTATGATTCAAATATCGTCACTATAATTTGCTGCTCAACCCCAGGATCAACTCTACCAGGTCAAGAACGTTAGTATGATATTGTTCATTTTAGGTCAAGAAGATGCAACCCTCATGGATATTTTATTGGACTCTCAAAAAATCTTATATTAATAATATAATTTGACTTGATATATTAAAGAAAGAAATTCTTCTTTGTATCAACAAGGTATTAAGTTGACACTCAGTTACATGCAATAACATGAGAAAAACATATTCTGGATTAAATTTTGTTAAACCGTGGAAGCAGTCACTACTTGTCCATTCTTCTTATCCACCTCAAGTTCCACGAAATCTATTTAGAACATAGTAATATTTTCTTACAGAGCCGTATTCTACTACCTGCACCAGTTATTCTGAGTTTTTTTTTTTTTTTTTACGCAGGAACCCGCAGCTTCGGGTGCGCATCGGGTAAACCCGCGAGCTCATGTAATAGCCTGCAAACTACGTGAACCAGGTAAACCGCAATTAAGTGACATGCCATCTTTCATATCAATTGCCCCATCCCCAAATTGTGAATTTTATCCTCATATGGCTCATCTATAAAATACTTAACAATTAATTATATTCTTCTTACAGCTAAAGCAACACGCGGAAAATGATCTCAAATATCAACTCGGAATGGAAAAATGTCGAAATCCGAAGCAAATCTGTGTCAATTTATTTCATTCATTTATCCTATATATGAAATGTGTACCTTGTCCGTAAGGCCTCTATATAAACACTCATATTTGCTTCTTAAACTCATGCATTAAAACATCCATCACTGATTTATACTACAATGGCTTCACATTTTCTCGAAATCTTTGGCTTTTCTCTTCTTGTTTTTGTCAGCTTTGTCAGTGGAGGTCCCGCGGATGATGTCAGCTTCGATCAGAATTATTTTTCGTTATGGGGATTGAATCATATCACTCGTGTTGACAACGATAAGGAAGTGCAACTACTGCTTGATCAGTACTCTGGAGGTTCGACAAATATATATGTGCTACGTTAAATATTATTCGATATTTTTCTGCATGGCTAAATTTGTTGTTGCATGGCAGGGGCCGGATTCAGATCGATTTCGGAGTATGGCTCTGGAAAATTTGGTATTAGGATGAAATTACCGGATGCGAATAGTACTTCGGGAATCATAATATGCTTCTACGTATGTTTTTATTCGAGTGATATTATTGTAGCCACACCCCTGTAATTTACTCTCGTTTTAATTACTAGGTGTGATTTATTGGCATGCAGCTGACTTCAGCTCCGGATAGTTCTAACCCGGGAAATCATGATGAACTCGACTTTGAATTCGCTGGTGGCGGTTTGCAGACGAATATATTTGCAGGTGATTCGGGGAGTAGAGAAGAAAGGTATCAACTCTGGTTTGATCCTCGAAAGGACTTTCATCTCTATGAAATTCTCTGGAACCCATATATGGTTGTGTAAGTTCATCATCCGTCTTATAGTTATATATTTTTCAGTACCCGCAGTTTCTACTCACTACACAAGACTCCCGTACTTATAAAAAATACCCGTAATTTCTACTCACTACACAAGACTCCCGTAGTCATAAAAAGTAGCGTTGTTTCTCCTCACTACACAAGACTCCCGTACTGATAAAAACTTGATTTCTGAAATTCTAATACTGGTGCAGGTTTTATGTAGATAAAATTCCGGTTCGAGTATACAAGAACTACACAGACAAGGGAGTGAATTATATTTCAAATCCGATGCACACCGAGGCTAGCGTATGGACAGGAGACTGGGCCGGAACCGTGGACTGGAAGCAAGGACCATTCGTTAGTAGTTACAGAAGATTCGGCATACATGGTTGTAAATCACAGAACACAAGTATGAATCAAGAATGCCTATCACCTAACCTCCATTGGAATTTACAGAAAGATCTCACCCCGCATGAACAGAAGATGCATCAAATCTTCAGAGAGAAGCATGTGGTTTATGATTATTGCTTAGACAAGGAAAGACAACAGAATCACCCGGAGTGCCAGTTGCCTCGAAATTGAAGTGTTTAAACATAAATACACAAGAGTATATTTTTAAAATGTATACAAATATGAATGCAAGCCTTTGCTTTCTAAAGATAATTTTGTTCTGATGATGTTCAGACTGTCTGTAGCCTCTTAATTCCTCTGACGGAGTCTCAGCAGAACTCGTCCTTGACAATAATTAATCATATTCAAATACTCCTTCCTCCTTCACTTTCCGGATCCTAATTCTAATAAATTCTCTTAATCTATATGAAACATACCCAGATTAACATTTTTCAAAGACTAACTGAGTTTCCGCTTCAAACTTAGCACTGTAAGATCAAGCTGCAAGATGCCATCCGCGTATATCAAAAATTCAGATGTGCATTACTAGCCCAACAATCTCTGTTTACAGGCTTAAATTGGAAAAGGACTACTAAGAGGAAAACTAATGAAGATAGAGAAAGAAATTTATTAATTAATCAGAAAAACAATTTATATGAACCGAAGAAAACAGAATTCGACAGAGATGATAATTACAAAAGCTAGCAAAAAATCCACCTGTACAAGAACTTCCTGGCGATTCTTTGAATAAGCAAGAGGCCTAATAACACATCCTCTGTACTTTTCATCCAATGATACCTTGAACTTAGGCGTTTTCATCGCCTAGTCGTTTATTTCAGACAAATCCACACCGCAAGAGTTGTATTCAGAGACATGAATGCTACCTTCAAAAGCAACTAGTCTCTCCAAATCTATATCCTTACCCTCGAAAGATGCTTCAAATTCTCCAAACTGCTCTAGTCCGAGATCAAAACGAACAATGACAGAACAACTATTGTCTTCCTTCATATCAGTTGCAGGCCAGTACAGAGCTCCACTTGCAAACCTCCCACGCCTCTCTTTGAACTGAACGCCTTTCGATAAACGAACATTCTCAATACGTGTCCACGAATTAGTCTTAAAGCTGTACATTATTACCATAATGTCATGCAATATTGAGGAACGATAGAGCAGAGCAATCTTAACAATCTTGTATTCATCGTTGACATGATCATACCCGAAGCCACATAGATGTTTATCAAAGCAGTAATCAAAAGAAATCTGCCAATCAAACGGTACCACAGGTAACATTATGGACTTCCTAGTAGAAGGATTGAAAATTAAAACAATATTTTGATTCGATTTAGTACAGCACACTAAGCCATTGACAGAGTCGAACAACTGAGACTCATCAACTGTGAGAAAAGACTCTAATCGGCCATCCGATTCTGCAGCATTGCCATCATACAAAGACTCATAATCAGCCAAGTATAATTTATTAAATGCTCGAATAATGATACCTCCACACTCGATGGATGCTTTGCTGTGGTTTTTGATGAAATCAGTGCTATCATTAAGACTTAAGAGAGCACCAACGCTTGGCTACACATCTGCAACAAAGAAGGTACTTGACTGGTACGCGACAAAGTATTTCATAAATCAAGTCACGAGGAATCATCATGATAGCAAGCATGGGGTTTTGTAGTTGCAGATCAAAGGACTAGTATGTTAGGGTAGATAGCTAGCTATGTGGAGTTCGGGTCGGTTTGGGCCGGTTTATTTCTGATTTATTGGTTAGTTATTAATAAGGAAAATGTTAGGTAATCCAAATCTAGTTGGGAATGCAGGATTGATTCCATTTATACAAATAATATGCATGTCAGTGAACTCTGGCATCTCGACATGGGGCTTGGTTCCATCGGAGGTAATTTTCAGGTTTTGGACGAGGACTACCTGCAGCTGCAGGAAGAAGAAGTGGTGTTGCATGGAGAAGACCATGAAGAGGAAGGCGTAGCCAATGCAGAGGCACCAGAAGGGGGGGAAGTTCCAGCGGCAGCGATGGTGGAGGATTTGCTCGATATCGACTAGGGCATGTCTTCTATTCTCTCTGTTCTACAGTCTCTTTTAATCCTCCCTGCAGTTTATTAAGTAGTAGTTATTGTTAGTAATTATGCTTGGTTTTATGGATTATGGCTTTGTTTTGATTATGGTCTGTAAGAGCATCCCTAACCATGAAGACCCCTTGGCTAAAATCCTAATTGTCAACGCCAAAAATAAAAATTATAACTAATGGCTTCAAAAATTCACGCTCCAACCATCCCCACCTGTTATCTATAATTATAGCCAACCTACTATGAATGACTATATTTGTCGATCCGCTACAGGTCTGTAAGAAAATCTGTGTAGGAAGATTACACATCACTTATTACTATATTAAAGTGATATATTCTATTTATAATAATTCAAAATATTAATAACATACTATTTTTAAATTATAGCCAACCAATATATCCAATACCATCGAAGCAAAATGTCTTACAAGTTCAGCAAATTTTAGATAATGTCTTACATATCCAATTTAGCCAATCATTATAGTCAACGGCATTGGAGATATCGGAGATGCTCTAAGGGCATAAGCCCAGGACATTTTTGCATTCTCTATGGTCTCTTAATTCCTTTCCGAAGCTGCTAAAAAATATCGATATGATTTCAAACAGCTTCCATATATTTACCATATTTCCCCATGTAAATTTGCATACTCACGGAATTCTCAGCAGAACTCGTCCTCTGAAAAAAAAAATCACTGGATTCAAATATTCCTTCCTCCTTTCTTTTCCGGATCCTTATTCTAACAAATTCTCTTAATCTTTACACGTAGTATCTTCCATCCTTTAAAATTTTAATAATTAAACACCTTAAAAAGTTTGTCTTCAATTAAAGTTTATTTTTGTGCAAATGCAGCCCGGTTATGTTGCTCATATACACGAGTGATAGAACCAGAAGTTGAAATGAGTCGGGACTATAACATGATAATATCTTCACCGCAAGGGGGTAATTTCAATTTTGAATAATATTCAATTTTTTGACAAAAAATGTTTGAAAATTATTTTCGGCCAATATTGGTCGAGCCAGTCGAAAACCACGGTAAAAACAATAGTAAAAAATAATATATTTTTAACCGGTTTTTTATTTTCGACTAATCTATCTTTGACCGACCGCAGAACGGTTGACAATAAATTATTTTGACCGAAACCCGTCAAAAAATAATTTATTGACTTTTCTTGCTCAACCGGACTTTGGTTGGATTAGCCTCGCCCGGCCGGCTTTGAGTGGGACTGGTCATGTAATTACATGATGGTCTTTTTCCCAGTAAATAACAGTTGAGTAGAATCTATGTGATGGGGCTGACTAGCAAACAAGTAACTAGTGTTATGTTTTCTAATGTGGTGACTATTGTGAAATTCGTGTAGTACATTTTCATAAAAACTGCCCTAGCTACCTCTTCAGATGATCACTGCTTGATTGTGCAAATTTATCTCAAAGTCTCTATTTTGATCTCTTCCCCTGGTTCGCACAGCCCAGGTGATCTCAACGAGAACAATTCGACAAAACCTCCTTGGTAATTAAGAAACGGACTCAATATAACAGTTTGCCGCTTTCACCCAAACATTATATGAAATCTAGTATTATATATATTTCGTATTTCCCAGCAATAAGCAAAATCAATGAAGTTTTCATCTCCAGAATGACAATAGCACAACTACAGGCTACGAAAAATATGCTAAAAGATTTGTCCAAAAAAACACAGGATTAATGTCCAAAAAAATACTCTTAGAAAGTACTGAAAGCCAGTAAAGAACCATACACAGGATAGACTGAGGACATAACATAATTAACGACGTTTCTCCTGCATCTGTTCCTTTGATTCTGTCTCATGTGATGGCTTTCTGCAGCTTAATTATAGCCTGTTTCAACAGCTCCTGATGTGCCAATTGGTTCCGCTGGCTGTCCACCTTCGACAAATACTACTGCAGAGCTGGCTCATCCTGTTTGACAAATAAATTACAGGACTAAAGAAGAGAAAAACTAAGATTAATATATGTTTGCACAAATTAATAGGTAATACTAAAAACAACCAGATTTTAGGAGATTGGTCGATCCTAATACCAATTAGGAAGCCTAATTTTATTTTGATTCGTTAATTCAGCTGTTTTTTCCTCTTGAATTCGCCACTTGAGCTGTTGTTTCCCTCTTGTTCTGTTGTTGCTTCGTCCCTCTTATTCCACGTAATAGATTCTGCGGCTGCCTGTCTTTGGGGAATTGGAAAAGACTCTCAGTGTAAAATTCTGCATCCGACGTCAATCTTGGAATCGGATTAATCCTAACTTCCTTAATTCTCTTACTTTCAAGGTGGTACCACACAGGCCTTTTGTTATCTACAAGGATAAGAACTTCCCCAAGACCCTCTGAATACATAAGAGGTTTAAAACCATAGTCGAATACATTTTTACCCATAACTGTGAATGCCTTGGACCAAGGTTTTTCCGCGCTATAGTCATTCATCTGAAACACATCTACAGGAGATTTGGAATACTTCAGGGTGTAAAGATTGTCTCCAAAACCATACAGATTCCAAAAATTTCTATCGGCCGGCCAAGCAACCTCCCTAAATTGTCCTAGCCCGAGATCGAAACCAACAATGATTTCAGTCTTTTTTCCAAAATCTATTGCCTTCCAGTACAGAGCTCCACCTGCAAACCTCCCCCATTGATCATTCAAGTAAATATCCCTCGATAACCTAGCATTCTGAATATGCGTCCATGAATTAGTTCTAACACTATAAACCGTGACAATAATTTCAGCAAAACGATTACCACACATTCCCAATTTCACAAACTTGTAATCATCACTCACATGATCATATCCAAATCCGCCTATACATAACCCAAAGTACTTATGACAAAATGTAGGCCGCATCCCATACGGTTCCCGGGCAGCGTTATGCACTTCCTGGTAGAAGGATTCATCAATATCACATTATAATTACTTGTATAAAAGCACACCAAGCCATTGGCCGAGCCGACCAACTTAGCATCACTCTTAATCACGGGATCAACGATTTCTATAGGATTAGTACTAACATCATCATGCAAAGACTCGTAATCAGCCAAGTATAACTTTCCGAATTGTCTAATAATGAGGCCACCGTTTTTCACTGCATGGATGTTTTCATGCATATGAATTTTGACAAATTCGGGACTATCAATTAGCTAGAGAACACCAACCTTTCGATACACATCGACAACGAAGAGGATGCTTGACCTGAACGCGGCGAAGTATTTCATAAATTAAGTCGTTGGAAATTGTCATTGTATTAAATTCTAGGGTTTAGGGTTTCGTAGGTGCAAAGGACAGGGAAGAGGAACTGAGGAGGGTTGGGGTAGATAGATCAACGTGATTTTCTTTTATCCATGAACCGAAACCAATTAGCAAAAGGTTTTTTGGTGCCAGCTGATCCGATACGTCCAAATTTTATTTATTAAAAATTAACCGACTGGTATTCATATAAGGTTCGGAGTTGGATTTGTTAGACTTTTCTATTTAGTTTTATCAAAATCAAATTAAATAAGATGGGATTGGTTAAAAAATAAAAATTACATAAGATGGGATCGGATTATAGTTTGATTTTGAATTTTTAAAAAATTGGTTCATATCCAATTTAATATAATATTAAATTCTAATTAAATCTCCTGACCTTGCTCTAAGCGAGGTACACAGAGTACATTTTTGGTTTGAGATAATTTACGTTATAAGAAAAACAATTATTTTTTAGGTTCAAAGAATATTTTAAAGGTAATATAATTATTATTTTTATTTAGGAATCATAAAATGAGTGGGATTTTATTTATTCAAAATAAGTGATGTATCGTGTCAAGAATTATTCGATTTAGTCTTATAATTTTCTTAAATTTGAATAGAAAATAAAATTATAATCTAAAAATCAGGTTCAAAGATTATAAAGGTAATACAATTCTTTTTCTTATTTAGCAATCGTAAAAGTAGTACGATTTTATATATTCAAAATAACAACTATAGACAAATACAATTTAGAAAAATTACAATTCATATTTTCAAAAGTTATAAAATTTATAGTCTTATTTTATTGAATTTTTCAAATTATGAATCTAAAAATTAAATTTCATAAATTTTGAAACTATAATTTTATAATAAAATTATATTCATTCTCCAAACTATTCTATCCGAGATCAAAACGAACTAAGAGGGGTGTATTCGATTGGGATTTTAATGGATTGTTTTTAGGGTATGGATTTTAATGGATTGTTTTTAGGGTATGGATTTTAATGGATTGTATGTGATTTTGATTTTGTGCGGATTCTTGATAAAATGTCACAGAGTTGATAAGATTTAGGCACAATGCTTCAAAATCCGATGGATTTTGATGAGATTTCAAAAAACTTAAAATACACTAAAGAATGTCACAAAATCCATCATTTTATGAAGTCTAAAAAAATCCATCAGCAATTGAATACCATCAGATTTTAATGGATTTTAAACAATCTCAATTGAATACCAACAGATTTTATTGGATTTTAAACAATCCCAATTGAATACCACCAGATTTTGTAGCATAATTTAAAATCTCAATCGAATACCTCAAAATTTTAATGGATTTCAAACAATCCCAATCGAATACCCTCGGATTTCATGAATGCAAAAAAATGCTTTAAAATCCCAATCCAATACACCCCCGTAAATTCTTCCTTCACATCCATTGCTGGCCAGTCCAGAGCTCACACTTCAATTAAACGGTACCACAGGCAGCACTATGGACTTCTTAGTAGAAGGATTGAAAATTAAAACAAGATTTTTATTCGACTTAGTACAAGACAGAATCGAACAGCTGAGAATCATCAACTGTGAGAAAAGACTCTAATCTGCAACAAAGAAGGTACTTGACTGGTACGCGACAAAGTATTCAACAAATCAAATCACGAGGAATCGTCATGTTAAGTATACAATCTAATATTATATCAAATCTAATATTACATATCGATGCTTAATGTGGATCTGGCCAATTGTTTGAATTTATATGTTTCGCATTTCCAGCAATAAGCAAAATCAATGACGTTTTCATCCCCAGAGTGATAATAGCACAACTACAGGCTACGAAAAATATACTACAAGATTTGTCCAAAAAAAACAGGATTAATGTCCTGGGGATTAATGTCCTGGGTTGATTTATAAATACTCTTATAACATAATTAACGACGTTTCTCCTGCATCTGTTCCTTTGATTCTGTCTCATGTGATGGCTTTCTGCAGCTTGTAGCCTGTTTCAACTGCTCCTGATATGCCAATTGGTTCCGGTGGCTGTCCACTTTCGACAAATATTACGACAGAGCTGGCTCGTCCTGTTTGACAAATAAATAACAGGACAACAGAAGAGAAAATAATATAAGATTAATAGATGTCTGCGCAAATTAATAGGTAATACTAAAAACAACCAGATCTTAGGCAATTGGTCGATCCTAATACCGATTAGGAAGCCTATTTTATTTTGATTCCATGCTTGCACAGAGAATTCGTCAATTCAGCCGTTTTTTCCTCTTTGAATTCGCCACTTCAGCTGTTGTTTCCCTCTTTTTCTGTTGTTGCTTCGTCCCACTTATTTCATGTAATAGATTCTGCGGCTCCCTGTCTTTGGGGAATTGAAATAGACTCTCAGTGTAAAATTCTGCATCCGATGTGATCAATCTTCGAATCCGATTAAGCCTAACTTTCTTAACTCTCTCACTTTCAAGGTGGTACCACACAGGCCTTTTGCAATCGACAAGGATAAGAACTTCCCCAAGACTCTCTGAATACATAAGAGGTCTAACACCATTGACTCCAAATACATTTCTACCCATAATTGAGAATGCCGTGGACCAAGGATTTTCCGCGCTATGGTAATTCCTCTGAAACACATCTACACGAGATTTGGAGTTATCAAGGGTGTAAAGATAGCCTCCAAAATCACGCAGACTCCAACAATTACTATCCGAAGCAACCGCCCTAAACTGTCCTAGCCCGAGATCGAAACCAACAATGATTTCACTACCTTTTCCTCTTTCACTCTTTTTCCCAAAATCTCTTGCCTTCCAGTACAGAGCTCCACCTGCAAACATCCCCCATTCATCTTTCAAATAAACATTTCTCGATAACCTAGCATTCCTAATATGTTTCCATGAATTAGTTCTAGCACTATACACCGTGACAATAATTTTACCAAAAGGATTATCAGACATTCTCAATTTCACAAACTTGTAATCATCACTCACAGGATCATATCCAAATCCGCCTTTAAGTACCCCAAAATCATGATTAAAAAATTTACGCCGCAGCTCATGCGGTTCCACGGGCAGCGTGATCCACTTCCTGGTAGAAGGATTCATCAATATCACATCATAATTTCTTAAACAAAAGCATACCAAGCCATTGACCGAGCCAACCAACTTAGCATCAGAAAGAAGGCTCTTAATCACGGGATCAACGATTTCTATAGGATTAGTAACATCATCATGCAAAGACTCGTAATCAGCCAAGCATAACTTTTTGGGTTGACTAATAATGAGGCCACCGTTAATCACTGCATGGACATTTTCATGCATATGTATTTTGACGAATTCGGGACTATCGATTAGAGAACACCAACTTTTCGATACACATCGACAACGAAGAAGATGCTTGACGGGAACGCGGCGAAGTATTTCATAAATTAAGTCGTTGGAAATTGTCATTGTATTAAATTCTAGGGTTTAGGGTTTCGTAGGTGCAAAGGACAGGGAAGAGGAACTGAGGACGGTTGGGGTAGATATATCAACGTGATTTTCTTTTAAACCAATTAGCAAAGGGTTTTTTTGGGCCAGCTGATCCGATCGGTCCAAATATTATTTATCAAAAATTAACGACTGATATTTGTATAAGGTTCAGACTTGGATTTGTTAGATCTCTATCCTTCTCCATTTAGTTTTATCGGATTCAAATGATATCGGATCAGATTAGTTTGATTTCAATTTTTTGAAAAATTGGTCTAGTAACTTCGATAATTTTCGATCGTGAAACGCCATCGAAAATAATTTATTTTTTACTGGTGCAAAATTGAGGGAATTTCAATTTTTCAAAAATAAAAATGGGGGAATCTTTTAGACAGTTGAAATTATATTTTCGACCAACAAAAAAACCGAGGGAGTTTAAATTCTTTTAGTAAAAAGGAGTGTTTCAATTTTTTTCCAACTGAAGTTTTCAATTTATATTCGACCACCACAAGCGGTTCCGGTTGGTCGAAGTTATTCAGTCAAATATAATTTTCAACCGTCTAGTAATTTTTGATTGTTGTTGGAGTGGTCGAAACTATTAAGATCATGTGACTAGTTTCGGTCAGAAATAATTAAATTCGACCCGTTCTTTTGGGTTGAAATTTGCCGCTTTTCCTGTAATTCTAGTTGTGTAAAATATATTCAGTCTAATGACGCGAAAAAAATATTAAAACAAAATTTTTTCATATATAATTTTTGATAAGAATCTAAAATATCATACATGGGATAGATAGACTGAATTAAGATACAACATAATTAAGATTGCAGGAGATTTCTCCTGCAGCAGTTCCTTTGATTCTGTCTCATGTGATGGCTGCTACTAATACTTTCCCTGGGTGAACAGGAAAAGACTCTCAGTATACGGGTGTGAATTAACATAATTTCGAGTACAGACCTTCCCAACCACCTCGCTTTGAAGGTGGTACCAGATAAGATCCTTGTAATCCACCTGTACAAGAACTTCCTCGCGACTCTTTGAATAAGCAAGAGGCCTCAGACCAAAGCCTCGGAATTCACTGTCATTCACAGAAAATAAATTGATTCGAGGATTTTTCATGCCATAGTCATTTATTCGAGACACGTTGACACGAGATTTCCTGTAGTCGAGGATGTGAAGGCTGCCTCCAAAGGCAACCAGTCTCTCAGAACTTAAATAATCCTGAGCCTTGACAGAATCTACAATCTCTGTAAATTGTTCTAGCCCGAGATCGAAACGAACGATAATTAAGCAACTATTTTCTTCTTCTCTGTAAATCGCTGGCCAGTATAGAGCTCAACTGGCAAACCTTCCCCACTGATCTTTAAAGCATATGTGTTCTGATAACCGAATTTTTTTGATACGTGTCCATGAGTCGGTCTTCAGGCTATACACCAAGACCATAATGTCGTAAAACTATGACGCACTGAAACCTTGACAACCTTGTAGTCATCACTCACACAATCATATCCGAAGCCACATAGGCACGTGTCGAGATTATAATAAAAAGATTGCATAACATCTGGTTCAACCGGCAGCCTTTTGCACTTCCTACAAAATCTTTTGAAAAGCACACTAAGCCGTTAGCAGAGCCGACCAAAACAGTTCGAAAGTGAAGACTCTCGAGTGGATCATCAATTTATACTGCATTACTAAGATCCTCATGCAAAGACTCGTGATCTGCCAAGTAAAATTTTTGGTCTAGCCGCATAATGAGCCCACCATTGTTGCATTCAATGGATTTTTTTATGTGTTTTTTTGACGAAATCATGAGTGCTGTCGATAAGAGAGCACCAATGCTTGGATAGGCATCTAGAGCGAAGAAGATACTTGACAGGCACGCCAGAAAATATTTCATAGAGCAAATCAGAAGGGAGTGGCTAGGGTTTAGTTGTTCCAGTGACGCCAATGATAAGCTGGTTTTCTTTCATGTAACAGTCTGTTGCAAGTTGGGCCAAGCTTGTAATGAAAGTAGTTTGGAAATTGTTAGGCTTATAAGTTTGGAAATTGTTCCCTTGTGAGGAAAAATAATTACATTAGAAAGGTCTTTGATAGTTAATTTAATATTATAAACTAGTATAATATTATAAAACTGATAGTTAATTATTATTTTAAGTTGTTATAAATATAATATATTATTTTTTATGATAGTAATGACGTGGAATCTTGTCAGGTTTGATTATGTTTTTGCTAATGAGAATGTCTTTTGAAGTATTTTTCTTATATATATCATCTATATTTTCTATTATGATATCTGATTTTTTGCTAAAAAATTTCTAACGTCGAAGATACTCTTAAAACTGTTCTTGATGATAAATTTAATATTTTAAATTATAATACTATAAAAATTAATCTTTTGATAAGTTTGATGTTAAAATATGTAGCAACTTCCTTAAATATGAAAGTCGTTTTTAAAATTATTTTAACTTCCTTAAATATATCAAAAGGGTAATTAATCACTAAAAAAAGTTACCCCTTTCATCTCCTCATTTTAAGTCAAAAGTTAAAACAAGTTGACCATTCAAACCCATAAAAACCAACCACATGTGAGCAACATCAAATCTACCGAGCCTGCCAACTGCCAAGTGCCAAGCCACTCATTCTTGTTCCCAACTACAGAGCTAGTTAACTTGATGTTAGTTTGTGTTTGACCCCACTTGAGTTTGGTCTTCAATGCTGCTTCTCACTGCTTCTTCTCCTGCAAAATCTCTTCTTTCGCCACCATTTTTTTCTCATCACTCCCCCCTTTACTTTTCAAGATTCAATGTTCTTGCTAGCCCACCAAGAAGGCTCACTCTTTTGCCCCATTTGAGGTAACTCCACTCTTCTTGATGCTGCTGAAATTTTGTTTCTTTTTTGAATAATTAGGCTTATATGGCCTGCAAATGTGTATTTGTTCTGAAAAACAAATCTGGGTGTGAGCCAGAATCGAAACCAGAACCTGACAAGATATAAGTTCTTGCTTCTTCTTTTTTTAAGTTGTATATAAAAGTGTTTTCATGGGTTTATGTTTTATTATTAGTATAACAAGCAGATTGGTATGTATATGCAATTGCATAGACACACAAACAGAGAGTGTTCTGTTAGTAGAATGTTTGTTTGCCAATTATCCTCTTTAGTCTGTTTTGAAGTTGTTTATTTGAGGGGTCATGTTCCCTGACCATCGGTTGTCAGGGAACATTTACCCAACACACTGTGTCCCAGCCGTTGGATCGACACTGTCGATCCTGTCGATCCAACGGCTGGGACACAGTGTGTTGGGTAAATGTTCCCTGACAACCGATGGTCAGGGAACAGGACCCTTATTTGAGATTAGAATGTGAATTGAACTGTATGAGATCATATTTGGTGTTTACAAGTAGTTAATATCATCTCGCTTAGCTGGCCATTGTCGAATGATAGAAGGGTTTTGAAACGAAATCAATTCATTAGTAAAGGCCATACGCCATCAACAAGAAGTTCATTTTAAGTGGAAGTGTTCAATTCTCATGATATGATATATATATATATATATATATGAGGATTCGGGGATAGCCTAGCGATAATGGTCTATCTCCTTTCTACTTCCCCTTTGTTAGTGTTAGGGACGTGGGGGCATTGATTAAGAACCGGGTCTTGTCACTTGAAAGATATTGATATATATTGAATACAATGTTAGAGTAAAATTGAAATCCCTGATTCACATTTATCATCAATTTGCCCTATCAAGATAGAACATATGTTAGAGGCTTTTACATTATCAAGATCATTTTTTTGGTACGCTCAAAATCTTGCTAAAACTTAAAAGTCATCGATAAGTAGTGTTCACAGTCTAGTTCCTCATATCATATTTATATATACGAGATGATTAGCATGTAATTTGTAAATGCATTTTTCTGTACCTATAGCAACTGTATTCAATTTTGTTATTTCAATACGTCTATGTAGATACTGCATTTTCACTTTTGTAATTAATATTAAGAATTAACACCCATTTACTATATTACTTAAAAAAAATGAAGTTTCATATCTCAGTTATTGTCCTATAGGATTAGAAGTTTCCAGCATGAGGATGCGGAGAATTACGAGACTGCTAAATCTGTTGATACTCCAGATGGTCAAGATAAAGAGATTAATGATTTACTAGTGCCTCGGGTAAAGACAGCCACAGGGCCAGGAAATTCATTCCTTGCAAAGTTGGCAATAGCCCTAGGTATAGCTGCAACGATTACCCTACTATCAATCTATCTCAAGCAGCCTGGTCAAGGACCTTCTCTTGGAATTCAATATCTCGTTAAGGATTCATCATCTTCCACTTTAGATGCAAACAATGTTTTTACATTCAAAGCTTTCGGATACAGAGTTATGCTTCCACAATCTGCTCCAGGGTATGGTATCTGCTACATGACATTAGTTTTTTTCACCCTTGGCATGCCTGATATAAGTCTAAATATTATAGTTTATTAAAGGCATATTGGTTTTCTTGTCACTTCATTGAAACTGTGCAAACCTAATTTTCATTCTTTATTAAAAACTCTGAGTCTCATCTTTATAGTTGCACTTCACCTCCACCCCTGGACCCTGGTACACTAGTTAAATATCTATAGGTAGTATTGCCATATATATGGCAGTAAAACTACTTGTCTTTGATTTCTAATTATAATAGTACGGGTCCTTTACAATGCCAATGTATTTTCGTAATGCAGGTGGGTCTACTTTTGGTTACTAATGGCTGCAGGATTTGGGCTTTTCATCAGTGAAGAAGCTTTAAATATATGGGTCTGTCCTTTGTACTGGTATTCCTATTCGCATAAACTAGTGGCTCGCCTTTATAGTCTAATCAAGTGTTCGGTTTCATATTTGTGGTGTTATGAACAGTTTACTTTAAAGTTAAACGTTTTTCTAAAAATGCTCTAGGTTGGCATCTCTTTGGCACGGAGGCTGACTTTGGATGGGACATGGCTGTCATTCGCTGAATCTTTTACCAGAAATGCGTCATATATAGCATCTACAGTTTTGTGGGTGTACTGGTAATAGCCAAATTTATCTTGTTCGAATACATCCATTTAATTTTTAGTTTAATAAACTGTTACCGACCTAACCTGTGTCTCTTTAAAACATAACTTGAATCTCAGGGGAGTATGCATCAGTGATATGGTACCATTTTACATTGGTAAGTTCTTCAGGACATCCGGGACCACGAATGATGTGTGTTCAAAGGTTTGTTCATTATGGCTTGCTTTTAGCTTTACCCGACACAAAACTAACATATGTGGGTTGACCTATTTTATCGAAGCTAAAGTGTGCATCCTGATGTCCTCTGCAGTTAGGTATAGGAAAAGAGAAAGCAGTGAGCATCACACGTAATGTTCAAAAATATGGGAATCTTATAGGCTTTGGTGAGTTCAAGCTTTGAAGTGCATAATTTTGTTGTTCCTTTATTTTTTTTAATCTGAACTCAAATATATGTGCGTAATCATGTCAGTGAAACCGCCCTCAATGATGTATAGTTGCAACTGAAGCCCCCTAAACTTAAATGGTTGGTTGAGCTTGGGTTGAAAATTTAAGGTCAAGTCACTGGTTCAATCCCCCAGGCCAAACTTATAACCCCCCCCCCCCCCCCCGGCATTTACTTGTTGATGGATAGACTCGATAATTCAAGTTCAAATTGAGTTGTACGGCTATGTCTATACTTATTCCCAATCAATACTGAGAATGATAAGAGCGGGGGAGATAATTATGTAATACTTGTCTTTATAACCTTTGTATCTGGTGTAACAGCCAGATGCATGCTAATTATGTCTGTCTTCACTCTTGTTCCTTTTATTGACGATTTGTACATTTGATATGTAGTTGAACGTTTCTCCCTTGGAGTGAGAAATCCAACAGCTTTCCTTGCAGGGGCACTGGTAACTCTCCTTAATACGTGTTTCACATCTTTAGAAGTCTATCCGCTATCGTTTCCTGTTGTTGGATACCAAGACTTTTAATCCACTCACAAGTCAATAAAAGAAACACAGAATGTTGAGTGCCTTAATAGTTTGTTAAAATTACTCTACTTTACTTGCAGGGCATATCTCCAGAGTTTTTCTTTGCTGGTGTCTGTTGTGGTGGGTTGATTACTCTTCCGCTCCAGGTGATTGCATTACTTGGAAAAGCTTCACCATTCATATATTTCACCTAAGCACTTGATGATATGATCATCACCTTAATATGTTTTAATGTTCTATCTTTGTCTTACAAATTTGCGCAAAAATAGAAATTGAAAAAAAAAATGTTAACGCCTGAAGTTTCTAGCTCTGCGTTTCTGGTTAGCTAATGCTGTTCTATAATCGTCCTTTTGAGCTCAGTTGGGGATTGGATTCTTATTGCGAGAGCGTCCAGCTTTTGCTGTTGCAACCGTGGCGACCGTAGTGGTAAAAATTAATATCTTGAATCCACAGCTGTAACTGATTATACTTAATTATACAATAATCTAAATTTTATATTATGCAGGGTATATGGACTTTAGTCCCATATGCTGCAGCGGCTTTAACAGCATTGTTCTTATATCTCCGACAGCGCTACTCCAGCTAATCTTTCTTCACGATCTTGTCCATTCCAGCCGAACCAGAAACTGCATAAAATCGATCCTGCCAAACACCCAGAAACTGCATAAGATCGATCCTGCCAAACACCTGACACATATACAGGGATGACATTCGTAATTTTGCATAGTTCCTGCCACATAATATTTCCCCCCATGTCTTGCTTGGGTTTTATAGATTATAGGTAGAAATATTTTTCAGATACAAACATTGAACAATGTATAGCAAATTCATGCCCCTCATTTTATATTTGATGATTTTACTTTCTTTATGACCCATGCCCCAGCCTAATGTCACTCTTTTACTTTTAGCTCCTGAAATGAGTGCAATCTCGGAAGCTAAAACAATTGCGAAGAAGCTACTAATATACCATAAAGGTTATCAGCCAATGATATACCAGGTAAGAACTCAAACAAGTATTTGCTGCTTTGATTCACATATAACAGGAGAGTTTCTAGTACTAGAACTATTGATAAAATGCACTTCAGGCTGTTGTATTATCTGAACTATTGTTTCGTAAGTCCCTTCATATAACAATATAACGATTTAGTACTATAATATGTTCATAAGGATCATTTCCTTCCAAATCAAATAGAGTTTAATCCTCGAACTCACAGTACTTGAAGATTAACCAAGTCTTCTAGTTATGAACCGAAGAATTTTCAGCTGATTGAAACTTAAATTCCTGCAGATGTTAACTATGCTATAGGAACATAAGCTTACAAGCATTACAGTTTTTCAAGTTGTTGCAGGATACAGAGGGAAGATTTTAACTATATTTATTTTTTGACACATATTTTAAGGTGCTAAAAGTATCATATCTAAATCTAGTTAAATTTTATATTAACTGAAAATTTTATGACTTGAACTCTAATTTATATGATAATCAAATTTTTTTTGTTGAACCTAACCATTATTCTTTTATATTTTGATATACAGTGTCAAAAAATACACAACACAACAATATAATACGAAAAACATTAGACATCAATACCGCACGAAAAATGTTTGGCATCATATGAAAGATAAACTCTACAAAAGTTTTGAACAGCACAAAACAATCCAATTCATCCGACAAAATTAAATGAAAATCTTGATGACAAAACAAACTCAGTTTGTAAATTTTTTTCCCAGCAAAGACGATTTTTAATAAAAAATAAAAGTAGGCAAAGACGATTTTAATAAAAAAAATAAAAGTAGGAGAAATAAAGTGCATAGAGAATGGAGAAAGAATAAACAAATAAGCAGCTGCTTCACGTAAGACACCCCATCTTATCCACTACGTGTTGTTTGTTTATCAGCCCAATAAAGTGAACTCCAATTTAAAACATGTTGTAACCAAAAGTAAACTCGCTGTAAATCATGACGATAAAAGATTAAAATATATAGCAAAAGCAACTTGTTCCGGTCAGTTTACAGAGCCATTTTAAACCCATCAGGTTAAAATCATTTACTACCCCACTAGACAGTAGACTCGTTCATATTTCAACTTCACTACTACAGTTAAATTAAACAGTAAAAATCCGACGGCTCCTATGCTTCCACGTCAGCACCAGCCTTCTTTGCAGCAGGAGAGCAGATCATCCAGATATTGCCGTACGGATCCTTAACTGTCCCCACGCGCCCTCCGCAGCACGCGCCGTCGCCTTCAGTCTGTTCTCCGACGCTTACGCCGCCGGCCTTCACCGCCTTCTCGACCGCGACGTCGATCTCCTCACTCTCCAAACAGAAAACGCTTCCAGTAACGCTCTTCAATCTATACATACATACAGAGACATACAAAAAAGTTGTTGAAATTTCTGTTAAAAATCAAAACCGCAAAAGCACAACAGACAAAATGATTATAATATGTGAGCATGTAAATAATACAAAACCGTGTATAGACGCGCATATATAAGACATATGAACAGTAAAATACGATTAATCATCGGAAAATAACTTCAAAAAGCGATTATAAGAAGAGAAATCGTAAATATACGTAAAAAGCGCTTAATCATCACCAAAACGACATCAGAAACGCAAAAACGACACGTACAGATACAAATAGTGAAATACGAATAATCATCGCAAAAACGACGTTAAACGCACAGATCTTCGAGAAAACAAGACGATTAAGCGAAAAAAGGGAGATCTAAGAGCTTACGGAGCGGCAGAATCGTCGGAGACGATGAAAACGGAGTCGCCGAGCTTAAGTTGAGCGGAGATGACGAGAGGGAGCTCCTGGTCAGCCTTACGCTTCGGATGAGTGACGCGGCTGATCTCTTCAGCTCCAAACGCGGCCTTGTAGAACTCAACGGCGTCGTTTGCTTTCGACGCCTCCACGAACAGCTGCGGCTTCATCGCCGAGAATGTCGCTGTCTTCGTGGCAGCTCCGTTGAGTGCGTCGCCGTTCTTGGCTACCTCTTGCGCCATTTCTAGAGAGAGAAACAAAGAAACCCTAGGAGAGAGAAGTGTGTGTTTTTAGAGAGAGAAAATGCAGGAAGTGTGGGTAATGGAGGTTGAGAGTGTGGGTGATGGCGAAATAAATAGAAATGAAGAAGTGGAGACGCTTGGTGTGTAGGGGTAGAATTGACATTTGATTAGTTATGCTACATTATGAGCTGGGCTTTTCTGTAATTTTGGTGAAGAGATCAGATATGTGTTTAATTTCTGGTCAATCATTTAAATTAGATAAATTTAATGAAATTGAATATTTAAATATAAAAGAATAAAATTGCTACAACTTAATAAAATAATAAAGCTACAAAATCAATTAAAAAATATAAATTATCCATAGCCTATTTTTATTGATTATAATTCTAATAATATTTATAAACTATTAGACTTGTGTTAATCTTTTTAATTAAATTATTCTAAACTATTACATCATTAATATCACAATAGACAAGTTTTATTTTGTTAATTTGATACTCATGTCATTTTAATTATGAATTTGATAATTTTATCATTAGTTAATTTTAAATTATTTCATGATATTTTCAGATTTTCTTTCAATAAATCAGATTCTGATTCTAACTCTGCGTAAACAGGCAGTGTAGTGGAATAAATTATCCAGTTTGTAGAAGTTAAAGGAAGATTGACCTCGTAGTTTGACCTTGTAATTTCAGATAACTACCATATTGCCACTCACCGGATGTTTAATTATTTGGAATTATGTTGTTAATATATGGTTAGTGGTTTAGTTAGTGGATGAGTGTGTTTGTGTATATATACTCGAACATTGGAATGCTTTGTTTTTAGAGTCTACCCTTTTTTAATCTTAAAATGGTTCATAGAAGTATTCTACCTGATGGTCAAAGATTATGCTGCTTTTATTTGTTTAATTATGGATTCAAATTTTAAATGATCTTTTTTATTATTATTATCTTTATCCTCCCGACATTTGCATGGTTGTGGCAGGGGTATTTAAAGGCCTTTTTAATGAATAAAATATGAGATTGTCTTTGTGTTTTTTATTGGTACGATTGTTGCATAAATTTAACTACTGATCATGTGCCGGGATATTCAAGTTCAACTCATCTCAAAAATAAAATTATTAGAACAAATATTAATTTAGAAGGCATATAAGTTTGCATTGTCAAAAAAAATGCTACCGGGTAAAAGATTATGTAAGATATTTTTCAATGTTTGATGGGCTTATTAATAAGCCTGCCAACAATTGTGACTTGTTATTTCGGTGTACAATTGGTTTAGGGTTAGAAAGCCTGGTAATGTAAGCCCAATTATTTTGAATGAAGAAATTTTACTACTCTCCATAATCAGACATCAGTGGTGCTTGTGTGTGGCACAATTTCAAAAATCGTCCACTTACCATCATACATCCAATTTATGGTTTTTTCCCGATTTGAATAGCCATATCTTGGATTTATCTCTCTTGTTCTTGGACATTCGATCGACTCTATTAAAACATATATTTAGAAAATATATAAGATTTCGGTTCAACAATCAATCAGGTAAAGGCTTTTTAAGTGATAAACTATTATTTTTGTCTTAAATCCGGTGATTAGATTATAACATTTTTTAAACTGTTCGGTTTTTTTTAACCGCTCGACAAGTAAATACCCATTTCGACTTAGTTTTACTGACAAATAATCATTTACTCATCCAATAATTAAAAGTCGCTAAACATATTAAAAAAATATTATAATATTGACCGTCAGATATTAATCCAAAAGTCAAAAACAATATATATGTCACTTAAAACGTGCCAAGCACGTGATTGCGGGGACCAGAACACGGCATATAAGCCTAAAAGTTTTATAAAAAGAAAAATACATAGTCCCCAGTTTATGAATTTTTGGTATACATTACCATATAAATATAGATTCGACTTTAAGATTGGTCTCCATACCAGATACTCTTTGCAACAAAAGAAACCAACTAAAACCTTAATGCTTGATTTGAACAAAACTAATGAACATACTATACTCTTTTGCACATAATCAGCTTCCAGTTCCAGCAGTAGCAAGATAAGAAAGCTGGATGCTGTAGGCTTCCTTTAGCTCTGCTAATACCTCTGCAATATTCGGCCTCTGTGCTGCATCCCTCTCGACGGACCTTGCAGCAATGGCCGCCGCCTTGTGCATGCTCTCGTCTGCAAAAGTCCCCTTCAGTTGCTCATCCACAATCTCAAATGCACCCGCTTGCAGGTACGGCTTAGCCTGCAGTAAAACCGTCAACTGTGAATTACAGTTAAACCTCTTTAATGTAATAACGTATTTTATAGATAGTAAAAATACACTATCTGCGTTATGCTGGGGCCAGAAAAAAATATTATTTTACTGAGGATATTATTTTATCAGTTATTACTTAATCGAGGTTCAAATGTACCCATAAAACTAAATTGAAAGAATCAGGAGCTCCAGCACGACTCAAAGGCTCGCGGCCACAGATAAGCTCCAGAAGAACTACCCCGAAACTGAAGATGTCACTCTTCTCGGTTAATTGTTGTGTAGCATAGTATCTGTGGAGAAATAACAGAGAATGAAGACAATGTGGGATCTGTCATAACTATATAGTGACCAGGTAGGCCCAGGGGCGGATCTAGGATTCGCACCAAGCAAATTTTCGGAAAACACCTATATATTTTTAAATTTTATGAGGGCACTTCTATAATTTTGTAAAATTTTGAATGGTGAAAAAATGTAAAAAAAAAAAAAATTTAGGGGGACAAGTGTCCTCCGTGCCTCTTCCTAGATCCGCCTCAGGTAGCAATAAGAAAACTTACTCGGGATCAAGATATCCAGCAGTGCCCTTGACAACAGTGGTGACATGAGATGCATCTGCTTGAGTTACTTGTTTTGATAGGCCAAAGTCGCAGACTTTAGCGTTCATCTCCTTGTCCAATAGTATATTACTTGACTTCACATCACGGTGTATGATCCGTGGCTCACTACCATTGTGCAAGTAGTCCAATGCTTTCAAAAAATAAGGCGCGGTTCAGTTTTGGTGGTGCAAAGCATATAAGATGTTGAAATGACCCGAAGAAAAATTGGATTATACCTTTTGCGGCATCAACAGCAATCTTCAATCTCATGCCCCAGCCTAATGTCACTCTTTTACTCTTAGCTCCTGAAAAGAGTACGCGTTAGGCCTTAAAATCTCAGAAGCTGAAACAATTGTGAAGAAGCTACTAATGTACCATAAAGATTATCAGCCAGTGATCCGCCAGGTAAGTACTCATAGACAAGTATTTGTTGCTTTGATTCATGACAGAATCCTTCCAGTGATACAAGATTCTGATGGCTAATTCGCGATAGAAGGCACACCTGTTAGGCATTTCACAATTTCAAAACACGTCTCAATCATCCGATCCTATGAAGAAAAACAGTTTATGCTGAGTAAGGTTTGGGTATGGACCTCATTGATAAATGCATCATCACCAAGTTGACTGTTATCATATCGTACTTTCACAGCTACTTGCTTCCCGCTGGGAAATTTCCCAACAAAAACAGATCCGAAACCTCCTCTGCCTATAACGTCCTTAAAATTCTTCGTAGCTGCTTTAATTTCTCTGTAGGAATATGATTTTGCTGCAATGCAGTCCCGCATATCCATGCCTGCTCAAATTTATGTAAATCAACTCGGTGAATAGATCAATAATACTCCCTCCGTCCATTTTTAGTTGTCCAGTTTTAACTTTCAATGGTCAAATTGACTACAGTTTGACTGAACTTTATTTATATTATATCATTGAGAAAAAAATAGTCAATTTGACCGTTGAGAGTCAAAAGAGGACCACTGAAAAGGGACGGAGGGAATAGAACTTAGCAAAGGTAAATTCATACTTTCTTTATATGCGACTCCTTTGTCCTTTCTCTTCACATACATTAACACTGCAATAGAAACAATGACAAGCGCGAATATAACTCCTCCGACTGCTGCAAGTACTACTACAATATGGATGTGGCCACTACGCTTCTTTGGCGTAGTAAAGAGTGTAACTTGAGGCGCTTCTATTGAAGAATTCCTCGACACATCAGCATCATTGCAGGTGGACATGGAAAAGGAGACGCAGAGATTTCCCGATGTTCTGCTCAGAAATGATCAGTCAGATAAAATCATATAAACATGCCATAATATTATCATCAGCATACCTAATATCCAAAGCGCGGCTGTTCAGAGATTGAGGAAGAGTGCCCTTCAGTTTGTTATTCTCCAAATTTCTATAAATTAAATACACGATTAAAAGTTTGCTTCATACATAACAGGTGACCTTCTGTTGAGTTTCGGGCTATTGTACTTACAGCAAGTGAAGGTTCTTTAACTGTCCCAGGCTGTCAGGAACTGTACTGTCTAAACTATTGTTTCGCAAGTCCCTTCATATAACAATATAAAGAATTAGTACTATAATCTGTTCATAAGGATCAGCTCCTTCCAAATCAAATAGAGTTAAATCTCTAAACTTACAGTACTTGAAGATTTACCAAGTCTTCTAGCTCTGAACCGAAGGATTTCAGCTGATTGAAACTTAAATTCCTGCAGATGTTATTCCAATTAGCGCTTCAGAACATAAGGAACTATGCTATAGGAACATAATTAGCTTAAAAGCATTACAGTTTTTCAAGTTGTTGCAGGCTACCGAGGTTTTGGATAGCTCCACCAAGTGATGTATTATGCAAATCTCTGTCAGTATGGCACGAAACACATTAGACATCATGGAAGATGACCGCTACAAGAGCATTAAACAGCACATTGTATTGTGAAACCAAGAATCTTACAGGATCTGAAGATCCAGTAGATCGCCAAATCTTGGGCCAATTGATCTCAAGATGATATTAGAGAGATCCCTGAGTGAGGAAATTCAGAAAACAAAGATCAGAAACCAAGAAACAGAAAGATCAATTATACGAACAATACTAAAACTGCATACAGTGAAGTAACCAGACTGCCGGTGCAGCCAATGTGATCCCATGGCATTGGATAGCAGGGATCATCTTCCCATCCCAGATTCATACCAGTCGACTTTTGAATAACCTGCAGTGCTGAAACTGAAAAAGGAAATTGTTCGTTATGAGCTGGAAGACGTAAAATGCATTATAAGACCTTGCATTACATGAAAAAAGCAACAAAACCTGTTGTTGTAGAAGACGGTGCAGGAATGTATACTATCTCAAACACCTCAATTGCACTCAGCAGAGGGTAGAAACTCGTGCTTTTCAACGTGATGTTCATGTTATTTGTTCCAAAAAGGGTAAAAGATAAGCTACTGACTTCACCACTCCTCACTGTATAGTTTGACTGAAAAAGGCTTCCGTCGATTAGCACATCAAATGTAGGGGACACGGGAAGAATGCCTGCAAAATAGAGAACTATACTATAGTCTCCTAGTATGCTACTAAGAGGAAGATTATACGTCAAGTCCTCTCTTCGTGTCAAGACTCTTGCTGTCTGAAGAACGGATAATGGAAGACTCAGATCGTCGCTTGACAAGTTGAAGGCGGTTTGAATATCAAAGCTAGTTGATAAGTGGAAGGGAGTATAGTCCTGATCTGCTTCCCATATACGATCATACTGATCCAAAGGGTACCTAAAAATCAAACAAATGTGGCATTTTTTTAAGACTTGACAGTTGACAGACAAGGAAATGTGAAGTGAAAATTTCATACCGCAGAGATCCATTTGTGTAACCACAGTTAATGCGATAGCACTTCCTAAGTGACTTATTAGGCGAATCCTGCAAACTACTGGCGTAAGCTCCTTCAGGAAGTGGCCGGACCTCAACTGATGAAATAACAGGAAATCCACCATCTGGGATTGAATTCAGACACAAAGAAAGAAAATCTTTGTTTACAGGCCATAAAAATTCTTCAGTCCATGGATCAGCATTGGCAAGGTTTATAGTAGTAGCCATAGCCGTTCCCAGAGAAACAGAAAACGTAGGGGGCTTTGCAAGTCCATCGTAGTTCTTGTACACAAATTTGGCCCGAACAAGAACAAGTGATGACGCATTCTTTATTGGAAGCCAGTAGCACTTTCTACCTTTCGACTCAGGGAAAAACCGAATTGGGATAAGTGATGAAGAGTTACCCTCGGGGAAATTAGCAGTGCTTGTTGTGCCAGTAGTCACATAAGTACTATCTGGTGTCCAAGTAATGTTGGAAGAATCGACAAAATTCTCAGTTCCTCCACAGGATAAACTCAAGAAACCTGATCAATCAGCACTATATCAGCAAAATGTACTAACTAGTTCTTGAATGTCTACTAAAGAATTCAAAACAAGTAGGAAACACTCACCATTTTGGTCACAGAAAGCGAATTTGCAGCAACCAAAGAGAAATAAAATCTCAAACCAGACAAGAAATTGCAGGCCCATGAAGGAGAGAAACCGAAAAATGTGAATTTAAATTCCAAAGAAGCCCTCCAAGCTCATTCAAGGGCTGAGTAGGAAAAAGCTCTTAGCTTTGCTTGCTTTAATAAAGAACAGGCATGCAAAAGATGGGTTTTAATTAGAGAGGTTGAGTAAAGCAAGTGTTTCCATTAGCATATGATGAAGCATTAAGGAAAATTACATTTATACATAAATTTATTAGTTATGATGAAGGCGTGGAAGGAGAGACAGAGGTGATGATCAAAGACAATGATGATTATTTTTTTATGCCGTTAGGTGGAAATTGTACAAAAAGGAGAGGGGGGGAAAGTGTTTCAAAAACAACCACCTCCACTATGTGCTCAAGTTCTTACCTCGGGTAACCAGAACGAGGGAGATACCATCTGACCAAGACGTCATCTGTAATTGCTTATCGTAAATGTTTTGAATACAAGGACACTAGCTTTTCCTATAACATAGCATGCAGCTCAGACAATTATTGAACTTTTTGTTTTCACTTTTTACCTGAGCAGACCCAGGCTCCTAGCTTGAGTCTTGACCACTATGGTCCCAGAGGTAGGCCGGAGGTCATCGAGCTAACGGACCCTCTCCTCTCTAGTATCGAGAAAATGTTCAATAAAGGAACAAGCGCAAACTAAACCACAAAATTTTGAATAAAAAAATAGAAAAGAAAAACAATTTATTGTACTTAAGCGTCGACCCTCCTACTTTTTCATGGTAATCTCCATGATAGTCGAATTTTGTAACATCATTTTGTCATTGGACACTCCTACTTTTCTCATGGTGATATTCAAAATGGCGAGTTGGACACCATGATTTTGTCATTTCATTTGATTGCACAGGTAACCAACCTGCTGAAAATTGATCAGTATGTTTTTTCAAGATCCAAGTCACTGACAAGATGTTAGCTTCTGATGACATAATAAATTCAAACAAAGATTCAACTAAAGTCACCGGTAGGTAGTAAACTAAAGTAATTCTTGTTTTTCTCTGCAAAAGGATCAAAACAAGCTCAACAAAAAAAAAATGATACCAAGAAAAATACATTAAATTAGTGAGCTTAAAAGAAAACAGTTAACAGAAAAATAGACAACGTTCGAGCATAGTTCTGCACTAGTTATATCAGTTGTTCCTTTTCTGCAGCATTAATGTTTGTTTTTCGACTTTCCTGAAGAATCCATATATGATTTTCTTGATCAAATTGACAGAAGGGACACCTGCATTCTCTTTGAGAATGAAGTATTCCAATTTTCAGAGGATACGAAATTTTTTATCGCGATAAAATATAGCATAATATCTATTTATGTTCTTCTCTAATAACTTAAGATTTTAGAAGAACTGGTTTGCAACATGGTATCAGAACTCGGTTTGATGAAGGTCTCCAGTTTGACTCTACGTCAAATATGTAATAAAACTCATATTTCTCTGGTTCTGCAAGACAAATTATTAGTGCTTAGCCGAGACTATGATATCCAATTGAGTCTGAGAACCTCACTTTGTCTCTGCGGCTACCTCAGCCTTGACCTCCAGACATATATTAATTTAAATATTTTCCTTTCAACTTATCCGTTAAGCAATGTAGAATCATAATAAATTATTTTTAAAAAGGTAATCATGTTAAAATATTGATGCTCATACAACAGAGAGCTTACGCTGTTCTCAAAAATAATTACATTAAAAAAAGAGAAGAGTACAAATATTTCGAATGACATATGATATGCCGGGACATGTTACGTTTGAAAGTGCTATTGAAATTTGATATGCTTCAAAAAAAATTGATCAAAAAAGTGTTGTTTGAAGTCAGATAATTATTTGATAATTTTTTTGACATTTATATATTTTTTATTATAATATAAATTAATATTTTTAATGAGATTTGATAGTAAAATACATGACAGCTTCTTATTGAATAACAGTTTTTTTCCAAAGCAGTTTTTCCAAAAGCACCAAAGAATATAATTTCTCAAAAACAGGTTTTGAGATCAAAACAATTGCTCGGAAAAACTGTTTTTGGATTTATCATACCGTTTTTCACATGTTTTTTCAGTAAAAAATTATACCATCTGCAACAACAATATTAAATTCCACAAATATATTTGTATCGAAAACAATATATATTTTTCTAGTAAACTACAAAGATGGCAACTAATTATGCTATATATGTTTATTTTCCCTACTTCTTGACTTCCTCTAATACCATTCAACCTTACTTGTTTTCCCATAATTACCAAGCATTACCTAATCACAAAAGGTTTCGGATTCTACGATGATTTATAAAAGCAAAATTAACCCTCTCCTAGTCCTAGCTAAGATCGAACTTAAAAATCTCTTCTATTGAAAATTACATAACAACAGATAATGATTTTTCACACAGAATGATTCACTTTCCGAATCTTACTCGAATTTGCCTCCTTTCGAGTTTCAAACATCCTATAAATCTTCTTACGCGCAAACTATTTTTCACATAGCCCTCTGTGTTACAAATTTACAATGTCTGTCAACAATGCAGCTCTTTCGAAACCTCGAAAACCTCCGGTACTGATAATGCCAGTGCAGGATGATTACAATCAACAATGTGACTTGTACAATGTGTCTGGTTCGAAAATAAGCCAGGCAAATTCGAGGGCAAAGAGTGATCAGAGTAGTCGATGTGTTGGATCGTCGAAAGGCTGGTTGATTTTGGATCATAGTGATCAGACTAATGAAGGTTCTTTGTCAATTTTTAGTCCCTTGTCAGGCAATGTGAGGAAGATTGTTCTGCCTTCGTGTGCCCGTCCCTCGGGTTTTTGTACTAGGTGGATCAGTAAAGCAGTTCTTACTTTGAGTCCGGGCTCCTCTGGTGAGAAGTATGGAGTTGTGTTTCTGTACGGAGTGTGTGATTACAAGGTTGCTTTCTTGTCAACGTGTGGTGATCAAGACGAGGGAAACAAGTGGATTGATCTCAAATCCTCGGGTGGGAGCTACTCTGACGTGTTGAGTAATCAGGATTCTGTTTTCGCCTTGTTAACTTCGGGTTTTGTTGATGTTTGGGACTTAAGGTCTGGCACCGAAGGAGGATTTGTCAAGAATTTGAGGATTGAGACCAAGTGTCTGGACCGCGTGGTGGAATTGGAGCCTAATTTGAGAGATCTTTACACTAGTAACTCTTACTTAGTCGAATCAAAAGGGAATCTGCTTCTTGTGATAAGGATCACTGGGGAATTTGTCAGAGAAAATGGCGAGGTTGTGAACGAAGGAGCTTTGCTTGATGATGAAGTGTACTCTCACTTGGTTTTGCCCTACAAGACCAAGAACTTCTATGTGCACAAGCTTGATATGAGGTTGAGGAAGTGGGTGAGGATCGATTCGTTGGATGATCAGGCCTTGTTTCTGGGGCTTAATGAGTCAGTGTCCTTCGCGGCTTCTGACATTCCAGACTGTCGAGGAAATTCCATCTATTTTACGGATGATCATTGGGATCATATCAACATTCATGAACATGACTTGTATGGAGGCCATGACATGGGTATCTTCAGCTTGAGTGACAAAAATGTCGAGGAGATATTTGAGATCAGAAGGATGGTGCCACCGCCAGTTTGGATTGATCAGAAAGTCTCCGCTGTTTGAGCTTAACATTATAGCATTATGTACTAAATAGTTTAACTCTCTGATTATCAAGATATGTTATAAGATATTTTTTCTGCTACAAATTGTTTAGAATGCAGATTCTTTAGAATATGAATATCATCTTGTTTTGTCTTTTAATGAAATCTTACTCATATACGAGTGATTAGCAATTAAGACTTATAAATGATTAAACTGTTTGACGAAAAAGGAAAAGTCCTGAAACGAATTTTCTATGGTGTGCCCAGGGGCACACAATAGTCACTAACTTCCATGTGAAATCTAGCTTTTGATTGGTGGATGGATAATAAATGTAAATGGCCCCCCTGCATTCACATCAATTGCACCAATCAAAACAAGCTATTTTCATGAAAATTTGTGCTTATTGTGTGCCCTTGGGCACACATTAGAAAGACCGTTCTTATAAATACTTTGCTCGAGAAAAACTTCTGGCTCGAGAAAAGTACATGTCAGCTTCTTGACAATAAAAGCGAGAAGCCTTGTTTGCCAAATAAGCACTCAGCAAAAAAAATAAAAAATCAATTATATGCTGTTGGTTAGGTTAAGCTACATTTTCTTAACCATTTTAAAAAAAATAGCAGGGGTAATGGGGCAGTATTCTGAAAAAAAAAATGTTGGTACTGCGGAACTGTACCAACATTCATCATATACTACACTGGTGGCATCAAAAAACATCACTAAACTCACCAATATCACAATTATCATTCCAAACATCAAACCATGAAAGAAAACTCTCTTTTCTTAATAACATATTCAAGATAAAATTGATGTGCCAAAAATTTAACAAAAGCGTTTCGCCACTAACTGTTCCCGAGACAAATCTAGTACTTGACAGCGGCAATGATATCCAACTGAGAACCTAACTTCTCATCTGCGGCTGCCTCAGCCTTGACCCTTAGCTTGTTCAACTGCTTCTTCTTCTCATACGCAACCTGGGCCCTTTCCTTCCTCTTTGCCTCAAGTTCCTGCGGATATATACACAAGAGCTTAGATGTATTTCTGATAGGCTTACCAAAGCTATTATTCCGTATTCAAAACTATAATAGATTCAACTTTATAGACTACACATAGGTGATCTCTTGTATAGTGTACATATAAGTTGGTTTACCTTGATGGTATCATAGTAGTTCCATCCAACCTCAGCTGATAGCTGTCCGAGCAAACAGTACTTGTGGCCAGCCTGAAGCCTCAAAACCCTGCAAAGAATACGTGGACAACCCAAGAATTTATAGTAATTTATGGAAAACAAGAACAGTTAACATTTCATTTCCGATCCTCACTGCAATCTTTAAAATAACTGAATACAATAACTCACTTGAGAGCATCAGGAATGACCATCCTCTTCATCTTGTCATATGGAGGAGGAACTCCTTCATACACCTTCAACCTAGCCAGGGCATTTGCTCCCCTCTTAATCTTGTGTGGAATCATCCTGTATTTTCCAATGATTACAAATTAAGTAAAGCAAACTTTCTAAATACCAAAATTCTTAAATTGTCATACTTCATACTTTCACCAAAAATAGCAATGTGTACAGTGCAGCAGCCTAAATAAAGCATACACACATAACATATATTAAATGTCATACAGTAGCATTTCAACAACTGAGTAAAAATTTCTGAACATATTTCTTCAACAATTTCCCAATTGACTCGCTATGTGTGCCTAATGCAATAGCTGCCTATCAAATGATCACACATAATCAAAAATGTACCTAAAAAATAACAACAAATTACAACCTACTTGCACTTGACACAGACCATATCCTCATTGTCTGATCAAGCAATTACACACCCACACACACACTACTAGACATAAATTTTATACAATAGCAACTAAACAATAAATAACCCCGTCACCAAAAACATCCTCACTATCAATCAAGCAATCACTCAGATACACACACACAGTAGAACTATCAACACTCTTTAAGCTAGCCAATAACGGCTTATTTACTCAACTAGCAATCACTAACACACAAGAAGCTATAAAACTAGATACTCAATAATCTTGATCAACACACACACCCACACATGTATAAATATATAAATGCCGTACAGTACAGATAAAACAAAGCCATTATCCACTCAAGTTAGCGAACAATCAAGCAATTATACATAGTACACACACATAAATGTCATATAGTAGCAGGTTTAAATCTAAAATGCCAATAACTAATTCAACAATCACACAATTAGAGGACATAAATACATCAATTAACGGATTAGAAGACCTAATTAAACTTCACACAATAGCAAAGTATTTAAACGGATCACAAAATGTCACAAGCTAATTTTGGCGCAATAACACACAAAATAGCAAATCAATTTAACACTAATCTGAAACAGTCACTAGCTAATTCATCAACAATCAAGTGATTAACCCCACACAATGACATTTACATGTTTGACAGATTAAAAAACAAATTAAACTTCTCTCTCTCTCACATTCTCTCACTCTCTCTGTATGACATTTTAAGCATTTAACAGATTTTGAAAAACTAACTATACTTCTCTCTCTCTCTCTCTCTCTCACTCTCAATTCAATGAAACATACGACATACGTACCCACGGATAGTGCGCCAAAGGATTTTAGCAGGAGCGCGGAAATGAATAGGCCCATGCGACGGCTTCGTGTTCATCCTCTTCCTCAAAAACCTCAAATACTTCATCTTCTGCCTAACAAGTCCGCCAGACAAACAGATCTCCTCGCACCTCACCACCACCACTTTCTGGCCGTTGAGCAACTCCTTCGCGATTATCGAGGCCAATCGTCCCAGCATGTGGTGTCGAGCGTCCACCACCACTTGCTTCGCGCATATTCCTGATCCGTTAACCATTGTCTCTCTCTCTTGATCTCTCCCTCTCTCTCGCTGATCTCTCTCTGGATGTGAAGGAGATTGTATCAGAGCGGCGAGGTAGGGTTTTTGAGTAGTGTATATAGCAATGTCGTGTGTGTTCTGTTTGGGCTAGGGTTTGGGAAATCAGTTGGGCTCCGAGGCCCAAATGGATTTGTTTCGACGTGTATATACACATTTTTCTTTAATCATTTTCGTAACAAAAATACAATAATTAATTTGGTGTGGTAATCACGGTCCGAATTGAACCGCATGATTAGAATGATTTGTTTCGATTTTAATTTAATCCAGATCTAAATCGAGATGTCGTTCTGTTCATACTATAATTTGACTATTTTATAAATATTACAATTTATGAGTTAGTTTCATTTCAAGAACCGTTTTAAATTTAAACCACGTATATATACATGTAAAAACAGATACACGTATAAAATATGTTATAGTTGTTATGTGTTATCTCATCATTTATACAAAATATTAAATTTTTAAGACATATTAATATTTTATATGTGTTCTATAAAATATTAAAAATTATTATATAGTTATTTATATTAATTAGTTATAAGTTCATTATAGTTATTTAAGTTGACTATTTTAACATATATGAATGAATAATTTTACTCTTTTTTTGAGGCTTATATGCCTTACAAATTAGTATCTGTTCTAATACTTTTCGGGTGAGCCAGAGTCGAACCCGGGTCTCCGGGGACAACGGAGGATAAACCTACCACTTGGGCTATCCAATCGTGCTCGAATAATTTTATTCTCAATTGTATGTAATGTAATAAAAGAATGAAAGTTAAAATATTAAAATTAAAATATTGTTTAAAATCATAAATCACAAAATCTACTAATCCAAACCGAGTTATATATGAAACCAAGCCGTTCGGATGAGTTAAGTTACGGGTTACAAATTGATTTAAAATTTTGAATAATAGTAATTATTCGGTTTGATTCCGGTTTAGTTCCTGTTTGACTATCCACACGAACCAAATCAAACCGGGATCACGTTGAATTACTAAAAAGTAAAAACAAATGTATAAAATGCAGGAGAGATAGACTATCTTAAAACCAGGTATACACAAAAGGAAAAGCCATTACAACTACTCAGCACAATCAGCTGAAGAACTCTGCAGACTAAACAGCTAGAGTATACTCGGTACTGTTCTTTCAGTCACCTTCGAATTCGTTCTCTGTGAGTTCTTCGACGGAGAACTCGACCCTCTTGAAGAACTATTCGCAAAAAAGTTCAGTCTGCTAAATTTCCTAGAGAAGGAACTCATAAAATTATAAGAACTAGACTTCTCCATGTGCCTTTTCATGCAAACATGATCCTTCTCCAGATCATTTAGTCTCATGCGCAGTCGCGCTAGCTCCAGCTTCAGCTCACGATTCTCTCGTCTCAATGAGGCATAATTGTCTCGCGGAGACATTGCAGCACTGAGAGCTCCACTGCTGATCCGCCAGGAATTGTGGACAGGCTTGTGGTCATCCTCGGGGTAGGAGCAGGACAAGGCGTTTCGGAGTCTCAGCTGTTCGAAGTAAAGGACTTGGACCATTGATTGGAGTGGGAGGCGTTCGTTTTGGGCTGCATGAGCTCCTGCTTCTTGTGAAAGTTTCTGAAAATCAACCAATTTGCAGAGCTTTTTCTTGTCCTGATCCGACAAGCCTTGATGCGCCTGCAATTAGAATATCTGATTTGTTAGTAACCGAGGGGAGCCAGAGTCGAACCCACAACCTGGGCCAACAGAGGATAAACCCTTAACCACTTGGGCTATCCAATCGTGCCATTTGAGTAAATTTAAAATAAATAAATGAATATCAATATCACTTTCATTGAAGTGCTGAATTAGGATGAAGTTTTAATACATACTTTGAGGTAAACATCGATAGCTCGGTATAGACCATCATGGACTGTTCGTGCATGAGCTGGTAAAGTTTCTGCAATGGCTATAAACTTGTTTAGCTTGAGGTTTGCATCAGGAGCAATTTCTGACAGGTAATTATCCACTAATTTTGAGACTTTGACGAATGCAGTTTGAGATGGCGAATCAGGGCCATCAGATTCGAAGAGTGAGCCATCTTCCATATCATCCTCACTGTCATCTTGCTGAGAAAAACTAACCAGGATTCTGTGAACAGTGTCGACATCAAATAATGTGTCACTGGAATGGTGAAAGGAAGGGATTAAGAGATCGTCGAGAGTAGCTATGTCTAATTGGGAGCCAATTCGCCTTTCAAGATCAAGCCTAGAAGCAACAGAGCAATCCAGCATCACAGCACTACGTAGTAAGCCAAAAAGGAAGGTGATTGGAATAGCCGGCTTCTCAGCTGGCAGGAGGCTGACAATAGTCTCGACGACAAGTCTTTCATGTGCAGTTGAGCCAGCAACCAGGTCAGCTTTTGGCGGATTGGTTGAACTCCAGAAGGTGGATTTTTTTGTCAATTCTTTCTGTGCATAATTAATGAGAGACGCGCCTATACTTTCTGGCCTCACTCCACGACATTTCATAGCTGCTATGACTCTCTGATACAAATCAATCCGGAGAACAGACAAATCATCAATCCACCAGTCTCCTTCACACTTAGCTTGCCGGTTCATATGAAGTCTTCCTGAGCTACTATACTCCAAGCGAGAGAAGCTTGAAGCAATTTGCTCAACACAGGCTTTGGATGCTATAGCGTCAATGCACCGGCTAACAATGTTCAGCTCATCAGCAAGAGGAAGTAGGCTTTCACATTGTTGCAGAACTTCAACACACATTTCAAGGTTCTTGCAGACTATACTTTCAAGATATTCTTCAGCCCGAGAACCAAGATTGTTATTTGAGAAACCTTCAACCATTTCGAGGTAATCTGATACACAAAGAAGTTGAGCAACATTTGCAGGTGTAATCTCAAAATTAATGCCATAACAGAATTTGGCAGCCAGCTCAAATGACTCTGCACCTCCTGGCAGGCTCAAAAGTTCTATTCTTGAAATATCCGGATCCCTGTGTTCTGCTACCAACTTTCGGATTCTCCCACTATGAGACACAAGAGGAAACTGCATATAACAATGTACAGAAAGCTATCTCAATATTAAGAATTCTACTGCAATTGAGCAATTCTAATTGCATTCACGGGCAAGCAATAAAGACAAGGTAATAAAAACCATGATACAATTTCTTCTCCCCCCAAAATATTTTGTAATCAACCGAGTGCATACGCTTGAAGGGTAGAGTTCAGATATGTAAAATATTTCATCAGCCGAATGCAACCAGGAACCATTACAGATCTTATGCTGCCACAAGAGACTCCTCGACAATTGTGTTTTCAGAATCTGTTAAATGAGAACAGGAAATTACCTTGTGCAGCGCAAATGCTCCTCCATTAACTTCAATTGTTATATCACTTGGAACATCTCTGAATATCCTGAAATTGAAATTGATAGTCACAAATAAGGTTGGAAAATCCACACAATTCGAGGGGAAGAAAACAGAGGAAGTATAAACTATTGTCTTAGAAGACTACACCTAACTAGAATTGTATCATTTAAAACTATCAGGTAAGTTTAGCTTAACTCTTGCTGTTCATCCGAAAAATGGAAATAACTCAGGGAGAAATTTATCAAAAAATTTGGTGCAACTTTTTATCTGTTACGTTCTCCATACATATACGAATCACTTCTTCGAATTCATTTTATTAAGACTGGACTTATGACAATTTCCGAGTAAACGTTATCTTAGTATTCCTGCAGAAGATCTAAAAATCGTCCTTCGCGTTCCTAAATATCTGATGCACAACTTAAATTTCCAATTTTTTGTTGTTGCTGTTGATCTTTCACAATCTTTCAAAGAAACAACAACCTTTTGGCATCTCCAGAACAAACAAACATATATATTCATAAAGAATTGCAAAAAAACTAACATCACTTCACCTTTTTATGCAAGGACAAAGCTAGCCTAATATGACAAGTACTTAACCAAACATTACAGAAACCAATCATAACCAAATAAACCAATACTTCATTAAACAAGAGATCTATCATTGAACTAAACCTTAACGCTCTAACCAATGACCTCTTCGTCAGATGATATCCGCCTCTATCCACTTAACGGAGTGTGTTTAATTATCAAAAAAAACGTAACACCATAATTACGAAAACAAAAGACAAACAAACCATTCACTGTATCGCTGTTGCTGCCGCGAACACTTGGCCAACGACAACTGCTGCTGCTGGTGCTTGTCCATGAACAGATACAAGAAAACCAAGATAGAAACAAGGGTTTTTTGCAGATAAAAAAAAAACAGCACAATGTGGTTAAGAGAAGTGAGTAAAGAGGAGTATAAAGACACAGTTGGAGATGTTTCAGTTGGTACAAAAATTTGGCCATTTTTGTCAAATAAGTGGTTTGCAAATCATAGAATGCAACAGTCCAAAGCAAAGGGCCTGGGAGGTGGGTCATGGCTACAACTTTTAAATTCTCATACATTATATATAGCTGAATTGTCTCTACAGTTATGTATTGTTAAATCTAAGCAAGTCAATAGGCGTAAAGAAAGGAGTGGGATTGTAACTTTTGTTATTTCAGAAAAATTTGTCAAAAGCTCTGGCTAAAAGTAAAGCAGGAATATCAGTCATGACAATTTTCACCATTTGTCTAGTCCCCTCAAACAAATAATTATATCATGTAGGCATGCTTGTAAATTTCGCGTAGAAGTCGATCGTTCAAGTTTCAGTCAAAATCGGGTATTATATCAAAGTGTTCATCTTTCGAGTCAAAAACTATCAAATGATTACTCGATCTTAATTGAACTCATTTAAGCCATTATAATCACTCTATATATATCACTCTGTTAAATCTTGAATAAATATTAATGAAAAAGTTAAAAAAACAAATCACGTTTTTGCTCCAATCTTTTTATATTTCTTTATAAAATTTGGTTTTAGTTCTTTTATATAATCCATGTGGTTTACACATCATCTACAGGTTAGAATTCCACTAAAATTTTTGTTACCTAATTTTCAAAATTTAACATAAGGATATATGATTCTAGTGGTTAAGATGAGTCCTCGTGGAGATCAGGTAGGCACTTGATAGTTTTTTGGTGAGAAACGGTGGACACTTGGATATAAACCCATCGGAAATTGTGTGTATGAGTATCAGAATTTCTGTAACTGGCATCTACCACAGGAAGAATGATACAGGATTCGGTGTCAGAACAAGTTTATCAAACACAGGTGTAATAATTATGAGAGATCATTCTGGTTAATCTTAGGATATGCTATTTAAAGCTTGTGACAAGATAAAGAGGAAGAATTCAAAGGATCAGACATGATAATAAAGGAATAAAAATGTTTAAGGTGTGAATAGTGAAATGCATGACTGTAAAACTAAAACCTTGTCTGTTGATAAAGATTGTCTGTCTTATCACCAAACCTAATTTATATATGTTATCTGTTAATGTGTGTAGGCCAGCAAAATAAACATATCACAGCTATTTAGAGTGCTGTTTATTTAGTTGGAAGAGTTAAGAGTAATGCTCTGTTGGTTGAATAGATTATCAAAGAAGTAGTGTAATTTCCGCGCTGAGAACGAATCAATCTAAGATCTAAGGGTGTTAGTGAAAGGCCCCAAATGGATATTATACCATATTTCAGCATTCCCCTCACTCGAAACCATGGATGCCTATCTTTGTGGCAATTAATGCTTTTGCGTCCATATTATATTATGAGAATATTGGAGGTGAGGGAGAATCAATCTTGAGACTTCCACCAAATTAGAACTCTGATACCATGTTCACAACCTGTCCATCTAAAAATCTAACTATCAGAGGAAAACCCAAATGGATCATATGCTAGTCCATATTATATTATGAGAATATTGGGGGTGACAGAGAATCAATCTTGAGACTTCCACCAAATTAGAACTCTGATACCATGTTCACAACCAGTCCATCTAAAAATCTAACTGTCAGAGGAAAACCCAAATGGATCATATGCTAGTACTTATGTCTGTACTTAACCTCTTGCTACCAAGATAAGAGGAGTATCGGCCAAGTTAAAAGCAGGGTTTCCGCTTTAAATTAACCGTTTGTGTAAAATCTTTCGCACAGACTGAGACAACCACCATGAGACTTGAGACAACAAGCATGCGAAGGTAAAAGCAGAATTGAAGTAAAATTCATAGAGATCTAGACGGTGGGATTTTTAAAATTTAGCTTAATTTTTATATGATTGCTTCCCCACAAATGGAGGGTCATATTGTATCAATAGTTGCATCAGGTCCCATATGTCTTACCTCTGATATGAAAGCTCTGCAATCATGGCCTTTGATATGCATTATTATCACTTCCACTACTCACCACAGCTAGCATTCAACTGTTCTTATATCTGCAAATGAGAACAAATTTATATCAGCAATTAAGTCAAAATCTGCATACTATCTAGTTCCTTTCTCAATTACCTCCAAAACATGCATGCAGTGTAGGTCCTCAGAAAATGCCTGCCTTTATTATTCGGAAAACGACTTATGTCCTGCTTCGTGTGATAGTCAAGTGTCTACTTACTATTATTTTTCGAGATTTTATTTTGAAAACTCTCGCGAACTCTGGTGACGGGAGAACTTGTGCACTCGATACCATTTTGACGAGGAATATAAACATGCAAAATAAACTCTGTTAGAAATTGGTGGATACTTTTTTGTGTATTGCGCATGCTCTTGTGAATGAGTAATGACCGACTTGCTCATGAAGTCATGATCACTCAACTCGGTAAATAGCATGCGGAGTCATCTTTGAGCAACGGCAATAAATTCCCGAGGCCGAACCAGGACAGACTAACGAGGATGAAACCCATCTACGGTCTAAATCAAAATTTTCCGGATTCTAATCAAAATCAGTTTATATTATCTTAATTTACATATACACGCTCCTCATTTCTCGAATAATAATCTTGTCCGTCTATAAACAGAACAAGACCGTCCAGCACGGTACGAGATGTGAAGGGAATATTTAGAAAGGCATCCTATGATTGTTATATACAAGCTGAAGCGTAAGATGGAAGGTATGGAGACCGTAGGTGACTTGGGTTTTGGGCAAATAAGATTACAAGTAAACTGAGATGGGGGGTTGTGCTCGAGCTTCACTGCTTAATTGCTTATGGAGTAAAATCTTGGTCAAACCAACAAGCACGTTACACATATATGGTCTGCCTATCCCAACATGACCCACGATTCTTTTATCAAGAGTCAAGAGACTCAAGACTACAGTACTGTATTATCAAGTCATGGGCATCGTATATAGGGCCTGTTTAGTTGAGAGAAGTGCTTCTGGTTTCTACTTCTCTTCACCCGTTTGTCTAAAAAAGTAGAAGCACTTTTAAAAAGCTGAGAATTCTAAATTCTCTCTCACAGCTTCTGCTTCTTTTACAAACACTTTATTAACTTATTTACTTCTCACTTCTACTCCACTTCTTTGCTATAAGCAAAAAGTCACTTCTTTTAAGATAACCCAAACAGTCCTATAATTGGGGTGAATTATTAAGCAGGGCACTTAGGACCGTTTGGTCAAGGTTTAAAAAGTGACTTTTTGCTTAAAATAAAGAAATGAAAGGTAGAAGAAAAAAATAAATTAGTTAATAAAGTGTTTGGAAAAAAAACAGTTTTTTAAAAATACTTCTATTTTTTTTACAAATAAGTCAAGAAATGAAAAAATCAGAAAGCGAAAATTATTTTTGGTTCCCAACCAGTGTATTAAGTGAGATACCATAAAACAAACTCAACAATAAAAGGAAAAGCGAACTTTTGAGTTGCATTCACCTTAAAAGTTGCCTAGAGACCACAATGTCTATAGACAGGCATAATTGTTTTTTTCCTAGAGTTCTCGAGTGTCCGCATGATCCATTGATCGGAGTCGCAAAATGAAATACTCCCTCCGTCCCACCCATTTCTTATCAAATGGGTTGGGCACGGAGGCTAAGGAATATGTATAAAGTAGTGGAAAAAAGGAAGAAAAGTGGGTAAAGTGGTGGGACCCATTGATTTTTAATGTATAAAAAGCTGTGAAGTAAAAGTAGTGTGAAAAGGAAAGAAAAGTGGAGAAGTGGTGGGACCCATTGACTATTTTTGGTAAGTTTTGAAATGCAAAGAATTGGATGGGACATCCCAAAAAGAAAAGTGTAAAGAAATGATTGGGACGGAGGGAGTACGTTTTTTCCCTGAGAAAACAAGATGAAATACGTTAATTTCATAGCTAAGTTCAAATAGAATAGATAAATCTCGCTATCTAATACTTTTTAAAAAAATTAAAATTCTTTAAAAATCATTTGATCAAAAAGTAACTGATTTCAACAATATAATAAGACAACAATCTTTAAAAAAAAATCATGTTTAGACATATAATTTTAATAATATCACAAATTAATAATTCTCAATGATAATAAAAATATGTGTGTTGCATTTTTATCAAATAACCTTATTTTCATTTCGAATATATTTTAACTTATATCTACTTTCTGACATTCAAAAAATCGGTTGCGGAGATCTTATTATTATTAGCATGAAGTGAATCAATCGTAGTAAACTGAGTTTGAGAAAGAAAAAAACCTCTGAACATTTTTTCAGGTACTAGCACTTTATTTCAGAAATTGTCAAGAATCCTTTACGTTTCGGATACATTTAATACGTAATTAATACAAAAATAATAAATTATATATTAAAAAAAGGGGTTTTTTATTTTTTGTGTTTTTCTTCCCATCATTTTGCAAGCATGAAACATGAACCTTAGGGCTATTTCTCATTTGGGCTTTAACTCAAACCCGGCCCAAAATAAAACTATCCCCTTTCTGACCCAAACCCAGTTCCCTAGCCTTCTCTCTCTTCACCGTTCTTGTTTTCTCCCCAGAACTGCAGAGAGATGGAGAATGTGTATTCATGGGTTCGTAGAAGTCTTTCAACACCCATAAAGATCAAATCTTTTTCCAAAAATGAAAGTTCCCATCAATCAATTGTTCAAGATAATGGTGAAAATTACGGAGTTAATGATGATTTGATTAATCTTATCAGCTCCTTCAGTCTTGATACTTTCAGAAATTACCCACTTCAAGGTTTAGAATTTTTATATATAAGCTCTTGTTTGTGTGATTATAGGGTGTTTACTAGCTGAATATGTGTTTGCTTGTGTTGATTTTTATTTGGGGGTGTTTACTAGCTGATTATGTTTTTGTTTTTGTTTTTGTTGAATATTGATTCTTAGTTAGGTACTTAGGTTATGCCTCTCTCTCTCTCCCTCTCCCCCCCCCCCCCCCCCTCTCTCTCCCTCTCCCTCTCCCCCTCCTCTCTCTCTCTCTCGGTTTTAATATTTGAGTTTGTGTTGAATTTTAACGGAGTGTGTGAATATATTGATACCTTATATGATTAATTTTATCACTGGATTATAAGTGGTGTTCAGTTTTCAGATGAAGAGGGAGGAGCTAATTGTGGTGATGATGCAACTTCAAAATCTTCCGGAATACGCAATGATTTGTCTGAATGGCAACAGCAGCATGCTATTCTTGTCCTCTCCAAATCCAAGGTTTCCTTTTGTTTATTTTCTCTTATACTCTTGTTATTTGTGAGAAATTATTGGTTCAGCAAAGTGAGTTCAATGGAATTTATGTTTTTTTGTTATAACTTATACAGTAGCTGCTATTTTTAAGTTTGTGGCTTTATGTTGTTATCTTGCATCGGTGCTGTATAAGTCTTCCTATTTTATAGTACTTCATTCGGTTGGAAAAAAAAGTAACAGCCTAATATGGTAGGACCGTAGGAACGACATGTAAAATATAAAACTAATTGTCCGAGTTTTCTAATTTTGTGGAAAGTATATATGAATGGAGTTTTAGTCTTATTATTGTTCATCGGCGCAATTGATAGTTTAGAATTTATCAATGGAATAAAAGAAACAATGGAGATTATAAATGAATTGCCTGCACTAGTATATACCTAGTATAGATTTCATTTTTTTTCTTCATCCATTTAATTCTCTCCAACCAAAAGGAGCGTTTTCATCTTATGTTATTGACATCTGAATTTAGTTAGGAGAGCAAGTGGAAAAAGTAAGTATATTGACAAGTTTTTGTTCTGATGTTGGGCTTTAGTTTCCAGGTGTGACATTAATCTGCATTCTGCTTGTGTCTTTTAGATTTAAAGACTATTTTATCCAGGACACATGATTTTAGTGAATGTGACCCGGAAATTTTCTCAAAACATGACATTAATTTGGATGGCTGTTCTTAGCTGTTGTAGCTAGGCTTATATACTTTCTGCCTCAGCTTGCTTTATAGTTGGAAACTTATGCATCGAACTCTATCCTTTCAGGAACTGTCACAACTTAGATTCAAGCTGTGTCCACGCTACTTGAAAGAGCGAGACTTCTGGAGAATATACTTTACGCTTGCTAAGAACATTTTGGCCGAGTAAGTCTTAATATGCTCTAAATTATGGGAGTCTTTCAGATTCCATCTCTGCTTCTTTTAAGGAGGTGCTGTGTTTATCATCCCCACTTATCTGAGACTGAAAAGCTAGTTTCTTCTTTCTTCTCCTTTTATTTCATACGCCTCTTGCTGGTTCGCACTTATTAATCATCTTTGTTGTGGTTATAGAAAGTTCGATCATGTCCCTATGATTTTTCTATACTTTTACAGTGTATTCCTATTTACTGTTTCACATGAATCTGGCCTGGAAACACATATATGGATATTTTTATTTTTGTAGAAACTTTAACTTTGTTTTAAAATATCTGAATTATTACAATTTCCACCCAAAACATTGACCAACTATTACATCTGGAGAATTCCAGTGACCTGTGGTTCTAGTCGTTAGCTTTCAAGTAACCTACAGTATATGTCGATATTAATTTGTGATGCTATTTTATCCTTCCAGTGGTCCTTAAAAAACATCTTAAACTGTTTCTATTTGAAGGCATGTGAATGAAAATATAATGTCAATATTAGCTCCTACATCGACCTTCGTCACTTCATGAGATACATTTTGATTAGTAAATTCCTGCACAAATTTTATGCCCAGTCAACTAAGCCCAACTGCCCAAGCCTTTAGTTTAAACCTAATTATGTTCTCTTAACGTGGTACAGCTGAGGTGTGTACATGAACATGTTAGATTTCATGAATGTTGGCCAGAAGTGCAGCATGTGAGGAATAGGGGGTTGAGTTATGCTAGTGTACTTGAAGCTAGCAGTGTTGCATACAGTTTTATTTCATTTTCATGTGTATCATAAAAAAAAAACTGATATCTGCTTTTCTGAGTGTTATCATTTAACTCTGGCATCTTCTTCCCTGACAATTTATCAGATATGAGCTTCGCGCTGTAAGACTACACAAGCTTAATCAAATGAAACTAGAGACACAGAATGGTTCAGATACTAGTGCTTATGAAGTCGAAATGTCAGAAACAAAACTAGGAACAACGTAAATTCTGACTCCTTGTAACAGAAGTTTAGAACCCTTCATATTACGGTGTAAGTGAACTCCTTTATAACATTTCCTTCCTTCCTGGCTTTATAGTTGGTTAACTTAAAGATCTATTTTGCCTTTCAGGGATGGCTTGACATCACCAGTGCAAAAGAAATGTGCAAAAGAATTCAGAATTGGGTACATGCAACTGTGAATGGATACATCACAACGATAGAAGATTAAAAATTCTGTGAATCTCCAAGTACCCGGAGAAGATCATTTTTCACACATTTCCGGGTTCACCTGTATGGAACCTAAATTGTTGTACTTTAGCCACTTGATCCCACTTTATCATGCTCTGGTTCTCACATGTTATCTTTTCACATTGTGTGACATCTATAGCAACTGTTATAAATACACAATGTATAATGTTTGTCATTATGGTTCTCGTTGTTCTTTAATCAGTTCTTCTCAATAATAGCTTCTAATTACATGCCATCTAAGATCTCGATTTTTGATCAATCTTTTGACATTTCATCTTGATATCTTTTCATTCACCGGAAAACTAGACGTCCAACATTCAATTCAGGAACTCGAAAAATGTCTTAAAAGATGATAACTGGGCAGAAAAAGAGCTGCAACACAGGAAAGTGCATTCAATCTGCAGATAAGCCAAGAATTGACATGATTTTGGCTCTGAATTTAACAACAGGGACAATTGCCAGCCAAGATGCCTGTTGAAACATATAAACAACTACATTGGGAAAGGCAGACATTCACAAGACAAGCAGAGCATATTTACAAGGGAAAGAGTTGCCAATAAACTTGATTGACAGATTTCAGATACAGAGATGTATAGTACTCCCTCCGTCCCTTTTTACTTGTCCCTTTTGAAAAAATAACGCATTTTAAGAAAAGGTTAGGTGGATATCTTGTTTTCATACATATCCCTAATAAATGTAATGAATTAGATAGAGTTGTGTATATATACTCCCTCCGTCCCCTTTTACATGTCCATTATGCATTTCGAGGAGTCAAATTGACCAATTTTTGACTAAATATTACAAATTATCTACTCATTATTTTTAAAATCTGAAAGTTGCGTATTAAAATACACTAAATGTACTTTCTATTGATATAATTTTTATTATTTTTCTCAATTATCTGATACATGTAAAGTTCAGTCAAAATAAAGTCAATTTGACTGGTCAAAAGTCAAAGTGGACATGTAAAAAGGGACGGAGGGAGTATATGCTAGTCAAACATTGGAAGTTGTTACATTTTGGAAAAACATACAAAAAGTTGCTTTGAAAAGAGAAGTGAACAAGTAATTTGGGACAATTTTTTTTTTTCAAAAAGGACATGTAAAAAGGGACGGAGGGAGTACAACATAATCTTTGTTTTTCAAGCAATCAGTGATAGTCTGCAATTTTCAATCATCTGCATTTTATATCTGAATTTTGCATGAAAGGTGCTACTTTGTGTCAAAAATGATTAATAAGACCTATATATGTGTTGGTCAAGCTCTACGACTAATGTTGGTTGTGACCAAGTGTTCGTGCGAAAAATGCAAGAAATACATCTTGCATTTTTCCACAATACAAGGATGGATATATACTTTCTGCACAATACAAGGGTCGAAATTATATGATATTAGTGTTCGGATCCCTGACATACGTATGATGCAGCATATTATCGGCGTTTTTATTCTGTTGGATGACATTAATTCTAGATTTTTGATGAAAATGCAGGGATATTAGAGTTCGGATCCCTGACATACGTATGATGCAACATATTATCAGCGCTTTTTTTTGTTGGATGACGTCAATTCTAGATTTTTGATGCAAAAATCACTCATACTAAGAATTTTACCATCTAACAATTTTTTGCGCTGAATGTATGCTGCTTATAATCGATCGTCTTGGACCCATTACCTTACTTCTTAAGATTCCTTTCCTTTGACAGAAGTTGGTCCTCGAAATTTAGCAGAGGAATCCAACCTAGTACATAAACTTAAAGATATGTAGAGATCCTAATAATGGTGTATTTGAATTCATAGGCCCTCTGCTGCAGATAAGCAGTTCTTGGGCGGTGGCTTGTGACTTTGACTGTTTGATCCAGATGAATGTAGCAATGACGTATCTCACAGGATAGCAAGGTGGTCGGTTTCTTTCTTAAACCATCTTTAATGAGGTACGATAGTTACAGGACACACGAAAATGAATTAAACAGTTATATACTTAGGATCCCTTTTCTTGCACGAGGACCCGATTCTAAACCGACTCATTTTACACTGTTGATTGATTATGAATCATACAAGGTTGTAAAATTTATGATGATGATCGCATATGAATTGTAAAGTGTTATGTCGGAAGATAATATCTTATATCCTCGATAATACATCGTGAAAATAGTATTTTCACACTATTTTTTTTAGCGAGAGTTTAGTATACCACTACTATTGATTAAGAATTATAGAGAGTTATGTCGAAAGATGATATTCTCGAAAAAAATATGATAATACATCTCGAAACAAGTATTCCAGTGTTTAGTATACATCTCCCAACTGCTAGAAGTTATAGCATAAGATCAGTCAAAGTTGCTCCCTGCACAACTGCCACCCGTGAACATTTCATATGAAGTATATGAAAGTCCAGTGTGGCAGTAATTTCCATCCTATCTTCAATTTCATACACATGCAGCTAGTGAACTTCAGTTATAGCCTATAGGTATGACCAAATGGGAGGTTTTGTTCATTTTCCGGTTCGGTTTATTTTTCATTGATTATTGAAACCCGCTTGAATCAAGAATAACCAACTCAACTCATAAAATCCGCTTAAACTATGAATAATCCTAAAAGACTCAACCCATGAAAAACCACTTGAACCATGAATAATCCGTAAAAAACTAATAATAACTACATTTATATAATTCAGAACCCATGAATCCACATATCCACTTAAACCATGAACAATCCGTAAAAGAAAAAGATAATATCGATTATGATTATATAATTTAGAACCCATGAACCGGCATACTAAAGTACTGGTGAACCGGTTGTGTATATACACTCAAACCCATAACCATCTTTTATCCAGACAAAATTCAACATCAATCTCATAAAAGGCGTTTTTTATTCAGACATCTCATAAAAGGAATCGAGTATATACCGTCCGATCAATCTCTTTACATGCATGCAATACATATAAATAGATTAGAAGTCATTCTAGTGTATGCCCATAACTATTTTTTAGGTATGTAGAAGATTTTTATTGGTGAAGATTGCATCCATAACTATTTTTTAGTTTGGTAAAAGATTTTTGTATGAAGGTCATCATTAATAATGATATCGGACTTCAGAGTCGATAGAAATTTGTCAACTAACTAAAACATGATTGTTGATATTTGCCCGAGAAATCCGAAAAATTATTAGTGCCATGTTGGGTGAGAAATGTACATCAAATCTAGGTTGCACAATGCACACAAGCATAGCAGTTACAAATTTGATGCAAACACTGCAAACCAGTACACCAATGTTACATGTAGAACAGGCAACAATTTATTCACACAAAAAACAGACTCCTCCTCAGCTTTCAATATTCATCTACCTGCATTAAATACCTATTCTTGATTTTGCTGCCCCTACTGAGCAGCTTTATTATCCACCATAACAAGTCTAGCAAAATGACAAAACCCAGTAACAATAATAAGCTTCAACACCCCATGGCCACTGAGATTACAGCTTCTGAAATGTTGCAGAAACTGAAAACCCTCAATAATATGCCAATATTTTCTGAGCCAAACCCCACCAGAGATGGAACTAACAAGACCTTGCACCAGATCTTAAAAAACAAAGAAGGGCCACTTGCACACTTCTTTTTAACTGCTTGGCTTTTAAGCAGGATGGAGACAGACAATTTATAAAGAGAGACTGAGACAGGATTAACAAGGAAAAAGATCATCAAAGGTTCGAGGTTTCGATAAAAATATCAAAACCCACATGAACAAGGTCTAAAACTACGATAATCCTGTCTACGGCATTTCTAGTAGAAGATGATATTCATAAAAAAGACTGGTTCATAATCAGAGACAATACTACAAATTAATATGAAAAAGGAGGAGAATAATAGGTAAAAGATTCTTTGATGAAATAACCAGGTGACTCCTTTATGAGCATTTGTAAGTTACAATGATTGGACCACCAAAACCTAAAGTTACATTATACTTTTCACATCTGCTTCCAATAGGTTAGTGTCACCCTTTTGGCCCTGTTAAGTTTCAGATCATTAAGTTACACATTTCGATGCCCTTGTTTCCTTTTTACATAAGGTCCTAAAGGATGATACAAACTAAGCAACCACTACTCCTAGCTCTAAGTCATTTAGCAGCAATGTAAGTCACCTGTCCTGCTTAGGGGGATACCCTCACCCACTCGTACCTCCCAGGGAGGGGTGTATCATTCACAACATCGAAGTTGTACCTGGAAAAAAAACATATATTAATTAATTAACTATAAGGTATATGATAATAAACTTGAAGCAATAAACAGCAGGTACAAGATATAAAATTAGTGATTTACTATGACATAGAGGTTGTAACGTACTTCTCAATAAAACGTTTCTGTTGTTGCTGCTCGGCAAAGGCAAAGAACTCTTCAATCTCATGAGTACTTGGAATATCTTGTTGTATGGAATTATGAGTGAGTCGATCAGATGCAGCTAAACTTCTTGGCTTCGTACTAGAACCAGGATTCCCGATACTGTCTGAACCCCTTATCAAGCTACACGGTGTGCTTTCCCTGGTGCCCCTGTTGCAATATTTAAATACTCAGCAATAGAAACATAGTAATACTCCATTACAACGGTTATACATTAAATGCTACATTTTCATAAGGTGCATAATACAAGTAAAGAGTATTGCACTATTTTTAGATATAAAAACGACAATAGTTGTTACTTGTAGTTCTTCAACAAAGGGTCCCATGCATATGATACATCATTGCAAACCACAAATGAGGCAGCAAATTAATAACTGCCTGTCCAATCAAAGAGAAGAAGGCTTTCCAATTCAAAAGATTTCAGTGAATCCAATATTCAAATAATAGAAAAGAGATTTCTATTTTCTTCTTGTATGCATTCAAAACTCTGAAAAAGAAAACTTTGGATTCTCCTCATTCAAGCAATTTAATCATCATAAATGGATTGCAACATAAAAGTAGTTACTAGCTGAACCTCTATTGACATTGATTACATTATATACGGCATTCAAAATTACACCAAGGTAATGAAAGTTATCTCAGGATTGAGTTTGCTTGACGTATCAAGTATTGAAGATACCATGTGGGGCTAAGAGTGGTCCAGTACCAAGATTGTTTATCAGCTTATATGCTTTAAGTTTCTCACATTATACTGTATACCACAACATATGAAAACGTGAAAAATATCAAACATTACAAGCTATTTACAGTAAGTATCTTCGAAACTAAAGAATATCAAAAGATCCCATGCCTAAATTCACGATTCACAAGAGTGATTTGCCTTTCTATACCTAAAATTTTATCTCAAAATTAAGGCAATTTATTGGATTTTCTAAAAAAGCAAAATCTCAAGTTGAACTTGTACAGTTGCAATATTCAACATAGTTTTCGTGAAAGATAAATTAACTAGGCACTTCTTATCTAACTCTAAGGGGGTCTGTCAAGTGGTTTGGGTGGAGGAATTTATCTCACAATAGCATTTTGTACATAATTACAATCCCGCAGAAAAAATAAGCCCAGACAATAAAAAGTTCAAGAACATATAGCAACACCATGTAAACATGAACGAAAAAGGTTAGCAAATTTAAATACATTACAATTAATCAAACATGGTGGGAAGTAGTACAAAGTTCAAAATCAAGAAACAAAAACTAAAAAGATGAGGCAAAAAATTCTTCTTCAATTGCTCAACTTAACAAGTGGAACACTGAATGAAAGTATCAAGTACCATAACCAAAAGGAGTTAAACATATTTGTATATTTCATATATACATGCAACAACAACCCTTTCCTTTCTCTCTGTTGTAAGTTAAGTGGTACCTACCACTACCACTCTACAATACCTATGCAAAAGGGAAAGAAAAAACAACTCTTTTTTGAATAAGGTATCAAAATTCTCCTAAAGAACACTTCTTTAAAAAACCCACCAAACCCCCCAAAAATCATGTCAAATCCTCAAAATAAATCTTCAAGTTACAATTGAAACATAAAATTTCAAAAATAAAAATAAAAATTCACGATATCATATATCAAACCTTCATAGGAAATGTTTTAAATACCACATAAACAAATTCACCAAACCCCTCAAATTCACATATCACATCTTTAAACTATAAATTGAAACAAATTATCTATATTTTTAAAAAGGCAAACAAACCCACAAAAAAATAGATTTTGTGAAAAGCTAAAAGCAGAGAAATCAAAAACATAACATGCATGCACAGATATACAAAGAAACATATATTGAAATTTTGTATACCTTTCTCTAGCATCAAACTCCAAATTATTCTCCCCGAATGAAGCTTCCACACCAAAATCACCACACCCCACCTCCTCATTTCTCCCAATTTCACACCCCTTTTCATGCTTCCCCTTCCGACCCGACTCCGACCCGACAGAACCCGAATTCAAACTTCTTGATTTTCCCTCCAAAACCTTCAAATTCCCATCTGGGTTTTGCTTAACCCCCCCAGATTTCTGAGTCTTGACAGCCTCACTAGTCTTCTCAAGCCTCCTGTTTCTCAATTGAAGGTAACAAGAAGAGTCTTGAATTGAATTAGCAGCTTCAAGCTTCTGTAAAGATAGGGTTTTTGCCCGGGTTTTGACACCAAGAGAGGATTGAGAGAGCTCCATCACTGCTATGTCACTTGTTACTTTGGCTTTTCTCATGTACTTTCCCATTGATACTGTATTTTCTTGGCTAAAAAGTGATAAAGATTGGATTTTTATATGGGTTGTGAGAGAGAGATGAGAGAGATGGAAAGAGCAGAGAGAGAGATGGGAGAGATAGAGAAAGATAGGAGAGAGAGATGAAAGATGGAGAGAGAGGAGGGAAAAATGAGAAAGGGGGTGGGTATATGAATAGGAGTTGGTAAAGTTTTAGGGTTAAGGTCAGGGGAATAGTACCCTCCAATATAGAGTATGTGTACTTTGTAGGGTGTGTATATTTTATACACACATGTATCGCATTTTGGAAATTATTTCGGGTGGAGTTTACATATTTATATAATAATATTTTGGCAATAAATAGGTATCCTAAAATCTTGTGTATAAATTATGTCGTGGTAGTTTATAAAAATTAAATATTTTATGAATTAATATAAAATTCATGATAGAATTAACAAAAAATTAGGTTTTATTATAATATGTTTATTTATAAAGAAAAATAAAAAAATATTGTACAATAGGTAGTTTTTGGAGTGTGTTATCTATGCGAGCTTATATAATATTTAAAACAAATAACAAATATCAGATATTAAATATATTAAGTAATATTATTAACCAAATTATGATATTATTTGGTAATATAAACAACCCCGATTTTTAGTTAGCTACACGTTATACGGAGAGATTTGAATGAAAATTTATAATATTAAATTTTTTATTTATCGATATTCATTTTGATTGCCTGTGTTTTGCTATCTTAAAAATTATACTTTATCATCATATCACTATCTTTGATACGCAGTTTATTGATTGGTTTAAAATTTCTCCACTATCTCAAAATTTTATGCGTTTCTGAAATGTCACTTGTCTTTGTGAAATGAAAAAAAAATCTTAAAATTTTTACTAGTAATAAATAACATAATTTATTATTACATATCTTTTGTAATATTTATAATTATGTCTTGAGATATTTACAGAGTAGGGGCTTAATTAAGGTTTTTAATCACGCATTTGAAGACGTTTTCTTTGAAACTCAAATGGTGTGAGTAACAAACACAAGTCGCTGCTATCTAATGGAATTCAGTTTCAAGAAGTTAGCATGCATGATGAGGTTGCAAACGAACCGAAACAAGTCAAATTTCATCTAAAACGAGGTCAAATCTATTTGAGTTTCACAATCAAACAAAATGTAATTTTCAAATCCGTTTTTTAATAAATGAGACAACCACGAGTTTGCTAACGAACAACTCAAACCGAACTGATTTCAAACACAATAAAATTGTGCACAAGCAATTTGTACATAATTTTTCCTCAACGATATTTACGCTCAAAAACAATTATAGCATGTTTTTAGTCGATCAACCGCAATTCGATCATAAAATATGATTTATAGATCTAAAACTTACATTCAGATCAGTATCTAACTATCATAAAAATAATACACTTACACTAATAGCTTATATCACTTTCACATTATCATGAGTTCATGACCACCAAATATTTACACCAGGCTCACAAATATAAGGGGTCGTTTGGCTGAATTTAAAATAAGTGACTTATTGCTTAAAGTAAAGAAGTGGATTATAAATGAGAAGCAGGTCTAAACTTAAAAGCTAACATAAGTGTTTGGATGGCGTGACTTATAAGTTTTTCAAGTGTTTGGATAACTTAACTTATAAGTTGGTATAGTTTGATAATTTTCTAATATAATAATTTGTTTTTTTTCAAAATAAATTATAATTATAGACCTTTTATTGTTAATACATGAAATATTTTACTAAATACAAAATTTAAAACCCTGCATTAGAAGAAAAAGAAGCTAGGTTTCTTGTTCGAAATAAGAAGAAGTTGGATCACAAAAAAAGTTAGGATTCCTAACTTTTTTTCGGAGCTTATTTTCGTTCTTTTAAGCCTTTAGCAACATTTGCCAAACGGAGGTATAAAAAGCGGAAGTTGGCTTTTGTGTGCTTTTAAGCTCATAAGCTACGCTCCCAAACACCCACCGAGTATTCATTCGTTATTGTCTTCTCTACATTTCATCGTTCATGTCGAGTTCTTCGAGGATGATGGTTTTGATATATTCATTTTAATATATATAAATTATTTATAACATTTTAAATTTAAAAATAATCTGAATAAAAGTTTTATCTTGGGAATTAAACGAGTCCGAGTCGTATTTGAGCCGATCCCAAATCAAGCCAGCGAAGCTCAAAATGAATAAACAAAAACTCGGTTGAAATCATTCACTAATTAAAAGAATTCTCATGTTTTTAACTAAATCAACGGAATCGTAATCGAATTTGGTTCGCAAACGATTTTGTTAATTTGCTGCCCAGAGACAAGCGATGGAATGTAAAATTCAAAGGATAATAAAAATGGTTGACCTCTTGTTCGACTCACATGTAACTTGGTGCAACTGAATTCAATCAACCGAAATATTATAATTATAATAAAATATAAAATATCATGTCAATGATTTTTATCATTTAATATATCCTACTCACCAAAAATTTGTATAGTTATAGCAAAAAAAAAAAAATTGAATAGTTATTTTCCGTTTTAGACTAATTTCTTTACTTTCTTAAACAAACTTAGTTTTGACAATTGAATCACATTCATTGATTTTCTATAAAATATCTTGATTAGATGATGAAGAATGATTTTCCCCTCTTTTTAGTAAAGTATTCATTTTAATAAATCTCAAAATAAGTGAAAACATAACACATAAAATTTAACTTTATTCACAAATCTTACATGACAGTTCCTTATCAGATAGTTATGTAATATTCTAACATCATTCTTATACAAAATATCATTTTTAGGTCGAGAGTAGATTAAATCGGTTCTTATTTGGAACATAATGTTATCTTTGTATGCATGATTAAATATATAAATATTGGGAGTTGCAGATCTCCTGCCACATGCTTTGAGCTCTATTTTCAAATTAAGTGACTATTTCATCCAAAAACTCAAAATATTAAGAGAATATCTTATAAATATCATATTATATTCTAAAATTACAGGTCTTCTATTCCATTTTACAAGTCCTTCTGTTTTTTCACTTGTATCCACAAATCTTGACTTCTCAAAATATCATGATTGCAAGTGTAATGCCTGCAATTAACAGGGAGAATCCAAGGCAAAACATGGAAAAGTTAGGTTCCTAAAAATAGAAGAGAAACATGAGATGATGGGAAGGTGAAAACTGCACACATGCTCAAATTTTGAGAGCTGAAAAGGTGAAAGATGCATGGGATTTCGAGACTGAGACATGTTGTACTGTAGTAGTCTGTATAAGAGTATGTAAAATGATGCTAATCACTACTCCCTCCGTCCCTAAATACTTTTCCTGTTTCTCCTTTTCACGTTTGCCAACACACACTTTTGATCATTAATATCTTTAATTTTATATTAGTATTAAATATAAAAATTTCACTGTATTAAAGTACTCGTAAATACGAACCCAACAAGATCACTCATGACTATATTTAGTATTATAGATTAGACGTAAATTAGTCATTTGTCTCATGTTATGAACAGTCCCGACATATCAAACGAGAAAAGCTTTTTGGGACGGAGGGAGTAACTAAATTGTGCTGCTGCTCATCTCATTGGAATGCTCGTTGTCCTTTTTGTAATCTAATGTCCCCTAATTTCTGGCTTTCCGTACAATTAACACACTAATCCATCATTTATATGCTACAACTTCTGCTTTACTATGTAGAATGTATTGCTAGTTGCTATTTGAGTTCGTATTACTGATTAAATTATTTCACTTATCAGCAGACTGTTCTAAAGAATCGATCATAAATGCGATCTTAGAATAACTTTCAAAATTAAATCAAACCCATGAAAATCATGTAACAGGAAAACGGAAAACGAAAGAATTAAGACTTTTCGCCGGTGAAAAATGTAAACTTATGAAAGTCTCTCAAAAAATTTTAACGGAGGTTAGAGTTTGAGAGAGAGAAGGATACAGAAAGTTCTGTAATTTCATTCCGTCCTTAAAATTAAGGTCTCTTTCTGTCGAATTAAAATTGAAGATAGTGTTTCGTCAAAAAAAAAAAATTGAAGATAGTGACCATGAAGTTTTGACAATTTTTACAAAATTTCTGCATAATTGTTTTCTTTTTCTAGTGTCCGTCCACGAGTACATGCTAAGTATTAAATTTCATGAATTTGGATGGTTTTGGTTGGTGTGGTTGTTGTAAATATAAGGAGTATATCATTATCAAAGAATATAAGTCAATCAAAATTCAAAACCATCTTAATTCATACTCCCTCCGTCTAGGGCTGAGCAAAAAACCGAATTAAAACCGAAACCGAACCGAAACCGAAGAAAACCGGGAAAAACCGATCCGAACAAAACCGAACCGAAACCGAAACCGAAAATTTTAAAACCGATCCGAACTTAATGGTTGGGTTCCGGTTATACGTCTCAACCGAACCGATAAAACCGAACCGAACCGGTTATTAAAATATAATCAAATAATAAATATTTTATATATAATCAATATACTTATATAAAGGAGAAGCGAGGGGCGTGTAGGTGGCGCATCTCACATCGCTCCGTTCTATTTTTCTAATTTTCTGCAATTTTTAGATGAAAAATACCAAAAATTAGAACTACCTTTTTTAGTTTCGGATATATTAGAAGCAAGTTTCAGAATCTGATTTTGTTTCAGATTATTTATGGAATATAGTAGTTTGAAAGTTTTAATTTGATTTTATTTCTATATAATCTGATTTTGTTTCAGATTATTTATGGAATATAGTAGCTTGAAAGTTTTAATTTGATTTTGTTTCTATATAAAGGAGGAGCGAGGGGTGTGTAGGTGGCGCCTCTCAAATCGCTCCGTTTTATTTTTCTAATTTCCTGAAATTTTCAGATGAAAAATATCAAAAATTAGAACTGCTTTTTTTAGTTTCGGATATATTAGAAGCAAGTTTCAGAATCTGATTTTGTTTCAAATTATTTATGGAATATAGCTGTTTGAAAGTTTTAATCTGATTTTGTTTCAAATTATTTAATTATGGGAAATAGTAGCACACAAGTCTCTCTACACCTATAAATACCCCTGTAGGTTGTAGGGTTTTGGATCATCTTAACACAACCTTCTCTCTCGGTATCACAACCCTAGCTCTCTCTGGTGATAGTTCTTTTGCTCGATTTCTAACTCGGTGTTGCCGTTCTTCTGGTGAAGGCTGTTTATACAGTATTAAAAAAAATAAAGGTTGTTGTAAGCAAAAGTAGTTATAGACCGCTACGTGGGAGTCGACAAATCCAAACACGGGAGAAAAATATAGTCTTGACATGATATTGATGGATGATATCAATAAATTAACTATTAGTGATGTATGTTTGTTTGTTATTCTTTTATAAAATTTGTTTTGTTCATCGGACATGTTTGTTGTTGTTAATTTTTATATGATTTACTTTGCACACAAGAAAATATTATTCATGCATTATCTGTTTGCTCAGTTCAAACAACTTTTAAGTGAAGACTGTTCATACAGTATTAAAAAATAAAGGTTGTGGCAAGTAAGGGTAGTTATAGACCGCTATCGCACAGATTTAAGTTAGATGTTTTTGTGCACAATCAATCCAAAAAAATTGGAGGAAGGTGACAATGTAAGTACATGAATACTTTTTAAAAAAAAACACAAATAAAATTAAGATTTGTCGTGCTTTAAATTGTTAATTACGTGTAGAAATTTATTTTCATATTTTCAATATGAATTATAGTCTAATTTTGCAATTTTATATATTAGTATTGACATTACATCAAGATTTTTATAATATAAAATTTAATTTATCCTAGATATATTAATTTTTAATCATTAATATATTTTTTATATACAGTCACAAAATTATTGCATTCTACAAATATTATTATTAGATCGTTAATATAATTTTTATAGGCCGCCGCAACGTGCGGCTTCTCAACTAGTTTATATATATATAACAACTGAGATTTGTTATATCCAATTTATTTACTCCACATCTGCATTAGTTTATACTTCCAGGCCCCTGCTTACTGAAATATTAACCTGACATTATGATACTTTTTATTAGATAGTCCATCACTGGTTTTGGACCTTTTTATTTTTATATCTATGATCTAGGATGGGGAGGCAAGCAATACACAATCCTTTGTGATTTTGGCAGAAGTGAAATATTTAGCTATCCGTCAAAAAAAAAAAAAAAGAAATATTTAGCTAAATGTGGAAACTTAAATCATCTTTTTATGAAATTCTAACTTGATTCTCTCATCTGCAAGCCTGAAACATAAAATGCATTCCTCCTATTATTTGTGTTAAATTACGATGTAAATTTATATATTTTTGTATTGCAATTATCAGCCTATTTTGTATTTATTTTGTCGTTTATATATTTGTCGGTTTTGTAACCGAAACCGAACCGTTTACAACCGAACCGAGGTTTTTCAAACCGAAACCGAATCCGAACCGGCGGTTGCGGTTTTCGATTTTAAAAACCGGAGATATATGGTTGCGGTTCCGGTTTTATCCAAAAACCGGACCGAACCGACCCATGCTCTCCCCTACCTCCGTCCCTCTCATTTCTTATCGTTTAGGTTGGACACGGAGGTTAAGAAATATGTATAAAGTAGTGGAAAAGAGAAAGAAAAGTGAGTGAAGTGGTGGACCCATTGATTTTTAATGTATAAAAAGAAGATAGTGGAGTAAAAGTAGTGTGAAAAGGAAAGAAAAGTGAAGAAGTGGTGGGACCCATTGACTATTTTGAGTAAGTTTTGAAATGTAAAGAATTGGATGTGACATCCGGAAAAGGAAAATATAAAGAAATGGGAGGGATGGAGGGAGTAAGTTTTAAGTTTCAGTGGCTAGAAATACCAACAGTAGTATCTTAATACAAGAAATTTTATCTCGTCGGTTTTGCTCCTTTTCATGGTTGTCATACATCTCTAGGCTCTAGATTTGTCTTTACTTTGGTAACTTTATTCTCACACCTCAGGCCATCTCCAGCAGTTGTGATCCAAAAATCCAAATTTGGATCACCAACTGATCCAAATTTCTGACCAACTCCAGCAACGTGATCCAAATTCTGATCCAAATTATTTTTTGTATATTATATTATTTAAATTTTATATTAATCCGTGGCAAAAAAAAAATTATATTAATCTATTTAATCTTAAATTTAATTTTTAATCATTATTAACCACTCATATTATATTTAATTATATAATTTAATTATTATTTTTAAAATCGATCAAAGTATCTCAAAATCAAAAAAATGAAGATAAAGCTCAAGGATTTCCAAATGATATGAATAGCTACGGACAATAAATTGATCATCTCAGAGGAAACAAAAATAATCGGTTCGACTAAATCAAATTTTATATTTATCGTACTATTTTCTAGTCATTTTCCGGTATTGTAATTTTATTTTATGCATTTTATGTACTTTTTATTTTATGCATGTAATGTACTCTTTTTTTAATTTCAATGAAATTTGCTTTCTTATTATTCTAATTTTTTACTAAAACATCAATTTTATTAATTATTAATTATAAACTATTATTAATTAAATATTAATAATCATAAATTCATTTTAAACTCGATAAACGAAAGATATAAAAATAACAAAATCATTATTTTATAATAAAGTAGGTGATCCAAATTTGGATCAGTGAACAGTGGTGATCCAAATTTGGATCAGTACTATTCACTGATCCAAAGTTGGATCACTTTTTGATCACTGCTGAAGAAGAATATGGGGCAATAATGCCTCAAATTTGGATCTTTGGATCACTGCTGGGTTTGCCTTTAGGAACCTGATTATGGTTATGTAGAGATTAACTAGTTACCCTATATGGTCTCTCTCTGTAACATCTAATCTACTGTAAAGACACCAGAGACAACATTTCGTGCCGCAAAATTATGGAAATTTTAGTATTGTGCAACTGAGCTTTAATAATACCAGTCTTTAATCCGTGTCAAGAACTACTAAGTATATAATTCGTAATTTATTATTTAAATTTTAATATAATTTTATTAACATTTTAATATTAACGAGTTGAATTTTAATTAATTTTAACTTATTATACTTTCTCACAAAAATTTAGTTTTTACAACTTATTATCTATTTATAATATTTTTTATATATTGTAAATCAGTAGTATAAATAATAACTAATTTTATTGTCTATTAAGAAGATGCACATTTGTTAATATATATTTTGTATTTTACTTCATATTTGTCTTTCAGTTATTTTATAATATTTATATATCTTAATGATAGTAAGTTACCTTTTTATTTTTTAACTATTTATAAATTTATACTATACTATTAAACTCAAAACATCAAAATTTTGGCCGGTCACTACTTAGCCGAATTATGAGCCTCTATTAACAACGGAATATCGTGTATATATTGATTATTTAATTAAAATTAATTATTTATCTGTCATGTTATTTAAATATATACAATTTTTGATATATAGCAAATACATAAATTTAATCTAATAAATTGAACATCGTAAAAAACAAATTTACTACAGTATTATTTCATTTCCAAATCCTATGAATTTCTCATAGACAATAAAAAAGCGTCTAGAACCGGAGATAGAGACTAATTGATTTCATGTGTCCTACTATCCTCGTAGAGCGAATCTTTGGTTCACAACGTCCAATAAAAACGTTTCCCGCCAAGTCTCTGTCGCACATTTTACGATTAATTATTGGCTCAATTAGAATAATCAACCACCCACTTGCAACCGCAAAGAGATGATTACATTATTCACATATACTTCTCCCCCTACCCTACAACACTACCTCATTACAATACAAAAGATAACGCTCAAATTAAAATCTAAATTAACTTTCATCATATGAGTCCCTTTTCTCAAAGTAAAGAATCTTTGTGTACGAAAATTTTGAATTTATTCGACTGGGAGGTGATGCATTGAAACTAGGCTGGCAATTTGACACGTGACACGCTAACACGAAATGAAACGACACGAAAAAAATGGATATGGGTTTTGATTTTCGATACACGAAACATGAAAGTACACGAACACGAAATTACACGATAGATTTCGTGTCGGATATGGGTTTTCATTTGGGGTACACGAAATACACGAAAGTACACGAAATATTTGTAGATAATATTTATTATATATATGTTATGATATATTAAATATATAATTGAGTAAAAAGTATATATTTATATGTATGTGTGGATATATATTGTAGATACATTATTAAATTTATAGAGAATTGTATACATATATAAATATATCATTCACATTTAATAAATTTATAAAGGAAAATATATATTAAATTCATTTTTTGATTAAAAATATATTAATATTCTTATATATAATATACACAAAAAGTACACGAAATATACACGAAACGATTCGGATCGGATACGGGTTTCAAATTAGGTACACAAAATTAATAACGAGCGGATACGGGTTTCACTTTTGAGTACACGAAACACGAAAATATACGAAATGAAAGTATACGAAACGAAACGATTGCCACCAGTACTCGAAACATAGGATGAAATTTTGGGAAGAGTCATGAGAAATTATTTGCCGGACTCCGATGACAGAGTGGAGGGGGGAGGGACGACTAAGTGCTTGTTTGGTTGCATCCGGGAATTTTAAGAGGATGATTTTTGTGCATGTCTCGTGTTAAGATACATGCAGTATTCTATCTGTTTTTTAATATATGATGTTTGACTTTTTGACACACACTATTAAGTGCTTTGATCGGTTAGTTACAAATATTATTTTTGAATTTTTTCTGAATAAAAATATATAATCAAAATTTTAATTCACAAAAAAAATCACTTAAAAATAACAAATTTTACTAGCCGGTCAACCCTCTTAAAGGTATGTGCCCAAATTAAACGTAACATATAAAAAAATAGAGGAAGTTTAAGATAAATATGGGGTTTTTATCTAACAATTTAATATTTTGGAGGTATTGGTTTTCAATATGATACTCTTATTTAACTTTCGAGTGAGGGTAAGATTTTAGAAGATTTAGTTCTCAACGTCTTGTACAATTTTTTCTAGACAAGTACTCAAAATCTCTTACAATTTTTTCGTTCAGACCCTTCATAATTGTTAAGAACTACGAAAGTATTCCCTCCGTCCCTATTTATCTGTCCACTTTGGAAGTAAAAATTTGTCCCTATTTATCTGTCCATTTATACTTTCAAAACTAATTTAATGATTGTTTTTCAAATATATCTCCATAATTTCAATTTTCAAGGCTTGACTTATTTAAAACTTGGTTGAATTCATGTTTTCAAGACATAAAGTAGGGGTATTCCACCATTTTCAAGATATTAATTAGAGGTATTTAATGAAAAAGTTCATACAATCAATTATTCCTTGGTATGTGTTCTTTTTTCCAAAATGGACAGATAAAAAGGGACGGAGGGAGTATCTGCAAAGAAATAAACGTATACTCCCTCCATGGAAATATAGGTTGTTTGACTTTTTGGCACACATCTCTAAGTCTTTTGACCGCTTAGTTAAAATGGTTATTTTTAAAAAAAATATTCCCAAATTAAATATTAATTATATATTTTTATTCAGAAAAAGAAAATTTCAAAAATAATGATTTTAGCTATGCGGTCAAAGGACCTCAAAATGTGTGTCAAAAAATCAAACGACTTATATTTCAAAACAGAAGTAGTACTTTCGCGCGATATAATTACCTCATAATAATAAGAAGAAAAATATAATACGATGTTTTTGTGCATCCAAATTGCAAAATTTCGGTGTCAATGGCATTAGATAGCTCATAGATAGCATCTGAAATATATCGAGGAAAATGATGATATGAATTAGAATAGGAACCTGTTGGACAATGAGACTCCGTAACAGCATTCATGTGATTTTAATTAGAATAGGATGTTGGCATCATGTAACTTTTTCTAAAATAAATATATATTTTTTTGAATACAAACACTTTATTACTGTAACATTTAATTTGGGCCTGACATGTGTTCTTTTAGGAATCTTTTGTTCACCAAATTCAACTTCTTGTACCTGTTGATCTAAGTGGATCATATTGAAATATAGCTTACAGGCTGATGTTATTGGGCTGGTACCATTAGAAAAACAAATTGGGCCAGAGAATTAGTACCTATTGACTTTTTACACGTTACTGTACAAATAAGTATTTTCAACTTATAATTTCAGAAGTCGGGCTTTTAAACTCGACCAATATAGAACGTTTGACTTATTTTATAAATCATCTGTGAGATTTGATTTGAATATGTTTTTCTGTCATATTTTGTTCTCAATCATGTCCTGTAAAACTTTATGGGGAGTAATCTTAAAAAAAAGTGCTTCTTATTTAAAGTAAATAAATGAATTACAAATTAAAAACAAATTATGATTTATAAGTGACTAAACTGTTTGGGAAAAAGGTATAAGTCCTGAAACAAGATTAGGATTTTCAGATTTCTAAATGTGTGTATGATTTTTTACACAAACGAGTAAAAAAATTTAGAAATCGCCATTCTTATCGAAAGAAGTGAGAAGTGATGATAGCCAGACATGCGCTATGTGATAGTGTTATGTTTTGTTCTCGGTCATGTTCCATAATTTCATAGAACGTTGATCATGTTTAAAACCAATGTTCTAAAAATTCTCGATTTAACCGATTAATCCCCGACTAATCCCCTGCAACGTCGGCCACCGATCCGATTTTTGAAATCCGATTAATCCTTATATATATTTCTTAATCGAAGTATATGTGATAAATTATGAAAATTAAAATACTATATTACTTTAAATGTGAATAATTATAGAGTTTATGAATATAGTAAATATATTAGTTACTAAATAGATGATATAATAATAACTAAATATTAAATAATATTTTAATATTAAAATAAAACCGATTTTAACTCCGATTAATCATTCCGATTAATCCCCGATTTCCGATTAATCCTTGAATCGTAGCTCAACCGATTAGATCCGATTCCCGATTTATGTAACACTGTTTAAAACATAATAGTCCAGTTATTTGTAGAACTGATCAACCATCAATAACCATTTGTTCAAATGGAATTTTCTCTTCTTCACTTTAAAAATTCAGATAATCTGAATCTTCGCAAAAACGGGATGAATACGTGCAGCGCCATAGCAATGGTGTTGGAGGCACTGAAATAATCTAAAATAGACACTTATACTAAAATTTATAAAATTTTATTAAAAAAATAAAATCTTAAACATAAGTCACAGGACTATATTTTATAAAAATATTGAAATATGTGTCAAAATAGTAGAAGAAAAAATGTATAAAATTAAATAGAAGATACTCCCTCCGTCCCACCAGGATATTTACGTTCACTGTTTGCACGTATTTTGAGGTTCTTATAAAATATAATTCAATAATATTTTTATAATTTTTTTTTGAATAAAAGTTTAAACGTCAAATTTTTTTTCAACATTTTTTTTAAAATAAATATATAATATAAGTATATTTTATGGAAACTTTAAAATACGTGTCAAAAATTAACGCAAAAAACCTGATGTCGTCGAAAGTACAGGAATAATCAAATCGAGACTGAGACCCACTTTTGAACCTAATTGGCAAATATTTTGTCAGTTGTGGTGGGTGAAAATGAACAAAGCAAATCATCGCAGCCTTTATCTAGCGTCCATCACACCTGCCAAAAACATTATATGATCCATTTTCTTTTGTATTTCCTGAAAAAATCACGATTTTTTCAAGATGAAAAGATTTAATTGAATATTAAAAGAATCACATGATATTTTATAAATAAAGTCAAATAAATACAAAAAATTAGTCGCCGTCTTCATGAATAGACGCTCAAAAGATATATTAAAAATAATATATGAGATAATTGCAATTCGGACCCCTAACTTTCATTCAAAAATGATATTTTTATGAACAAAAGTTAGGAGGTCCAGATTACAATTACCTCATAATATATTTACTTATATCTGGCCATAATCCGCTTTACCATAATACGTTTATCTACCATGTAATTCTTACAAAAACTAAGTTATACAAAAATGTATTAAATATAAATATTCAATCATGTTTTGCCATATTCAATACAAACTATGAAGATAAATAAATCAGCCCACTTAAATTCCACCGTTTATGTTGTAATTCTAAATCATTATTCAAAAGTTACCAATTTAATCTATTAATTATTATAATTCTACGTCGATTCAATTTTCAAAATCTAATCAAACATCATATATCTTTTTCCAGAAAATATTAATAAATTTAATAATTTAAATATCATGATATTTAATAAAATTTGATGATCTCTATTATTTGAATCTTTAAATAATTGTTATATCAGTCAAGAGCATGTTTGTATGGGCTTAAAACCTGTATTTTAACGTCATTTTCGACTTTAAGCTGAAAAGTCAGAAATTTTTTCAGTAACTTAATCTTTTGATTTTTTTGATAAAATTACTCATAAAACATAAATTATTCGTAAATCATTTTTATTTTTATTATTATATTTTTAATAACTCATAATTCATTAATAAATCAAAATAATCTAAACATAGATCTTAAAGTCCGAGATTATCACATCAAATCACCATAAGTAATGAGTCACCTTAAACTCTCAGCCAAACACATACGAAGTCGGATTTACAATACTCCAAACTAACACCTACTACGGCCATCAAATATTTAAATGACGAGCAATTCCACGTTCGTGTACTAAGTACTACCGTTGAAGCACATTTCAACATTATCTAAAAGCTTACCAACAACACAGGACAATTTTTTTTAATCCTTCCAGCCAAATGTAACCAGTATCGTAAAAAGCGCATTAAGTGGCCGTCTAAACGGAATCGGTCATAAAGCGTTTCGATTTTGTACTAAGAGGAAGATTAAGCGTTTTTGAAGATTAAGCGGTCTTTAAGCGGTCAAAATGATATCGACTTGCTAATTTTTTAATTTTAAAATATTAATTTTTTTTATAATATAACTATAATTATATTTAAAAAATTAAAATATATATTTTATCCAAAATATTAAAAATTTAAATTCTTGTCACAACATATATCATCTTTAAATATATTAATATTATAACTAAAAATTTAATTTATATTTTATTGATCCGCTTAAAATTACTCTTAAGCGTCTGCTTTATTGCTTAAACGCTAGAAGATGCTTTCGTCGCTTTGAAACCAATTTACGCTTTTCGCAACATTGAATGTAACACAAACTACATGCACTATTGCACTCACCTACCCTGTTAAATCATCTGTTTCAAATTATTAAAATCTTCCACATTCAATGTCAACAATGCATCAACTGGCCATGCAACAATTCGAGATCTAACTCTATAAATAAGCACCTCCAAAGGACTTACCAAAGACAAGAAAACAGAGCCATGGCATCACATGATCAAGAAGCCTTCTTGACTGCAATGCAGATAGTGAATTCTTCGACGGTTCACGGGGTCTTAAGTGCCCTCTTTGAGCTCAGTGTCTTTGACATTGTTGCGCAGAAAGCTGGCTACAATGGCTACCTGCATCCTGATGAAATCGCTGCCAGCCTTCCCACGAAGAACCCTGAGGCCTCGGAAATGCTTGATCGTATGCTTCGCTTGCTGGCTAGCCACGATATCGTTAAATGCAAGCTTGTGAAGGATAGTGGCAATGCTCTTCTGACAAGGGCCTATGGCCTGACACCGATCTCTCGGTATTTTGTTCAGGGTGTGGCTGGACCTTGTCTGGTTCCTTATCATCAATTCATTCATCACAGAGAAATGCAGAATTGTTGGTTAGTTCGAATCCTCTCCTAATTTTATTCATAAATCAGTCCTTACAGTGATTTACGACGTCTTGCAGGTATAAACTCAAAGATTCAATCCTTGATGGAGGGATTCCGTTTAATCTATCTCATGACGGAGCCAATGTGTTTGAGTACCTAGAGAAAGATAAACATCTCGCGAGTCTCTTGAGCGAAGCAATGGATAAATCTATCGCTACTTCCATGGACATTCTTCTAAAGATGTACAAAGGATTCGAGGGAGTGAAACAAGTGGTGGATGTTGGGGGTGCTCATGGCGCAACTCTAAGTTGCATTGTTTCTCTGAACCCTCATGTCAAGGGCATCAATTTCGACTTGCCTCATGTGGTTAAAGATGCACCTAAGTTGCCAGGTACATTTTATGCATGTGTCAGACGTCCTACTTCCGAGTGAGACATATAAGATTACGTTCTAAATCTATAAATCTGTCAGGTATTGATCATGTCGGAGGAGATATGTTTGTATCTGTGCCTAAAGGAGATGCTGTGGTGCTTCAGGTAAGTGCAAAGCAATGGTTTAAAGTTCTAACTAGTCAAATTCTACTTCCTAGCTCTCAGTGAGTGAATTATGCAGAGGGTACTTCATGACTGGACCGACGAAGAAAGCGTGAAGATTTTGAAGAAGTGTTATGAAGCCATACCAGATTACGGCAAAGTGGTTATCATAGAGATGATACATTCAGAGCTCCCGGAAACTGATGTCATTGCCAAGAACACGTCTCAGGTGGATATACGAATGATGGTTGTAACCCATGGCGGAAAAGAGAGGACTGCCAAAGAATTTCAAATGCTGGGAAAAGAAGCAGGGTTTGCAAGCTCCAGGTATATATGCGGGGCAGATTTATACGGTGTTGTTGAGTTGTACAAGAAATGAATCTGCACAATCTTTCCCAGAGTAGCACAACGCAACTCTGTTGCGCTTATTTGGTTGTAATAATTTTGTCACACGTTTCCGCATGTCATGTAATCAGATTGTATCAAGAACGCCATTTCTTGAACAATCATATGCACTAATTCTGCTGATTGAACAATAAAATTCTCAGTTTTTCGCTTTAGTATCGTTTTTGGTTCAAGAATATGTACATGGGTACATCTCAGCTCTTTGAACAACTGATAGCTATCATCACCGAACGATACTAATGCTGTGATTATCATCACCGAACGATACTAATGCTGTGATTGCAAAGAATGCAATGGGTCTGCAGTAGCAGGCCATTATCCCCCAAGTTCGTGTACAGAAAACACTCGCCTGGCGGGATGGGGTAATCAGTATCTGTATAAATACCGGGAATCAAAAACAGGTTACTATACTATATTCTACCCAACTAAAACAAAAAAAAAAAAAAAACATTTTTAACCAAGAAAAACAAATTGAATATCCAACATGAAATATAGCATTAAAATTCAGCAGTACTATTACTTTTCTACTGTTATTGTAATATCGATGGCTAAGAAGAATCTAAAATCCTTAATCTTCCGGAGAGCTCACTAAGTGTTCCTCTCCGATCTGCTATCTTTAAACCAAAATGACGCTGTAGGTATAATTTCTATCATTGACACAACAAAACAAAACATTCTATAAATATGAGAGAGATACTCAGAAACTTTTACACAATGTCCTCAAGAGACAGCTCTGATGGTTCAGAATACAGTTGATACCAGCGTTGCTCAGCTCCAAACAGTGTAATTTACCAGAAATATTATTTCCATAACTTCACAGAACTGTCGTGACTTCCAGAAGCAACCATTCCTGTAACAGGGGACTGTGCTAATGCAGCAATCATATGTTCATGTGCTGGCACTGTCATTCTTTTGTTCTCGGCCATATTCCACAACTCTAAGGACTGCACAGAATGTTCAAAAATATAGTGTTAGCAAAGTACTGATACTTAAACACATTATATCGTGGTATTTAAAGGTCAACATGTCAATTGTCACACATCTAGACAATGATCGATTGTCTTTAGGTACCAATATTGACAATTTTAACTGGTCCACTTATTTCCAAATTCAAAAATAGAAGTAACAAGTCACAGATTGAAGCATCGCAAGTTTAAACTAGGTTCTTGGCAATTCAGATCATACAAGTATGGGGAAAAAAAATAACCCCCGATAACCTAATTATCCAAGAGACTAATCCATAATGCTGGACTAATAGCAAAATATCTTGGTGTAATGTTTAAAACAAAGTCAAGAAACAAAGACAATCAGATGAATACCGTCATTCCACCAATCACCAAGAGAGCTGAATAGCTTGGATGAAAAGCACACGAATGGAACTGGTTTCCGTTTGAGCTAAAATCATGAATGCATTCGCCAGAGGTCAATGACCAAACTTTCACAGACTCTTCACAAACGGAAGCCAAATAATCACCATTTAGATCCCAGCATAGGTAGTTAATCACACTGCTGTGTCCCTGATAAGACACCAAGATAAGAAAAAAGGGTGGGAACCCAATTTTGTGATTAGCACATGAGAAGATATGCAAGAGGGTCAAACCAACAATATATATGAAGTTTTGGCAACACTTGACAAATAGCATTAAATGCCAGACCTGGAAAGAATGTGTTTGCATGTCAGTTTCAACATCAAAGAGGGACACAACTTTATCTGATGCTGCTGCTAATAGGCGACCACTTACTGGTTGAAATCTCACTTGTGAACTACCTCCTTGCTGATAAGAGCAATATATAGACAACGAAAGATAAAAAGTTACAATTTAACAAAATCACATTTGTTTGGGAGACAAAAGGTATACAAGTTTCATGAACAAACCTTTGAAACTCGAGTACACGTAAATGGATTAATGTTCCAGTAACGAATTTCATTGTTACCATCACAAAAACAGAACATGTCATTCTTCTTTGGATGAAAGTCTAGGGACATGACCTGAGAAGGGTGCCCAGTATAAGCATGCAGACAGTAGCTTGGCTGCAAGGACAAGTCAGAGGCGATATACTAAAACGTTAAGTCACACGGTACAAAGGCCGAGTCCTATTCAGAATAAAAAACAAGTATACACAACTGAGTTTAGATAATTACATTAGCTGCATCCCACAATCTTACAGAATTGTCAAATGAAGTTGTCAGCAGTTGAGTTGAATTAGGCCTGAAACGAACATCTGAAATCAAGTTCGTATGCTCTTCAGGAGTGCTCTCTGTTTTCAAGGTATCCATGTTCCAAATAACAGCCTGTCAAATGATCAGCACTAATTAATATACACATACTCTCGTCCGCCATTACTCTGTTATAAGAAGAGACAATATGGTTTAAAACATTGCAGTGTTTTTGGTTACCTTCTTCTCATGACCGGCACTAGCTAACAGCTTCCCATCGGAAGAGAAATGGCAGCATGTGATTTTATTTCTGGTCCGTATACAACCAACTTCTCCGAAAGAGAATCCTGATATATAGGCCATGAAAGTCATAGAGTCAACAGTTCTGTGCAAAACCCTGAACTTTGAGAAAACATAACCAACAAGGTACATTACCTTTAGAAGACTCTGTCTTATGTTCAGTAAGATTTTGTTTAATCGTGCCGTATAAAGTTCGGCCATCTTCACCATCATTTGACAAAAAGGAGTCAACGTCTCCCACATCTCCAAAATGTTCCAAGTCATCCTGCGATATGAAATGTTCTTTGTGCATCAAGGCAATGTTTCGTATCAAGTCGTTCATAAACTTTACCCTTTTTTGGACATATCATCACAAGCTTGATACTCTATGCGCACACATATAGTAAGAAAATAATGCATATTTCATCAATTAATTGAGTTAAAGAAAGCAAAGAACAGTAAATTTAGGAGTTCATTCAACATTGGTATAGTTTAAATAAGTAATATTTTCTAAGATGCAAAATAATACCAGCATACAGATTGAAGAGTATGTCTGTGAAAAATATTAGGACCTACCAACTGATTTGCAGGTGATGTGAGACCTGCTGTTTCTGAACCATACATCATCAACCCTTTTTGTCCACTGCTTACATGCTGCAGACTACTAGCAGTATTAACCCCATCACCAGGTGTATGAGTTGATGCTGGGGAGTTGGGTGAAGGACCTACAGTATTTCCCGTACCAGTACTATTAGCTGGTCCAGAAGACGAGTGTTGTTTCCTTTTTCGATTATTATTCTGCACGGTGATAACAATTTAAAGTGTTAACAGATATACCACAAAAGCAAATAACAGAGGGGAGAACATACAAGTGCCATAGTTGAAAATTGTGCCTCATCACAACTTGTATGGTAGGGGACTGGAAAGTTTTACCAGTATATGTACATCTTAATTATGGCTCTTAAAATTTCTTCTAGAGATATAGGATAGAGATCAAACCTGCTGTTGCAGTTGCTGTTGCGATAACTGGTCATGCTGAGAGGATGATTGTTGCATTTGAGTCATCATCTGAGATGCATAAAAAACTGAATCAGATATTTAGCTACTACAATGCAGTGATTCTCTCATTCTTGGCATGTTTTCTAAACAAGTTGAAGCAGTGTATGCACATAGTTAAGCAGCAAATACGGGACAGACATATCACATGTCTCAGGCTCAAATTGAGGCTCAAATTGCAGAAGGCATTGGTATACGCAGGTAAAAGAATATAAAAGGAAAAAAGCTAATATATACACGCTTTGAGCAATCCGTTAATTTCCCTCTGAATATGAAAAAATTCATATGCAACTTATATCACCGTGTGCATGCACCTTTCAATCTACCAGTTGATCTTAAAGCTCATTACAAAAAAACAGGGGTAATAAAATGCACACATTGCATCTATCAGTGGATGCGATATTTATATTACTTAGCGATGTCTATAACATTTTGTTTTTTAACCTTTGGTGAACATATAGATCCATCATTTCTTGCCTGCTGAGCATCTTTTACATTTAATCCACCCCGTGGTAATCCACCAAACCCGTAGTTAGGTGAGTTTCCAAGACTCCCTTGTGCCTGAGCTTGGGCTAACGCCTGTTGGTTTGGTGACGCCAAGAGAAATTGATTCTGGTTCTGTAGATTCGGCCGCTGTACTTGTAGACCTGAATTCGGCCGTAGTTGATCAATTCCCTGAATTATAACGAATGGTCAAGCATACACGCTAATGCTATTTTGTGAAAGAATAAAACAATGCTGCACTTAACAAAAATATGTATGGCTCACCGTAAGAGGCCAACCCTTCAGTGGAAGACCGGTGACTCCTTGATTTAATCCTGAAGAAAAAGCAATGTGATTGAGTGAATATATTTACACATTCCTTCTTATATAGTATAATATTTATTTGGCAGAATTGGTAAGGAACTCATATAATAAAAATTAGCTCTGGTAGTGTTCCCCGCACCTGGCATACCAGACTTTGACTGCAAGATTGCTTGTCCATATATGGATGATGCTTGTGAAGGCAAAGATTTCTGATTGCCCAAGTTCACTTCAGTCTTCATGTCCTAAAAGTATCAATTAGTCACAAGTGAATGAACAAGAAAAACAGACAAACTTGCAATACTGCAAGCATATTATCATCATAGATAGAAAGAGCATATACTTTAATTACTTACATTGGTCATTTGGGGACGCATTTGCTGCAAAGACCCAGACATGTTCCCAGAATTTCCTTGAAGCAACTGGCTGAATCAATAACAAACAACGCGATGAAACAAATATATTAACCTTTATATCCTTAATCAATATACAGTTTATAGAATATACCCTTGGTGATTAGCTGCGGATCTAAGCAGGGCCATCTTATTGGCATCAATTAGAGCAGGTGATGCTTCTGAATCTACCGAATGAGGATGTTTCATCCGCTCTTCATACATTTTCATAGCCAAGACACTGGCTGATGGTTGTCCCATCATTCCTTCAGAATTCATAGTATTTACTGGGCCCCCAAGGGATGAATGACCAGGATCCCTTCGTTGCAATTGTGCATTCCGTTGCTGCATAAGTTGCAACTGCTGTTGGTGCTCTCTTACTTTGATTTGTTGTGTCTAAAAAGTCATTAAACAAAATCACAAAACATAGCACAATGTTAATCATATAAAAATTCAAAATACACCTTCCTTTCTAAGAAAAAATCCCAATAACTCAATTGTATAACAATATCCCAAAACAATGGCAAAAATATCATTTCAGAATCTGTAAACACCTCAATGTAAGACGCAGCAGCCTCCGAATGCTTGTCATTAGTTCTTGCAATGAAAATGTCCCAGAAAACAGACCACCACTCAAAGAGAAATCCCCCAGGCGCATCGATAGCTGCATAATTAAAATTTATTATTCAGGAGCAACTCAGAAAAACAAAGTCAACAAAAATTCAATTCGATCACTAAATGCATTACCTACGGGGTCATTAGCAACCTTCCCCTCGGCCATAAAAGCTTTCGCCGATGAATGTAGTTTTCTTTTCAGTAAATAATCGTATATATAAACATCAAGCCTAAACACCAAAAAAAATATCAAAAACCATCACTTTAAAAATCAAGATATCCACTTTTAACAAACACACATGAAATAATTCATATACATACATCTCTCTCTCTCTCTCGCTCACACACACACACACAACACATACACACACTCCCAACTCCCAAGACACCACACACCACAACACACACACCAGATACACATACAAACCACCACACACACACAACACATGGAGGGAGAGGGGGGGGGGGGGGGGGGAATTCAGACATATAAATCAGAGAGCATACATCTTATCAGCTTCCCAATTACTCTGTGCCATGATTGGCTTCAATTCCCAACACCAAAAAAGTCAATACAGTCCTGATACCAATCAAAACCTGCAAACTGCATAAAAAATCAATCTTTACAACAAAATTCACCTGAAAAACCCCAAACAATCAAAACCCTGCATTTCCAATCAAACAAAGATCCCCCATCAAAAACACTAATCCACAGCAAAACCCCACCAATTAAAAATCAAAACTTTATCAAATTAATCAACTCAAAACCCAAAAACCCAAATAAATAAATAAATAATCTTACCATCTTAAACCCACATAATTCTCACAATTCTTTCACTAATTCAAATTCTTCACACACAAAAAAAAAATCAAAAAAAAAAAAACAATCTTGAAGCTTAAAGTACCAACAGCCAAATTAATCAAGATTAACACAAAGAATGCACATGATCATGATCAAGAACAAGATTAAACTTACATGAAGTTGAGAAAAATGGGTTTTTAAGGGAAATTGAGTTGAAGTGAAGTGCTTGACGAAGAGGAGAAAATATCAAGGTGTATGACAGAGCTTGTGTATGTGACTGTATGTATAGTGTGTGTGTATAATATACTGGGGACAGCAGAAACAGCAGTTTGGGCTCCGGGTTTGCCCAGCGTGGACGCGGTGTTGTGTGTTAGAATATGATTGTAGGCCCGTTTTGTAAGATCTGATTTCAGAAGTAAAATCATTTTGGGTGAATAAGGTATGTGATCAAGCGTATTTGGTATGTTTTACAATGATATTTACCGGATTAGTGAAATCCGAAAGTTATGGTTATGTGTTTTTTGACTGAATATGGTTTGTGTAATTGCTTGAAAGTTGAATGCAGTAGGATTGACTTTAAAATCAGTAGTTGATTTGATGTCGGAAATGATGAGTAAATATACTTGTATTTTGATGACCGTCGAAAAGTTTGATGTCGGAAATGATGAGTAAATATATTTGTATTTTGATGATTATCGAAAGAATATTATATCATTGATAACTCAGAAATGAATTTTTCTGATAAAAGAAATCATATGATTCATGAGGAACTCAAATTTGTTGTGATGTCCATCTGTTATTGATCAAATCTGATTATAATTGAAAAAAGAATCGAGATTGATTGTTATTTAAAAAGAGGATTGACTTTTACATATATTAAAAAAGTTATTAAAAATCTGTCAAGAACATGAAAACGATGAATACAGACATACATTTAGTCAACAAATGAATAGCGAAATCATATGCTCCGTGACTTGGATGATAAATTTCTTCTGTTTTAACGAGAGATTCGAATTTGCTATAATGATCAGTTGTTATAGATCAAATCTAAATTATAACCAAAAAGGAATCGAGATAGACCACAATTGAAAGAGAAGACTAACTTTTACATGCATAAAAAAAAATTATGTTTTGAATCTATCAAGAACTTCATAAAGGATGAATATATATATATATATATATAAATTTAGGCAATAATGAACACATAATCATCTGCTCTATTAGTTAGTTACTTGAAGAGTGGACGAGTTCTCGTGTTTAAACTTGAGAATCACATAATTGATAAAGAAAGTTCGAGATATCTTATTAGGTTCAAATAATACATACATATATACATACATCAAATTTGTCCACTTAATTTTTTTGGCGGGGGCGGGAACGAGGGAGGTGGAGGCCACTAAAAAGGAATCAAATTTGTCCAAATCGCGGGAAAAGGTTAACTTATGTTTTTGATAAAAAAAAAAAAAGAATCCAAAATTTTAAAAAAAAAAAAAAATACTTGAATTCAGATAAATAGTGAAAAAAAGAATTAAACATTTTTCATGACTAGATTGAAATTCTCTCATATTCGAATTCGAGTATCGCATGATTTTTTTATTATGTTTAGTTGATGTATATCATTTTTTTTTTTGATATAGCAGAAACTAGAAAAAAAGTAAGACATGTCATAATTGGTAAAGATTGACTTTGTATCTCGAATAAAAAATATTTTTAAAAATTGAAAGGGTTTTCTTTCATGTTTTCATGATCGAGATGGATCTTCAAAATCTATGAAGTTATTATTAGATCATGTATACCTAAATATACTTAATAATGAGATTAGTTAATAAATATTAATATCGTCACAAGAAATTTATAAGAGCTCGCTGATAATATACTAATTGAAAACACAATATTATATCTTAGTTAGTCGATTGGTCAAACAATTGATATTTTGATCAATTAATTAATGGATGTTTTGTTTTAAAATATATTTAATGGGTCAACAATTTTCAATTTAAAATATATTTTAATATTATAATTTACGCATAATTTTTGAACTCATCATATTTAAATCTATTTTAAAACACATACGTGTGTGTGTTTGTGTGTATATGTATGTATGTATGTACGTGTGTGTACGTATGTATGTATTTGCTCGATACAAATCAAATCAAATTAGAATAAAAACTACAAAATACATACTTAATCCTGACCATTAAATGAATTTAATTTAATGATCCCTATACGTCATCAAACGTAATTAAAATATAACCTACTACACATTATCTTACATAATCCCTTCCGTTTTCAATTTGATTTTTCTTGTCAATTGATGCATTTTTTGATACATGACTTTATATATGTTCTTTTATATTCCAATGATCAATTTGCATATAATGAAGGAAAATGACGGTACAATATGCGTCCAAGTGAGATATATGAGAAATGAATGATGCAATGATAATGGATGGGCATTGCGTAGAAAAAGGGGGTCAAATTATAATTTTATGGCGGTAATTGTGCAAGATGGGGAGACATTTTGTAATTTGTAAAACAATTTCTAATTTTTTGATGGATGGTGATATTATATTTTGACTTATTCTAATAGAGACTAAGGAGTCGTTTGTTAAATCTGAACAATTATCGTTGGAACTTCTGGATGATCAGTCTCTTAATTTTTGGATGAATGATTTTGTTTGTTAAAAACTTTTTGATTTAGTTGGATAATAAGTAATTATCAATATCTCTGATGAGTAATATTAGCACAAAATATTTTTCGCTACATGATCATGGCGGCAACCATTTTTTTTTATACATTACTATTCTCTTCCGTGTTACTAAACTGGACCATATTCTTTTTTTAATTATAAATAATAATAATAATAATGTAATTTCACTTGTAATTTTTTCATTACGTTTTTTTATTTGATTAACTGTATTATATTATTTTTATTGTTAGATTTATATGTAAATAATTTTTTTGATTAATATGAGTATTCAACATATCAACATGGAATTGCTTATTATTTTTTTAGCCGCGATTTATAAAGTATGTGATATCAACAACAAATCATATGTTCAAGTGTAGAAACAAATTCAATCTAGCAAAACACATGAGTTGGAGAAGAAATGTCAGGTTGTATCGTCCAAACAAATTTTTGAAGACCTTTTTCAAACAAAATAAAATTAAACAGTCTTAACAAGACCTGTCCTCAATAAACCACCAAAATCTCTCATTCAGTTTTTAACAATGAACCCTAATTTAGAATAGATTTGATTTTTTTTTTTCTAAATAAATAGATTTGATTTTTCTTTTATATAAAAAATAGGTTTAGTGATTTCGACTTTAGAGTGGGGTGATATCATGATGAATAGGGGTTAATATTAAGATGACATCATGATGATATTATCTAGATGGTGAGGACATAGTAAAATAAGTTAATAAAATAATTTCTAATTTCTAGATTAACGGGATTTTAATTTCAGCAAATTTCTTAAGTATGAATTTAGATAGTCATATGGGGAAGATATAGTAAAATAGGACCATCATTTTGTATCAAATTTCTAAAATTTAAATCTAGAAAGTTAATAGCTAATCTATTATACTTGCTCTTGTAACATACGTTTCAAGACATTTTACACTAAAAATTTAACCAAATACTAACAAATTTTAAAAACATGTTCCATTCACGATATATTTCTTTCTTTTTTTCTTAAAAAGATTATCTTTATATTTTTTCATGATTCTCTCCTCAATCCTCACTTTCTTTTCTCCGCAAATATAGTTCATGAATATTTTATTACATTACGTCTTTATTCCATTCTTCAAGTGAATACAAAATCAACTATATAATTAATAGAGCGCATAATAATATCTCAATCACCCCTTGTTCGCATTTTCCAGTACGGTTCAAAATACAACAAATTATAATAACTCCAACTCCTAAATTCTTTTAAAATACTAAACTATATTCGAATACAGTTCAATAGTATAGAAAATTAATTAAAATTTTATTATTTCATTTTATTAACTATATAAAAAATATACAATCTTATAAATTTTCAATAACAACAATACCTGTGCATGAGTTTAGTAAAAAATGAGTACTCCTCGGAAAAGACTCAACGAGGTTTAGTTGATTAATTTATCGATTGAATAATCAAAATTAATTATTTTATAACTATTTTTATTTATAAATAAATCTTGATATATTTGATATTTACTACTCGCTCTGTTTTTTAATATCTAACATTTGATTTTTTGACACACGCTTTTAAGTGTTTTGACCATGTAGTTAAAGTACTATATTTGAAATTTTCTTTTTTTGAATAAAAATATGTAATCAAAATTTTAATACACAAAAAATTACAACTAAAAATAATAATATTTATTATCCGATCAGCCCACATATGTGCTTAAGTTAAAAGTGACATATAAAAAAAAAATACAAAATAAGCCATATAACTAGCAATTACTAGCAATTTACCCATTTCTCGATAATTTCTCAAAATAGTCCTCAAACTACTCATAAATTCAAATCTTTTTCCTCAAGTCTCAAAAAATATAAAATTCAGACCAGCCAACTAGAAACTAATTAACAATTCGCACATGTCCACGTGTCAAAATCCTATTGGATGGCACATTCTAGAAAGTCATAGAAGAGCTGCGGCCCAAGTCTTCCACCCTCCAAGCTCTTTCAGCCCAGGTCTATATATACTCACACGCCTATACATACAACATATACATACAAATTTAAGCACATTGATTCTTTGTTTTCTCCGCTGACCAATTTAAGCACCCATTTTAGTTCTTGAGGTATGCAATCTATGATCTTTAGCTGTAAATTTATATTTAATTTTTGAAAATTTGAGTTTTTTTTTATGTTTTATGTGTAAAGATTGGACTTTATGATTATTTTCTTGATTTTAGTAGTGGGTTTACCGTGAATTCATGTTTTGATTTGTGGGTATGCTTTATTTAGTGTAGAGATTGAATCTTGATGGTGAATTCTTGATAATTAGGGCTTTTTTGACTTTGTTTTGAGGTTTTTTCTATGTGATGTGTTGTGTTGTCAATGTTGTTGTATAAAGATTTTGATCTTGGCTATTAATTTAAATACCTCGTTGTATATTGGGTACATATGTACATTATGCAACTATATCTTGAGTTTGTAGCAATGTTGTTTAGAGTAGTGATTGTAGGATTAGTTCAGGCACTTGCGTAGTCATGGAATTCTGTCGAATGTTGTCACCCTGGTAATTGATGACTGTAATTTGTGGTGTAGTGATGCATTTTTTGTAAGATTATGTAGTTTTTGTACTTAAGTAGTTGTAGTTTATGTACTTAAATGGTATAGTGATGCATTCTTTATAAGATTATACTCTATAGTTTCTGTACTTAAGTAGTTGTAGTTTCTGTACTTCTATGATTGCGTAACCCGAATGTGTGGTTTTAAAGAATTTCTTATAGGTCATGTTCTAGGCTATGAACATCCCACTTTGTGTCCAAATATATGTGGATCTGATGCGGTTTTTCTTTAATTTTACCTCAGATACATTACAGAGTTTACAGAGGGCAGACTAGCAGTTGCATATTTATATATTAAGGATGGCTGAGGTAAGTTCTATCGCATAATTTTCTGGTGCAGTACATATATATCATGGTCTTGTTCACATTGTGTTTGTGTTAATAAATTGTTGTAGCTTATTAGTATACATTCAATTGTATTTTCTTACTGGTTTCAGGAAGGTCACAAGGTCAGCTTGAACGTTTATGACTTGAGTCAAGGAATGGCCAGGAATTTGTCAATGGCATTCTTGGGGAAAACTATCGAAGGCATTTGGTAAGTGTCTGATGGTTTCCCTGTTTTTCTCCTGTGTCTGCTCGGATTTTTATTTTCATGAAATTTTAGCAAAATTGCTTATTATGCCATCAGTAAAGGACCTCTGACACTTTGGTATCTTAAAAAACTCCTTGATTCTGAATGCATAATTTGTTGATTTGTGTTTTAAGATGGACCATGGTGTATAATTTATCGATTTAGGGTGCAAACTGTGAACCAATATTAGGCTCCTTAATTTTAGCGGAACCTAATATTTCTGCAAGAAGTCATTGAACAATTATTTTTAGATTTGCTTGATGGGCTTATTATAAGTGTTGTAAGCTTCTTTTTACAGGCATACAGGAATAGTGGTTTATGGCACCGAATACTACTTCAGCGGTGGTGTGCAGCATGCACCTGTTGGAACTACACCATATGGGACACCGATCCGAGTGGTTGATATTGGTGTCACTCATGTCCCCAAAGATGTATTTGAAATGTATCTGGAAGAGATCAGCCCCCGGTATACGGCGGAGTCATATAGTTTGCTCAAACACAACTGCAACAATTTCAGCAATGAGGTTGCACAATTTCTGGCGGGGGCTACTATTCCAGAATACATCCTGAATCTTCCTAATGAAGTCACAAGCAGTCCTATGGCTGCTCTCATATGTAAGTTTTTAACTGCTGGTACATTGGATGGTAGTCTTTATTTTACTATGCATCTAGATGATGAGCATTTTAAGAAACACGAAACTCTAAAGTATGCAAGAAATGAAACACGAATCTAAAGTATGCAAGAAATGATGTTGATGACTAAGTCTGACTTGACAGGAATCCTGCAATTACCCTTCAATTTCATCATCTGTTGAACATAGTGGTGTGACATTTAAAGCTCAATTTATAACGCTTGATTGCTAATACTGTATAAAAAGCCCATAATTTATGTTAGACGTTTCATGAGAAGTTGAGCTACTTGTTTTCTCCTGAAAGAGGGTAGACTGTAGAAGCTTAAGTTCGAGAGGCAGGGAATATTTCCATTGCTAACAATAACCTTGAAATTTCTGTGCAGTGCCTATGATAGAAAGACTAGAGACAACTATGAAAGCTGGTGCGGTGCCCCAAGCCCCCCAGTTTCAGCAACCTATACTGTCAACACCAGCCAACAATGTTGCATCCAGTGGAGTGAAAAAAGAAGAGAAAAAACCAGAGGTGACTAAACCAAAGGTAGAAGAGAAACCTGTCAAGTCTGGAGCACCTAATACAAGTGCAGCATCGACCAGGGCTAAGCCAGCAGATCCTCTCGGGGACGCAAGGAGCAAGGTGCAAGAAGAGATCACCAATGAATTTGCTGCAATCATGGCGAGTGGAACCTTGCGTGCCAGTGAGGCTGCAGCACTCGCAACTAAGCGGGTGATGCAAAGATATGGAAGCACCAACTCTGTGCAGAGCTAGTCCCATTCTTGATTAATCTTGTCACCATAATGGAATTTGTGATTATGTGCTACTTATTATTGTTAGAAATATTGGGTCAGCTCTTTCAACTAGCGAAAGATGAACCGCTCACATTTATATTATAGCTGTTGTCCATGGCTATAAACTATTATTCAATGATTAAGTATCGAATTGTATGCCTCATCTTTAAATGACATTTTCTAGGTACTAAAGTGTTGGCTAGTCGCTGGTGTTTTCTATTCATTTTGATTTGAAATTGAATTTGATTTCACATTTAGACGTAATAAGCCAAATCTTATGTGACCTACTTAAGTCAAATATTTGAATATTTGAATTGAGTTCGTAAAATATTTGAATTTGTTAAGCTCGTAAACATATTTGAATTTGTTGTTTTTTTTGATGATCCTGGTTTTAGGACGGTTTAGACTTTAAGTAAGAAGCTGATTTAAAGTTCAAAAAAAAATCTTTAAATTGACTAAAAGTTTCGGTAAGAGATATATTTTTCAAAAAACTTATATTTTATAAATTCTTTTTTAATAAAATTTAATTTCATCACAAATACTTGTCAAATTTATTTTTATCAAGTCATAAATACTTAAAATAAAAATTATAATAAAAGTCATATACACAGATAATTAGAACTACACACTTACCACGAAAAATCGTGATAAAACATTAATCATAATTTTAATTCCAATCAAATAGGCTCTTACAATGATCAAGATTTATTGTTCAGTAATTTGTGATCTTTGGATTAATATATACATTGAGGATGTGAATACATCAAGTACATTTGCAGAAAATTTGATAGAAAGATAAAACAGAACGGGCAAAAATTCCTGCAATAATACAAATTCAACAGAATTGACGAATGCTTTGTAGATTTTCTTCAAGGTGTTCTTGATTAGTAGACGAGTAATAAGCATTATTCAAGTGATACTGGGGATCTTGAGAATGTGTCTGACGGGATGTTAATGCCCACAAAACCGACCAAGACAGCAGCAGCCCCTACATAATCCATAGCATGCGGTGCATTTCCTGTCACTGAATCAACAAGAGCAGCTAAAGGAACTTGAATTGTGAGTCCTGCTGTTGCTACTGTTGTCGTCGTGAGAAGAACAGCCTTGGCCCATAGGTAATCGCTTAAAACATTGTCTATCAAACCTAATGAAATGAAATGACTTTACTTCACAAATCAAATAATTTATATAAAACTATACAAACAGAACACAAACAAAAGAAGTATGAACTTCATGTGCATGTCAATCGTCGCATCTTATCCTGTAATTAAGTCGGAGCAAGTAGTTGTTGAAGGAGTAGCAATGACATGAAGATTTGGATTATAGAGTTTTCTATTTCAAATATTCATGGGGCGAAAACATGTTATTGCCACTTCCAGTGTTTCATCTGTTTCTACCAAACAATAGACAAATATTAGGCATACAGCTTAGACTTTAACGAGGTTTGCCTACGATCTAGAAGGTCGAAGTTTGGGTCCTGCTGCTTAAATTATCCTCTTATTCTTCCAGGAAAACCTTTGCCACAATCTTTATGCAAAGGCAACCATTTTGACACTTCGGTTCTGTAAGATGTCCATGGAAATTCCACATGATAAATCATAAAAGAGTCTACATTTATAGGGAGTAAGAAAGAGGGAGATGAGAAATGAAAGAGGTGACCAAAAACCAATGTGATAAGTGGTAAGTCACCAATGTGATAAGTCTGGTTGCACAATCTTATATGTGAAGTACTAAACTAAACTGCATGATGGCAAGATAATTGGCTCACTTTTACCACACAACATGCCTCAATTGAATATAACATCTACAACCACGATTTTCAATATAAAGATTATTATTTGACCAGGACCAAAATGAGTAGGAATTTTATTTATACACGACAAGGCTACTAGGGAAACATACCTTTTCCGACAATCAGGCCAAACTGCTTCCATGTGAGCATACTAAAAGGCTCCAACTTGGTGAAATTAAGTACCAGTGCAACAGGAAGAAAAATCAAAAGGTTGAACAGCCCAAGAAATCCAAGGACTTGTGCCATACTAACATGTCCGTAATTTCCAACGTCATCGTCAGGTATATGCTTACGAATAAGTGTAATATACACAGAATATAATGCAGCAGATATAAGAGCAAGGATATCCCCAAGAAGAGGGTTTGAGGCAACATCTCTCAATCCTGATTCTGAGTCTCCCAAACTAACAATAATTGTTCCTCCCATGCAAAGAAGGACGCTAATCAGCTTTACCAAAGTGAATGTCTCACCCAAAAACGCCAGAGAGACAAGGAACGTGAAAAGACTTGAAGCACTGCTTAGGATGGTGTTAGACTGTAGACAAGGATTAAATTGTTAACATCCCTGAAGAGATTAAGCAAAAAGTATATTAGAACAATACAATTTTAAAATACTTACCGTGACTGTAGTATATTTTAGGGAAAAATTGAATGTAAGTTGTGCGAGAAACCAAAATGGGCATATTAACAGGCTGACTTTTGCCACCCTAATCCGAGTCCACCGTCCTCTCTCATCCAGACCATCATCAACATTTTCATATGTATCAGTTTGATCCGATTCTAATGTCCCTACCACAATACCATCGCAATTAAAAGGTTCTGATTTCTCTTCAACCTCGTCTTGATTCAAACTCTCAACTTGATAATTACTATCACTTCCGCTAAGAAGAACAGCCTCTTCAGACCCTTGCCGCTTGAGCAAACTACCATCTTTTCTCCAGAAAACTAAGCTACCATACATATCTTTCAAACACCGTCCAATTTCCACTAGGGGTAAATAAACCACAAACAATGAATTACATGTATAGGTAATAAGAAATGGCGAAACCCCAGAATCAACAACTGATTGAACTACAAAACTAGAAGCAATCCAAATAATTGCAACCGACACTATGTAACTCAAACCTAAACCCCATCTCCAAACTTCACTTCTCATCTCTATTAATATCCAGAGGGCTACTAATTAATTAAAGGAATCTCATTATCTCAAGATACCCAAATGGGTCAAGTTCAACTCCTCCCTTCCCTCCTTCAAACTTCACTTCTCATCTCTTTTAAGAATTCCAGAAGGGCAAGTAGGTCTCTCTCTTTCTCTCCATTTCTCTCTCACCCCTCTCTCTCTCTCTCTCTCTCTCTCTCTCTCTCTCTCCCTCCTCTCTCTCTCCCTCCCTCCCTCTCCCTCTCTCTCCCTCTCCCTCCTCTCTCCCTCTCCCTCCCTCTCTCTCTATTACCAACAAATTCCACAGGCTAAAAGAATTTAGAGTTCAGACCCTACCTGACTTGCAACAAGCAAAGGACTTGCTTAAAATTCTTAAATTTCAAAACTTTGAGCTAATAAGAACAACCCATCAAGCACAAATTACCGGATTAAGAGCAAGTCCAACAGCTGTCCTATTTAGTGTCCTAAGTCATAATACAGGGTTTGATGAAAAAATTTGATCCAACAATGTCCTAATGATGCCCTGTATCACTAGGACAACCCATTCAAACCCTATTTTTGAGGCTCTCTCTTGGCCCTATCTCATATTTTATAATAAATTCTTACTAACACTCTCTTTCTCTCTCTATTTTATATTATATTATTATATTTTAATGATGAAAGTGACTTTTAACAATAAAATAAGACACATTGTTGAAGTTGAAGTTAGTAGAATATATCCTAAACTACTAGAACATAATTTTTTATATTATATTTAGGGTTTCAACTAGGACACTGGACTTGCTCTAACAAATATTAACTATCTATACTTCAGCATTTCACGAGAAAATAAATATCTGAAGCAATGGGTAAATAAAAAGAATAAGTTAACTCATTTAGGAGGCAAGTAAGTTCCATGAAAATATGGAATCTCAATATTGTTAAACTGTTTGTGCTGTCATCATACTTTGGGTTTCAAGAGATTATGGTCCAGCCCATTTGACCCCAATTTCATTGCAATTGAAACACTGTTTGTGGGCCATGTCCAACTTGTTCAGCGGCCCAAACCGACTCATGTACTTATTTACCAAAACTAAAATTTATTTTAATTTATACTTTTTTTTTGAAATTAGATTAATGTATACATAATAAACTAGATTGGGATCATGGGATGTGTAAATAATAGTTTCAGAAAATATTAATTATTATAAAATTAATTTTTAGTACTGCAGAATATTAAAACTCTTAAATCTTATTATTTGATGAAAGGTCAAAATTTAATAATAAAAATTATTTATATGTAATGTTTTAATATAAAATATAGAATTTAATGTTTACAAATAAAACAGTTTCACAAATAAAATATAATTCTTATAATAAATTTCATATATTACTTAAAAGTGAAATATTATTAATATTATTAGTCGGTCAAGTTTTATCAGCCGGTCGGTAAACGTGTTCGAATCAATTTTCTTATTACCAATTAAGTTAAAATATTTAAAAAAATTAATACAATAGATTTGTATATTAATTGAATTTAAAATATAAACGATAAAATTAGAGGTATTATAAATCGCATTTTCAATTAAATAAAATTTGAAATTATAATTTGTTTGTAAGTCAGAATTATTGTAAAAATATATAGATTCTACTTTTCAGACTTGTTTCTGTAAAAAAAAAAAAAAACAACTGGTCACACATGTTGGATCATCCGACCGTGGCGATGCAGTATAAAATACACCGTCACATCCATTAATGGCTTCAAATAAACTATTGTAATCAAGACATTCCTTTTCTCTTATGTATCATGCCAAGGTATTAAATTTTTTCTATCAAATTTTAATATATATTGAGTAGAATATGTGACGTCGACTTCCATTAGATTATATTTATAAATGTATTTTATATTAGAATTATTATAGTATGATTTAAATTTGGCTTACTAATTTTAAAATATATTAGATAAAAATAATTTTGTGATGGAGCGATTTATATGATTCTACAATTAAAACTGGTGGGAAATATTTATTTTAGATTAAAATATCCGACTTATTAATTTTAAAATATATTAGATAAAAATAATTTTGTGACGCTGCGAGTTATATGATTCTACAATTAAAGCTGGTAGAAAATACTTATTTTGGATTAAAAAAATCATAAACATGTGAAAGACAAAATTTGTTTTGGATTCAGAAAAGGAATTATAAACATGTAAAGTAGATATCAGTTGCCTCATAAGATTAAAAGTTAATTTTGTTCTAATCTCACGTTGCTTATTTGTTCAATATACGATCCAACGTAGGATCCAACGGATGATAAACTTACCATGCGACCAAATTCTCTCTTACGCTTATTTATATAAATATATAATAATAAGTTTCTCATTGACAAGGATATCTAACTGATTATCGTTGTTAATAAGAATTCAAAGTTAAAATCTACGTATAAGTATACGTGAATCCTTTTCGTTATATCACTATTTTAGGATACATCCTTGTTTGCTTATATTAATATTAGGGTTTATAAAGTCTACGGTTCTTCCAAGCTTCAGATTTGGCCTGATCAATGGCATCAAGTTGTAGTTATCACTTCCCTCAAGAACTTATCTTCGAAATACTTTCATATTTACCCGTGAAATCACTGCTCCGGTTCCGTTCAGTTTGCAAGTCATGGCTATCCATAATATCGGACCAACAATTTATCAATACTCACCTCACCAATTCTCAGAAAAAACCAGCCCCCTTAATCCTTGATAAAGATTTTAACCGTGTCTATCAGCTTGATACTCTCGAAGAATCTGTCAGGCTCAATCTTCCAAGCAAGGGTAGGTTTGATTGCATATCTTCTTGTAGTGGTCTTGTTTGTCTTGCGGACAGTGAGTTTGATATTGATATTCATGTTATGTACTTATGGAATCCGGCGACCAAGCAGTGGAAAGAACTTTCAGCTGCCCCGAGAGTACGAGAAGAAGATTGGGAAATAAGTGACTTCGTGTTTGGTTATGATTCTACTTGTAATGACTACAAGCTTCTTAGGCTTACATTTGTGTTATATGAATATGCTCATGAGCTAATAGCAGAATTGTATTCTTCGAAAACTGGAAATTTTAAGGAGATCAATGTCCCTGAAAGTCTAAAGAATATAGTGCTTTGCACAAATTCAAAATGTGTTCATGATCTCAAAACCGGGGTATTATATTTTGAAGGCACTTGTAGAAATCGGACACGGGGATGCTCTGCTTGTGTATGTATATAGATAACCGAAGATTGGTTACATATATTGTATAAGCAATGTGAGCATATAGATGGTGAAACTGAACATCAATGTTAAGAGAAGAACAAACTATGACTCTTGTATATTGATATGGAGTGTTCAGCTTGGTTATTACAAAGGAAATGAACTACTTAAATAGAGCAAACTACCTTGCAGCCTACGGTTGCTACAGTACTAAAGCAGTGTTGCTACAGTGAAGAACTTGGAGGCCAAGGTTGCTACAGTACAAGTACTACTTTAACATATACTTTAACACCCCCCCTCAAACTTGAGATGGTTGAAGAACCAACTTGAGTTTGTAAACAAAATCACTGAAAGTGGCAGGAGGTTAAGCTTTTATAGTTGAGACACAATGTAGAAGAATTGTGTCTCTTGAAAGCTTCTTGACAATCAATCTTCCGTATTCACGGTTTGTCCCAAGAGCATGTCATGTCTGAAGAACCCGAAGTGACAGTGAATGCGGTGGAAGAAGAATCAATTTTAGATAAAACCTGTTTGAGCAAAGATTCAAGCTCACTAGTTGATGCAGTTGGCGGTGTAGAATCCGAGGTTACATCAACGGAAGGATGGGAGAGCTTGTTTGACCCAGAAGATGGCTTTTTACAAAATTGTGCCGAATGACCCTTTTGATGACAGTTTTGGCAGGTATGATTGCGAAGTGTTACACACTCCTTGATAAAATGTCCATTTTGTCGACAAAATTTACAAAATGGTGTATCAAATGTGGAGGTGGATGGTGAAGGTGTCGCTAGGACCATGTCTTCCACAATACTACCTTTCCCGATGTCGAGTCGAGTTTCTTCCGAAATGAGTTCAGCAACAGCACTCTCCAAAGAAGGCAGTGGTACACGATGAAGCAAAGCAGCTCTAACAGGTTCAAAATCCTGTGTCAGAGCCATTAGAAACTTGATGAGTCGTTGTTGGTCACGGTATGCATGATAGAGTGTTCCATCCTCTGTGTGTAACCACTTTGGTTCAGACAATGCCAACTGATCCCAAAGTGATTGTAACTGTGACAGAAACTCAGCAACTGATTGACCGGACTCCTGTTTCTGCTTGCTGAGAGAACAAATGATCTGATATTGATGGGAAAGATCAGATGTAGTGTATCGAGATTCCAACAAATCCCAAATTTCTTTTGCGGTGTCAAAGTTTCCAAACTGTAAATTAATTTTAGAAACAACAGAGTTTCTAAAATATGTAATAGCTTGATGATTTTTGACATCCCATTCCTCAATACGATCTTTCAAATGTGAATCAGATTCATCTTTCTCTTTCGTAGGAACAGTGAAATCCCCATTAACGTACCTCCAAAGACGTTTTCCCTTCAGAAAGCTACGCATAGCTTGAGACCAAGATAAATAGTTCGAGCCAATTAAGATTGTTTGAATCGAGGAACTATTTTCTCTTTCCATCTTCGCAAGTGAAAGGACTTGAGTGAAAAACTTGTAAACTTCAGGAACTTGATTGGAAAAATTTAGAAGTACAGGGGCTTAGAAATAAGCTAAGGAAAACAACAAGGTTCAACTTAGAATATTTGAAAAAGATCATGTACTAAATTGAATGTTTTGCTAGAAAACAAGAAAACCTGCTCGTATATTTTACTTGGGCTGAATTGGTGTGGCCCAAATAAAACTAAACAAGGTTTCTTTTGGTGCTAGCCCAGAACAAAATATATGTCTGAAGCCCTAATAATATGCAGCAGCGTGCAAAGAAAAAAAAGGCAGAGATAAAAATAGCGGTGAGACTTGCAAGGATGGGGTTCGCCGGACAGAAATGGCGTCTGGCCGGAGGAGAATGAGTGAGTTGACTGGGTGAGCTAACTCGGTAGTGGGTGAGATATCGATGAAATCGAATAAGTGATATTCGTTGTTTTGTGTATTGTGGCTGATATGGGTGTGGAAAAGGTGATGATTATGCACCTTTCTGATTCGGCACACAAGGTGTTTGATTTAATGTCACAAAGAGCTGGTGACACCAGATGAGTGGGGGAAATCAGGAAGGATGATGGAATGATTCAGTGGTGTAAATAATTACAGCCGGACAAAATACGAAGTACCTGCCGGAGTTCTCAGCCAAAGCTTGCAAAGAAACTGCCGGCCAAACTTCAAGTGTGTTTTGTCAGCTTGATTTTGGTGACAGCGGAACAGAGAAGATCAGGAGCCTATAGCTCTGATACCATGTAGAAATCGGACACGGGGATGCTCTGCTTGTGTATGTATATAGATAACCGAAGATTGGTTACATATATTGTATAAGCAATGTGAGCATATAGATGGTGAAACTGAACATCAATGTTAAGAGAAGAACAAACTATGACTCTTGTATATTGATATGGAGTGTTCAGCTTGGTTATTACAAAGGAAATGAACTACTTAAATAGAGCAAACTACCTTGCAGCCTACGGTTGCTACAGTACTAAAGCAGTGTTGCTACAGTGAAGAACTTGGAGGCCAAGGTTGCTACAGTACAAGTACTACTTTAACATATACTTTAACAGCACTGATGAATTAATATCATTTGATATGGATAAAGAGGTGTTTGGAGTATATCCCTATCCCTCTCCCGACCACGTGCAGCATTCAAAATCAAATGTTTTGGACTTTGAAGGTTCTGCTGCAATGGTTTTTGAGGCCGTCAATGGATCAGTTCTGAGTCTATGGACGTTGGATAATGTCTGTGACGACAAAATGGCTTGGACTAAGAAGTTCAATTTTGAGGCTGATGTGAAGATAGATTGGGTATGTCTGTATCGGGGTGCTGGGCAATTTGTAGCAAAAAATGATGAGGGACTCATCTTTTTTTATGACTATAAAAAGAAAGATGTCAAGAAGCTTCTTTTACCTTTACCCCCTCATGTTGGAGATTTCGAAGAGTTCAGTTCAGTTGTCAAGTACACGGAGAGCCTTGTTTCACCTGAAGGATTTCAAGGATTTGAGCTTCTAAATTAAATTAGAAAGCAATAGTGGTCTAATTTCTGGTATACCTATGGATTTTTTTTTTTGCGCTTTTTTCTTTATAGCAATTGTCATTTGCTTGCCTGAGAGCCTTGTGTTCAATTAATCACAGCACGAGAAGCAACTAATTAGCTATTTTTGCTTTTGAATGAAGTTTTTCATGGATATGGTTGCAGAGGTATTACTTGCGATTTCAGTACATGAATAATTGTTCTTTTTTAAAGTCTGAGTTGAAGCTTACAGATCGACTATCATTTTGTATAAATTTAGATAGCTACCATCGGTCAAATTATCTTTGTTTTAAGTTCTGTCCTTGAACAAGTGATCCTCTGTTACAAACAGAAAAGTATATGGGGATTGAAAGGCGATATGTCCTTATGAGTTGGAACGCGTAATACTAATACTCTCTTAGAGTGGTGGAATCAGTGAGATTGTAATTCTATAACATAATCATAGTCCAAATAATTCTATAACTTAATGCATTATAGTTCCTAAGTTCAAGCACTTGGTACTGTAAGACACCAAACAACCAAAATCTAGGACACCAAGGCCAAGGGTGCCATTTATGTTGAAGAGAATTGAATCAATCAGTGCAGAGTTCTCTTGATTGCCACCGATGTAGTCGAGCTTTATGAATACACTGCTGGTTTAATACTGTGTTACTCGTACTCTTCATATAACCTTCGAGTACTCGTGTCGAAGACTCGATATTTGGACATAGACACATGGACTTGGACACTTGTTTCGTCAAAAATATGTATACTTTTCAATTTGTTGCCAAGTCTGGAATACGTATTCATGTCGGAAATTTGTAGTCGAATTTGAGGTTTCATTATTATTATTATTAATGTGACATGAGAGCGCTGATCGAAGCTATTGCTTGGTCGTCTGAAGAGTAATAGAGAGAGGAATGCAAGGCTTTATTGGAAGATTTGGAAGGGAGAGAAGTGTCAGCTAAATTTGTTAACGGTCTACGAACAACATAGCTCACACACAAGGTATAATGGATCAGTGTTTAGATATAAAAGAAAAACTCATTACTTATGCACATTAGATAAGATTTCAAAATTCATAAAATATTAATAAAGATATATGTAATTCGTTTTTCTTTGACAATGGTTATAATCTTAGACCGTGCTTAACTGATTATTATTCATGTTTAGCAAAATTTCAAAATTAAAAAAATGTTAAGGAAATGGGGGACTCATGGGATCTAATCACTGGTTTTAGCTTTTTAAGATATTATTTCAATTCCCAAGTTTTGGTAAAATTCTAATTTTACTTAAAAATTATTATTTATATAATAATTATAATAAATTTAAATTCATATCTAAATAAGTAATGCTTACAATTTATATCTGAACAAAATATAATTTTTAGGAATAATCCAATTCATAAATGTGTAATAGAAAATTAATATATCATATTATATATATGGTTAGACTTTAATTTGTGAAATATATAATTAAATTTAATTTCTTCGAGATAAAGTAAAATATTTGTGATCTTAAATTATTATAATCTCCCTGATCACAAAATATTGATACGGATATCTGAATCTCTTTAATTATGCCTAACTGATAATAACATCCAGATTTTTTCAAGTCTTTCGCAAATTTTCAAAACTTAAAAATATTAATAAGAATATCTCAATATCTGAATCAAGATTTGGCCTGATCATCAATGGCATTAAGAAGTAGTTATCACTTCCCTCAAGAACTTATCTTTGAAATACTTTCATATTTACCTGTGATATCACTGCTCCGGTTCCGTTCAGTTTGCAAGTCATGGCTATCCATAATATCGGACCAACAATTTATCGATACTCACCTCACCAATTCTCAGAAAAAACCAGCCACCCTAGTCCTTGATAATGATTTTGACAATGTCTATGTCGATACTCGTGAAGAATCTGTCAGGCTCCATGTTCCACCACAACGCAATGGTAGGGCTCGTTGGATGTGTTCTTGTAATGGTATTGTTTGTCTTACGGAACAATATGGTAATGTTATGTACTTATGGAATCCGTGGACCAATCAGTTGAGTAAACTTTGTGACCCGAAAGGACGAGGAGATTGGGATGAAAGTGCTTTCGTGTTTGTTTATGATTTTACTTGTAATGACTACAAGCTTCTTAGGGTTACATTTTGTGTGTTACTCCCTCCGTCCCAATCATTTATATACAAATGGTTTGGACACGGATACCAAGAAAAAGTGTAAAAAGTGAGTAGAGTTAGAGGAAAAGTGGGTAAAGTGGTGGGACCCATTTATATTTAATGATAGATTTGAGATAGTGGAGGAAAGTAGTGGGTTTAATAGTGTTTATATTATTATAGAATGAAGATAGTTGAAGAAAGTAGTAGGTGTAATAGTGTTTTATATTATTAAAAGTTACTATTTTTGGAATGTATAGAATTGATGGGATTTCCCAAAAAAGAAACTGTATAGAATTGACTGGGACGGAGGGAGTACATACATATTATTATCCTCCTAATAGGGATTACATTGCTAATGGCCTAGTAGCAGATTTGTATTCTTCGAAAAATGGAAATTTTATGGAGATCAATGTTCCTGACAACGTAAAGAATATAGAGGTTCGCACAAATTCAAAATGTTTTCATGATCTCAAAACCGGGGTATTATATTTTGAAGGTATGGATGAATTAATATCATTTGATTTGGAGAAAGAGGTGTTTGGAGTATATTCCTATCCCTTTCCCGACCACGTGCAGCATTCAAAATCAAATGTTTTGGATTTTGAAGGTTCTGCTGCAATGGTCTTTGAGGCCGTCGATGGATCAGTTCTGAGTCTATGGACGTTGGATGATGTTTGTGACGACAAAGTGAGCAATTTGAGCTCACGTGAGCTATTTGGCTCAAATAGCTCACGTGCTATTTGAGCCGGATAAATATTTGAATTTTGAGTTGAGCTCAAACCAGATATTCGAGTTGAACTCAGAAAAATAGTTACAATGATCAACATTTATTGTGCAGTAATTTGTGATCTATGGATTAAGAAATATACATTGAGGAAGTGTTAAATCAAAGTACATTTGCAGAATATTGATAGAAAGATAAAACAGAACAGGCAAAAATTCCTGCAATCATACAAATTTAACCGAATTAGAGTAGTCTTGTAGATTTTCTTCAAGGAGATATTGATTAGTAGACCAGCAATTTGCATTATTCAAGTGATACTAGGGATCTTGAGAATGTGCCTGATGGGATGTTAATGCCCACAAAACCGACCAAGACAGCAGCAGCCCCCACATAATCCATAGTATGCGGTGCATTTCCTGTCACTGAATCCACAAGAGCAGCTAAAGGGACTTGAATTGTGAGTCCTGCTGTTGCTACTGTTGTCGTCGTGAGAAGAACAGCCTTGGCCCACAGGTAATCGCTTAAAACATTGTCTATCAAACCTAATGAAATGAAATGACTTTACTTCACAAATCAAATAATTTATATAAAACAATACAAACAGAACACAAACAGAAGAAGTATGAACTTCATGTGCATGTCAATCGTTGCATCTTATCCTGTAATTAAGTTGGAGCAAGTAGTTGTTGAAGGAGTAACAATGACAGGAAGATTTGGATTATAGAGTTTTCTATTTTAAATATTTATGGGGTGGAAACATGTTATTGCCATTTCCAGTATTTCATCTGTTTCTACCAAACAATAGATAAATATCAGGTATACAGCTTAGACTTTAACGAGTTTTGCCTACCATCTAGAAGGTCGACGTTTGGGTGGATTAGAAAAGGCCTTCTGCTAAAATTATCCTCTCATTTTTCCAGGAAAACCAAGACAACCATTTTGACATTAGTTTTGGTTCCGTAAGATGTCCATAACATAATTTGACCTTCATGATGAAAAGTAAAAAGGTTCCAGACGTAGAAAATTCCACATGATGAAAGAGTCTACATTTTATAAGGAATAAGAAAGAGGTAGATGAAAATTGAAAGAGTTGATCAAAAAGCAATGTGATAAGTCTGTTCGCACAATCTTATATGTGAAAATTGGCTCACTTTTACCACACAACATACCTCAATTGAATATAACATCTACAACCACGATTTTCAATATAAAGATTATCATTTGACCAGGACTAAAATGTGTAGGAATTTCAAATATAAATGACAAGGCTACTAGGGAAACATACCTTTTCCGACAATCAGGCCAAACTGCTTCCAAGTGAGCATACTAAAAGGCTCCAACTTGGTGAAATTGAGTGCCAGTGCAACAGGCAGAAAAATCAGAAGGTTGAACAGCCCAAGAAATCCAAGGACTTGTGCCATACTAACATGCCCGTGATTTCCAACGTCATCATCAGGTATATGTTTACGAATAAGTGTAATATACACAGAATATAATGCAGCAGATATAAGAGCAAGGATATCCCCAAGAAGAGGTTTTGAGGCAACATTTCTCAATCCTGATTCTGAGTCCCCCAAACTAACAATAATTGTTCCTCCCATGCAAAGAAGGACGCTAATCAGCTTTACCAAAGTGAATGTCTCACCCAAAAAAGCTAGAGAGACAAGGAACGTGAAAAGACTTGAAGCACTGCTTAGGATGGTGTTGGACTGTAGACAAGGATTAAATTGTTAACATCCCTGAAGAGATTAAGCAAAAAGTATATTAGAACAATACAATTTTAAATTACTTACCGTGACTGTAGTATATTTTAGGGAAAAATTGAATGTAAGTTGTGCGAGAAACCAAAATGGGCATATTAACAAGCTTACTTTTGCCACCCTAATCCGAGTCCACCGTCCTCTCTCGTCCAGACCATCATCAACATTTTCATATGTACCAGTTTGATCCGATTCTAATGTCCCAACCACAATACCATCGCAATTAAGAGGTTCTGATTTCTCTTCAACCTCACCTTGATTCAAACTCTCAACTTGATAATTACTATCACTTCCGCTAAGAAGAATAGCCTCTTCTGACCCATTTCGCTTGAGCAAACTACCATCTTTTCTGCAGAAAACTAAGCTACTATACATATCTTTCAAACACCGTCCAATTTCCACTAAGGGTAAATAAACCACAAACAATGAATTACATGTATAGGTAATAAGAAATGGCGAAACCCCAGAATCAACAACTGATTGAACTACAAAACTAGAAGCAATCCAAATAATTGCAACCAACACTATGTAACTCAAACCTAAACCCCATCTCCAAACTTCACTTCTCATCTCTATTAATATCCAGAGGGCTACTAATTAATTAAAGGAATCTCAAGATACCCAAATAGGTCAAGTTCAACTCCTCCCTTCCCTCCTTCAAACTTCACTTCTCATCTCTTTTAAGAATTCCAGAAGGGCAAGTAGGTCTCTCTCTTTCTCTCCATTTCTCTCTCACCCCCCCCTCTCTCTCTCTCTCTCTCTCTCTCTCTCTCTCTCCCTCTCCCTCTCCCTCTCCCTCCCTCCCCCTCCCTCTCCCTCTCCCTCTCCCTCTCTCTCTCTCTCTCTCTCCCTCTCCCTCCCTCCCTCTCCCTCCTCTCTCCCTCTCCCTCCCTCTCTCTCTATTACCAACAAATTCCACAGGCTAAACGAATTTAGAGTTCAGACCCTACCTGACTTGCAACAAGCAAAGGACTTGCTTAAAATTCTTAAATTTCAAAACTTTGAGCTAATAAGAACAACCCATCAAGCACAAATTACCAGATTAACAAATATGAACTATCTATACTTCAGCATTTCACGAGAAAATAAATATCTGAAGCAATGGGTAAATAAAAAGAATAAGTTAACTCATTTAGGAGGCAAGTAAGTTCCATGAAAATATGGAATCTCAATATTGTTAAACTGTTAATCATACTTTGGGTTTCAAGAGATTATGGTCCAGCCCATTTGACCCCAATTTCATTGCAATTGAAACACTGTTTGTGGGCCATGTCCAACTTGTTCAGCGGCCCAAACCGACTCATGTACTTATTTACCAAAACTAAAATTTATTTTAATTTATACTTTTTTTTTGAAATTAGATTAATGTATACATAATAAACTAGATTGGGATCATGGGATGTGTAAATAATAGTTTCAGAAAATATTAATTATTATAAAATTAATTTTTAGTACTGCAGAATATTAAAACTCTTAAATCTTATTATTTGATGAAAGGTCAAAATTTAATAATAAAAATTATTTATATGTAATGTTTTAATATAAAATATAGAATTTAATGTTTACAAATAAAACAGTTTCACAAATAAAATATAATTCTTATAATAAATTTCATATATTTTTTCTACTTAAAAGTGAAATATTATTAATATTATTAGTCGGTCAAGTTTTATCAGCCGGTCGGTAAACGTGTTCGAATCAATTTTCTTATTACCCAATTAAGTGAAAATATTTAAAAAAATTTAATACAATAGATTTGTATTTTAATTGAATTTAAAATATAAACGATAAAATTAAAGGTGCTATAAATGGCGTGACAGCTAGTATTCTTGGGGTCGTTTCATTCGGGTTTTTCTGGTATGCCATATCTGGTTGTAAAATTTCTTTCATCAAACTCATTTCTTGAACCACAAGGTATGAGATTTCATACCTAAGGAAGAGATAGGTATGAAATATGGGTTCCATGAATCAATTTTTTTCTTTTTGTTTTTAATACTATTTATATCATTTCATGTAGATTATTAATATAAAATAAAATTAATGACTCAAAATATATATAAATATTAATTTAATGATATTTTAAATTAATTACAATTAATAACTCGTAAACATTATATACAATCATTGCACGACTCAATCAAACATCTAATACCTCAAACTCATACTATTTTAACCCGACTCCTTAATTATTCCAACCTGATACCCTTCTCCAACCAAACACCTAAAGGACACGAAGGAGTTATAAGTTCCTCATTGACAAGGATATCTAACTGATCACCGTTGTTAATAAAAATTCAAAGTTAAAATCTACGTATAGTATACGTGAATCCTTTTCGTTATATCACTACTTTATCCTTGTTTGCTTATATTAGGGTTTATAAAGTCTACGGTTCTTCCATGGCATCAAGTTGTAGTTATCACTTCCCTCAAGACCTTATCTTCGAAATACTTTCATATTTACCCGTGAAATCACTGCTCCGGTTCCGTTCAGTTTGCAAGTCATGGCTATCCATAATATCGGACCAACAATTCATCAATGCTCACCTCACCAATTCTCAGAAAAAACCAGCCCCCTTAATCCTTGATAAATATTTTCACCGTGTCTATCAGCTTGATACTCTCGAAGAATCTGTCAGGCTCAAACTTCCAAGCAAGGGTAGGTTTGATTGCATATCTTCTTGTAGTGGTCTTGTTTGTCTTGCGGACAGTGATTTTCATAATAATGTTATGTACTTATGGAATCCGGCGACCAAGCAGTTGAAAAAACTTTTAACTGTCCGGAGAAGACGAGAAGATCAGGAAGTACTCCTAAGTGACTTCGTGTTTGGTTATGATTCTACTTGTAATGACTACAAGCTTCTTAGGCTTACAAGAGTGTCATATACAAATTCTTTTGATGAGCTAATATTAGCAGAATTGTATTCTTCGAAAACTGAAAATTTTAAGGAGATCAATGTTCCTGAAAACCTAAAGAATATAGCGTTTGGCACAAATGAAAAATGTGTTCTTGATCTCAAAACCGGGGTATTATATTTTGAAGGTTTTGATGAATTAATATCATTTGATATGGATAAAGAGGTGTTTGGAGTATATCCCTTTCCCTTTCCCGACCACGTGCAGCATTCAAAATCAAATGTTTTGGATTTTGAAGGTTCTGCTGCAATGGTCTTTGAGGCCGTCGATGGATCAGTTCTGAGTCTATGGACGTTGGATAATGTCTGTGACGACAAAGTGGCTTGGACTAAGAAGTTCAATTTTGAGGCTGATGTGAAGATAGATTGGGTATGTCTGTATTGGGGTGCTGGGCAATTTGTAGCAAAAAATGATGAGGGACTCATCTTTTTTTATGACTATAAAAAGAAAGATGTCAAGAAGCTTCTTTTACCCCCTGGAGATTTCGAAGACTTCAGTTCAGTTGTCAAGTACACGGAGAGCCTTGTTTCACCTGAAGGATTTCAAGGATTTGAGCTTCTAAATTAAATTGGAAAGCAATAGTGGTCTAATTTCTGGTATTACCATGGATTTTTTTCGCTCTTTTTCTATCATTTGCTTGCCTGAGAGCCTTGTGTTCAATTAATCACAGTGCGAGAAGCAACTAATTAGCTATTTTTGCTTTTGAATGAAGTTTTTCATGGATATGGTTGCAGAGGTATTACTTGCGATTTCAGTACATGAATAATTGTTCTTTTTTAAATTCTGAGTTGTAGCTTACAGATCGACTATCATTTTGTATAAAATCACATACAATCTATTAAAATCTATGAACTAAAAACAATCCATTAGAATCTCATCGAATACACCCCCGTTAGATAGCTACCATCGGTCAAATTATCTTTGTTTTAAGTTCTGTCCTTGAATAAGTGATCCTCTGTTACAAACAGAAAAGTATATGGGGATTGATATAGATTAATTATAATCTTCGTTTTTAATAACAGACTATTAGTAGACTAGTTAATTAGGAGTCTGGGGGAGAAAGTGAGGCCGAAAATAAAACTGTCATTGGTCCAGAAAAATGGTGTAAGCGGCAAATGTTAAAACAAGGTGGTTAGGGGTGGTAGTAGTCTCCAGTAAGCAAAGCAAGAAGAACAGAATTGAAACGCTTATGGCGACTTGAGCGAGCTTTGTATATATAGTGTATTGGTTAAAAGGCGATCTGTTCATATGAGTTGGAACGCGTAATACTAATACTCTCTTAGAGTGGTGGAATCAGTGAGATTGTAATTCTATAACATAATCATAGTCCAAATAATTCTATAACTTAATGCATTATAGTTCCTAAGTTCAAGCACTTGGTACTGTAAGAGACCAAACAACCAAAATCTAGGACACCAAGGCCAAGGGTTCCTAAGTTCTCTTGATTGCCACCGATGTAGTCGAGCTTTATGAATACACTGCTGGTTTAATACTGTGTTACTCGTACTCTTCGTATAACCTTCGAGTACTCGTGTCGAAGACTCTATATTTGGACATAGACACATGGACTTGGACACTTGTTTCGTCAAAAATATGTATACTTTTCAATTTGTTGCCAAGTCTGGAATACGTATTCATGTCGGAAATTTGTAGTCGAATTTGAGGTTTCATTATTATTATTACTAGCTTATAGCCCGTGCAAGGCACGGAATCTTTTTAAATATATTTTAAATAGTGTGAAAAAATTTAATTTATAAATAATAAATTAAAATTTTCAATAAAATAAAATTCGAAATTGTGACTTGTTTGTAAGTTATAACTGTTGCAAATACACGATAACAACTATTAATGGTTTCAAATAAACTATTATAATGAAGCCATTCCTATTCTCGTATGTATCATGTCAAGGTATTAAATTCTTTCTATCAAATTTTAATATATTTTGAGTAGAATATGTTACGCCAACTCCTATTAGATTATATTTATAAATGTATTTTATATTAGAATTATTATAATGTGATTTAAATATTTTTCAAAAAATTTATATGGTTCTAGATTAAAATTGATAAAAATAATTTGATTTGAATTAAGAAAAGGAACCATAAACATGCAATAAGAAGGTAAAAACTATTTTGGATTAAGAAAAAGTTTTTGTATTCGTTACTCACATAAATCCGGCTTATTAATTTTAAAATATATTATAAAAGAATTATGACGGTGCGATTTATATGATTCTACAAATAAAACTGGTAGTAAATATTTATTTTGGATTAAAACAATCATAAACACGTGAGAAACATAATTTGTTTTGGATTCAGAAAAGGAATTATAAACCTGCAATTAGATATCAGTTGCCTTATAGAACAGAAGTTAATTTTGTTCCAATTTAACGGTGCTTATTTGTTCAATATACGATCTAACGGATGATAAGCTTTTGGACCATAGGACCATGCGACCAAATTATCTCCCTTACGCTTATTATATATAAGTATATAATAGCCTATAACCCGTGCGAAGCACGGGCGGCCATATAATTTTAATTTAATTATATGAAGAAGAAGAAGAAGTAGAGGAGTAATTGGAATTGTATAATTTACAGAGAAAGTAAGCAAGCAGGGCAACGGAAAAAGCAGCTCGCAAATTATCTCCCTTACGCTTATTATATATAAGTATATAATAACCTATAACCCGTGCGAAGCACGGGCGGCCATATAATTTTAGTTTAATTATATGAAGAAGAAGAAGAAGCAGAGGAGTAATTGGAATTGTATAATTTACAGAGAAAGTAAGCAAGCAGGGCAACGGAAAAAGCAGCTCGCACGGTGCTGTATACCGGGTTGTTATGTGTAGCAGTTGGTTTTGTACAAACCAAACTCTGTTGATTGTTAGGAGTAGACTTCTAATAGAGGACGATAATAAAATATTAGTATAGTCGATAAAAAAAACGATCAAACCAAAAAATAGGAACAAAAAGTAGGACTACAAATTATACTTATCTTGGCTTATTATAGTATAGTATAGATTAATGTGACATGAGAGCGCTGATCGAAGCTATTGCTTGGTCGTCTGAAGAGTAATAGAAAGAGGAATGCAAGGCTTTATTGGAGGATTTGGAAGGGAGAGAAGTATCAGCTAAATTTGTTAACGGTCTACGAATAACATAGCTCACAAGGTATAATAGATCAGTGTTTAGATATAAAAGAAAAACTCATCACTTATGCACATTAGATAAGATTTCAAAATTCATAAAATATTAATAAAGATATGTGTAATTCTTTTTTCTTTTTTCTTTGACAATGGTTATAATCTTAGACAGTGCTTAACTGATTATTATTTATGTTTAGCAAGATTTCAAAACTAAAAAAATGTTAAGGAAATGGGGGACTCATGGGATCTAATCACTGGTTTTAGCTTTTTAGGATATTATTTTAATTCTCAAGTTTTGGTAAAATTCTAATTTTACTTAAAAATTATTATTTATATAATAATTATAATAAATTTTAATTCATATCTAAATAAGTAATGCTTACAATTTATAACTGAACAAAATATAATTTTTAGGAATAATCCAATTCATAAATGTGTAATAGAAAAATTAATATATCATATTATATATATGGTTAGACTTTACTTTGTGAAATATATAATTATATTTAATTTTTTCGAGATAAAGTAAAATATTTGTGATCTTAAAGTATTATAATCTCCCTGATCACAAAATATATATATTGATACGGATAACTGAATCTCTTTAATTATGCTTAACTGATTATCTTACTGGACAAAATTTAAAAATATTGATCAATTGTGCTCAAGTGATTACTCTATCATATTCGGAAAGATTTCAAAATAAAGATAGGGTTTATAAAGTCCATCGGTTCTTTCAATTTTCAGTTTCAAGATTTGGCTTGATCAATGGCATTAAGAAGTAGTTATCACTTCCCTCAAGAACTTATCTTTGAAATACTTTCATATTTACCTGTGAAATCACTGCTCCGGTTCTGTTCAGTTTGCAAGTCATGGCTATCCATAATATCGGACCAACAATTTATCGATACTCACCTCACCAATTCTCAGAAAAAACCAGCCACCCTAGTCCTTGATAATGATTTTGACAATGTCTATGTCGATACTCGTGAAGAATCTGTCAGGCTCCATGTTCCACCACAACGCAATGGTAGGGCTCGTTGGATGTGTTCTTGTAATGGTATTGTTTGTCTTACGGAACAGTATGGTAATGTTATGTACTTATGGAATCCGTGGACCAATCATCAGTTGAGTAAACTTTGCTCCCCGAAAGGACGAGGAGATTGGGATGAAAGTGCTTTCATGTTTGTTTATGATTCTACTTGTAATGACTACAAGCTTCTTAGGCTTACATTTTGTGTGTTACATACATATTATTATCCTCCTGATAGGGATTACATTGCTAATGGCCTAGTAGCAGATTTGTATTCTTCGAAAAATGGAAATTTTAAGGAGATCAATGTTCCTGACAACGTAAAGAATATAGAGGTTCGCACAAATTCAAAATGTTTTCATGATCTCAAAACCGGGGTATTATATTTTGAAGGTATGGATGAATAAATATCATTTGATTTGGAGAAAGAGGTGTTTGGAGTATATCCCTATCCCTTTCCCGACCACGTGCAGCATTCAAAATCAAATGTTTTGGATTTTGAAGGTTCTGCTGCAATGGTCTTTGAGGCCGTCGATGGATCAGTTCTGAGTCTATGGACGTTGGATGATGTTTGTGACGACAAAGTGGCTTGGACTAAGAAGTTCAATATTGAGGCTGATGTGAAGATAAATTGTGTATTTCTTCATTTGGGTGTTGGGCAATTTGTAGCAAAAAATGATGATGGACACATCTTTTATGACTATAAAAAGAAAGATGTCAAGAAGCTTCTTTCACCCGCTCCTGTTGGACAGTTCAATTCAGTTGTCAAGTACACCGAGAGCCTTGTTTCACTCGAAGTATTTCAAGGATTTGAGCTTCTAACATAAATTGGTAAGCAATAGTGGTCTGATTTCTGGTATTGCTAATGGCTTTTTTGCGCTTTTTCCTTTATAGGATTTGTCCTTTGCTTGCCTGAGAGCATTGTGTTCAATTAATCACAGGACGAGAAGTAAAACTAATTAGCTCTGTTTTTATTTGAATGAAGTTTTCATGGATATGGTTGCAGAGGTATTACTTGCGATTCCCCTTCCCAGAACTCTATGTATCAGAAAGAGTTCTGCTAACGAGCAGATACTGATTCTTCTGATCTATAACTATTTTCACCTCTTCTGGTTTGAAAAACCTCTTCTGACCTTTCTTATCGGTTATAAACGATGGGCGTTTGAAAAACCTCTTCTGACCTTTCTTATCAATTATAAACGATGGAATCGCCCATTACGATACATAAAAATAATAGATTTGAAAGGACTACAAGAAAAGAAATGTCACAATTTTTTTTTTATACATGCCGAAGTGATGGAAAAGAAAGAATCTCTTTTACATATCTCCACACTAGAAAAACTCTCTTCAGCTGAACTATACAATCATTGGGTTTATACTAACCAACACAAAAATAACAACTTAAACAACGAGTTTTTAAATAGAATTGAGGTTCTAGATACCAGATTTTTTTCTCTAGATATACTCGAAAAAAGTACTAAATTGTGTAATGATAAGACTAGAAAATATTACTTGCCTAAAATGTATGATCCCATTTTGAATGGAATACATCGGGGAACAATCCAAAAAAAAATTTCACCTTCAACCATAAATAAAATTTCTTTTAACTCAATAAATTTTCTTTAAACCGTTCATAAATTTTTTATTATCAGATTCTTCTTTTAATTCGCAATCCGCCCCTAAAAAATGGTTGTTAAACAATGGTTCTAAAAACTAAAAAACGATTATAAATTATTTTCAAATTTAAATATTATATATATTAAAAATTTTAAAGTTTATAGAATAAACTCTAAAAATTCGTATTTATATCGTGATATAAAGAATCTCAAGTCGTAATTAATTACAAAATTTACTTCTATTTGAAATTTAGAAACGTGCTTTTATTTTAATTTTTAGAAAACCTATTTTTATTTTATTATAAATATAAAGAAGTAAGTTATATTTTATTTGTAAAACCTACACAAATAAAAAACATCGATATACAAATTTTATTTTATATTTAAATATTATACATAAATATCTTTTACTATTATTATGTATCAAATACTAATATGAAATTCGCAAGGTGGAAAGGATATATCACTTGAATATACTCCCATGGTCTCTTTTATATGTTCATTTTTATCGGGGCGTAATGGATTATTTTTAGTTTATAAATTTTAATAGATTGTATGTGATTTTGATTTTGTGTAGATTCTTGATAAAATGTTGTAGAGTTGATAAGATTTAAGCACAATGCTTCAAAATTTCATGAATTTTGGTGAGATTTCAAAAAACTTAAAAAACATTGAGGACATTATTTTATGAAATCCAAAAAAATCCATCAGCATTTGAATAATATTTGATCAAAAAAAAAAGCATTTGAATAATATCAGATTTTAATAGATTTTAAACAATCCCAATTGAATTCGATTGGAATATTTAAAGTATGATTTAAAATCCTAACTGAATACCACCATATTTTGTAATATAATTTAAAATCCTAATTGAATACGTAAGATTTTAATGGATTTTAAACAATCTCAATCTAATACCTTCGGATTTCATAAATGGAAAAAAAATGCTTTAAAATCTCAATACAATACAACCCCGTTAGTTTTTAAGGAGTTTGATCAATTTTTAATTATCAATTTATTATTTTTAAAATCTAAAATTGTATATTTAAGTGGACAAGATATACTTTATAGTGATATAATTTTTTAAAATTTTTTTCAGTTATATAATAAATGTAAATTTCAGTATATTCAATTTGACCGATCAAAATTATAATAGACGAATATCTTGTTCGCCAATATTAGGGTTTTATAAAGTGTATTGGTTCTTCCAGCTTCAGTTCCAAAGATTTGGCCTGATCAATGGCATCAGGTTGTAGTTATCACTTCCCACAAGACCTTATCTTCGAAATACTTTCATATTTACCCGTGAAATCACTGCTCCGGTTCCGTTCAGTTTGCAAGTCATGGCTATCCATAATATCGGACCAACAATTTATCGATACTCACCTCACCAATTCTCAGAAAAAACCAGCCACCCTTGTCCTTCTTGACAGAAAATTTTATCATCTCTATCTCGATACTCTCGAAGAATCTGTCAGGCTCCATGTTACACTTTGGGTTAGGTGGATATGTTCTTGTAATGGTCTTGTTTGTCTTGTTGAACAATGTGCTAATGTTGTGTACTTATGGAATCCTTTGAGCAGGCAGTTGAAAAAACTTTGTGTGTTTCCGGAAGGACGAGGGGAAGCAATTGATTTCGTATTTGTTTATGATTCTACTTGTGATGACTACAAGCTTCTTAGGTTTTCAGTTGAGTTTAGGTTAACATTTGGAGCTGATTATTGTGATGACCTAATAGCAGATATGTATTCTTTGAAAACTGGTAATTTCAAAGAGCTCAAAGTTCCTGCAGACCTGGGGAATATAGAGCTTTACACAAATTCAAAGTGTGTTCATGATCTCAAAACCGGGGTATTATATTTTGAATGTGCTTATGAATTACTATCATTTGATTTGGATAAAGAGGTGTTTAGAGCATATCACTATCCCTTACCGGAGGACGTGCAGTATCCAATATCAGATGTTTTGGATTTTGAAGGTTCTGCTGCAGTGATCTTTAAGGCCGTCGATGGATCAGGTCTTAGTCTATGGACGTTGGATAATGTTTGTGATGACAAAGTGGCTTGGACTAAGAAGTTCAATTTTGAGGGTGATGTGAAGATAGATTGGGTATATATTTATCTGGGTGCTGGGCAATTTGTAGCAAAAGCTGATGATGGACACATCTTTTATGACTACAAAAAGAAAGATGTCAAGAAGCTTCTTTCACCCGCTCCTGTTGGATGGTTCAGTTCACTTGTCAAGTACACCGAGAGCCTTGTTTCACCCGAAGGTTTTCAAGAATTTGAGCTTCTAAAATAAGTACACCGAGAGCCTTGTTTCACCCGAAGGTTTTCAAGAATTTGAGCTTCTAAAATAAATTGGTATGCAATAGCTGTCTAATTTCTGGTATTACTGTGGCTGTCGCGTATTTATGTTTAGTATATGTCATTTGCTCTCCTGAGAGCCTTGTTTTCAATTAAATGAAGTACGAGAAGCAACTAATTAGCTATTTTTGCTTTTGAATGAAGTTTTTCATGGATATGGTTGCGGAGGTATTACTTGTGAATTGTGATTTCAGTACATGAATAATTGTTCTTTTTTAAATTCTGAGTTCTAGCTTACAGATTGACTATCATTTTCTATAAATTTAGATAGCTACTATCCGTCTAATTATCTTTGTTTTAAGTTCCGTCCTTGAATAAGTCATGAATTAGTTATGTCCTCTGTTACAAACAGAAAAGTTTATGGGGATTGATATAGATTATAATCTTTAATTTTAATAACAGACTCTTAGTAGAGTAGTTAATTAGGAGTTCGGGGGATAAAGTGAGCCCAAAAATAAAAAATGGTGTAAGCGGCAAATGTGAAAACAAGGTGGTTAGGGGTGGTAGTAGACTCCAGTAAGCAGAGCAAGACAGGGCAGTATCCAGACGCTTATGGTGACTTAAGCGAGCTTCGTATAGTATATTGGTTAAAGGCGAAGTTCAAGCACTTAGTACTGCAAGACACCACAAAAATCAAAATCTAGGACACTAAGGCCAAGGATGCCATTTATGTTGAAGAGAAGTGAAACAGTCAGTGCAGAGTTCTCTTGATTGCTACCTATTGAGGAAGCTGATGCATTAAGACAACCAGGGATCATAGTTTATATGTGGCGTAGTCGAGCTTTATGAATACACTGCAGGTTTAGTATTGTAGGCAACTCATCCGCAATCAGGAACCGGCTTAAGGAAATTTGTGTGCTCTTTTTTTTTTTTTTTTGACTAATATGGCTTATAGCCTCAACAAATGAGTACCTGTTCTAAGAAATTCTCGAGTTGAGCTAGGATCGAACCCAGGATCTGGGATGACAGAGGATAAACTCTTAATCACTTAGACCTGAAAGAAGATTTTCATCTATACTGTAATATGTTAGGACTCAGGACTGCGTATTAACCATGAAGTAATTATGAAATTAACCTAAAGATCAGTGCTTAGAAGTGGCAATGCTGTGCTGGAGCTTATGGCACCGTCGAAACAAATGGGTTTGGAATCATGCGAATGGTTCTATTTTTGGGGTGTGGAACACAGCCAAGGGCTTAATTCGAGAATGGACAGAGGTGCAGGCGAGAGAAGGGAGTATGTCAGTTACAGGAGTGAATGGGGACAGGGTGTGGTCGAAGCCGTCAATGGGATGGTTTAAAGTAAATGTTGACGCAGCAGTGTTCATGCTTGGTGGAATTGGAGTCGCAGCAGTAGTCAGAGATGATCAAGGGGGCTTTGTTGCAGCTCATGTTCTGAAACTTCCAGGTAAATGGAATCCGCGGGAAGCTGAGGCCTTGGCCCTTAAAGAAGCTTTGGCCTGGGTTATAAAGAAAGGCTACCAGAAGTGTGAGTTTGAAACTGATTGCTACGCATTAGCTGCTACTTGCAATGGCAGCCCGGGGAATTCTTTGTTTGACACAATTGTCACTGATTGTATTGGTTTAAGTAAGCACATAAATCAAGTGCTATTTCGTTTTGCTTTTCGTTCTGCGAATAATGTAGCCCACGTCCTAGCACAGGCTGCTTATTCTATGACAGACGTAGGCAGACGTAGGAGAGTGGGTTGTCACTCCTCCTAATCTCATTGTTCACTCGTTGGAGCTAGATTCTATTATCTAATGCAAGTTCGATTTTATTCAAAAAAAAAAAAAAAAGTCCATTCCTGATTCCCATTTCCGAACTTGTATGTTTCAGAAAGAGTTCTGCTAATGAGCAGATATTGATTCTTCTGATCTATAACTATCTCCAACAAGCTTACTTGACTAGTTTTCCCATCTGATTACTCAAGAAATTTTGTTTAAACCGCTCATAAGATTTTTGTTATCGGACTTTTCATGTAATCTGGGACGGAGGGAGTATAACATGTAAATAAATACGTGAATGAGGAGACATATAAATACACGCACTAAGTGTTGACAGATGAGTTAGCAGAGACTCCATTTGCTGCAAGAAACCAAAAAACATGAACAGAAGAAAAACACAATGATGAAGCTAAGTGAAAATGCATGATTGTTCAATAACAGGGAACTAAACAGTTACTGTTTGTTACACTATTGTTATGAAATCATAGAATCATGATTATTATCAATTCAATATGTTTGATTTTCATCAGCTTTATTGGGAGCCGCGCTTGATTGTGAGGACAAATTTAAAGTAAAAGGCCATCAGAGGAATTTCAAATAATGTTGGTTGCAGTACAAGATATCTAGGTCCAACTCATGATTTTATACACGTATTTTAAGATGTATTGATCGGATAATTTTATTAATTATTATTTTTTAAAAGATGTTTAAGGGAAAAGGAATTTTAAAAAATGATCTGTGAAGTTATTCTGTATACTTTGAAATAGGAGTGCAAAAATCAGATCGGACAACTATTTTGAAACGGAGGAAATACAAAGTTAAAGCTAGGGACTTTCCCTTTTTCACTATTACACCAGCAATATCAGATCTGATCAGCATCTTACTCACAGCTGCCCCTACATTGCTAGCTGTTTTTCATCACATATATTCCTTCCCCTCTCTCTCAACTTCATACTATACCATTTGTTCCTCGTTATCATGGTACCAGGTTCGAATCGAACCCGACGGATAATTATTACAGCATACTTATCACGAATAAATACCAAGAAATGTTTTTTAAATGAGTGTGATCCAACATACTGCAAGAATCACAGAGAACAACACACATAAATGTGAAACAAATATTAAGCATATTATTAAAAAAAATTATATATGCGGAAAATTATCGATCAGCCATAAGTCCCAGAACTCTACATAATAAATATATAACACCTCCACCAGGATCATCATCTACATAAAGATGGTTACACAAATAAAATATATAAATTTAAATAGAGTATCTTTTGTATACATTTCTAGAAGGAAAAAAAAGAGAGAAGAAAATTAAAGCTGATGCCAACCATATGAAACAAAGATAACAAACTCCTAACTTATAAGGACAAGCTTGGTAATCGATGATGATCGCCATAAATGATATCTGTTGGGAGCACATTTATAACGCAGCCTCAAAGCCTGCAGTGCAACCAAATTATCCTCCTTACGCTTATTTATCTGTCTGTTTACCTGTTGGAGATAGGGTTTGGTCCGCTAGGAACTTCATGAGCATCTCCTTCGAATTTGGCTTTTCGGTTGCTCTTCGAAGCTGGTAGATCAGTAGATTTATCACCATTCACCTTTTTAGTATTGAAACTATTCATTGTTGAAGAAAGAAGCTGCCTCCTAGATATCGGAATTATCATTGAAGCAGCCCTAGCTGATGAATCATCTGATGATATCGATACCGCACAAAAGAGGATCAACAAGATGGAAAGGACAGTGAAGATGAGGATATGGAGATGATGGTTTGGTTTAGTAGATTTTTCGGAAAATGTTGAAGTGGAAACCTCCAGAAATTTTCTGTCAAAATTACGCGAGTTCTTTGTAGTGAGTGCCATGCAAGCTGCAGGGAGAATGAGTATAAAATCTCGAAATAATTATCGGAAAAAGAAGAAAAATAATTAGCCAGTAATATTTATCCCCCCCAAGAGCCCAGAGGAGATCAATATCCATGAACTGATGAATCTCCACTAAAGCTTATTTGAGAAGGCAGACAAATAAGAAGAAAAAAGAGGGAGAAAAAGTAGAGAGGTGGAGAAGGATGGGACTTGGGAGAGAAGGAGCTTCAAAACAAAAGTAGATATGAAAAAAGATTTGAAATGCGATACACATTTATAACTTGGCCAAATCAACTTATTATGGCTCAAGTAGATGTGAAATTATATAAAGTTGACACTGAATATATTGCATAGATTGTGGAATTACCAGCTAATATACTTTTCCTTTTTAATTACTTGATAAAGACACCAAACATTTACATATATGTATTTTAACAGCATAACATATACATTTGAAGAAACGTGAAATATCTAATTTTTTGTTGAATGATATATATTGTGACATTTTTATTTATTTATTTATTTATATATATATATATATATATATATATATATATATATATATATATATATATATATCAAAATTTAGAATTAAAGCGTCTGGACACTTTTTTTACTGAATGTATGCCGCTAACATATGTATGATTTCAAATAACGAGTAACTTTTAATTCTATCTCTAAGATTGATCATTATACATTAGTAATAAGCACTCCAGCAACTAATGATCGAATAACGATCAGATTTAATATTTATCTCAGATAAAAAGATAGAATTATATTATACCTATGGTGAAATTTGGAAAAGGAAGAGATACTTATCTTCAAATATTTCTAAGAGCATGTAGACAAGAACACATCTTTATACATAACGATGTTCTGTTGTTTTCTACTTTTAATTTTTCTTATTGGTTGCAGGGATTGACCAAAGTACTACTACAGCCACATCCTTTTCTATTTTCTCTTTTTAGCCACTTTTTTATTTACTTTTACATTCTACAAATGATATAATTATTATATTTTCAAACTGTTTATAATATATTCTTACTAAACAATGAAAAAAGGGTGCATTCTAATTACCTTTTCTAAAGCAAAGGACAATAAACTTAACTGGTCACTCACCTCCTCAAAATAATCATAAAAAATAGAGAATAATTCTCTTACACAGAAATAGCAAGTAATACCTGGGATGATGAGATCTGTTGTGATCAGCTTCTATTCTCGTTTATTTGGGACAGAAAAATGTTAAGTATCTCAAAAATTGTTTCTAGTTTTTTTTACAAATCCTAGTTCACAATGTCTGTTTGGTTCCACTCATATTAATAATTACGTTATTTGAAAAAAATTGGGACGAAATTTGGAATATATACCTGAAATTTCATAAAACCGATGCTACTTTTGTAAGCTTATAAATTTATTCGAGACAGATAGTTAGAGGTGTGTTACGGAAGACTACCTAGGATCAGGTATTCAACAAGGGGGGAGTGCTCTAAAATACTGAACAAAGAATCTTTGAAGGGAAAGAGACAATGGCAACAGAAAGGTGTAAAGAGAGAAAGGGAAGAAGGGGTGGAAATTAATGCAGAAATCAATGGGGGTGTGTGTGGCTTTTTCTTTCTTGGCTGGTTACCTACAAACGTTTCTTTGACTTGGAGGAAGTGGGAGTTTAAAAAAAAAGGGGAGAAAATCTTAGACTTATAAGGAAAATGTTTTTATAATTAATTTTTCAGATTTTTGTTAATGAATTTCAAGTATATTCATGTAAATTGAAAACTATATATTAATATTTTGAGATGAATTAAGTATTTTTAAATTGTACTTTTAATATATGATGATAATTTTCGATCGAACTGTAAGTTATTTATTATAATACTTAAAACTAGTGACCGGTATTTTTTAAAATCTTGTAAAATGATGGATTATTTTTTATGTTTTGTGAAATATTTGTGATTAAATTCGTAGAAATCTATATGAATTATACAATATGTTAACTCAATTTTGCTAGAGGTTGTACAAATTCAACATAAATATAATTTATTAAAATTTACAAATTATGTTAAAATAATAATTCAATATTAAGTTGATATGCTTACATGTATACATATCTCTTTATTTAACCACTATTAAAAATGTTAATTGAACTAAATCGGTAAAAGCACGGAGCAAATATTATCTGTTCGAATTAGGGAATAATAATTAATTAATTAACATTAATCATTAATTTCGAGAATAGTACATAAAAATCGTAGTGCTATATCTCGAGCTCAATTTGTGACCTCTGACCATAGTCATATTTAATATAACTACAAATTAGATTATTAAGAGCATCTTCAACGGCGTTGATTATAATCGTTGGCTAAATTGGACCTGCAAGACATTATCTAAAATTTGCTCTTAATCGTTGGCTAAATTTGTTGGCTATATTGGTTGGCTATATTTTAAATTGTTAAAATAGAATATATCAGTTCAATATGGTAATAAATAATGTACAATCTTCCTACAAATTTTCTTACAGACCTGTAGAGGTTCGACAAATTTAGCCATCCATAGGAGGTTGGCTAAATTTATAGATAACAGCTAATCATGGTTGGAGACTTGGAGTTGAGTTTTTGGAGCTGTTGGCTAAATCTTTTTATTTTAAATATGTCAACTCACTTTTTAGCCAAGGATGGAGATGCTCTAATAAAAGCATCATCCGTGATGATTTTTAACCGAATCTTGCTGCAACTAAATTTGTGTTAGAAAGAAAGATCATAATTATTTCCCTAATAAAGCATATAAAGAAAAAGTTACATTGTTGCATGACTTGATGACCGAAGACCACATGATGGGCAAATTGAAATTAACAGTTAAAGATTTCATAATAATAACACTTCTAGCTGATCATTAATCAAAGAAAAGTAATGCGATGCAAAAGGGTTATGACTTGAAATTAAATAAATGGTTAATATGTGACACCAGAACAATAATAATACCAACCTTTTAGACCAAGTCCAACAGTGTCTTAGCAAGTGTCCTATATATATAATAAAAAATAATGTCTTAGTGATTTAGGACATCATTTTAAGATAACAACTCCAACAACATGCCCTATTATTATGCCTTATTATTTAAATAATAGTATATTTGAATTATTGTTGAAGAGAAGTGAAAAAGAGATAGAAGAGAGGTGTGTTAGAATGTGAGTAAGCTAATATTTTATTGATAGAATTGGTTTAGGGCATGCATGATTGTGCCTCAAAATAAGGCATTTGTTAGATGTCCTAGTATTTTGAGGCACCATTAGGACATTGTTGGAGCACCATTTTACTTCAAATGCCTTAAATTTTGAGTTAGGACATGATTTTAGGGCACTATTGGACTTCCTCTTAGTACATATATCAAGATGCGTTAGCATTCAACTAATGCTCTTAACTAATCAAAATAGAAATTTTATTTTATATACTCACACATACATGTGTTTGTTTTAGTTTTGTTTTGATAATATAGATTGATGTGTTATAAATATGAGTATTTATTCTAATATTTTTCACCCTATTCAATTTTTGACTACTTAGATTTATCTATGTTATAAATGATCGAGTAGTTAGAGTCAAATCTGGGTGTCGAAACTGAGATAAACCCGTCACAATCTTAAATGTAAATTTCTCACCAAAATGAAGTGATTGCGTGATTGATTATGTATATATACAAGTAAAAATAAAGTAGTAGTACATAAATCTGCAGGTAGAAAAATGGAGAGAAAGAAGAAAAGGGCACACACAGAAAACAAAGCATCGTATTCTCTCTATCAAACACAGTGGAGCAGCTAATAAATCTGATATAAAAGGCAACTCCATCGACTTGCCTTGTCTCCATGATAGCTGCCCCATGGTCCCTACTCATCTCTCATTCATACACACACATACACCATGCTTGTGTGTGAGTGTGAAGTTCTGCGTAGAGCTGTTCACGAACCGAGCCGAGCCGAGTTTTGACCGAACAGAGCCGAGCTTTAATTTTTTTTCTGACGAGCCGAGCCGAGCCGAGCTTTTTAATCGAACAAAAATTGTGTTCAAGCTCGGCTCGTTAACTAACGAGCCGAACACGAGCTTGTTCGCGAACAAATACGAGCCGAGCTGAGTCGAGTCGAGTCGAGCCGAGCCAGAAAAAAAATAAGGACAAACCGCTAGTTGACTCTTAAAATAGCTAACCTAATAATTTCAATTTTTTTGAAACTTTGTTTATATCACTAAAATGTATATATGTTAACATCCATACAGTTGGATCGGTAAAAATTATTTTTTAAAATATTGAAACACTAAATTAGGATTAAACACTAGTTAGCGGTACTAGTTAAACTTCTACTTGCCTGTTAAAAACCAAATAAAATTATTATTTCCTAAAATTTTGTTTACATCACTAATATATATATATATTATGTTGAATTCTGAGTCCAATAACATATATAAATTATAAAAAAACCCCGAAAATATTACATTTTTTCGAGCTTTAACAAGCCGAACTCGAGCCGAACGAGCTCGAGCCGAACATACTAAAAGCTCGGCTCGAGCTCGTTTACTTAACGAACAATTTTTTGTGTTCGAGCTCGAGCTCGTTAACTTAACGAGCCGAGCCGAACGAGCTCTTAACGAGCCGAGCTCGAGCTTGTTCGCGAACAGCTCGGTTCGTTAAACAGCCCTAGTTCTGCGGTACGTATGAAGTATGTATCAGCTGATGTATACATGCCTCTCACTGTTTCACCAAATGGTGCATGCGCACACTCATTCATATGATTGATTTCGTATATTAATGCTCCATTATCTTAGGATGAATCTACGGTACAATTTTGATAAGTTTAAAATAAGTATTTTGTGAAAAAATGGAAAAAAAAAAAAAGAAATCATGAAATGAGATCGTTTGATTCAGACTTGCTAGTATCATGTACGTGTTTCGTTTATTCCAAACCCATATTTGATTGAGAATTTTGTTTCATCATCCCATTCCTCATTCCTCAAACCAAGGGTGCTTCAAACTCAAGAAACATCACCTATATCTTGAAATTTAATTAGATCGTAAAATTTTTAATTAAAAATTATTAATATATATTATTAGAAAATATAAAATTTTATATTAAAAAAACTCAACTTTTATGATAAAGTTTTTTTATTTATGAATATATTCAACCTCTTAATATTGGGTATATTTGTTTAGTATAAAAATGTTTAAGAATTCACTTTACTATAATTCTTTGTTATATTAGTAAAATTAATTATTTTGTTGAACATGAAACTTTCCGATGTGGTTAACTTTCAGCTTATGTTCATGTACTTTGATTGTAAATATTTTATATATAATTTTCAAATTTTATTTTGAACTTACAGAATTAGTGAGAAATGAGAAGGGTAAGGACCGGATGAATCACTATCATAATATTTATTCATCAAATAAGCTTTTTTTACTATACAAATAAATTATTACATATATGGGTATTTCTATCATGTCTATGAGCACAAATCAATCAGTTTTTTTGTTTACCGACGGAAAATTTATTCAACCAAAATATTTATACACAAAAAAAATTATCATCATTAATAAGATTTGACACAACAAAAACTTATTATCTTGTTAATATATATTAGAAATATCGTAATTATACCAGCGATATAAAGGTGGTGTTTGTTTGTGAGAAGCAAAAAGTGCTTATAACTTCTGTTTTTCTTCACCTGTTTGTGCAAAGAAGTAGAAGCACTTTTAAGAAGCTGAAAATGCTAGCTTCTCTCTCACGGTTTCTGCTTCTTTTCCAAACATCTTATTAACTTATTTACTTCTCAATTCTACTCCACTTCTTTCTTTACTATAAGTAAGAAATCATTTCTTTCTTAAGTAAGAAGTCACTTTTTTAAGTTAACCCAAATGATCTCAAAATCAGCAACTGATTCGTATAGACAGAGGGACGAGCCATGCCACGTGTGCTGTTTCTCCCGCTCCCATTGCATTTAGTGAGCATAGTCAATGGAGTGACCATATGGATTTAATCGACGAATGCACATATTTGACTTCGGACTTTGTAAATATATATTGACATATTAAGCGAAACGTTACAACAGCAAACCATTAACAAACGCGCCATTACGCACATCTATTATTAATGTCATTCAACCCGTTTTGCTGTGACGACAGTTTTCAGCTGAAGGAACGTACCAAACTGAGATGATAGTTATGAGAAAAATGCTAAATATTTCAAATTCTTTTCTCAAATTTAGTTGGCGACGTGATGAAATTCTTTATATACATATCAATCATTCAATTAAATTAATTATATATATATATATCATGTCATTTGAACAAAATATTGGTAACAAAATTTGGATACGTAATTATACTAGTTATAATCATCAAGCACTACAACAAACATATATTTATTTATTATAGATAATTTATGACGGATGTACTCCACGCTTGGTTTTTGTCACAAAATTGTTATCTTACATTGTAATATTAGATAATATTACCCAAATTTGTGGGATTCATCAAATTAAACTTGCAACGATTTACTGTATTTGTAATGAATAAATTATGATGGTTTTTTTAATTTACTACTTCACCTTGCCCGACGGTACTACCTTCTACAGTGTTGGACATAGATCCAGTTTTTCTCTTTTTTGGATTCTTTTCGATAGACCCCCGAACACAGCTTACAACTATAATAATATGTCAATAAATCTAATAAATTACTAAAGTCATCGTTTAATAGCTAAACAATAGCACGAACTCTTGTTTTTCTGAAAATTTGATTATTCGCGAGGAGCTGGATGAGAAATCCCAATTCATTGGGCCTTTTGAGCAAATACAACATAAAATTTCCTTCATAAAATGAAACCTTAAACAGATCATATACCTGTGGTAAAAAGTCATGTTTATCGTAGACTGTAGTGCAGTCTCGGAAATAAAAGTGAAAAACCGTCGAGAAAAGTTTTAACTTAATCGTGTGTGATATTTTATATCTATTATTGTAATATCATAGTTCATGGAGCCATTGTCGTGGCTAGTTTAAAATTGGATCCTCCACGAAATTTAGGCTTTGAGCTGGTGGATGAGAAGACGTCGAAATTCAATTAGGTGGGTCCTTACTGATGCAATATAATTCAAATCAGACCTTTGAAAGAAAGCACAAGATTCGGTTCCGATAGCATTTTAATCAAAACTATCTTGTCTTGCATGTCCATGAACCGATCTTCCATATATATTCAGGTTCTTTTCCCACCTCTATAATATCATAGCCGCTTTAGTTATGTCAAATAATATTTTCAAATATCTATCAAATAATATTACATAACACATGACAAATTTTAATTTGAAAACGCATATGTATGCATACGTGGTCTCATATTATTATTAAAAAATTATTATTCATGTATTGACAACTCAGAGCATCTACAACCATTGAGAGCCCTTGGCTAAAACGTGAGTTGGCATACTTAAAATAAAAAAATTTAGCCAACAACTCGAAATACTCAACTCCAACCATGCTCAGCTGTTATCTATAAATTTAGCCAACCTCCTATGGATGTCTAAATTTGTCGAACCTGTATGGATGGCTAAATTTGTCGAATTTCTAAATTTCGGCAAGAAATCTGTAGGAAGATTGCACATCATTTATTACCATATTGAACTGATATATTCTATTTTAATAATTTAAGATATTAATAACATACTCTTTTTAAATTATAGCCAACCAATATAGCTAATACCATTGAAGCAAAATGTCTTACAGATTCAGCAAATTTTACATAATGTCTTACAGGTCCAATTTAGCCAACGATTATAGCCAACGTCGTTGGAGATGCTCTCAGTGTCTGGATAAAGTTTTTTCTTATATTATTATTATTCATAAATTTAGAACACATGAAATTTAGCCAACTAATTTTAATCAAAATTATTAAAATACTCTCTCGATTAATGATCATGCTTAGAAAATCGGAGTCTGGCAACTGCCTAACTGTCTAACTTCCGTTGATTTTAATATATTTAGAGAAAGAAAAAGTTAAATCTATTGACGAAAGAATCAAAGACTTGTGCAAAGCTGCCTCTTTATGAGGCGCAATTTAAGAATTAGCCATATTGCTGTCCTTACTCTACACATAAATAGTCAAACATGTGATCCATATCGGTATATAATAATGAACGCAGTGTATGAGCCCTAGTTAACTAAGTTATCTGCAGATTGACTATAAGGACCACATGCCATTTGTTTAGTGCTGCACAGAAACTGAAATGTAATTTTCGTTCTATCTTATTTGTCCAATAATATCTCTCTTATTCAACTTTTCTTGTGTTCAAATTTTATCACCGGTAAATGGATGTGAGTATTTAAACTGTTTGAATAATATTTAATATTGATAATCCCTACTCCTAATATTTTGAGATTTTAGAAGAATAGATCACTTAGCATAATATCAGAGTGCAGGTTCACACATGACATGTGGAAAAATCGAATTCGACTATATGATCTATATGTTGAAATATAAGTATAAGATCCATAAAAGGACTTCTGCTAACACTTTAAAATTTTAGATGGAATGGTTCTCTGCATGGTGATCCACTCTTCAACCTAAATAATGGGATTTCGAGTGAGGGGGAGTGTTGAAATATAAGTATAAGAGCCATAAAAGGGCATCCTCTAACACCTTAAGGTTTTAGATGGAATGATTCTCGCTCTGATACCATGTAGAGAACTATTCCATCTAAAACCTTAAGGTGTTAGAGGAGACTCTTTTATGGATCTTATACTTATATTTCAACACTATATAATAGAATAATGTGCATGTTTGGGCACCACAACTTTTGGTATTTTCTGCTAAAAAGTCGGTTTTAATTTTTTCGATCTGTTTGTATAAAAAAACAGAAGCACTCCTTTTAAATTTACACAAACATCACCAATATATGATTATGATAATCATGTGTTATAACCGTAACGGAACGATTAATCCTAACTGTAACAGAGCAATCCCTAAACTGAATTATGAAAACATGATATATATGGTCTTACAAGTGGAGGGAACTGAATTTTAGTATAGAAAGACCAAATAAATACTAAAAGAAGCCAATCAGAATTATTATATATAATTTCAAAAATTTTGATTTTTGAATAGTTGGCAGGGACCTGAGGCTTAGTCGCTTCCCCCGGTTCCTTACCCAGATACGGTTCATCTGTGTGTTTAGCAAGCAGGTCATTATAAGGTGTGTGATAATGAATAATCATCGCTTGTACTTAGCTTGACTGCAAGCAAGGAAAGCACACGTACAGTAAAAAGTCCCTTCAGCAGCTGCTAGTTACAGTAGAGTAACTTATAAATGGTCCATAATCTCATGCTGTCATGCAGATTTTTTTTTCTTCAAATTATGCATAATTGTACAATGATTGATCGAAAATACTACTACCAGCTACTAGGGTTATCATTATAGAGTATGTGTCTAGGAGTAGACCTTAATATATATAGACACTGTGATTAGATAATTATAGGTTAACGAAAATGGTTGTTGCAAGTCTCTAGTGTCCTACTAAAAAACCGGAGCTTACCCAGATCATATTCTAACATTTTCTCTCACTCGAAAATTTATTTATGGGTCGAGAGTGGATCACGGGCGCCCATCTATTGGGGCATAACATTGTCTTCTAGCCTTAACAAATTCTGAAAATATTGGTCTCTCGCGAGACTAAGCTCTAATATCGTGTTAAATGACCAATTCTCCTAAAACCTCAAGGTGTTAGGAGAAGGACTTATCCAGATCATATTTTAATATGTCTGTCAAAATTAAAGTTAATTTCAACCGTCTATTTTGATTGTCAAAAATATTTTTCAATACCTACACGAGTGAAGTTCCTTATCTTTCAATTATGAGCGGCAAAAATTTGTTAGATCTGTAAATACTTATAAAAAATGGTTGCTATTTGCTAATGCTACTATTTAGCTAATCACTACTCGAATGATTTACATTATGCATGGATGATGATTCATTTCAATTATATGTCCTCGATCACTTCTTGTCTTTGCCCCTCTTGTCTTTTCGATAAATTTGCTCCTTTGAAACAGAAACCTTTTATTCATGTTTCATCTTCAAAGTTTCTTTTCTTTCAGTGGATGTGACATGATTTGATCCATTCCAAGAATGCCAATTGTTCAATTCACAAATGTATGGCACCAAACTAATGCATTCATAAATTTTTAGAAAATCTGCGGATTACTCAACATAAATTTGAAAAAATATTGTGTAATATATTTTTAGATATGTTATGTATATAGTTTTGTTGAGACTCCATCAAATAACAGCTTGTTTCAATTTTTTACACTTATTTGAAGATGTAAATAAATGATTACTTTGATGATTATTTTTAAAGTTTTCCTGATTTATCTGAATACCGAAACTAGATCTTAATTAATAATCAATTAAATTGAAATTATATTTATGGAGCTATTTTTTTCACACACTCTAAGATACGTGTAAAAATCAAAATGACTACTAATTTTTGTCAAAAAAAAAAAATGACTACTAATTCATGATAAAAGAATATGGCCTGAACAAAAAATGGAAAATCACCGATATAAACGAAATTAATTGAGGTTTGAAATGTGATGGTTGCTTTAAAAAAGATTGTGTTGTAACAACGTAGGGTACAGATTATCTGCTAAATTGTCCTTGTGCTTTTTTTTTCATCCTTTGAAAAATACTGGTCACCTAATATGCCTGTCATTTCCGTCTCATTTCTTGTTTTCAGGCAGCAAAATGGGTGTTTCTCTGCAAACATAAACCTAGCTAGTTGTTTCCTCATATATTTCTATCTCATAAAAAAATTACATTGTCTTACTTCTGGCTGTTAATTTTTGCTGCGGTTTTTTAAATGAGTAAATAATAATGCTACGTCTTTCTAATTTGTCCATTCTGACAAAGCTGATTTTAATTGGGTGATTAATATTTATAAAACACACCAGTTATTTTTAGTATGGGTAGAACCAATCATATATCACACCAACTAAGGGGTCATTTGATAACCAGGGATCAGTCATCGTCCAGATCATTTGTTTCAACTTTCCATACTTCTGGACGAGCCTAGATTAGATTATTGCTGGACGACATGACCATCGAATTGTATCTGAATGGTTAAGGAAACCACGTCAGCCAACAGACGCTTTATGGTCCCGTTGGTTTTTATAAATTTTAAATTTTATAACTTATAATATTTTAAATATAAATTAGTTTATACTCCCTCCGTCCTCCTTGTTTACGTTCATTATTTGCACATATTTTGAGACTTCAATAAAATATAATTTCATAATTTTTTTAAATTTTTTCATTTTTTCATTTTTTGAATAAAAGTTTAAATATCAAACTTCTATTCATAGAAAAAAAAAATTGAAAAATATATTATGAAACTAAATGAAGGTTGAAAAACGTGCCAAAAAGCAACGTAGAGAAATGTGGGGGAGAGAGAGAGTAATCTTTATTTACATACTTGCAAAAAATTTTGGTTATATTATTATCTACATAGATTTTTTATTTGTCCGAAAATTTTATTCTGATTTTTTACTCATCCAGAATTTTGATTAGATTTAACAAATGATAAAAGAAATTATTCGTCCAGAAATTTTACTCCTTCAAATTTTTTACTCATCCAGAAATTTGATTCAGATTTAACAAATGACCCCTAAGATTTGAGAAAAGAATCTGAAAACAAATTTTGAGATACATAACATTTCGGAAGAAAAATTGTTTATGAAAATCGCTTTCCATTAGTAATTGCTGGATCTGCAAGTACTTTTTACCTCTGCATTAAATCTTTCTGTTCCATACCGAAATCGCTTTTCTAATTCTGTTGGCCTAATATTTTCTTAAATCATAGAAATCGTGCCCTAAAAAATTATAAAAAATAAAACTTTTTTTTTTTTGACAGATATAAAAAATAAAACTTGAATACATTTTCTGGGCCAATTTTTGTTCAGACTATTTTTTTTTTTTTTGGAAACTTGTTCAGACTATTTTTGGAGCTTGTTTTGAGTTCGAAACAAAGAAAAATGGATTAGAACCACTTTGGTAGCATAGGCTGTGAGTATTGGGCTGGGCCCAGAACGAAAGGCACCCTCTTTGAAATTGAAAATTGATAAACGAAATAAAATTAAGCACAATAATATAAATACAAGTAAAATATATATCAATCACGTATTTGTACTAAATAAATTTATAAATAGTTAAGTTGAATAAATTAAAATACAGTACATACTAATATATAATAATTGTTGAATAATGATGATGTAATAGAATAGAATAAAATAAATATGCATCATTAAACTTATTTTAAAATACTGTAAACTGACTTATAACTTATTATATAATATTTTCATAATATATACACATATATTTTAGGTTTTAACCCGATTTCGGGTTTGAATTGGTTATTTTAGCTCGGGTTTTGCTAATACACAAAATTTAAACTCAAATCTTGAAAATTAAAAAAATTCTAAGTTTGATAAAATTTGCTATTGCTAAAACCCAAAAGTTTTATGGAATAGGGGTTTTGAATAGATGGGCTTCCATATAGCTTTCAGAAATATGTACAAGTACAATAAATGGGCTTTACACAAGCTTACCAATCCGGCCCATTTAACCCGCTCCAACTCTTTCGGATCATCACCTACATCTTCAAAACCCTAAACCCTTTTCTCTCAGCACCTAGTTCTCTCTCTCTCTCTCTCTCTCTCTCTCTCTCTCTCTCTCCCTCTCCCTCTCCTTCTCTCTCTCTCAAAATGCCTAAGAGAAGCAAAAGTAAGCAATCTACACACACTCATCTTAATTAAGTTATTCACATACTTGCACATATTTTTCTTGGTTTCTTGAATTATTGATTTATATTGCAATTTCAATGAATTAATGAATGTGATTATAATGTACAGAGAGTAAGAGCAAAAGGGTCTCACTGAAACAAAAATACAAGGTGATTAGAAAGGTCAAAGAGCATCACAAGAAGAAGGCTAAAGATGCTAAAAAACAGGGGCTTAACAAGAGGCCTAAAGTAGAGAAAGACCCAGGTATTCCAAATGACTGGCCTTTCAAGGAGCAGGAGCTGAAAGCTCTCGAAGCTCGACGGGCTCTTGCGCTTGAGGAATTGGAGCAAAAGAAAGCTGCCCGGAAAGAAAGGGTATGGATTTTTTGTAGTTTTGGGGGAATTTGTTGTTACTATTTTGTCTTGATTGTGTTTGGATTAGTTTAGTGAATTTTCTTGATGTTGGGTATGTAGTTTTTTGCGGAATTCGATAATTGTAAAGTTTTCGGCTTTAGGGTGTTTGGAGTGGTTAAGTGTATGTTCCTGACGTTGTTTGTGTTATCGGTAGCGTTGCAGGATTGATTGTAGGAGTGGTGTGTAGTAGTTCTTATAATTTTAGCATTTGCAAAAGTTGGGACTTGACATTGTATACTTGATTATTATAACTTATTATTGATGTGTGTTAAAAATGAACTATGGAATGTAGTATGTAGTTCCATAAACAGGATGTTTTAGCTTTTGCTGAACTTAACTAACATGTTATGGTGATGTGTATTTTTATAATTAATGAGAGGGAAATGGATAGTTTTATCGATTAGCTCCGCAATACAATTATTTATATATTTTTGTGTAATTTGCAGGCCAGAAAGAGGAAATTGGGCCTGCCAGAGGATGATGATGTGGATGCTTCAAAAGAACAAAATGCTGGTGAGGAGACTGTTAAAACTGAACCCATCGTTAAAATTCGAGGTAAGCTGCCATCAAATATTTTTTATCTTAATCAAACAGTGACATCTTCCCTTCAAAAATAAATGATCTTTCTATTTTAACATTGACTTTATTATAGCCTGCTCATAATCTGTGAAATTGTGACCAATTGTGAACTTATATAATGTTAGGACAAGAGGTGGAAGTATAAATGTGAAACCGGAAGTATAAGTATAATTGCGCTATAAGTTGGGCCACTCTAATGCTATATCTAAGTCCCATTTGTTTGGTTCGTGTTGTAAATTGAAATGTCAATTGTTAAGTGTCCTTAATTATTGCAAGTACGTTTTATTGTTAATGGGTACTGTTGTCTAAGTTTGATCTGATAAGAGTGCGCCTTTTTCTATATATATGCACTTAGATTGTTATATGATTGTATATGGATATCATGGAATAATAGATGCACATTTTCCCTCATCTTTCTCTCCTCTCAACAGTCAACATTTATTTACAATCTAGACCCTAATATTTGGGACTACCTTTTGATGAAACAAAACCCTTTTGTTTTTTGCCCATTGAATATATAAATATATATATAGTAGTTCAGTTTAAGTTAAACTTTAAACAGAAGACATGTGAATAATATCAAGTTCAAGTGGCTATAATTTGTCATTATGACCCTTAATATGTAAAATGATTAAAGTAACGGATTACAATATATTGTTAATATTATTTGATCTCGCAAATATTACAGATTGTTCTGCCAACATGCCTATCATATTGACTTAATTTGACATATTCCAAGTATGATTCGAATTGCCAAAATGATATTCTGTATGGATACCAGCAGATTATACATAACTTTTATATCAATGACAGATCCTTCGCTTTGTAGTGGCCATTAAGCATTTTTTCAGGAGGATCATTTCATTATATATTCCCTGATGGGTATTCTTTTTACCCCCGAGTAATACTTTAATATTTACATTTGAAATTATTAAAAGTTTCAGTGTATACATCATTTAGCTATAGATGATGGTTTATGTATTTTCTTTACACTACAATTAATAAATTCAGTATTTAATTTTCTGGTAGAGTGATGAAGCATCAATATTCCGGCATGTATAGTTTGCTTTGAATGAATTAGTTCTCTGTCTTGCTCTGTAAATTAGTGTGTGGCTGACTATTTAGTCTACAATATTCCAATGCAGAACATATTATTTTTAATAGAAAATACCGCTTGTTATGTGTTCGGTTTGTCTAAGACTTGGTTTTATGTAGACACTCCCGAGAAGGCTTTCTACAGGGAGTTGGCCAAGGTCATTGAAGCATCTGATGTTATATTGGAAGTGCTTGATGCACGTGATCCTCTGGGTACACGCTGTGCAGATATAGAAAAGATGGTGCTGAAAGCTGGGCCTCAGAAGCAACTCGTATTGCTTCTCAATAAAATTGGTATTTGTCATTATTTATATAAATGTAACTATCTTTTGCATTACAATGCTGTGTTTGCCTGCACACCTTATAAGAAACTTTTTTTGATCGAGTCTGGAAATATTACTTGCTAATTATCCTGGAGTTGGGATCTGGCTTAGACTCCCCTGTTCCACAAACACAAATTTGAACTTATTAACTTATGACACAAACACACACTTTTATCAACTTAAAAGTCAATATCACTTTTAAGTCCACGGCTTTAAGCTCAGAAAAACGGGCCCTATCTTACAGTTGGAACTCTTATCATAAAGCAAATCACTATAACTCTTCATTGGTAATTTCAGTAACCACTTGCAATATACACATCATTACAGTGACTTGGTTTAACTCTTAAACTTATCAGGATTTTTAAATATTTGTTATTTAAATATCTCATATTCTTTCAATTCCAGATCTTGTGCCTAAGGTCTCTGTAGAGAAGTGGCTCAAGTATTTTAGGGAGGAACTACCAGCTGTTGCTTTTAAATGCAGCACGCAACATCAAAAGTCAAATCTAGGGAAGAAGTATGCTGCAAAGGGGACCAAAAAGACTCCAAAACCAAGCAGTCTTCTGGAATCTGGTGACTGCCTTGGAGCCCAAACTCTTACAAAATTACTGAAAAAATATTCCAAAAGCCGTGAGGTATATTGGTAGCTGTTGTATACCTTTTGCTTTTCTTTCATATTTCATATGCTGATCGCTGGAATAAGTAAACCTGCAACAGACCGTCTATTGTTTTCTAGCTTGTTCATAGTTGAAATTTTTATGCCGTACTCCTTTCATGTAATTATCCCCGTTATCAAAAAAAAACAAGAAAATATATATAAGGAATGAAATTCTGAACTTGAAGAGCATATTTGGGCTTTCAATATTACCTTGATGAACTGTTGCTTTTACTCGATCCTTATTGCATCTTGTTGGTACAGATTACGAATACAATCACTGTTGGTGTTGTTGGTCTTCCTAACGTTGGGAAGAGTAGCCTTATCAACAGCTTAAAAAGATGTCACGTTGTAGATGTTAGTGCTACTCCAGGATTGACAAAGTCTATGCAAGAAGTTGAATTAGACAAGAATATTAAATTATTGGATTGCCCAGGGGTTGTTATGGTAAAATCCGAGGAGAATGAAGCATCCATTGCTCTTAGGAATTGCATGAAAATTGACAAAGTTGATGATCCAACTAGTCCAGGTAATATTTTGTACCTATCTCAATATCTAATTTTGCAAGCGCATTGGTGACTGGTAGACATGTTTAATTAATATTTCTGCGCTGAAATTTTGTAGCTGAAATGCTTTAGTTCGAATAAAGTCTTACACATTACCACTAAGAAAGATAACGTACTATGTTTCAAACTCGTCAACAACTATGTTTAAATGTGGCTTTCTGTTATTCGAGGGTCAGTTGTTGCTAAGTTCTTAGCAACTATATGATAGATGTGATTTTAGATTACACCACTTTGTGAAACAGTTAAAGTTTGCTGGAATCAATTTGATTTTGTGACTTATGTTTCTGATTTGCCAACTTCTTTTAATGTTAGTGATCCAACGATTAATTGTTACCAAGTTTTTTAGCAATTATCTGCTAGATTACACCACTCTCTGAATAGTTAGTGTTTGTTTGTGCACCAATATATCAAACTATTAGTCATAGCTTGCGGGAGCAACAATCCAAATCCAAAAAACTTTTTACCAACTATACCCTTCATTCTTAGAATTTTTCTTCACTTCTTCTTTAGGTTTGTTTTACCCTCAGTCACCAATTCCTTGGCATCATGTCATGTCTTTGGACTACGTTTGTACTAAATATTTTTTCCTTAATTCATTGAATTGTGCAGTAAAGGAAATTTTCAAGTTATGCCCTGCCAAAACCTTGGTAATGCTATACAGGATCCCCAGTTTTGACTCGGTGGATGAGTTTCTTCAAAATGTAGCAACTGCTAGGGGCAAGCTAAAAAAGGGCGGCATTGTGGATGTTGATGCTGCTGCTAGAATCGTTTTGCACGATTGGAATGAGGGTATGCTTCACAATTAAACTTGCATAGCATGGTATAGATATGATATGAAATGGGATGAGAACGTAAATTACTAGTGAGTTGACAATTTATGCCCACCCCTTTTTTCTTACAGGTAGAATTCCATATTACACAATGCCCCCAACCAGGGAAGGAGGAGAGCCTATGCAAACTAATATAATATCAGAACTTGGGAAGAAGTTCAATGTGGATGAAGTATATGCTACAGAGTCCTCATTTATTGAAAACCTTAAATCTGCAGAAGATTTTCAACTGGTTGAAGTTCCAGCAAATGGACCTCTTACATTTGATGAGAAGCTCTTCGAGGTTCGTATAGGAATATCGTCTTCTATAGGTTTTCACAAGTAACAACCGTAGCTAGTGAGAAAAAATATCTTTCTATTTTTTCCCAAAAAAATAATTCTTCAAAAAAATTTCTCGAAAATGTAGGGGTATTGTTGATCGAGGTATGTATATTGTGTATCTGATGTTCATTTTGTATACATTGTAGTGTTGTTCACTCAACCATTTTGTATCATTTGTACGGGTAGGGTGCATCTGTCATTCTATTTAAGCACAGGATATCAGAATATCTCTAAGCTAATGCATTTTCTCCCTGTAAAGTCTAAAGTAGTTGAATTTTGCATATACAATCTTCTACCTCTGGGTAATAAGCATCATTTGTGGTGTAGGATGAATTGCAGCCGCAACCAGTGCCTGCAAGGAAAGGTACAGCTCATAGTAAAAATACTGGTAGTGACAACAATGAGCCCATGGATGAAGATGATGCAGGTGAGAAGAAAGCACACACTGCAGGCGACCAAAAGAATACAGAGCTGAATGATGCAGATGGTGTACTTGACACCAAGGTTCGGAAAGCAGACAAGAGAGCTAAAAAGGCCAAAAAATCTTCTTCCACAGAAGACATGGAAGGTGATTACGACTTTAAGGTGGATTACTTCAAGAAAGATACTGTGAATGATGATGCCAGTGACGAGGAGGACATCCCGGCTAACACTCCCAGTAATGACGCAGATACCATGGATAACACTTCTACCGGGAGCAAACTAGAGACACCAATTGAGCTGGATTGATACGGAAGTAGTCAGCTGTCCAAGTTGTAATGTATTCAAGAACCGGGTATGTGTATTTTTTGATAGTCACAACTGAGCAGAGAGCATTTTGTACCTCGAAATATAATTTGATGAATACTTCACATTTTTTTTAATGCTATAAAGTCATGGAAATTACTTGGCCCTTAAATTCGGCTCTTATGAACCTCATCTTGCAAGATCATGAGATCAATGCATCTAAAATCTCTTCTACTAGAAGACTGGTTAGTTCTTTCATATCTTTCCACAGCAATATCGAAAACTCGACTATTGGCTTAGTTCTTCCATTACTTTGCTGGTATTCTGGGTTTCTGATCTTAAACCCAGTAGTGATATATGCAGAGATGATGTAGGTGCATTTGACAGCTGCTCCTGTTAGATATTGTTATTGGTAAGCTGTACCAGAAGAAAATTCATATTGCTTCTAGAAATTCTTGGTCTGATTAATATTCTGACCAGACTTGTCTTTTTTTTTGACTGGGAAGGATTAAGGAATGAGTTCTGTGTATTAATACAATCTGACTTTCTAATTTTTTGAGACTATATCAACATACCTTAGACTAATTAAATCTTAGATCTTATATAATAATGCTATAATATTAATCCACTCCATGTATATATGTTACAATGTATTTAGGAAATGAAATATTTATAAGGCAGTTAATATTGTCACAAGAATAAATGTTACAAATAATTTCCATTTTTTTTCCAGAGAATACTTTATTATTTGATGAAACATAAGTAACTTAAAGGACCAGTATTAATAAAATAGTGTTCTTTGCAGCACCTATAGTCTATTTACAGGAAAAAAGCTATGTGTCCCCTTAAAGAAAAACACCTAGAATTCTGCTGACCGTAAAATCAGCATTTTGAAATGTATGCTCTATATTTTCTTTTCTCAAATTTTTGATGACGTGGTAAATCAGTAAATTTTGTTTTAAAAGTATTTTACATTCAAATAATATATATTTTTTAATTAAAATGTTTTTCTTATATTTTTTTAGATGTATCATATATAATTTTAATAAATAAACTAGTCAAAGTAATTATATATAAATATTTCAAAACAATGCTCAAATATTATTTAACATATAAAAGTTCTCTTAAAACATGTATTAAATAAAAATCTCTAAAAATTTTCGTTATAGACAATTGATCAAAATTTTAATATTTTAATCTATCAATATAAATTAAAAAAAATTGGAACCGAAAAGACAATAATGATAGACATATATTATAAACTTTTGGCATGAAATTAGATCTCTGAAGATACCTTAAAAATGACCAGGTGGGTAGGCCATCACATGAGTTCTTGCTTTCCCAATTCCCAGCCAACTCACATGCCCTGCATTCATTACTTTAAATCATTAAATATAAATTATATAAATTTTGACCAATTTTACCTAAAATTGAATCGTACAAAATTCCAATTAAGAAGCTGATTAGAGAGAATTTTTTAAAAATATTTAAATTATAGATATCTTAAAAAAAATATGATATAATTATATATATAATCGATAAAAAAAATGATATAAAGATATATACAATTTCCACTGTCTGCAATATAAAAACAACACTAAAAATATTTTTCTTTTTATTTAAGATATAGTATTCATTATTAATAAAGTAATTTTGTCAAAATGCTTAAAAACAACTAGACATTAAAATTTGTATATAATTAAATTCTAATAAATAGGTTAATACAATTAGAAATATCAAATTTATTAATTTATGAAGATTTATTTAAAGTCAAATTGTCAAAAGGATAAATATTGAATTTCCATCAACTTTCCTCTTTCAAATTACTCCCTTTACCTCCATTAACACGCTTCCCCTTCTCTCTCTCCATCTCTCTCTCCCCCCTATCTCTATACATACAAACTTTGTGTCTCTACAAGCTAGGGTTTACAATGGCGCAACAATCGCTAATCTACAGCTTCGTCGCACGCGGCACCGTGATTCTGTCGGAATACACGGAGTTCACCGGAAACTTCACCAGCATCGCCTCGCAGTGTCTCCAGAAGCTTCCGTCTACTAATAACAAGTTTACGTATAATTGCGATGGTCATACTTTCAATTATCTCGTCGATAACGGCTTCAGTATGTTCTCTTATCTCTCTTGTATATGTGTCTGTGTTCGAGAGAGAGAGAGAGAAATGAGAGAGATGGGAGAGGGAGAGGGAGAGGGAGAAATGAGAGAGATAAGAGAGGGAGGGATAGAGAGATCGAGACGTAGAGAGAGAGAGAGAGAGCCGATCTAGAGATGTGTGTTATGTATATGTACTGTGCCTTATTGATCTGATCTGTTTGTGGTTGTTACATATCTGTTATGTAGTTTGAATTTGTTGTTTTGATTGATTAGCTATGTTAGGTGTTTGCTTGATTAGTGATCTGTTTTCGTGATATTTGTTGTACTGCTTAATTAATTATATGATTATGTCTATGTCGGTTTAACTATTTATCTATCCGGTTGTATTTTGTGAGAGTTTAATCTTCACCATGTTGTGCTGCTCCGAAAATAATCTCTTCGAGTCGAGAAAATTGTGCACCTCGTAGCTAAAATGGAGAGATTTTGTTACATACTTTGATTCTTTGTTGTTGTTGATCATGATGCTAAGTTAGATGTTTGTTTGATTTTGTGATCTGTTTTTGTGGTATGTGCAGTATTGGTAATTAGTGATTGCAGTTCTGGTGATAGATCTAGAGAACTCGATGTTGGTGCAATTATTTTTTAGTTCAACTGTATGTTAGGATTAGAATATAATATCGAATAAATATACCAAGATGAAAAACAAATGAGCAACAATTTGCTTCCGAGAAGATCTATCTTGTTGCTAGCAAGTAAATTTTAGTAGGAATGTGTTGTTTCTTCGTTCATTTGTCAATGTAATGCAGTATAAGATATTGCAATATGTGCTATTGGCTATTGGAAATAATTCTGTTTAAGAATCTAATGGGTATCTGTGTACCTAACTTCTGGTCAATACCACTATCAAGTTCCTTAATAATTTATTTGTCTGTGACTAGATGCTAATTGGTAGTGTTGCATTAAATTTGATTAATTATACTGCAACTTGGTGTGGTTTATAACCTCGGTTAATTTGATGTACTGGATCCATTATTCTTCCTTTCAACTAACATAGATGATGGGGACTTTAGTATCTGTCTCAATTTACTGTCATTTTTCAAAGAGAAAAGGCTCTATTTTTCGTAAGTAGCTTGTTCGATCCTCCTCATAATTTTCATAAGTAGGCTGTTCTCTTCCTGCTCAGAATGATCGCTGTCAAGTTCACATTCTGTTTAATAAAAATTTTGCTTTATCTATGAACAATATGCAGTACTGGTGCGAAGTTCTCTATTTCTTTGTAATTTTCCTGTATATTAGAACCAAGCAGAATAACCTATGGGAAAGAATCGCAGCTCATCTTAGATTACTTTTTAAAAAATGCACAAGTTGATTACACTATAATAATATTTAGAAGGCAAAAAGTGGATGAATGATGAAAGTGTAAATGTTGTTGCTAGTGCTTCCTTCTTTTGAGTAGGTGATGAATTTCCTTTTAGTACATTACTAGTTGCACTAACCTAGTCTGTTCTGTGATGCAGCATACTGTGTTGTTGCTGTTGAATCTGCTGGTCGACAATTGCCTATTGCTTATCTTGAACGGATAAAGGAAGATTTTACCAAGAGATATGGCGGGGGTAAAGCTGCAACAGCTGTTGCAAACAGTCTCAACAAAGAATTTGGGTAATTTGACTCTGCTTCCTTAATGTTCTTCTTGCTCTCTCTTTTTTCCTGGAGTCCTTAGTTATATCATCACTTAATGAATATAGGCCAAAGCAAAAAGAACAGATGCAGTATTGTGTGGATCATCCGGAGGAGATCAGTAAGCTTGCAAAGGTGAAGGCCCAAGTTTCAGAGGTCAAAGGAGTAATGATGGAGAATATTGAGAAGGTAAGCCATAACAGGTGGTCAAAAATTTGCTGAAGTAAGCCAAGTTTCTTCTAGTACTAGTCATCAAGATGTAAATGACTTCTGCAAGCTGTAACTTATGCATTTATTTACCACAAGGTTTGACCTTGTAGGTTCTTGACCGTGGAGAAAAGATTGAGCTTCTAGTGGATAAAACAGAGAATCTTCGCTCTCAGGTGAGTGATTATACATTTTTTAGATTTCTGTACCTGTGCTTTTGATGATTTTTATTAGAGAAAGTGTTGGATGTCTAATGTTTGTTGACAGATACAAGAGCTATATTGTTATGTCTTTACATTTTTACTGATATTCAAAAAACATATCCTACTATAATAATCCAACTTCAGATGGCTTGTGAAGTAAAGAAATTTGATTAAACAGCATACAAGCTTCATCATTCTTGTACTTAAACCACATTAAATATTTAATGTTGATTCTGTTGAACACAATTGGTTACCACACTTTTACATAATGCAATGCTGTTAATCGACAGATATCAGAACCCTTGTCATGTATCATCTTTAGAACTTGCATGCCTTTTTACATTTCTTGTTCTTCTTTTGTTTGAAATAACATTGTCCATGTAATTTAATTTAATGATTCGGCCTCAAATTAATATGGATGTAACCCTTGCTACAGGCACAAGATTTTAGGACAGGAGGACAACAGTTGAGGAGGAAGATGTGGTTGCAGAATATGAAGATAAAGCTGATAGTTCTTGGGATTATTATTGCGCTGATTCTTATCATAGTTCTCTCAGTTTGTGGTGGCTTCAACTGTTCGAATTAGTCGGTTCTTATGTGCTTGGTCCGTTACCCCTTCAGTCAAACATGGTACAGTGCATTCCATTATCTGGTTGGTATTTGTTCACCAATGGTGTTTTGGTTCACAGTTTTTGCTCTTTGTGCTATAGTCTAAACTACGACGGTTTGTACAATAATTTGTATTTGGATCTGTTTGCCTGGTTATATAGTAGGAGGTTAGCTCTCTTAGTGGTTGCTCCCTGCATTGCTTCTTTTCTAATTATTTGATTCTTGGGAGACTGATTACATTTATTCTTCGATTCTAATGCTTAATGATTGATTATCATCTTAATGATATACATTTGTCTAGTTCATCTTTCAAATCGAGAAAGGTTGGCTTTGATGCATGTACAAGCTATCTAAGCTCTCTTCTGAATTGTTTGCTACAACACTTTCTGGTAACTTTTGAAATAAGCATTGATTATATATGTTACTATTGGGTGCTCTGTAGTTGTGAGTAAACGGTCTTCTTACAATTTAGTTATCAACCAGGGTCCAGGTGATTTGACACCTTTTTAGAGACCCCTATTTGTGAATGAGTGTTGTTACAGATTATAAAATTGTTAACAAACTATCAACCGTTTTTTTCCGGAAGGTAAAAACCCTGGAATAAGCATATTAGTTCCTGCACTCGCATAAAAAATTTAGAATTAATATCTTTAGGCAAGAAAAAAATTGCTGACGGTATATTGCAGCAATCGTTTGTCAGGGACTTGGACCCTACTGCTACTAATTAACACCAACACCAACATGCTTCCTGGGGAGCGACCAGGAGGGCATACAAGAATTCTTGTTCAACTCCTTAGTTGGCAGGGAAATCGAAACACTGGTATATTACAACTTTTCACTCCGCGTTCTTCATAAAATTTGAAAATGATAGGAGCAGGGTTTTAATCAATGAATTCAAGGGAAAAAGATTTAAGATATGAAGCTGAAAATATGTTTGAGAGAAGGCAATGTGGGTTCGGTTTAGGCTAAAACCCGGTTTATCATGATTGTTAGTTAAAAATCAGTACAAAACACGTTTTGTTCTGTCATGTCTTATTTTTCGCGTTCAAGTTCACACTTTACGCTTGTGTTAGGCCAGCACAAGTGAGAGACGACCGCGCATGACCCGAAAAAAATTAAGAAATAATTTATGTGATAAATTTAAAAATCTTTTATGCGACGACATCGTTTTTATTTTCTGAAAAGTCTTAATTTCGAGTCCCTCGGCTGCTTCTTATTATATACAATAATCCAACATCAAAATCAGACAACGATAGTTATTCATTAAAATAAAACATCAATCTTCAATATATATCTTATTGTGCTGTTTATTTTGTACCCGTATTTGGCAAGTCATAAAAAAACTTGCTTAACCTGTTTTGCACCGGTAGGTCAGTCACAATGAGCTTCTTCCTCAGCTCACGATTTTCTCATTTCCCTCAAAAGTTGTTGCTTCAACGCAGAAAAGGATATAAATAAGCTGTTTAGTTCACCCTAAACTCCATATACAACAAAACTTTAAGCATTACAAATAATAAAAGTGTTTTTCAAAAATTTACTTGATATTCTAGAGAAAAACCATCGTAGATCTGTCCGGCTATGATTATATGGTAATGTAGCAACGCTTTAATCCATTCCTCCCTACTCCTGACTTTTATTAAGAGAGAAAGCAAGTGAATGTAAATGAAAGCAAATGTGCTTACATTTTCATCCCACTTTTGGAGTGAAATTATGTTATAGTTATATCTATTTTCACTTGTTTTTCTCTCTTGAAAAAACTCCGGAGCACAAACAGGAGTGAAAGTTATATGACTTCACTTCCTCTTCAGTTACTTTCCTCCCTCTTTATTACTCTGGGAGCAGGGCGTAAGACATTGCTTTGTTCATCTCCTGTACGTGCAACTCAGAAAGGATCGGCCATACGATCCAATACCATTGCTTTGTTCATCTCCTGTACGTGCAACTCAGAAAGGCTCGGCCATACGATCCAATACCATAGTTATATAAGTTCATGAAATATGCGTTTCAAATTTCTAGATGAGAGAACACACTCTAAGAAAAACTTATTACGTTCACGTAATTAGAAGGCGTCCTCAAAATATATAACATAATTAGAAGGGCGTACTCAAAATATGTGATATTCGAAAACATTTTAAGATATACAGTTCAATATATTTAATTGCATGTTGCATATCGAAGATCTCTTATTTATAGTATTTAACAAGTATTTATAAGCATGCTCAATATCTTATTGCTTTGTATTTATTAGATTTGTGTACATATATAATAATATAACTTGTGTATCTCATTTGGATTTCAACATCTGTTTAACCTCCAATTTGCTCAAGCTTTACAAGTGAAGCTTCGGACAAACCTCCAATTTGCTCAAGCTTTACAAGTGAAGCTTCGGACAAGGCAAACAATGGTATATATGTTACAGCATCTTACCGAAAGAAAAATTGTCATCAGACTCGGTCCTCAAATCTCTGCTAAGTATCAGAACATCTAAAGAATTTCGTGGCGGGCACTCTGAATGTAATATACAAAATGAGCTTTAGCCATATGGTTTGACTCCATCTCCCACAGTTTTCTTTACATCTATATACAGTAGTTTTTAAACGAAATATGGAAACAGAATATCATTGTGCATTGTTCTATGGTAAGGAAAGCACGACTAACTAACAAGAGGCATCATTCAAATTCTTGAATTAGTAGTTGCAACTCAAAAACTATTCTTCTCCAATAAAACTACAGCGAACTATGATCAAACAAGCCCATTAATACATCACGAGAAGGTGAAATGTACAGACTTTTATCCCTACTCTAGGCGACTATATAATCAAGATTCCAGTCTGTTGGTAGAAAATATATAGAATTTCCGAAGATGATTAAGAACTAGATAACTTGATTTAAGGAAACTATCCTCATCAGTCCAATTTTGAAAAGAGTCACATAAAGCATGCCCACCAGGACCACCACCATAAAAAAATAATATTAATAATAATCAATCTCTAGTATTAATGCTTAACCTTGAAACTATTGTCAACCTAAAGTTAAAGATGCCAAACACCAATATAGAGTACTAATAGTGCAAAACAAATATATTGCTATATAGCATATCAGAAGCACCACCAACAACTACCTCTGGTAGCTATCATCCCTGGCATAGCTTCCCATCCTTCCAGTTCCACGACTCCGGCCATAACCTCTTCCCCTTCCCCCACCTCGGGCACCACCATCTCCCTCACCTGTCAACATACATTCATGTTGAATTATTGATTCATACTGATTTGTGTAAACCAGAATATATATATTTAGCAAGCAATTATGTCTTAGATAGGTAGTTATGTCATATGTGGTCTATTAACTCATAACATTTATACCATAAACATGCACAAGGATATTATACATTTAGCTGTTGTACCAATACTGATATTACCAGGCTGGTAGTGAATATCAAACAGAATAAACCAGCATATAAAATACAAAGTACAAACAGTACAGAGGTAAAGCACAAATAGTGCACAGCCGTAGCCACCATATTGGCCCAGATTTAGAAATTCGAAGTTTCCGACAGAAATTTACCAAGAATCAAGTATATAAAGTAACAGTATATACTAAAAGACAAGTGTGCATTGATTTAGATACCTTGATAGTTTCCTTCATAGTTCCCATGATTATTTCCTTCATAATTACCATACCCGCCTCTACTCCAGCCTCGTCCTCTCCCTCTACCACGGGATCCACCACGGCCTCGCCCATATGAATCTAAATTTATAACCGGGTTGAATATGATTCAATGTATAAAGAATTTGATGTTTACAAGTAAAGGCAGTTCATGTCTGATAACACACCTTCATCAGCAACATCATAACCTTGGTGAGCTTGTCTAGCAACAGGTTGCTGCTGATAATTACTCTGTGTCCTTGATTGCTGCTGATAGTTATTTTGTGTCCTCGATTGCTGCTGTTGCTGATAAGTGTTCTGCGGCCTTGGTGGTTGCTGTTGCTGATAATTGCTCCGCGGCTTCGAGGGCTGCTCTTGTTGATAATTATTCTGCGGACTAGAGGTCTGCTGTTGTTGGTAATTGTTCTGTCGCCGATGCTGATTATTGTGTTGCCTTGGTGGCTGCTGTTGCTGATAAGTGCGTTGTTTTCTTGATTGCTGCTGTTGTTGCACTTGTTCAGCAGTAGCTGGAGCTTGATACCTATACACAATGATAAAGGTCATATAAGATTTGCAGAAGACCTCTAATTTATTGAAGTTTGCTTGCAAGTAGCTTATGAAAACAAACCAAACTAAAAACCAAAAAATACATGAAAAAGGCGAGTACTACTAAAATATACATAACAAATGTCGCTAAAACAGATTTCATAAACTCTAAATCAAGCCATTTTCAAGCACTCATCCAGTTCCAGGGACAACAGAAATTACAGTAGAATGCATTGTGCTTCATGTATATTATCCACTAAAGTAAGATATAAATTTACCCTGGCGAATTCTTGTTTAACTCCTTAGTTGATAGGGTAATTGAAATCATTGATACATTACGACTTGTCTCCACGCTGCAAGTTTTCATAATCAAAGATTGATAAGAACAGGCCTAAAATTAAAGTATTTGATGGGAACATGTTTGAAATAAGATGGAATACTTACGGCAGAAGACCCTCCTCAATAGGTTCATATACATCCACTATGTTGACTGAACTGATGACAGTATCTTGGTGCAACTGAGGAATTCGTCTCTGTCCAGAATACATGCATTAAGCTATTTCTGCAATATTACAACTTACAGGAGAAGGGACTCTACTTAAATGACAAAAAAAAACCAACCTTTATAATCTCTGTTATGGCTACCGCCTTGTTTATTGCTGGTCCCATTGCCTTAAGTACAATTTCACGCCCATCGTTCTCCTGAATATCATAATTTGTTAGTATATAACTCCATTCCAAATTAGTTTAGTTAAATTAATATATATTAACACTCAAATAAATTTTGCGGTGCTGTGACTTCATTGCGATAAAATAATTTTAGTTTCAGTACTTCATTGATTTAAATTGAATCTGCACACAAATAGAAATATGTGATAGTAGTAGTACCATATGCAAATTTTGGACCCCAGATAGAATATATATAAGTAATATCACAGGTGCACATAGAAATGGAGTGTTCTGTTAAATTAATGTCTACACCACCTGGCTAGAGCCATATCAGTAATCACTAATCAGTTATTGCTATGACCAAATATAAATTTTAAACTACCAACCTAATATCCTATAGATATACATATACTTATAAGCATCAAATCACCTAAGCAGCAAGAGGAGAGAACAGGTAATAAAATAGAGAATCATTCAATCTCACAATCTGACCAGCAAAAATTGCATTAACAAGATTCCTTCAGTAAACAGAATATACATCCTTCAAATTCAATATCAACCTCATTGTACTGAACTTTTACAATGTATAAGCATCATTCAATCAAATATAATAAATAGGAGTATCCGCCGCTCTCATATTAGTATCCAGTCAACTAAACAAGTAAAACAGTAATTAACCAACATCGCATCTATCACTCAAATCTTGTCAGCACAAATATTCTAAAAACTAAAGCATAAACCCTATCAACAAATCTAACAATTATCAAACAATAAGCATAAGTATGTACACACTTATTACAACTATAACATCATCTGAAAACACAGGATAAAACCCGGAAATCAACCAATGGCATATCACTCAATCTCATCTATAACTACACATATATTCCATAAATTAAAGCATAAACATAACTAATCTAGCAAATTTTCAGTTAACAACGAATATAAGCATCATTATACAGACGTTCACACATAACTAATTAGGCAAAATATTCTATCAATTTACGAAAAACAAGCTCATCACACAGACATTAGTAACTATTAACTATTAAGCAACTATTCAATTAACTAAGAATAAGCACAGATAGAGAGTGGGAGAGAGAGGGAGAGGGAGGGAGGGAGAGGGAGAGAGAGAGAGAGAGAGAGAGAGAGAGAGAGAGTACCTGGAGAAGATTAGTAGCGTAGCTAATATAGTTGCGGACAAAGCCTTGCGAGGTGATTCTGATCTCGTTCTCGTTAGTCGAGCCCTCTGCCTTCGCTTTCTGCACTTTTCTGTATCTATCCATGGCGTCTTCTGTCTCGATTATAGATACAGAAATTTGTGCGGAGATTTTCCTAAAACCCTAGTCTGTGAAAGTGATAAAACCCTGGTATTTATAGATTTTTGTGTTGGTGAAATTTCAGATAAGGTCAGTAAATGTCATTTGCTTGAAAGTATGGGCCTGGTTGGTTTTTATGGGCTGTGTATTTTTTTTTTATTTAAACAATGGGCTGTGTTATGTTTCATATTTCGGTTGTAAATTTTTTTCCTGTGAGATTTTTTTCGGTATAAAGTTCTTTTTTCTGATAATTTAGACGTATATAAATATATGTTCTAATAAATATCATAAAAAAATTCTACTCTAATACTTCTTGAGTTAGAGTCAAATTCGGGTGTTTGGGACAACAAAATAAGAGAGACTAAATACGTAATCTAAAACTCAATCGAGATATAAACTTGATATATCTCGCGAGTTAATGAAAATTAATATTAAAATTTCTATAAAATTTGATCTAACGTAAAAGAATTTAGAAAATATAAGTATTCTTTTAATAAATAAGATTGTTAAAATGAAACGGTATAAATTCAGTTGATTGCGATGTTTTTTTCAAATGTGAATTATCGTGATATTACATGATTATTTATTCTGATTATTATTATAAAATATTTAATCACGTCTTTATATATTATTTTTCAAACACCTAGTTATATCTTTGGATAAATCCTTCTTAACATTCATGGAACAAATATTTTACTACTCCAAGTTTTCAAAAATCTTTCGATGCTCAGAAAGATTTAGCCAAAAAAATTATATTAGAAATTATAATTTTAAAAATCATTATCAAATGTATCGTAAAAGCTATACGTCATCCGTCCCAGTAAATTTTTTACATTAGAGTTGGACACGGAAAAGAAAACTTGACCAATCTGCCCTGATGGAGGGAATATTAATTAAGAAAAAAATGATAATTTTAAACTCTTAAACGAAAAATGCAGGAGGTAAAAAAGCACTAAGCAGGACATTGGAAGAGAATTTCACACATAGTCAACGTGTTTGTTATCAATCTTCCTCGTTGAAACTGTGAGTACTTTAACTATACATACACGCATGATTGTTTGTATCTCTACCTGTCCTGTCTTAATCTTCATTTTATGAAGCCCATGTAATAAAATCTTGATAATCCCATATTGTAATTTTTTTCTTAATTTACCATCATTATGAAGAGAAGCTCATTTTCAAGAAATGTAATAGCTTATGTTGGTGTTTTAATTACAGTTTCTTGTTTATCTGTTATAATTATCTCAGTTCTTAGGCTCCCTGATGTAAAAATGAATTTAATCATGCCCAGAAAGTTGAATCATCATGTTTTGCAAGTAGAAAATGGTCATGTGATTGGGAAATTTGGTGAAATGATGCTTGACATGTTGCCTCAAGATTTGGTTTTTACGGTTTTTATGCCGTCCCAAAAGGCTTTTGAGAGGGATCTGAGGTTGAATTTGAGTGAAAGTTTGGTTCTTGGTGAGAAATTTGATAATACTTATGCGATAATTAGTAGGATTTTGGGGTTTTCGGTTGTGCCTAGGAGAATTGTTTTGGGGTCTGTGGATGTTGAGAAGGAGAAGTATTATGATTCATTGTCGGGATTTGGGTTGTTTGTTTCGAAGGATAAGAAGGGGGTGTTGGTTATTAATAGAGTGAGGAGTGAACGAGTGGATGTGATGAGGGGGAAGATTGTGTTGCATATAATGGATGGGGTGATCATGGATGCTGATTTTGAGCAATCGGTTGGGCCTGATTTTGTCGAAGAGGATTGAGTCGTACGGGAATTCTGTAACGAGTAAGGTAGAAGAAAGAATGCCTTGCATAAAGATTCTATTTTTGCTATGTGGTTAAAAGAATGCCTTGTACGGGAATTCATGAGTAAGGTAGAATGAATGGATGGATGGATGTGATGAGGGGGTATATTGGGTTATATATAATTGATTGGGTGATAATGGCTGCGGATTTTGAGCAATTGGTTGGGCCTGATTTTGGTGAAGAGGATTGAGCCGTAAGGGAAATCTGCAAACAGCAAGGTAGAAGAACAAATGACTTGCATAAGGATCCGGTTCTGGTTATGTGCTCGCCCTGATTGTCCCACCGAGATACGGGAGCTGCTCGTGTTTAGAAATTCTTCTAAACCTGCTCCTCTTGGCGAGTATCAGAATCATTCTTCATTGATTACACTTGTATGTGGTTCTTGAACTGGGAATAATTTGAGTTCTTTGTAACCAAATATTTGAGATGCTGCTGGCTATTTACACACTTGACATATATGTATGTAGATCATTACACTTACAGAAATTTTTGCAGAATTTCCGAGCTGAATGTCTTTTGCTCCCCTTTCTCACAATCTGTTTGTAATGGACTACTCTAAACGTTGATTCCCTACTGTCTTCTGGTGCGCTAATAGGAGGTCAAAAAGTTTCGGGTGCTAATAGATGTTCACATCAAGCACTTGTTGCTTGACATTTAATATAGATAAATTTTTTCAATGGGGTGATTTTTTTTTTTTTTTTTTTTTTTTTGTGAATTTGTTTAGGCAAAGCATGATTCTATGACTTTGTATGCTCTGTTCACTTCACAATATAGGTCAATAATCGATTTGCTATCTTGAGAGGCTTTTAACTTGTAAAATATGTTATATTAGGTTAAGGATGCATTTGGAATGATTTTTACCTTTAGTTCACTGAAAGTCTATTTTTACACACAATGGTAGACTCTGGAAAGATCTCCAGATTGTAGCTAGGTGAATTTTGAAATTATCCTTCAAAATCAAATCCGGAGTTAATTTGCTGTTTGTTTCTTGGACATTGTATAGAATTTTTTGCCAGGAGCCTGCCTTTGTAACCCCTACCTTTCCGTTTCATTGCTGGTAAGGCTCCTGGTAGATTGGTAGTACTGATGAACTATTCCTGTGCTGTTGCTGCTACAGTCATCACTCATGTTCTCTGGTTTATGTTAGTTGCTTAAAACTACACCTGCTCATCTTTTTCCCATTTTCTTGGAATAATTTTGATGCTCTGTCGTGTTTTTAAACTGAAATATACTAGGTGCCCCCACCGCTCCTATTGCATAACTCAGGCTAGGCATCTGAATGTATATATCAACAAAATCCAGGTTTCACAGCATATTTTGGTTTGTGAATATGATATTTAGTATCTTGTTTAAGTCAGGCTACGCATCTGAATGTATATATCAATGGAATCCAGAATCTGGTGTTGCTTCATCGATCAATATACTTCTGCCCAAGAATGTCAGGTTCACTGTAAGAACTCACTTGTGTATATGTGCTCTGTGGTACACATTATAATGAGATTTTTTGTAACTAACATTTAGTTCATTGTTTGATGATCTTTATGAACTAGTATTGCTGCCCTTGTCATTTGAATTTGTTTAGCAACATTCTGCATTGAGTCGGTCAAGGACTCTGTACGGAGGGGAAGAATGCTCATCCCCGGTTAAATTTAGTATAAAAGGTGAAATATAGAATTTGACTAGAGATGATTTTAACTCTTAATAGAATGAAAAGAGAGCAAATTGTAAAAATATTTCCTCAATATTGAAGAGAGACTAGAAGCTTGTTGGAATTCATTTAATATTCAAATTTTTCAAAAATTAACTAAAAGTTCTATATAAATGTTACCGGAGTTGCTTAGTTTTTTATTTTTTTAAGAGTTGAGTTGCTCAAAGATTTTACTTATGATATTATTATAGAACTTTGTATCAAAATTTGATAGGAGTTCCTGCTCTTCCCCTTTTTTGTTTTTCATATATTTGAAACTAGTGAATAAAGCCGCGCTTCGCGGCGGCGTTATGAATTTATTATAAATTTAGATAAAAAAATTGTTATACCTATTTTCTTGTCAAACATAATACTAACAGAAAATTTATTATTATTTTGATAAAAAATAATTTGGGCCGCCCTCCCCTCAAACACAATACTAATAAAGGATCTTTTTTATAAATTTTGATACGAAATAATATTATAATTGCATAAAAGTTATTTTGAATCGTGTTCCCGTTAAACATATCATTAATAAAAAAATATTATAATTAATATAAAAATTTGTTTAAGTGTCCCTTTTGTCGAACACAATACTAATAAAAAAATTGTTTGACCCGGCCTCCTATCAAGGACAATATTAATCAATAATTATTATAATTATGATAAAATTAAATATAATTATATAGATAAAAATTAGTTTGAGCCGCTCACTTGTCGAACACAATGCTAATAACAAAACATTATAATATAGATATTAGTTGGTGTCGCCTTACCGTCAAACACAATACTAATAAAAATTATGATAAAGTTAAAGATTATAATTGGATAAAAATTATTTTAAGTTGTGGTCTGTTTGAATAAAAAAGATATTATAACTTAGATAAAAAAAATTATTTTAGCTGTTTTCCCGTCAAACATAATACTGATTGGAAATTTATTATTATTTAGATAAAAATTAATTTGGGCCGCCCTCCCCTGAAATACAATACTAATCAAGAATCATTTACATTATGACAAAATTATAATTACAATTGGATAGATATATCCAATTTCATAGATTTTAGCTATTATATTTTTCTTTAAGATTTTTATTTCTTAATTGTTTAGAATTATCTTTTTTTTTTTAGATTCCTATTTATTCACTACTTAGAATTTCATAGATTTTAGCTATTATATTTTTCTTTAAGATTCTTATTTCTTAACTGTTTAGAATTATATCTCTTTTCTTTTAAGATTCCTATACCAGTTAGAAGTCTTTTAATAGATTCTAGAGTATTACCTTTAGAATCCGATAAGAAAAGAATTGTATTATCTTTAGAATTCTTGAACATGATTTTTTGAATTATAACTATAATTTTTCTCCGAAATTTAAGAAAAATAGAAGACTGAATCGAGGAATTCTAGAGGCACCTAGATTCTAGAGTATTATCTTTAGAATCCGATAAGAAAAGAATTGTATTATCTTTAGAATTCTTGAACATGATTTTTTGAATTATAACTATATTTTCTCTCCAAAATTTAAGAAAAATCAGAAGACTGAATCGAGGAATTTTAGAGGCGTCCGCATCCTCCTTTATATATATATATATTGATATTTATTTATTCTTGCTGACTTTAATCTCATATTATGGTTATGAATATTATTTTGACGGTTGGTAAATTTCCCACTTTGAAATAACCTTGAAAAAGCTTTTGCAAAATTACGACGACAAAAAAAATCTTTGAAAAATATGGAATTTCTCAAATAAATTTTTCAAAAATATGGCTTTATACCTAAAAAGTAAAATCTAAGAAAAAATGAACACAATCAATTAGGTAAATGCAAATATGTAACTGATCCATTAAAAAATTTAATTTTATTTGCAATTATTTAAAACAAAAATTTATGATTTCCATTTTCAAACAGGCCGTGATTGAAAACCAAAAAGCCTTGAGAAAGAAAAGAAGTTTTTTGCGTGTTGAGAGAGAGAGAGAGAAAGAGAGGGAGATTGAGCGCGCGAGAGAGATGAGCTATTTATTGAGAACGCTGAAGAAGAAAGAAGAAGTGGACACTCTAATTCGAGACACAATTGATAAAGTTCTTGTTCTTCGTTTTGGCACTTCCACTGATTCCGTCTCTCTCCTCCTCGATGACGTCGTTCGTAATCTCTCTCCTCCCTCTTTCCCTCCTCTCTCTCTCCCTCTCTCTCTCTCCCCCTCTCTCTCCCTCCCTCCCTCCCTCTCTCTCTCTCTCCCTCTCTCTGTATACACAATTATTTAATGATGAAAGATTTTGTCAAATTTCGTATAAATTAGTGCAATCTACTGTATAATTTGCTCACAATATAGTGTTAATTATTGCGTTGAACTCTTTATGTATGTCATTTTTCGTATGATTTTACATTGATCTCGGGAATTGTAATACTTTGAAGGTTGTATGAGCTTGTATTGATCTATCTTTTCTATTTTTTATGGGTACGAAACAGCTTTCTAAGTCCGAGAGGGACGTGTCCAAGTTTGCAAGTATAGCGCTGGTTGATGTTGATTCCGAAGACGTTCAAGTTTATGTCAAGTATTTTGACATTACCTTCATCCCCTCCACTGTTTTCTTCTTTAATGCTCATCACATGAAGATGGATTCAGGGTACACCTCTTTTATATATCAAACAATCTCTACTATTTTGCTAAAAATTCATTGTGACGTGTGTCTGATCACTGATGTTGATATATGAATATGTGTATATTCATTGTAATATGTGAATATGTGTATCATGTGTATATGAAGCACACACATCTTGTGGATATGTTTTTTCTGTTCTGAACTTTTATTAGTAATTAAATTGCTTTTAAAACAACTATGGATTTCGACTGTTAGTGTTAGTGGTGTGTATAAGATGCTTTTCTATTATATTCTATAGATGATTATACTCAGTGTCGTTTAGCTATAAAGTTTTTATTTGTGTGCAAACAAAATATCATGGAAAGGACCTTTTCAACTCTAAGGCGATGAGCAAAAGTGAATTTCATGGTAACTATGTCGTTTTTACTAAAAGCACAGGACGAATATCTCTCTTCATTGTAATCTTCTATCAACCTTGATAGATCTCGATTGCTGGATGCTTACAAACATGCTTAGTAGGCCTCTTTTAGATCTTGGCTAACTAGTCAACTATAAAAAAGGTTCTTCCCGGCTCCGATAAGATTATATGTTACATTTATGGGAAGTAGCGGAAATTTTACATAAGTAAGTCTTCAGGTTAGGGTTGGCTGGTAAAATTATAAGACCTTTTATCTTAGGATTTTTCAGTACTATATTTTAGAATACTTCTTGTTCTAAGCCTTCTAGCCACTCTTAGGGGCGATCGTCCTTTTATAATCAGCCCCTTGGAGTTGTGAAAGTTAATTTGGTTCTAATTTAAGTGAAGGACCTACTTGGCTAGCAGTAATCTTTCATGCATGAACAGATATCAGAAAACTTCGGCCAGTTACTGCCTGATTATTTTAGACATGTGTGTCTGACTACTGAATGTAAAAAGTACATCGATGAGTATATGTAAATTTTGTGTCACAACATAGTTAATCACTTGCCTTTTTCTTTTCTTTTTTTACTATTGACACTAGTTTTCTGTTGTTCTCTAAAGTTCAAGAACATAAGAAAAAATATATGGCAGCGATAAAGGTAGAAGGCCGAGCTTGTTTAGAGTGAAGTAGGTTAACAGTTTGTCTTTCGCTGGGTATCACAGAGGTTTATGAGACATTTTTGCAAACAATCCTATCTTTTGCTTAAGTATTCCTTGTCTTGGGTTTCTTCAAAACTATTGGTGTTGATGTTTAGCATAGGTTGTCTTGGAACTCCATTTATACTATTATCTATTAATAAACCAAACTATGGTCACAGCCTCACAGGAGTCTTTTCAAAATGTGTACCACTTCCCTAGTAAAGAACAAGATATTGGTGGATAATTTATGGAACAGTATATATAAGCATTGTGTTCACTTTTAGCTTTTACTTTTGTTAAACGAATTCGTTCTGGTTGTTGTGGTTATAGTTTTGTAATTCAAGCAGTCAGTTTGTTTATTGAGATACCTCATGCTGGATATTGTTGATATTTAAATAGTTCTCTTAAACGCAGTTTATCAGTCCATTATATGCATAAAACTTCTGTTTGTATTCTTCATAATTCATGAAACATTAGGCTTCTAACACCATTTTGATGTCATGTATTGTATTCAGGAGTGCTGATCATACTAAGTGGGTTGGTGCATTTCACTGCAAGCAGGATTTTATAGATGTTGTGGAGGTTAGGTTCGCTGCTTGTATTTTAGATGCGTTGAGCCTTGTTTTGTTGAATGCTGTAAAAATAAATCTCTGTAGTTCATAGCAAATAGGGTACCCTTAGAATGACTACAGAGCTCCTTGCAAATAACAAAAAAGAGGACTTTCTAAGCAACCAGTGATTCAATTTCATTATGTTTAGCCAGCATTTAACACAATTTTATAGCATATATCTCTGGTGAGTTAATTTAAGGGTAGACCTACAAATGCTTGCTATGGGGTAAATTAGCGGAATACCCTATTAAATCTAGGATTTTTATTTATCATTTAAATTGGAGGGAGTAAAAGTGTTGATATATTGGACTTGGCTGCATCTGGTTTTGCATATTTAGTGGCTCATCACAGAATGGTGCAAGTTGCTGTTTAAGCTGTGTACTTTTTTAAAAGTGTCTCAGCTCTTATAGCTAAAAATAGAGTGTTTATTTTCTTATAAACTTTATGATGCATTAATATGTAATAACCTTGTTCCTTGCAGGAAATATATAGAGGGGCTATGAAAGGGAAGCTTATAGTAAATTGTCCGCTTCCCCCAGAGCGGATACCAAAGTTCCAGTTGTTGTATAAAGATGTGTAAAAGGTGAGTCCTGTTTATCTCCTGATGAAGTTTTATCATCCGTGCATATTGTTTTGCTGTATAATATGTATGGGGATAAATATCGAAGGGATCACTTGTTTGGTTCAAATATATGAAGTTAGTCACTCATTTCAAAATTGACTCAATTTAGTTACTAATTTAAAATTTTGTATCAAGTAAACTGTAAACCATCAGCCAATGACTAAATTAATACAATTTTTTTAACTTTTCAATGACTAAGTTGATACATATTTTTAAGTTGGTAACCAAATTGATTGAATTTTTGAAGTTAGTGACTAATTTGATAAATTTGAATTAAACGAGTGATAGACTTTGATATCTATCCCAATATGTATGCTATAATTTCAATTATGCAGCAGAAGTATAGTTTCTGCAGAAATGCTGAATATAGCTATTACATTAAGTTGCCTCTATATTGTTTTTGATGGTGCAAATCAACCAAAGTGGAAAAGAAGAAGTAAATCTCATGTATATCAAGCAGCCTATAGTTGGGGAGAACAGCATGTAGCACCTAGTACATTATGCTGAATATGAACCAAAATGTTTTTTTTTTTTTTGCAATTTAGTATCCTCGTGAAAATATCTGTGTTGAAGAACAAAATTTTTTTTTTTTAACTGAAGAGGCTATCATTTTAAGCTAATTATTAAATTACAAAGCAAATGGACTATGTTGTGGATTGTGAGAAATTTGCATTTTAGTGGAGGTGATAAGTTTTTGGGAGGTTCTTCCTGGAATTAACTCCATATATTCTTGTCTAGTCTGATGTACTCAGATTTAAAATATGTCAAGAATTTATCTAATTGAATATAATAAAAACATCTATAGCTGATCCTATATATCATTAAGTACATGTCTTGATGTTGTATATCTATGTAACTGCATATTAGATATCTCAATAGAATTACACTAGTAATAGCCGATTTTTGTAAAACTAAGATATACACTGGTTTTTAATTCCGATGAAGAACATGTTTTGTTCTATAGATATCAGGTTTTGTAAGATTTATGATGCTACTTCTTATATTTCGTAGAAGTATATTTTGTTTAGCAATGAAGACTGTCGTGAATTTGCAGAACATGATTAGCTTTTGCTGTGGAGAGTCCTGAATTCGCAGAAAGTGGAAAGACTATGAAAGGAAGAACTGACAAGTTGCATGGCTTTGGCATAGAGATGTCAGATGGCTCTGTAATGTTGCAGTGAGGATAAAACTATATTCAGAAGGTCGTTTTTACTATTATGTAAGATCAAATTAAACTCACTGTATTCTGTTCTATGGTTTTTCTAGATCGAGCTCTTACATTTATATAGAAATTGTCGTACTTCCTAGATTGACATGTATTTATCTATTAAACTACCAGAAAACCAAAAAACAGGCCCAAGTATTTGGAGACCACAGCCATATTTACAACTTTTGTGCAAAAAAATTGGCTGTTACTATTAGTCCCATAGGCAGTGTTTTAAAAATCCTTGATTTATTAAAAAGTCCCCAATTAATTCTTACAAAAAAAAAAATAAAAATTCACTGATCTACCGATTGCACTCCCATTTGACTAAACATCCTCATATATCCAAGAAATCTCTGATAAATTTTCTATAAATCCTGAATCGGTATGTCAACTGATTAGTTTCGATTCCTGATTTTTACAACCATATCCAATAATCTATTAAATGCAGTTTTTTTTTTTTTTTTGGAAGAATAAAATAAAACAAAGAGAGCACAGCAGAGTGGTCATTTGCATGGATGGGGAATCATGTGATAAGAAAGAAAAGAATGCTATGCCATTGCTAAAATGTGAAGGCCACCATCACCACTACTGCTGCTGCACTGCCCTAGTGGGGGACTGTTCACTGCCCATGCTAGTAGAGATTGCCACCCACATAATGCCTCTATCTACAGTGTTTAGAAAATAGAAATATAGAGCATCTTGTCTTGTTTATAATGTTTAAAACATGGCCAGACTGATTGAGAACTTGAAGTGGTCGAGAAGTTGTCATGTTTCTTAAAGGGTTCGGGTTCCTGACAAACACATGTTGTAACATAGTATTCAAAGTTAAATTAACGAGACATGTGTAAGTGTGACGTGTGCTTTTAGGATTAAATTAACGAGACTTGTGTGCTAATTTAGAGTATTTTGCATTATATGTAAATTAGGATTTCAAGTGCGAACACATTTCCCATTTATGCCATGTTCAGCTTTGTGTTACATTGCCATATACAGTATGTCAAAAGTATGGAGTACTAGTGGCCATGGAGTACAAATTTTGTTCAGCTTTTGTCAAACACAAAGAAAAGAATTGTCGAACTGTACAATTAGTGATCAAAACATAGCTGATGGACTAAACAAAGTAACTGAAAGTTACCATTAGAAATGCCTGCAAAAGGCAAAACCCAACTGAGTGCCCATGAAACCAACCAGATAAACTGTCAGAAAGAGTGACATGTTCCATTTCCCAATTCATGCATCTCTTCCCCAATAACTCTCCTTGCCTCTTACCATGCATAATAAGCATATATATTGGAGCAATTCAGCGGCGGAAACAAGATTTTAAAAGAATCGGGATCATGGTTGTAAAAATCGGGAATTGGGATTAATGGAGGGAGGTGTTGATCGGGGATTAATCAGATGTATTATATAATTTATCATATGACATATCATTTAAGAAAAAATTATAATGATTTATCGAATGTGAAAATCTGAATCGGGGAGACATCTTGCGGTAGATTAATCATGTATTAAAAATTTATAATTTTAATTTTTCGAGATCAGTCGAGACTTCGAGGCACCATGTGTACCCGGTTCCTCCCCTCAAAGGTGTGGGATACTTCTCGTTTCTCTTTCTTATATCCTCTGTTCCCAAGCCCATACATCCTCTTGCATTTCAACTGCCATTACCATCACATTACCTTTAATATATACTCACCCCACCACCTTTGGCTTCACATTTTCCAACACAAAAACTCTTTTAAATACCCCTTTCTAGTTTCTACACTTTACATCATCAACTTCAAAAGCCAAACTTCAAACTCTTTACAACTACTTTGCCTGTTTTTTTTATACATTTCCCCTGTCATCTTCTTGAAGGTCAGATTTCACTATAAATCTAAGTTGCATGTTATGTTATCATTATAAAAATCTCATCTTTGATTTATAATTTGTGTTTCAGATATGGATGCTGAGAATATTGTGAGCCAATCACCAAACAATGCAGAGGACTCAGCTGCAGAAAGGTCATTCTCATGTTTATTCTGCTCAAGAAAATTTCATAGCTCACAAGCTCTAGGAGGCCATCAAAATGCTCACAAGAAGGAAAGAATTGCGGCGAAAAAGGCGAAAAGAGCCTCTTCAATCTGCAATTTCACTTCAACTTTTCACACCCCTCCATTGTTTTTCACTCCAAATCATCATCAGTTTGGCCTACTCAATCCCTCTCTTTACATAGCCTCCCATGCAGCCAATCTTTGTGCATTGCCAGGGTCACCATTTTTCGATCGGTTCGGTTCGAATGGAGGGGGTCCAAGGTTTGAGAATCTGGTGTACTATGGTGGGAATTACATGAACAATAGTCCATATCAGTGTGAGGAAGGTGATCAGCAAAGCTTGTTGAACTGGCAAAGAAATGGATTCACTAAAGAAATTTTGTACCAAAATAATAATGTTAGTATTAGTGGGAATAATGATAGTGTTGGTAAAGATCAGAAAATTGATTTGTCTCTTCATTTGTGAGATGAAAGATGAGAATCGATGCAATGCAAAAAGTAATGTTTTTCTCTTACTTTTTTCATCACCATTTGTGTTCCCTTTGAGTATTAGTTTAGTTTCTTGTTTTTGGCTAATGAAAGGTGTGTTGTGTTTTCTAGTGGCTTCGATGAATGTACCTATTCATTTTTATCAATTCACTAATGGTGCATGATACCTATAGGAGAGACATGTGAACTAAGTACGAGCAAGTCTGATACTATATGTAAGAGCAAGTCCATGTCCAATAATGTCTTAACTCCTAACAACAAATGCCTTAAAAATATAATAAAAAACAGTATTCGAATGATTTACGACATCATCCTCGTATATCAACTTAAACAATATGTATTATTATTGTTTGTTATTATTAAAATAGTGATAGATTTGAAGTATTATTGGAGGGAAATGAAATTGAGAGAGGAGAGAGATGTGTTCAAATAGAAGAAAATCATTTTTTTATTGATAAAAATGATTTAAGGCATACGTGGTGGTGCCTCAAAAATAAGACATGATGTTAAGACACCACCAGGACATTGTTATTGTCAGAACACTTATTTGTTTCAAATGTCTTAAAATTTTAGTTAAGAAATCAATTTAAAACATTTTTGGACTTGCTCTAAATTAGTTGTACTCATCGTTATAATACGACATCAAAATATATTTTTGGGTGTTCAAACAAAACTTGGAACCCCAATACTAGATGCATAAGCTGGTTTCGAATTTAAACAATCTTTTAATTTCTAGCCAACTCTTTAATTTGAACTCGAATATTAGATGTTCAATTTATTAATTATACTTCTCGAATTCTAGTTAAATGACGAAGTGACAAAGATGCATAAATCATTCATCGTTGGATGCAAATTTAAATGGATTCTAAAAGCCAAGTCAGGTGGAGAGATAAAATGAACGTCCAGCCCATATAATAGAATTACTCTACGGCCCAAAACTAGGCCATTTGGAGACTGGAGTATTTTCTTAATATCTTGCTGGGCTAAAAAAAAATATACCCACAATGCTAGTCCACTTTTGCGGCCTGGCCGAGATTATTTCTGGCTCTTTTCTTTTTATAAATTTCGGTTGATCTTAAATATATACTAATTATATTATATACTTATATATAATAAGCGTAAGGAAGATAATTTGGTCGCATGGTCTAAAAGTTTATCATCCGTTGGATCGTATATTGAACAAATAAGCAGTGTTAGATTTGAACAAAATTAACTTCTAATTATATAAGGCAACTGATATCTACTTGCATGTTTATAATCTTTTTTCTGAATCCAAAACAATTTTCTATATATAAGTATATGATTGTGTTTAACATGATGTCCACTTAAACAATTTTTTATACCAATTATAATATTTTTTATTAGTGATATATTTATACTTGTTTCAGTTTGGTAGGCTTGAATTACTATTGCTTTAATTTTATGTGTAGTTGATTGCTATCTTTTTACGTTTGGGTGTCATCATCGAATTTTTCAATAAATTTTTTTTAGAACATATTAATTAAGTGAAATCTTTTTACGCTATCTTTTTACGTTTGGGTGTCATCATCGAATTTTTCAATAAATTTTTTTTAGAACATATCAATTAAGTGAAATCTTTTTACGCCAGGGTATTACCTGTACCATGTTCTTTTTTAGTCATCAGTGAATTTATATTTAGCAAAAAAAACTTGAAAATATCAATTAAGTGAAGTAGCATCAGATAGGAAAGACTTGTATCATGCATAACATTGCTTTATTTTGTTAATTCAGTCTTTTATATTGATCATTTATAATGTGGATTTGTATTAATTTGTAATGTAAATTTGCAGACGTAGCGGACTTATGCTGGGTTGTCTTTCGGGAGTTTTGTCGCTATTGGTGGTAGTTTGACTACCGTGGACAGGCTCTTGCACTATTGCACTGGCCAGAACATCGACTAATGATATGGTCTTCGAGTAGTTATATGTGATTATTTCACATCTTTTGATTGTTATTGTTATATTGGAGCATTAAAATTCCTTAGAAACATTGGTTATTAACTATCAGTGGCGGATTCAGCTCCGAAAGCATAAGAGGTCGTATACAATATTTTGTAACGATGAAAAACTGGAATAAACACAGGAAAAAAAATTTAATATTAAATTATGTAATTCTTTACCGTATCACAATATAAATAATTCATGTCCACTTTGATTAGAATGGTAGATACCAAAATGATAAAATAGAAAACAAAAAATTTTATATTCAGATTATGTAATTTTTTACCGTTGCACGACATTATGTAATTATTTAAAATTAAAGACAAAAATTTAAGGGGGTCGACTGACCCCTCTTACCCCTATCAAGATCCGCCTCTATAACTATTGTTTTTGTGCTCGTGTGGAAAGCATTTGGGAAACTTAATATTAGTAAAAATTTATGGAACTGATAGTTACAATTGTTTTATATATTTCATTTAATTAATACAACATCTGAAAGAAAGATACAAGTAGGGTAAATTTAAAACGTGTAGCCAAATTAATTACTTTATCTTTAAAGTTGAAGTTGATTCTCTTAATTTTAATGACTTAAAATTCTCAAGCAGTGCTAGTACTATTAAAGCCGAAACATTAAAAGTTTGGTCGGTCAATCTATATAACCAATTATTCTGGGCCTATCTATATAACCAATTTTTTTTTTTTAATTTGGGCCAAAGTACGGATTTATTTATATAACCAATTATTCTTTTTGATTAAAATATATTATCTTTCTTATATTTCAGACTAAAAAATTCAATCTTCTAATAAAAAAAAGGAAAAACATGGTAATTACTTTTTTAACTAAAATATATTATCTTTTTATAAATTTTCTAACTAAAAAATCAATCTTTTACAATTAATACGGACATGGGCGACATATTTATACCTAAACATGTGTGCTAAAACTCTAAATGTCAAATAATAAAAAAATAGAGGGAGCATTATTATATAGGTTGCGCGGTTGGTATCTGGGCCAAAGTACGGGCCTATCTATGTAACTAATTATTCTTTTTAACTAAAATAAATTATCTTATATATATTTTTTAACTAAAAAAACTCAATCTTCTAAAATAACATCGAGCAACATAGTAATTATCTTTTTAATCAAAACGCATTATCTTTTTTAGATTTTCTAACCAAAAAAAATCGAGTTTTTACGATTAACACAAGCAACATATATATAAAAATATAATATCATTAAATATAATTATTAATAAATAACATGTGATATTATTCAACCAAAATACATTAATAACATTATTTTTAAATACTCTAATGATTTCACATTAAAAGAAATATTACAAATATATCACATATTATATATTATTACACTGTTAAAGCCGAAAATAAAACGTTCAGTTAGTTGGTCAGTTAGTTGAGTTTGGTGAATCGGTTGGTATTCGACCCACAGAGGTCTTGAATTTATAACATTGTATAGTATATTTTTTAGAGTTATATGCAATTGGCATCCCTTATGTTTGGACATAATGCACATTGCACCTAATAGTTTTAGAAAATACACTTTGCAGCCCCAGACTTTTAACCCGTGGACACTTTGCACCCTTTCCGTTAATTTCCGCCGTTACCGTTAACTTTTGCAGGGGCATTTTGGGAAATTTAGGGGGCGTTTGGTTGATGGTTAATGAGCTCGGTTAACGGGAATCAGAACCTAATACCCATACATTGTGTTTGGATTAGTAAAATTTTTGCTTGGAATGGGAACCTCATTCCCTCGTGAAGGGTAAATCAATACCTCCACACCCCTTGGGTTACCATTTCCTATACCCTCCATTTCCATACCCCCCATTCCCATTCCCACCAATCATCCAAACACCCCCTTAATTATATTTAATTAAAATCAGACCTTTATTTAAATTTTCTGACCATCTAAATAATATTTTTCGGAAAAATTTAAAGAACGAAAGTTGTAGAGAATAAAAAGATCTTTTTAAAACAATAAGCTTCAAAATATAAATAATTATTTAAAAACGATTGTTCATTTTTACAAGATTTCTAATTTTTGAATTTTTTTTAGAATAATTATAAAAAGAATTACGAAAATTTTGAAACTTATAGTTTTAAGAAGATTTTTTTATTCACTACAACCTTCGTTCTTTAAGTGTTTCCGAAAAATATCGTTTAGATGGTCTGAAAATTTAAATAAAGGTCTGATTTTAATTAAATATAATTAAATATCCCAAAATGCCCCTGCAAAAATTAACAATAACGGCAGAAATTAACGGAAAGGATGCAAAGTGTCTACAGGTTAAAAGTCTAGGAACTATTAGGTGCAATGTGCATTATGTCCAAACATAAGGGGTGCCAATTGCATATAGCTCTATTTTTTATTATCAATTAATTAAACCAAAACATTAAATTTAGGTTAGTATGATGGGTTGATATTTGGTTTCATGCATCCCTTTAAATTATAATATGTTTTATATCATATTATTAATTATTAATAACGAAATATCAAAAGTTCAATTAGTTAGTTTATATCTGAGTTTATAGGCCTCCTTAAATTATAACATGTAAAAAAAAAAATTAACTTTCTCGTTAAAATATATATGTTCAACCTAATTTTTAATTAGCCATTTGACGGACTTAATTATGAAGAATTCATCCAACTGTTAAATAAAACATTTATTTAACCGCATTATTCTATCATAATTTTATTTTTACAATACAATTATGTAAATTTAAAATATATAGGATAAAATAACAAATATATTAACCGTCCGTGTATTGTACGGGGTATAAGCTAGTATATATAATAAGCGTATGGGAGATAATTTGGTCGCATAGTTGTATGGTCCAAAAGCTTATCATCCGTTGGATCGTATATTGAACAAATAAAATTATAACAAAATTAACATCTGTTTCATAAGATAACTGATATCTACTTTCATGTTTATAATTCCTTTTCTGAATCCAAAACAAATTCTGTCTTTTACGTGTGTATAATTTTTTTTAATCCAAAATAAATATTTTTATTATTAAAGACAAATGTGTAAGATTAAGTTACTCAACCGTTAAATCATGGAAACTCAATATTTTGGATTCGATTCAACTAAAATTTAAGATAAAATGTTAAATTATACCAACAACATATAAAAATTATATATCTTTACAACAGTTCTAACTTACAAACAAATCATAATTTCACATTTTATTTAATTAAAAATTTTAATTTATTATTTATAACTTAAAATTTTTGTACACCATTTAAAAAGTTTCCAAATAATTAAAAAGCTCCCGTGCCTTGCACGGGTTATAAGTTAATAAATCATAAGATAAATATATATTTAAAAATAATTTCATTTACTCTCTTTTTTCTACTTTTCTAAAAATCGTTTTTATTCTCACATCGGAGATGTCACCAGAGACAGAGTTATTGCTACAATTGTGCTCTAAAAATCCCCTTCCCGTTAAAAATATAACATCAATTTATTGATAACATTCTGATTTGACTACAAATTTCTGGTTTGTCCAAAAATCTTGGATGAATCTGTATTAAATACTGAATCGATATATTAACATACCAGTTCCGAGATACGATTTCTGTAATATCATTTTTTTTAGGTAATACATGATCATGTATTTATGTATGGGTTATGACAAAATGACCATTAATTTCAAGATTATTATTTGAAAAATTAATAGATAGGCTATGCACATACCCATGTAGGTGCCCATGTGAAATTAATTAGGGTTCATGACAGTAGGCAGATTCTACCTCACATGCCTCATCATGGAGCCTATTTATTTTCTTTGAGAAGAAGGTTGTTTTCTTCCTATACAATTATTTATATTCATTTGTAAGCTTGATATTCTATTCTTTTTTCTTAAATAGTCAACTATTAATTGTCATCCAGGATTCGCATTTTAAAGACTTATATTTTGTGCTCCTTGCAACGATTATATTGCAATTTTTGCCATATTCGGCATGGGAAAGCACATGTGAATTTTGTGATTTAAATTCGGCTAATGATGTTAAAAAGAAAAAGAAATATTAATAAATTCTTCACAAATTTTAGTCATAGACAACAATGAAAAGTCTGGAATATTCGAGTGGATTTAATTATAGCAATTAGCACCTAATATAAATTTAAGGGCTTAGTAATAATATATTGAGGTCGTTTGACTGTGCTTAAAAAGAGTGACTTATTGGTTAAAATAAAGAAATGAATTATAAGTGAAAAGTTAGTTTAAACTTATAAGTTATTAAAAGTGTTTTGAAGTTATATGCTGAATTCCGAATTGGAAGACAAAATCTATGAATTTGAAAATCATAATTTTTTTAAACTGTTTTTCTTAAAATTTAAATATATAAAATCACTTAAAAATGACTTTTCTACATCTAATAAGATATAAAAGTTAAAAAATTTATTCAAGTATATAAATTATAAATTAATTTTCATTTATAAACCATACACTTTTTTTAGCTTATGAGTAAAACCCCGCCTCCTCGTTCTACCCGGTGCAAGTTGAACCATTTGGTTGTTGAATTTGACTGGCTAAGATAAAACACTAAGGTTGTGTTCATTTGGATTGAATGGAACGAGGGGAGAATGGAATGAAAAATTATATAAAAGTTTTATTAAGAAAGAAGAAAGTATAAGATAATAATGACTAAATACGAATGAATTTAAATTGCTTGTGATAAAGATCACAAGGAAACATGATGTTGAAATGGAATGAGCATTCCTTCCGGAACACGTGGGTTGGAAATCTAGTTTAGATAGTAGGAATGGAATGATTGAAGGAATGAAAACTATACACATTTTTTCTAATCAACCTCATGTTAGAGTACAAAATTCATTCCATTCCCACTCCATTCCATTCCAACCAAGTGAACACAACCTAAAGGTGCAATCTGCAATGTACTAATGTGGTACAAGGTGGCCACTTATGTTGGTCAATCTCAACTCCAAAGAAATTATGGGCATCTCCTAGCAATGATATATGTGTTTGCCCATACTTGGCTTGCAAATAAAAATATCTCCAAACATTAATCTTCTTGTTAATAATTGTTATGTGTGGAAATGAGAGAGATTAAAAGAGTGGAGCACCACCATGCTTGTTTTGGTGCACTCACGATTGCCATTGTGAATTTGTGATTCATCTCCTCATCAAATGGTGAAATGACAATTAGTACTTTGATTATCATTCAACCCCCCACTAGACTCACAATTAACTTGTGGTGAATTAGCAAAAAAGAAAAGAAAATACTTGTAATGCTGCATGGTATTTAACATTTGAATAATGATGTTTCAAAATTTGTTTCAATTTTTCTCTAAACGACATAGTAAATAAATAATTATTTTTAATTGAATGGTTTATATATACATGGATCTCATTATTATTAATACGAGTGAAATCAATTAAATATTGGTTACGTACATTAAATTTTTTCTTGAATAATATGATAGCTATTAAGATATGTGCATAAAGAAAGTTTCATTATTATAAGTGAGACTAAGTGGGTGTTTGGGGAACACTTATAAGTTCAGCTTCCGGGATTATAAGTTATGAGCACTTATTTGTACTGTTTGTGTAATAAGTCAAGAAGCACTTATAAAAAGCTAGGAATGCTAGCTTTTGTCTCAGGACTTCTGCTTATTTCCCAAACACTTTAATCACTTATAAGTCTTATCTTGCTTCTAACTTCTACTCCACTTATTTATTTTAAGCAATAAGCACTTATTTTAAGTTCATCCAAACGGCCCCTAAATAAAATATTATAAACTGATATTTGAGGGGAAAAAATGGAAATCACTATTAGATATCTAAACTAGCATTTTCTTTCGCTAATTGACGGGCTTGTCCCGTAAGAGCTAATCGGTGGCGCAACTTTCTTCGTCGTTATACACACGCACACGATATGGTGAAATCGTATAGATATTGGTCTACCGCAGATTGAGGAATTCCTTTTTATTTTGTTTCATGTCGTTGACAAGTTAGTAAGTGGATTTATAGTTAAATTTCAACATCATGAGCCAATTTTTCTGCCGAATGACCAATTTCTGGCTGTTAAATTTCAACTGGACGGAGTCACTTAGTTGAAGTGCAAATGATATCGATCCATCACACAATTATAGATTTAGACCAGGATTAATTCTCATAAGAGTCAAATTCAAAATAATAATCACTTAAGTTAAAACTACTATAAAGCATCTTTTTTTTTTTTTGAAACTATACTATAAAGCATCTTAGTCGCTGAAATTATCGAGACTCGATAATACCATCCTAGTAATTAATGGTTAATTAAATTGGACCTGATTGATCTATGATCAAATAATAAAATTACATAGTTGCTAAATACAGTTCAAAATTACTTCGTACAGTTCACGGAGATTACAAATGTGTCCTTACTAAACTTCTGCCTAATGTTAGCAAACAAACAAAGTCTGCCCTAATTTTTTGTGCACGTGAACTGGATTACGTATACGAGCATTAACTAATATATTAAAATTTTTTTTTTCAACTATTAACTGATGCATATGCATGAATATTATTTAATATGTACATTCTTTTTGTTTGATAATACATACATGCATGTTAATATATTCATGTCGGTGTGTCTACTAATTATTTATTTATTAATAAATAGATTTGATTTGTTATCATCTTGTTAATTTTATTCTTTTTAGTTTTTGTTGAAAAATTGCTTGTGCATTCACAACTTTAATTTAAACAACTTAAAATTTTATGACTATATTAGACTATATTTGATTATTTTTTTATAATATAATCTTTAGTTGACCATTAACCTTAATATGTATTAAGAATTTAAAAAGATAATTTGTATAAATAAAATTTATTCATATTTTTTACATATAATTTTATAAATAAAATACTTTATTTTATTAATAAGTTAATACTAGTGTCTGATATAATTTTTTAGTCAAAATAAAAATACTTGATTTTATTATAATATAAATTTTATTTGGCCTATAACCTTTAATATGTATTAAGAATTTAGAAAGATAATTTTTATACATAATCTGTTCATATAGTTTTTATTTGACTTAGTGTATAATTTATAATTAAAAAACTTGACTCTATATATAATTATATCGACTTCTTTATTTTTTATCGATGTGTTTAATTTTTTATTTTGTTTATTCTCATTTAATCAAAACAAGTTAAAACTATACTATCCGGGCGGGCCCTAATTACCATTACGGCTAAATGGGCTAAAATCCCTATAACATAAAATATTAAAAAATTTACACTAGTGTTTCATATAATATATTAGTTAAAATAGAATATACTTGATTTTTTTATAATATAACCTTTAACTCGTCTAGAACCTTTAATATGTATTAAGGATTTAGAAAGATAATTTGGATATATAAGTTTTATTCATATATTTTTTATTTGACTTAATAAATATTTTTATAAATAAAATTATAAAATCCCAGTAATATTTTAACATGGAACAGTTGGAAATTACGATTCATCATTAATTCATTATACACTTATATCTTATTAGTTGCAAGTGCATGCATACGTAAATTCTTTTATTTAAATAACATATGATTAATATATATATATATATATATATATATATATATATATATATATATATATTAATTCATCCAAAAATAAAAATTACAAAATATTATGAAAGTAATTTTTAATAATTTTTCTTGTAATTTTAATTTTTTTTTTGTGAATAAAATTACTCTTTGCACGAAATTTTAAACGTATTTAAAATTTATAAAAGTGAATGGAACCTGTAATAATCAATAATCAATAATTATATTAATTCATGATATTATATATACAAAACTAATAGATTATTGAAACGTGATAATTATATTTTATAATATATTTTTGAAAAGAATGCATGCTTTAGAATTAAAATCTAAATATTTTAAAATTTTAAATCAAGAAAGTAAGAAAATGATTGTTTACAAATTAGTGTCATAGCATAGTATTATACACGTGTAAATATGCATCTAGCCAAAGCTTGTACGTAGAAGTAGTCAGAAGTAAACATCTTGTAATCAACAACACATATTTATTAGGGTTTGATACATTTAATAAGGTTAAGGTCATATTTGTAATATCTGCGAACTGCAGAAAGCAAAAATGAACTGTATTTAGCAACACCCTAAAATTATCATTACTCGTTACTAGAATAATGCGATGGAGTGTCTGATAATAAAAATAACTAAATAATATTGTGGCCTTAACTTGAATTACTCCCTCCGTCCCAGTCATTTGTATACAAATGGCTGGGACACGGAGACCAAGAAAAGGGGTAAAAAATGAGTAAAGGTGGGTGAAAAGTGAGTATAGTGGTGGGACCCATTTATATTTAATAATAAATTTGAGATAGTGGAGAAAAGTAGTGGGTATAATAGTGTTTATATTATTATAGAATGGAGATAGTGAGAGAATGTAGTGGGTGTAGTAGTGTTTTATATTATAAAAAGTTACTATTTTGGGAATGTATAGAAATGATGGGACAACCCAAAAAAGAAACTGTATAGAATTGATTGGGACGGAGGGAGTACCATTTTGAGATTTAAATCCATTTTAGGGACCATCTAGTATTAAACTGCATGTATATGGACCTATACTGCTATACGATGAATTGATTTCCATCTTCTGGGGGACAAACAGATTATCGGCATGCAGTGCCCGTGGTTGGGAACTGCAAACTGACAAAGGAAAAACCCATGCTCATCTTTCATACCACCATAACATTGATGTTGCATAAATATATCAACTAATTCCATGCTTCTATTTGTTTAATCCAACGTTGTTAAACTAATCATATCCCCCAGTTACCTGCTTCAGCGTTCTAATAAAAAACGTGTATGGTCCTGTTTAGAAATTAAAACAGTTAGCAGTTATTGGATTAGATTAGATTTTCTGACTAGTTGATTAGAATAAATGTTTTGAGTAGCAGTTTTTTGTAAAACTGTTTAGTAAATAACTGTTTGATTAATTTTTTTATTACATATATGAAAATCGCTAACCTAAAAAATTGTCCAAGATTACTTTTTGAAAATTAGTTTTTTAGCCAAACTCAATCCGCTAACTATCAAACACTACCATCAACGGATCGGATGAAGATGATCAGACCTAAAACATCCCAAATCTCTGATGTTACCCAAAACATCTGATTTCCAGACTAGCCTGTATCATCTTGTAGATTAATATAATGTTTTTCATGTAATTTTTTCATGTTTCACGAGTCCTATATACGAAAATTCACAAAATTCATATATGATCCGGAAATAATGTAAACAGATGATAAAATATTACTATGTACTCACGTTCAAGTGTTGAGTATCAATTCCAGAAACATAAATATCTAGGATTAATTATATTTTAAAAAAGTGCCGGTAAAAATTAAACTCCCTGAGATAAATATACTCTGAGTTTTCAGACTTACAATCATGTTAAGATAGATGGGAGAAATGGAGAGAGACTAGAGTAAGTGTATGAGATGTTGGGGTCATTTAAGAGGATAGAATGTCATAAATAGGTGGAGGTAGAGTTATTTCTCGAGTCGGTGTGATTCGGTTTTTCTGATTGCAACCACCGTCACAGTATTTAGTGTCTTCCTACTCACATTCATCTCATATATTACTTTGTCTGGGAACAGTTTTTGCTCATGCTTCAATTACAAAGTTCGACTGAAATTAAAAATTTGCCAGAGACTGAAATAAATTATAGTATTATGCTCGGAGAAATCGAGAATCAAAACTAATTAGTATGAAAAAAAATACTGATTCAGAATTTATTGAAAATTTATCAGAACTTTTTTTGATAGATCGAAGATTTAATCAAATTAAAGTGTAATGATTTTTTTAATAATTAATTAGTGATTAATCACGAATTTTTAAGTAAATCAGGAATTTTAAAAACATTGAGGAGTGGTATTCGAGTTTAGTGTTATTTTTCTGATTTTTAAATCTTCAACTTTTTTAATTTTAATATCTGATTTATTATTATAAAACTATGAATTACTGCTACACATCTAACTAGATTAAAACTGTAGTATAATTTAATAAAATAAAATATGTAATAAAAATAAAATATAAGTCAAGTGCCAACCTGTGAGTACGGCCCCGGTTATGTAACAAGACAAATGCCGTACGCTTCCCAAAATAATCGCCATCTGCGCATCAACACGCGGCGCCAATTCATAATACAATGTTTACAAATAAATCAATAATATTTAAATTAATATATTTAATTGTAAATATAAATATCCTGTTAAAACAATTATGATCTTCGAAATAAAATTATTTCCATCATCAGTCTAGCCAAACAATTTATACTTCCTCCATCCTCCTAAGTTATATACATTGGAGGACGGGGACGTGACACAGACTTTAATGCTCCAGTAAAATATAGTTTCATAATTTAATTTTAAGATTTTTTCAATCTGAATAAAAATTTGAATGTTACTTTTATTCAGAAAAAATATTTAAAAATAAGTCATGGAACTATTTTTTATAGAAGTATTGAAGTGCGTGTCAAGCGGTGAAAAAGAAACGTATAGAATTAAATGGAACGAGGAGTAGATATTACCCGGTGAGATCTCGTTGAACTGAAACACGATCACTTGCCGATCCCGCACGTGAGTGACCGACGGACTTACCACGTGTGAAACCCCAAAAAGGAGAGGCAAAATCAGTTTAACGGCAGTTAATTAGGTATGAAGTTAAACCAGTTAAATCATAGGAGTAGTAAGTATTTACTTGTCTTAATTTCACTTAACAATTGTACATCTTTAATCACCAAAATTAGGCGCAAAATCTCTCCCTCTATTTTCCCACTCTCTCCTACTCTATAAAACAACCTCTCCTCTCATTCGACTCCACTCCCTCGTTCCAGAGAGAGAAACCACATTAATCCAGAGAGAGAAAGCTAGCTTGAGCTCTCGGCTCCACAACTATGGTGCTCTCATTGAGGTTATCCTACGTTCTTTGCATGCTTTTGCTGCTTTCTAGTGCCAAAGCTGTGGTGCTAGTTGATGAGGAGCATCCACAATCGAGGTTCGTATTTAAACGTCGATATAACATGCGAGAGTGTTGTGCACCGGATACGTTTTTATACATTGTTATGTATTACTCGACATATTTAGTTTGTTGATTCTATTGCAACCATGAGCATTTTAGCTGAACTAAGTGGACTATGTTCCGTGCGATCTCTGTTTTTGAGTTGAATTTGTTTATCTCGACATGTGAGAGTATTGTACACCGGATACGTTCTCGTGCATTGCGGTTTTTTGTCAAGTTTGTTGATTTTATTGCAATAGATTGGGAATTTGAAAATTTAATCAAGTTACCATGAGCATATTAGCTGAATTGAGTTACAGAGCTCTGTTTTTCGTCAAGTTCTGATTATTTTTCTCGTCAAATTGATCTATGATTCCGGTGATTGCAGCGATGAAAGAACGACGCCGTTGGAGAGCTTAAGCAACACGACAATGGCAGTCCATAAGTATGTACTACTCCTCTGTATCTTACCCGCATTTTCAATTCTATTTGCATGAATCCTGACCGTCGGATTTATTCTATTTTATATTTCCTGAAAATCTGAACCGCTTAGATTGGATCTGTAGTTAAATAACTGTACCGTAGAAATGAAATCGGGAATCACAGTTGATCGATAAGCCAACCGATTCAGAATTTATAGATAATTTATCAAATTTTTTTGAATAAATCAAAGATTTTTAATCAAATTGGAATTTAATCGATAAATTGGTGAATTGTTTTTTATGAATTAATCAGATATTTTTTAATAAGTATAGGACTACCCTTCACATGATCCATCCTTGGTCTGTAAAATGAGATTTTCGTAGGCTATTTACGTAATTTCGCTACTCGAAATGATTTTTTTTTCTTCGCTACTTTTGTGGTCTTGAGCCAATGGCATCTCTTAAATTCCTTTTCCGGTGGGAATTGTCTCGAGCACTGTGTGTTTTAGAACGTACGGTGTCGTTTTTAATTACAAATGGGATCAGTCCACATGATTGCTCTTTATGAAACATCGCAATATTGCATCTCCTGCTTTAACTTTAAGTCTCCCAGCCAACCAGTGCTTTTACTACTGCCCCAAAATCCCGTACCTTATTTTTTTCAAACCGTCCAAACCCCCAACTTGATGCATACCTGATACATACCGAATAAATCCTTAACCCGATATGTTTTGACACAAAATTATTCACGATTGAATACATGTTGATTCGTATTTATAATGATAACTCATTATGTTTCTTCAAAAAAAATGATACATTATGTTCTGACACAAATTTATATTAGTTGATTCGTGTTTATAAAGGTATTCAAACTAATCGATACGAGATGCACAAAATAACATTTTGTCGGTGTTGTCGAATTTAATTTTGCAGGCATGAGCATGCAGTGGAAGATCCTGAAGCAATAGCAACCATGGTGAACATGTAAGTCTCTCTACTTGACTACTTGCATGAATTTAGCACAACAAAATATATTTATTTTCAGTCTGCCAGGATATATTTTAATTGTTGTTGCTTGAAATTTAGTCAATTTTTCACTGAGAGTCCATGTGGTTTCAATAAATGTGAAGGAAGGGTCACATGCAGATTCTGGAGAACATAGTAGTAACATTTTTAATTTTGTTCAGTATTTTCCCACCTACTCAGTTGCCTTTCCTTTAAATTTCAACCCTTATTCTTTGGCTTTATTTGTTGCTTCAACTTTTGGTCAACATAGATCTTGACTTTAAATTTAAAATTTTTTATTTTCTTGCAAATTCAAGATCCATGGACTTTGAATCTTGATTCCGTGAATACGTTACTGGTGAGCCTGAACTCTGATACTATACTATGACTATGACTAATTCTTCCAAAAGCTTTAGATGTCGGGAGAAGAGATTTTCATACTATACTATGACTATGACTAATTCTTCCAAAAGCTTTAGATGTCAGGAGAAGAGATTTTCAGGATCATATATTATTCTAAAAATTACTTTCTCGAGAGAGTAAGATGTACGTGGATCTGAAATGATTCGAGCAAAGATGCCGTTCTATGATATGAACATTTCTGAAACGACATGACTCTGCTATTAGATTTCACATGCCTTTACAGATGCGGTGATCTGTGAGTCTGTGACCTTCCATGTTCTCCATACTCTTGCATGGCATTCCATTTATTTCATGTTCTTCTTGCCAGACTACCCATGGTACTAACATGTCCTTGTAATTTCACACACAGATCCGCACATTACGCATTTAATTCGATTACAGTAGTATAAGAATGAAATATTTTGCTTCTAGTTCTGGACAAGTTTAGGCTTGTTACAGAGTAATGCAGTTTTACCGCAAAGTGAATTTGATACATTATTGTACTTTTTGAACATGGTTGGGCACATGGGTGGATCTAGTAAGAAACGGGGGAAAACGTGTCTCCCCTAAATTTTTTTGACATTTTTTCACCATTCTAAGTTTTACAAAAAATTATAGAAATATCACCACAAAATTTAAAAATATATAGATGTTTTCAGAAAATCTGGTTGGTGCCCTCGAGATTTGAATCCTAGATCCGCCCCTGGATAGTCACATTACGGGACTGATTGTACCTAAGATCATGTTATGGATGGGAGAACAATAAATATGATTATCCTGCAGAATGCCAGTATCCGAAGGACATCATCGTATTAATGGCTTTTGATCAATGCAAGACATGCCTGGCCATACTTATGATTCAATGACCCTATGTTTTAGCTAATATATGATGATTTGAGTAGAATTATATGATGATCTGGCTAAACTGACTGGAGTTCATGAAATATGCAGGGCAATTAAGAATAGCACTGAAAGGAGGAAGCTGGGATTTTTTTCATGTGGTACAGGGAACCCTATTGATGATTGCTGGCGCTGTGACCAGAATTGGGCACGTAACCGTAAGCGCCTTGCCAACTGTGCCATTGGCTTCGGACGCAGTGCTGTTGGTGGCCGTGATGGCAAGTACTATGTTGTCACAGACCCGAATGATGATGACCCTGTGAACCCGAGACCAGGAACTCTGCGTCATGCTGTGATCCAAGACAAGCCTTTATGGATTGTCTTCAAACGCAGCATGGTGATCACGCTAAAACAAGAGCTAATTATGAACAGCTTCAAAACTATTGATGCCCGAGGACACTCTGTCCATATTGCAAACGGCGCTTGCATTACTATTCAGTTTGTCACAAATATTATTATACATGGACTTAACATCCATGATTGTAAACCGACTGGCAATGCCATGGTTCGAAGCTCACCAAGTCATTACGGTTGGAGGACAATGGCTGATGGTGATGCTATCTCCATTTTCGGATCCAGCCACATTTGGATTGATCACAATTCCCTCTCCAACTGTGCTGATGGCCTAGTCGATGCTATAATGGGATCGACTGCAATTACAATTTCTAACAACTACTTCACTCACCACAATGAGGTAATTAACCAATGCTTTCATAATTTTCTCATTATTCTTAATCACGTTCTAAAACAAGTAGATTAACTAGTATATATCAACAGGTGATGCTGTTAGGCCACAGTGACACCTACGCAAGAGACAAGGTCATGCAGGTCACAATTGCTTACAACCATTTCGGAGAGGGCCTTATGCAGAGAATGCCAAGGTAATTTAATGCCACCCTCACCAAATTTGAATTAGGGGAATGATATTATACCAATTATTTAGTAGTGCTGATTCGATGCATTATTGATTTGCAGGTGCAGGCACGGATACTTTCATGTGGTAAACAATGACTATACCCACTGGGAAATGTATGCCATTGGAGGCAGTGCTGATCCTACAATAAACAGCCAGGGAAACAGATATCTTGCCCCCTCAAACCCTTTTGCTAAGGAGGTCAGTCGATGAAGCAAAAAAGTCTAAAAAGACAGGACATACAAGAAAGACAGATTTCTATGATTGTGTCAATGTTTAAACCTGATTGGTTTGAATGTGCAGGTGACCAAGAGAGTTGATCAAAATGCGCACAGATGGAGGCACTGGAATTGGAGATCAGAAGGTGACCTGATGCTCAACGGAGCTTATTTTACTCCATCTGGTGCTGGAGCTTCAGCCAGCTACGCCAGGGCCTCAAGTCTGGGCGCAAAGTCCTCTTCCTTGGTCGGATCTCTTACCTCTAATGCTGGTGCTCTTACCTGTCGTAGAGGCCGCCAATGTTAACACCAAGCCCAAACATCTGTCAAAAGAAAACCACAAAATTACCATTACAAAAAAAAATGATGATAACAGATTACGGTTTTCCTTTACCCTATACATTACGATACAGCAACATCCAAGTCAGTACAAGTCCAGTAGCTCAGGTCAGTATCAGCCAAGTCTCTTCATTTGGTAAATGTACACATCATTTTACTAAGTATTTACACCATTGTTCCCCGCGATCAACCTCTGGCCTGCTTCAACGGATAATTTGCAATACAAGGAGCAGGCACAGAAGCGTTGTTCCTCCACTTCTCTTGATTGTTTATCATCTTGAAATCGGTTACTTCTTATCAGATTAATCCTTCTGTTAAACGAAGAAAATTTTCATTTGTAGACGCGATTCGGAGTTCAGGGCTCAGACCCTTCAATTGAAATGTAATTATGATTTTACTAGCTTATACTCTGCTCTGTTTCATATTGTAAATCTCTGTCATTTGTTAGTCTTTAAACTATCGATTCATACAGGGTTAAAGCTCTAAACTTTCCTTCTTACATAGAAGGGACGAACTATTCGCCAATCTTTTTTATTTTGTTAGTAAGGTCTACTATCCACCAATCTTAGTATAAAACCGAAAGAATGCAATTTGTTTCAAGTTTAATTGATCCGGTCAGTAAAAATCAGAGTTTTCGATCCCGTAAATAGAACGAGAGAGATATCATTCAACTGAAAGGAGTCGCTGGTATCTTTGATTACAAAGATCCGTGACTTGACACCAAACTATATGCACTTTTTTATAACGAAAATACAAAAAATGTCTAAATCTGGCGCTTTTTTATAACCAAAATACCAAAAAGTCTAAATCTCGGATAAGCGACGTGATTCGAAACATTCACATTAAAAAGCAGGTATTGTGTCTTTCAACGATAAAATATTATGAAAAGATTGCTGTAAAAAGCAGTTGTCAGATGACCCATCTTTCAATTACATTTAGGGGTGGATCTAGAAAGAGGCACTGGGGACAAGTGTCCCCCCTAAATTTTTTTTTATTTTTTATTTTTTACATTTTTTCACCATTCTAAATTTTGAAAAATTATAGAAATGCCTCCACAAAATTTAAAAATATATAGACGTTTTCCGAAAATTTGCTTGGTGTCTCCCTAAAGTTCGAATCCTGGATCCGCCCCCTGATTACATTGCATGAATGCTTGTAACATGTAATGACATAGTAGTTTTGACACCCTTGTTGGGTTGTTGGCAATGCTTCAGTAAACATAAACTTCAACTGGGCCAAAACAAGAATCTCTTAGACTAACTGATCCAAATCAGTTAAACCTAGCCCAAAAGAGGCCCATTTCATGCATCCATTTTGTTCAGCAGCCTTTCCAGCAAGTCTGGCAAAAATGGTGATTTCAAACACACACTTGTGTGTTAGTGTGTGTAAAAAGCATAAAAGTAAACTACTGAAATGGAGTGTTGACAAAACAAAATGTGAGTAGATTCCTTTCTGGGGAGCTTCCCAAATTTTATATGTTCTTGAGCTTTGAGCTCTCAGTATGGGAGGTGAGGTGATTATTATTTGCTTCATCTCCTTTTTGGTCTTTGCCTTGAGCCTTGAACACAATTACTAAACAATGTATAATGTTCAAGAAATTAGGGGTGCCTTTGAATTTTAATATATGGATGCACATCATCATAATGATTGATTAATTTTAATTTATCTGCAGCTAGTCTATATACAGGAACAATTCCGCTCAGATAACGAAATTATCATCATTCTATCCGCTTACATTCTATCTCGTAAAAGAAATATTTACTCTACCACATCATTCTCACCGCTCTATTTCTATCTTGTTATTCAGTTGAGTTCGTAAAAAAAATATACCGGATATCTTGTTTCATTACTCTTACTGAGTTCGTAAAAAAATACATAGAGTATACTAATCACATGAGTTCAGTTTAACATATTCTTTTTACTTTTATTTATATTTCACTTATTAATGAATTACTCCTATGATTTTCTAAGATTCCTTGCTCAAAATAGAGTTCACACGTCACATGTTTCAACCTCAAATTTGAAGTTAGTGTTTTAAACTGTCGGAAATCATACCTACTGGCTTGATTAAGAAGCCAAACTCACTTACTACCATTAATCCCTTCTCTTAAACCTAAAAATTCCCATAATCACAAAAGTAAACTCATGTTCATCTTCTCATCATTCAGCCTGAAGAATGAAGTTATCTTGAAAATAATGTAGATCACAAAATAGAAAATAAATCACTACATAAAAATCGAAATTAAGACTAAATTATGGGTGTGTTTGTACAGTGGAAGTAGAAGCCGCTTCTGGCTTTTGCTTTTCTTGACCCGTTTGTGTAAAAAAGTAGAAGCACTTTTAAAAAGTTCATAATGCTAGCTTTTCTCTCACAGCTTCTACTTCTTTTCCAAATATTTTATTAACTTATTTATTTCTCACTTCTAATCCACTTCTTTACTTTAAGCATGAAATTACTTTTTTTAAGATTGCCCAAAGTATCTCACTCGAAAGTACGGTCTAGAAAATACATTGTTTCAGCGAATACTTTAACTGCTAACAAACCTTGTGATGAATTCAAAGCTTAAGGCTCGATTACCAATAAGGAAAAACCACCCTTGCTGCTGAGTAATTTTGAGGAAAACCATGCAAGAACACATGCATGCTACTGTAAAATGTTCATTTGAAATTTTTTTAGTACATGAAGAAAACAGTTTAATAAAATAAAGGGGAGCACACAACACATAGCCCCGAGGCAAACATGGTGGAGATAATGTGGGTTGTAAATTTTCTTCACATTTTTCGAAAAAATAATCACAGTTGTTTATATTCCAATCCGGGTTTTAGATATCGTTTGATTTTTCTGCACACGTTATTAAATATTTGATCGGATAGTTAAAATTATTATAAAACTCGGGTTAATGACTGAGAGCTATACTACTCCTATAAGCTGGAGGAAGATTGCTTATGAATGAAGTGAGTGTAGAGATACAGAAATATAGTGAGCCCCAATGCACACTTAGAGAAGAGTAGTTTGTGATTTTGAGGTTATTGCAAATGCCAATGTTGAAGGCTTGTTATCACCTCTTTTTACTCACTGTTGTATTACAATGTTCTGTTCTTTCTGCACAAAACAATGAGGTTTCTGTGTTACTTTCTTGGCTTGCTAAGTCTTCTGTGAAAAATCCTGCATTTGCAGATTGGAGTCCTTTGGATTCAAGTCCTTGTAATTGGTCTTATGTCACTTGTTCAGCACAAAAGTTTGTTACTGAAATTGATATTCAGTCCATTCAGCTTTCCTTGCCCTTTCCTGCTAATCTGTCTTCTCTTCGATTCCTCGAAAAATTGACCATTTCTGGGGCTAATCTGACTGGAACAATCCCAGTTGAGATTGGTGATTGTGCTTCACTTGTTTCAGTTGATGTTAGTTCAAATGGTTTTGTTGGTAGTATTCCAAGTTCCATTGGTCAGCTTCAGAACCTGGAAGACTTGATCATAAACTCAAACCAGTTGACTGGAGAAGTTCCTGTGGAGCTTGGAAATTGCAGCAGTCTCAAGAATCTTGTGATTTTTGATAATCAGTTGAGTGGGGTTCTTCCAGTTGAGCTTGGGAATCTTTTGGAGTTGGAGTCTTTAAGAGCTGGAGGGAATAAAGAGATTCAAGGGAAGATACCAGAAGAGCTTGGAAACTGTCAGAAACTGATTGTTTTAGGCCTCGCGGATACGAAGATTTCAGGGTCGATTCCAGCTTCATTGGGTAAGCTACGCAATCTTCAGACGCTGTCAGTTTATACTACATTGTTATCAGGAGAGATACCTTATGAACTAGGTAACTGTTCTGAGCTTATTGACTTGTATTTGTATGAAAATGATCTCTCTGGCTCAATTCCGAAGGAATTAGGCCAGCTTCAGAAGCTAGAAAAAATGTTGCTTTGGCAAAATAATCTTGTTGGGGATATTCCAAGTGAGATTGGCAACTGCAAAAGCTTGAAGATAATTGATCTTTCTTTGAATTTTTTGTCTGGTAGCATTCCTGATTCATTTGGTCAGCTTACAAATATGCAAGAACTAATGCTGAGTAACAATAATATCTCTGGTTCAATTCCATCACTTCTTTCCAATGCTACAAACCTGGTACAATTACAGGTTGATACTAATCAGTTATCGGGTTTGATTCCCTCGGAGTTGGGGACTCTAAAAGAGCTGGAAGTTTTCTTTGCTTGGCAGAACAAGCTAGAAGGCATTATACCTTCATCATTGGCTGGTCTCAGAACCCTCCAAGCTTTGGACTTGTCTCATAATTTTCTTACTGGTAGCTTGCCTCCTGGTTTATTTCAGCTGAAAAATCTAACAAAGATTCTCTTGATTTCGAATGAGATATCAGGTCCTATCCCACCAGAGATAGGTAGTTGTAGCTCCCTTGTTCGTCTTCGACTTGTTGGTAATAAAATCAGTGGAGAAATTCCCAAGGAAATTGGCTTACTTGATAGCATCAGTTTTCTTGACCTCTCTGCAAATCAACTTACAGGGCCAGTACCAGATGAGATTGGTAAATGTACACAACTGCAAATGCTAAATCTTAGCAATAATAGTCTTGGAGGCTCGCCGCCTAGCACTCTTTCTTCTCTCAGTGAGCTTCAAGTCCTGGATCTTTCAATGAACCGGTTTAAAGGTCCGATTCCAGGGAATCTCGGGCAACTTGATTCTCTTGAAAGACTGGTGCTTGCTAGAAATTTTTTCTCTGGCTCAATCCCCTCATCATTAGGCCAATGTTCAAATTTACAATTGCTCGATCTTAGTGGAAATGGTCTCTCCGGAAACATCCCAGTACAGCTGTTTAACATTGAGTCTCTAAGTATTGCTTTGAATTTAAGCTGGAATGAATTAACTGGTGAAATCCCACCTCAGGTTTCTGGTCTTAACAAGCTATCTGTACTAGATCTTTCACACAACACTTTCAGTGGAGAGCTAATGGCACTTTCTGGACTAATCAATCTTGTTTCTTTAAATGTTTCTTACAACAATTTCACTGGTTATCTTCCAGACAACAAGGTTTTCAGGCAGTTATCTGGATCAGAATTGGCTGGAAACAAAGGCTTATGTTCAAGGGGGCGCGAGTCATGTTTCTTGAGCAATGATGCAGGTACGGGGCTGTCAGGGCCGAAGAATTCCAGGAGATCGTTAAGGCTTAAACTTGCGATAGCCTTTCTAGTTTTGGTTACTGTGGCATTGGTGATTCTTGGTGCACTAGCAGTTTTAAGGGTTCGAAAGGCGGAAACAGATGAAAGTAATTCTGAAATGGGAAGAGGAAGTTCATTTCCCTGGCATTTCACTCCATTTCAAAAGCTAAATTTTGCAGTTGATCAGATATTGAGATGCCTAGTTGAATCCAATGTGATTGGAAAGGGCTGTTCTGGGATAGTTTATCGTGCTGAACTTCACAATGGTGAAGTCATTGCTGTCAAAAAACTGTGGCCTACTACAGTAGCATCCAGATACTGTCCAAAGGACAATGTTCAAATTAGTAGAGGGGTTCGTGATTCTTTCTCGACTGAGGTTAAAACATTAGGCTCAATCAGACACAAGAACATTGTCAAATTCTTAGGTTGTTGCTGGAACCAAGATACGAGATTGCTCATGTACGAATACATGCCTAATGGGAGCTTAGGAAGTGTACTTCATGAAAGAAAAGGTTGCAAATTGGAGTGGGATACACGGTATCGTATAATTTTAGGAGCTGCTCAGGGGATAGCCTACTTGCACCATGACTGCGTCCCTCCAATTGTTCACAGAGACATTAAGGCCAATAACATTCTCATCGGTCTTGAGTTTGAGCCTTACATTGCTGATTTTGGCCTTGCCAAACTTGTTGATGATAATGATTTTATTCGATCTTCAACGACTCTTGCAGGTTCTTATGGATATATTGCTCCAGGTCAGTTGCATTTTCATTTCTTTCTCTGCATTTTCCATAATCAATTTAGAATTTTTTATTCTTTTTAGGGATGATCAATTACAGAAATTTAAATACTAATGACATGCCTCCACCGAGGCCTAAAACCTCAGCCTTGCAGATCAATTGATTATTGTTGGGACTTAAATTATTGTATGCTTGCTGCAGAATATGGCTACATGATGAAAATAACAGAGAAGAGCGACGTTTACAGCTTTGGAGTCGTCATGTTAGAGATATTGACAGGAAAACAACCAATTGATCCGACCATTCCAGATGGTCTCCACATTGTAGATTTTGTGAGGCAAAGAAGAGGCAAAATTGGAGTGCTCGATCAATGTTTACAAGGCAGGCCAGACTCCGAAACTGAGGAAATAATGCAGACTCTAGGAGTGGCTTTGCTCTGTGTCAATCATTCTCCAGATGATAGGCCTACAATGAAGGATGTTGCAGCAATGCTGAAAGAGATCAGACAAGACCGCGAAGATGGAGCAAAAATCGACATGATTCTTAAAGAATCTGCTTCAAGTGAGGGACAGATGATCAATAACAGTGCTAAGGAAGGACCATCTTCTACACCAAGACAATGCATGTACTCGAAAAGCAACAATTCCAGTTTCTCTGCATCATCACTGCTCGACTCTTCGTGTTCTAATTCAAAAGTGTTTCTCAAGTAGATAACAATGATCTATCAGTTGTAGATTTCCAAGATTGTGATCATTCTCTGATGTTGCATTTTCATTTCTCAGAAAAAAATAGATAGTATTTCGACATTAAGTCTCTTTTATCCTTTTAATAGTACCGTGTTACAGATTTAAATTTCGAGCAAAGACATAAATACCGATAATTACAAGAATGAAGAAAAAAACTCAGATTGCTACATATCAGTCTTTCAGAAATTTTTTGAATATTTCAGCCTGTTTCTTAATTTTTTCAAGAAAATCCTCCTTAGCATCATCAACAACATCGGAGAGATTATCTTTAATTTTTCGGGTGTTTTTGCTGATTGAATCCCATGCATCTTCAGCAGTTTCTTTAGCCTTCTCAGCTAACTCTTCTGCAACATCCTTTCCTTTTTCAGCTGCATTTTTCGCTTTTTTAGCCACCTTCATCAAATTAAACAAACACAACATTGTCAACATACGATAATTAAGTCTGTCAACTACTTATAATTACTCAATTAATTTATTTTCTCAGAATTATATAGCAAAAAAATAAAAAATGTATGTGTGAGAGAGATCAGAGATGCTTAGTTATTACATTTTCTGCAGCACAAGTAGCTTGCTTTCGTGCATCATGGCCAGCTTTCATCGTCTCATTGGCTCCTTTTTTCGCGGCTCCTGCTGCTTTATCATATTTTGCAGTTGCATAGCCGTGTTGTGTAATTAGCTGCTACAAATTTATCAAAACATCTTTATATATCACAATAAAATTTAACTCATTAACTCATTTTCTTATAATTTGGGGTAAGGTTAGCTTGCATCCAAAACTTGACACAACTTTCAAATACGGTTGGTTTGGTTTACTACCAAATGCAAAAAATAATCATTCAAAAGTAAACAATTTGTGCTGGTTACCCAGATAGGTCTCGGAGCAAGTCCAACAGATGCCCTTGAGCTCCAATGTCTCCGCGTAATTATCATTTTATTACCTGTTTGAATTTTTGCAAGGCAAATTCGAAGAGCCATGCTTGCGAATCTATGATATTATTACCTGTTTGGATGTTGGAATTTTGTTGTCTAAGCATTATTATGGCCGAGTCTTATTTTTGGTATTTTGTTCTATAAGCGCTTTAAGAGGCTGGCCCTCTGTTTATCAGAGGCTATTACTATAATCATTAGAGCGCCATATGTTATTGGTATACATTAGTTGTTGACTCGGGTTTGTTTATAAAGGCTTCTAGTCAGTGTCTTAAAAAACACATTATGGAATTGGGGTCTAAATTGCTTCGATTTTATACTCGGTGGGTGATTAAATGTTAGTATTACGCTTACTGATATGCTTAAAATTTTGCTTGATCGCTTAAGCGCTAGAAGTTCCCTCCAGCGCTTAGAACTGATTTGCGCTTGTTACAACACTACTAGCATTTTATAACTCACGGATGTGGGATTTAACAGTATCGTATACAAATACTAATATTTTATTACACAGAGCAGAAGGAAAAACAGTAGAGAAACAATCATATAGTTGAGGTTGCAGAGCTGCAGAGAAAGAATTTATGACAATTTTTACAGCAGCAGCAGTAGTACTGCAGAAAGCGCAGACTATCTGACCAATTCGCATTTAGTTTTCACCCAATTCACAGCTAGCGCTAACTAACCTCTTCATACTGCTCAACTTCAATCCAGTGTCCGGCCAGTTCAAGCTGTCATGCATATGCCTGCAACTGCAAGGCTCATATATACTATCTACTACTCCCTCCGTCCATTTTTACATGTCCATTTTGACTTTTGACCAGTCAAATTGATTATATTTTGACTGAACTTTACATGTATTAGATAGTTGAGAAAAATAATATAAATTATACCATTAGAAAGTATATTTAGTCTATTTTAATATGCAAGTTTCAGTTTTTAGAAATAATGAGTAGATAATTTGTAATGTTTAGTCAAAAATTGGTCAATTTAACTCCTCGAAAAGCAAAATGGACATGTAAAAGGGGACGAGGGAGTACCTTGCATGTTCGCTCTCAGTGCTGCACATGCACATGCCCGTAAACTAAATTCATCTTTCTTATGTTTTAATACCAGTACGCGAACTAGTAGTAACACTCTACACTCACAGAGTCACAGGTTGGTTATTTATAGTTGACAGCGGCGGAACCTAAGGGGCTAGAGGCTCTAGCCGGACCGAATTTCAAAATTCAGTAAAATTTCTTTTTCAAATCCTAACGATTAGTTAAATATTAGTAGGGTTGTAATTCGATCCGGACTATCCGGTGCCCTATCTTATATTCAGTTCGAAAATATGATGTATGTCCCTCATATCCGTTTTAAAAATGATCAGATCTTGCGCAAATATTAAATTTGAACCAAATATGATCTTGGCTGGATATGAGTCTGCTCATATTAGGCCTCATATTATTTTTCATATGATCCTACCCGAATACCTGAATACTTGAATATGATTCAGGGTTCATTTTCGATCCGAACTCATATACAGATTATATTTTAAACTCATTAGATTCGTAAGTAAATAGTCATCATCTTAAAAAAAATTAATATTTTATTTAAGTTTAAATCTTCCTAAAATATGATTTATTCACCGTGATAATGCATGTTATCTTCATACATGTAAGAAAATACGATACTAACTCATATTCTGTTTAGATCCGACAACAAGTGATATGCGATATCACCTGGATCATTTTATAGCTCTGAATTTTAGCCCCCTTCCTGGCTCGACCAATGCTCCGAGAGGTGAACAGTGGCCTTCGACATAAGTTTGACAAAATAACTGTCTACTAGGTAAATTTAAATTCCGTTACGAGTACAATTTATAATGCCCACACCTACACAACTTTAGATACGAATTACTACTTCGTACCTGTGCGTGCTGTGTAGTAAAAGCATGACAAATTACTGTCGAATTGAATATCGAAATTTAATGCCAGCTAACCGTAAATAAATGCTGTCGAAAATTAAATGAAATCTACAACATGTGCCCTGTTCCAATCTGCCTATAAAACGAGAATCAGAAAAAAGTTGTTATCAAAAATAAAATACCATATCTAGCTAGCAAGAACTGAGAAGCAAGTGAGATCAGATATGGCAAAGTGGCTTTCAAGCTTCATGTTACTATTTGTTGCACTTGTTGCAAATGTTGCAGCAAGAGACATTGCGAAATCTGGCCTTAATGACCAAAAAAATGTTGTCAATTTCGGTGGTCTTGGATCCTACAGCGGGGTTGGCAATAATGGTTTGCCTTTTGGTGGCGTTGGGGGCGGTGTAGGCACGGGTGCAGACATCGGTGGCATGACGGGCCTGGCTGGCGTTGGGGGTGGTATTGGCACAATGCCTAGTGCAGGTGGTGGTTTGCCAGCTTTTGGCACTGGCATTGGGGGTGGTATTGGGACGATGCCTAGTGGTGGTGGTGCGGGTGGTGGTTTGCCAGCTGCAGGTGGGGTTCCTGCTGTTGGCGGTGGCGGTGGCTATCCTGCGGTTGGTGGTGGTGGTGGCTATCCGGCAGCAGGAGCCAGCACTGGAGGTCTTCCATAGGGTTAATTAAGTTAACTAAGTACGTTGCATGGGGCGCTATGGTTTGTGTAGTAGTATTGTTTAAGGCTTAGTGAGTTGCTTGATAATCAAGTGTTTCTAATTTGTTTGGTTTCTGAAACTTTGTTTTTTTGTTTTGAGTTATGTACTTCTTAATTTTTTGTAATAGTTTGTTGGCCTGGAATAAAAAAATTATTAGAAAATTTATGAAAATATCTCTGTTTTTAGATTTATTTTCAAGAATACGAACAAAGTTGCAACTAAGATTACAGTAGTTGATTAGTGTGAAGCTACCATTTTCGGAATTGATGTAGGCTGGATTACTCGAGAAACTTTTGTATTCATTTTCATTTTCAAAAGTCCTTGCATTCAGGGGGTTAAACAGTCCGGAAACAATGCGGCTATTTGTTTAACTCTTTTTATTGTTTATCAACCTGATTGCATTGTCAGTTGGGGATTTGTCTCGACTAAACTTGTTTTAATTTAATGGAATGAATTTGCATTTTGTCAAAAAAAAAAAGGATTACAGTTGATTTTCATGTATACGAGTTCCAAACGAGGTTGCAAATTAAGTTGTACCGTATTTTTGAAAATAATTTTTATAACTTGAGTATTTTCAAAAAAATCCAAAATTATATTAAATGCTAGAATCAGTTTATGTATTCGACTGACTATATAATCTTATTTTCGGATTTTATTTACAAACAATGCTAGAATATTCAATATTAGAACTCGATGGATAAGTTGGACACCAAACTCCAAACGATCTCAAATCGGTCATTTAAATAAATTATATGTATTTTTAATTATGAGTTTAAAGAGTAAAAATATTATTTACATATTTTTCCTAAATATTATCATAACCAAGTACGATGTTATGATTTCTAATATTTATAATAATTTATTTAGATTTATCAACTTTATTTACTATTCATTTTAATCAAAACAAAGAAATCAATTATATAATAAAAAATTTTGAGATATCGAAAAAAGAGAGGTAGTTTATATGAAATGGGAAAGGGAACAATAATGATGAGAATTATGACAAAAATAAATAAATAATGAATATTCGATTTGATAATTGTATTTATTTCACCACCCGCTAACCAGGCCCTTACCTCCAACATGAATGTCATGAAACACATAAAGTCCATTATCAAATAGAAAACAACCCATCCAACAAAAACACCCAGGCCCATAGTTAAATGGCTTTAAGCCCAACTTTTGTCCCTCCAAAATCAAAACCACCGTCTCTGCTCTCTCCCTTCTTCCCCTGGCCCCCTCTTGAAACGCCCCCAAACAGCTGAAACAAATCAACTTATAAGCCGATTATTTTTACTTATCAATGGTGGGAGCGGCAAAGAAGAAGTGCAAAGTATGCGAAGAAGCTGACTCAAAATACAAGTGCCCTGCTTGTCTTATTCCTTAGTAAGCCCCCCTCTTTCTTTATTTTTATTTTTCTCATAATATTTTTTTTTTCTGTTAATTTTTGGTCAGGACTTATTTATTAGTAAAATCTTGAGATGGGGTTTGATTATTTTTTGATTTTTTGGATTTTGCAGCTGTTCTTTGGGTTGTTTCAAGAAACATAAAGGTGGGATTTTTAAGGGTTTTTGAGTTTATTGCTTTTTGATTCTGTATATATGAATTGCTAATGTATGTGGGTTATATAAAGATTTTGTTTTTTGTGTTTATTAGAAATGGCATTGTGTATGTGCAAAAGTAATTGATTAGAATTGGCATTTTTCGATCAATTTGAAACCACGGTGTCAGAATTTGTTTACCTTGTTCAGCGTTTAGAATTACTGAATTAGTTGGTTTGGTCTGTGTAACACACACACACACGTGACATTGCTACACTCGAGTCTAACTAAGACACAAGTTAATGTCTAATTTATGAGTTCTTGTAAAATTAATCTGGTAAACCTGATATTCCTTAAAAATATTTAATATGGGCCATAAGGCTGAATATTATCTGTAGAGACAGGATCTAGCGATCCACACTTTTATCCCAAACAATGGGTTGTCGGGTGAAGGAAATGCTAAATATTTATGATTCAATTAAACCCTCCTACCACGTTAAGGTTTAAGGGGGAGCTGGTAACTTAATGATAAAGCTCATTTTGACTTGTACAAATCTACAGAAGTTCAGTGCGTTAAGGAGGAGGCAGAACCCGCGGAAGAAAAAATTGGTGAGGGTCTTTCTCCTTAAACTCTGCATCTTTGCTTTTATTTTGTTTTAGATTGTTGACAGATATCACACTTGGAGATACGTACCTGTTATTGACTTTTTGTTGTAAACCTTGAACCAGCACCAATAATCATGATTGAAATTGGTTGCCAACGATATACTAAATAAGTATGCATCGCCTATGTTCTCTTTACTTGCATTCATGACAGACAGTAAATTTTTTGGATCAATTAAATTTATAGCTGCTCGTCAATATAAACATTTTTTTTCCTAATGCCGATATGCTATCTATTTTCTGGATCTGTATAGTTGATCTCGACAAAGAATCAGGCATTATAGCTTCGAAAATAATTGTACTCTTTGCTGGTCAATATGTTACATAAATACTTTGCCTATTTTGTCATTTAAATTAATGTTCTGCAGACATAGGATTATAATATCAGGTTTCGTTATAAGGTCGACTAGGTGTGCAGGTCTAACATCACATGCATATCCTTATTTGCTTGAGGTTGTTTTACCAAGTTTTTTATGGGTTTACACATCTTTTATTTTTATGGAAGTTGGATATGCTATTCTGGATTCTAAAGTTTTTAATCTACATTTCTCTATTGAATTAAAACACCAGAGTCAATGTCAGGTCTTTTAATGCGTCCTTGTAAGTTGTAATGTGTCCATTCACATCAGCACATATCTGATTTTGGTAGCACAAATTGTTGAGGCTTATGTGGTAAGTTGATGTTGATTGAATCAAATACTGCAGAAATTCCATGCGTTAAGGAGGCAGTACCCGCAGAGAAAAAATTTGGTACGAGTCGTTATTCTTGAGCTCTAATTTTTAGTATTATTTATTGTAAAATGTTGAAGAATATTATTTTTGGTGCTATGATCATATGATTTCTTTTTGCTGTAAACTGAAATTCACCATGGATAATCATGTAATGGGATCGGTCAGCTTGGAAAACCTATCAAAACATGCATTTGCTTATATTCTCCACTATATGTGTATTCATGATAAATGATATTCATTTCAGTGAATCAGTTATGAAGTATATGTATAAATATATGTCGACAACAAATTCAACTTTTTAATTCTGATAATTATATTTGTAAAGGGATACAGGAACACGAATTTGAAAGCAGAACCCATGCTTAGTCATAGGATTATAGGAATGGTAGTTGACCCAGGCGGTCCTTTGATCTATTGTAAAAACAGTTTGGCATTCATTGATTCAGATATAGAATTTTTATATTGGGTTTTGCCTTATAAAAATCCACTAGGTGTGCTGGGACAACATTGTATCACATATCTGGTGAAGGTGGTTTACTATTTCAACTATGAGTTATGCCAAATTATAAATACTATACTGTTACACTGAATGCTGACTTCTGTTCGGTGCTGCTTAGTCTAAAGTGAACTGCAGTGCACTCTTTGTTGTTTGTTGCACATCCTTCGCTACACATCCCTAATGTGTCTTGCTTAGTCCAAGATCTTCTGATTCTTTACTTGAAATGGGCCTCCTTTGCTTATGCGGGGCAATGCTCTAATAATATTAGTTTGCTTACAGGCGTGTTAATAAAACTAGGTGTAAAAACCTGTAGCACCTATGTTTCATCGTATATTAATATTAATATTTGCGAAGTTCTTAATTTGAATTTGTTTCTGATTAAGTTGTTCTTCATTTACAAATTCTCTTTTCTAGCTCCAAATCCGCATGTTGAAAGGCCATGCTTTGTTGATGAACCAAGCATAGTGTTGCAGCAGTCACAACTTGAGTCCATAGGTATTTCTCATTAACCTTTTATAACATTCAAATATTAAATATATACTAAACTATATTATTGCAGCTTCTTCGAGCGAAGTTATTGATGCTTTGAAGAATGAAGAGCTTCAGAAACTCATATGCAAAATAGAAAATTCTGCAGATATTGAAAGTGTATGTACTGATATGCTAAAGATAGAAAAAAACTACTTGCCATTAACCTTTTCATATTGTACTGATAAATTAATAAGAGACTGATTACATAACATCAATTCAGTCACATTAATATATGGCGTTTTGTTGCTTTTAGGAATTTGATAAAGCAATGGAAGTGGATGCATTTCGACTTTTTACCGACAAGGTAGGTAACACCTTGTTCAGTCTTTAGAGCATCTACAATTCCAAACTAATACACCAATGTAGTGCAAGTTTTAGTGTATAACTCACTCCAATGCAACACTATTTCGATGTAAGGTTACACAAAATGAATTGGGTGACACCAAATTCTTATCCCTTGTGAGACTGTGACCCACAGCTCACTATAATAAAGTTGGAGAGCTGTAACTTGAAGAAAAGCGGTTTCGTTCCCATTTGTTACTTGCCTACCTCAGTTGAAGCTCATGCCCTAATTTCTCAATCACGGATACTTCTCCCCTTTACAAATCTTTTGTAACAAAAGACCATCATACCACTTACCAAAACATTTTCTCGTGATGTCTCTCATCTCTGGACCATTCTATCTCAGTCCAATGACGGGACCACTCCACTCGAGTGGGTTTTCATCACCCAAATGGATGCTTTATAAATTAACTCTTATGTTAATTATGATGTTACCTTCGTATCTTGGATTTCTCTACCTCCTGTTAAGTTCATTACAATGGAATTTGACCTCTTAATGTCAATTGTGAACTCTAATTATATGGCACACACGTGAATTTTAAGAATAAGCTGCACTTTGCCTGAAGGTCTGGGATTCTTGGTCTGAACTTTCACTGAACTTAATGCATTGGATTGCTATAAGATATTTTTGGGGCTACATCATGGATTATTTGGTCCTGGGAGCAACTGTCAAAGTTCTTGAATTGGCCTCATATAGTGTCATAAGAAAATCATTGACTGTGTAGCATGGATTGTTCTAATTTCTAAATGCAGAATCGATTTTTAAAGATTGTTGACATACACAAATACAAAAGACAACTCTTCGTGAACAATGAACGCTCTCATTTGCATCTTTTTTGTTGGCAGATATTATCTACCATTGGTGCGTGACAATGTCGTTCCAATGAAATATTCGCAAAAGCTACAGGACACCTGGAGGAGGATAAGGTTTGCTGAGTGATTTGGTCTTGTAACATTGATACAGTTTGAACAGTCATCGAAGTACTTTAACAGGTCTCTCAAGTTACCTGAGAAAGCTTGTTGTTCACTATCTGATGGCGAATATTTGTATAATAAAATAATTTTTTTTTTTTTTTGTCCATGAATTTCTTTAGAAGTACTAGTACAACTGTTTTATAAGTACCGTAGCTTTTTGGAACAGTAAGCTAAAATCATAAGAGTAAACATTATGATGTAGTCATCCTTATAATTTACTGAAGAATCCCTTCAAGCTAGACTTGGTGGCTGATTTAATGAACTAAAACATCAAGCTTGAGAGCTAAAAAAAACTGATCCTGATGTCAGGGGTATTTGTCAAAGTGGCCGCTGGCTGTAACAATGGCTGATAAGTAATATGCAAGATCTTTGGCCGGTTTGGCTCCACCTATTCTTTTACCAGTAATAACAATTTTATTTTCAGGAACATTGTTAAATTTACGTACCAAACTAAAGGAATTTTCAAGTCAAGCTAAAATTTGACTAACATCGTTTCAATTTTGATGCGGTCATAAATAGTTGGTTATGTTTTATGTGCGGTTGAATTTATCCAATCATTTATATATATAAATTCAACCGACATCGGTCGAATTCAATACTGCAACATGCCAAGACGAGGAGGGCCATGAATGATGGAAAATATCGACCGGGAATGATGGAATATATATCGGTCGAATTTATGTATTTTGCGGGAATTTTACAGCTTATTTAGAAATGAATTTCGAATACATTTTGAGTTAATTCAACAAAACCCGGTTTGAAAATAATAAAGACGACCGATTCCGATATAATATAATATAATGTATTCAACAGTTTTGACTAATGTAACTATTTTTAGTCGTAAATTATATATTCAACCATTTCCAGTCGAAAATATTAAATTCTATGTTCTCAGTTGAATTTGCACGTGTCAAATTAGCAACCCTACCGCCAATAATATTTCTATGCCATCACTCCCCCTCCTTCCTCTCTTTAACACTCCCCCATTTCATGTTCACCATTGTTTAATTAAACATGAGATCACTTTAAATTATCAAGTGTAATTTCATAATTTCAATATTGTAGATATGATTAATTTCTTATGTTTGATATAATTGTTGCACTGACAAGCGTATATACGACCACTGACCGAGCAGTCAAATTTAGTTAAAAGCGACCAGTTTTTTGTGGTTAAAATTACTCCCATTTCTTGTAGTGCTAATCTCCTGTTATATATTTTGATATATAGATGTCAGAGAACATATAAAACTCCGGTTAGTATCCATAACTTCACAATCCTTAATTTTGGATATTCTGGTGCAGCTTCATGCAAATTCGAGATCCATTGAATGGTTTCATCTAGGGCTAGCAAAGTATAAAAGGCAAGTGATTCGCATGATACCGGTTCAGGATGATGAACCTGAACCTCGATGGCGTATATGTAATCAAATATGAGCTTAAAAATATATGATAGATACGTTTAGCAATTCCATAGGTTGAAGAGCTGTAATTTAAAGAAAATGGATTTCATCCATATATATTTGTTGCTTTAGTACCTGGATTGAAGCTCGTGCCCTAATTTCTCATTAGGGAAACTTCCCCCTTTCAAATCTTTTGATTCGAATGACCATCATACTATTTCTAAGAAAACTTTTCTCATGAAATCTCTTATCTGTGGACTCTATACTATTTGATTCCAATGACGAGAAAATTTAGAAGCATATGAAATTTTTTACATTACATGAAATAAGGTGATATGAAATAAATCTTATCTTAAGACCTAGTCCTGATTTTTTTTTTCCTCTCAACTTCTCGATTCAGAATTAGATCTTATCTTAAGACCTAGCTTAACTAATAAGGTGATATGAAAGTAATTATTTTTACTGTTAATTTCTCTGTTGTTGGTAGATTATCATAATTTTGATGTAGTGTAAATTATATAACATATATTATATTTCCCCAATAGGTATGTGTGTTGGCTCTTCTGAAACATATAAACAGTTGACATTCCTGGAAGCCCAACTGCATGAACTATTTGATAACTAAAGTAGCTGCTTTTTTTTTCCTTCTGTTTTTTGATACAATTACAAATGTCGCAGATTCTTGCACAATATGCTGAGAGAGTTAATAGCTTCAAACAGTACTATTGAGTTTTTGTCTTTCAATATTAGTTTCATGAATGTTTGTAATGCTATTGTAATATCTGTGTTCCGACTCAAGTGCAAACAGCTATTGTAATAGCTGTTTTTAGAAAGTCAATAGTGGATTCATCAGTAGGGTTTGAGCTCAAGAGCAATAAACACTTTATAATAACCTCAATACAAGAATAACCTCCTTGTACAGTAAATACAATAATTTCTTTTGGCCCAGAAAAAATTATCATAACAAGATTATTCTTGTATATATAGAGGTAATTTTTCCAGGTATTATATATCTAGTATTGGGTCTGTTTTTTTATCAAAGAGGTTAGTTTTTATACAATCTAATTTCTCGTAATGAGGTTCTAATGAATTCTTCTTCTTTTCTCCTTTGGTTCAAGGATATTATTTATAGTGATTTACTGTGTATAACATAGTACAGGTCTTTTATTGCAGCATGCAAGTGATAATTTTCGAAATTCAAATAAGAGTGACCGCAAGTCTGCAACAGTGTTTGACGACTTAAGTACATTTTTTTTCTTGTATTCACTGAAATATATTTTTACAAACCACAATTATATATATACATTTCTTACATATATTTATACATCATAGGTAAGTAGATATATATATACTTATACATCACAGTAACCAGTTTCAAGTTTTAAGTTGCTAACGGCTGTAGCTCAATGTATATATGCACTAATATATTAATACCACTATAAGAAAAACATACCATTTCCTAAGAAATAAATCATCGGTGAAAAATACCGCACGACTATTTCTTATCGATTTTTTTCAATCCACTTTGGTCAGTAAGAAATAGATGTTTTTCTTCTAGTAGTTCATACTTTATATACATCTACAATCCACATCTCACTATAATAAAGCCGGAGAGCTGTAATTCAAACATAATGGATTTCATCCACATTTGTTGCTTTTGTAGCTTAATTGAAGCTTGCGCCCTAATTTCTCATTATGGAAACTTCTCCCCCTTTTGGTTTTTTTTAATCGAATGACCATCATACTATTTTTAAGAAAAATTTCTCAAGAAATCTCTAATATCTTTCGACTGAGTCGAGGTACGAGACCAATCATCTTAAGCTAATCAAGATGTCTGATTACACGAGACCTCAATATTACTCTGAGTCATTGAACAATATTCCAATCAAAAAATCAAAATGTCTTCAAACTTTTGTCCGAATGACATGTAGGGAAGGAAAATTCTGTTTGAAACTAGCATAGTACCATTTTAGCTAATCAAGATCACGAGACCTCGATATTACAATGGTACTAATTAAACAAAATGGCAATAAGGGGCAAAAGGATCATTTGTAGTCCAAGGCACCTATGCAGCGCCACCATCAGCACCCTGCTCATCTGGAGAGCTGCTCGAATATATACAATACACATTTCTTAGTACATATACTTATACATCATAGGTAAGTAGATATATATACTTATACATCATAGGTAACCGGTTTTAAGTTGCTAACGGCTGTAGATTAATGTATATATGCACTAATATATTAATGTCCACTATAAGAAAAACATATAAATCGTCCGTGAAAAATACGCATGACCATTTCTTATCGAATTTTTCCAATCCACTTTGGTCAGTAAGAAATGGACGTTTTTCTTGTAGTAGTTCATACTTTATATACATCTACAATCCACATCTCAATATAATAAAGCCGGAGAGCTGTAATTCAAACATAATGGATTTCATCCACATTTGTTGCTTTTGTAGCTTAATTGAAGCTTGCGCCCTAATTTCTCATTATGGAAACTTCTCCCCCTTTTGGTTTTTTTTAATCGAATGACCATCATACTATTTTCAAGAAAAATTTCTTAAAAAATCTCTAATCTCTTTCAACTCGAGTCGAGCTACGAGACCAATCATCTTAAGCTAATCAAGATGTCTAATGACACAAGACCTCAAAATTACTATGAGTCATTAAACAATATTGCAATAATAAAATCAAAATGTCTTCAAATTTTTGTCCCAGCGACATGTAGGGAAGGAAAAATCTGTTCAAAACCAGCATAGTATACCATTTTAGCTAATCAAGATGTCTAATAACACGAGACCTCAATATTACTATGGTACTAATCAGACAAAATTGCAGTAAGGGCCAAAAGGATCATTTGTAGTCCAAGGCTCCTATGCCACGCCACCATTAGCACCCTACTCATCCGGAGAGCTGCTTGTTGTTTCAAGAATTCCTTTCCCCTTCCTCTGGCGTTCCCTCTCATAATCTTCTGCAGATTGTTGAAGGGCTTGTCGCTACATGTTAGCAAGTGAAATTTTAGATAACAATATCTTAAAATCAATACTAATCATCTAAGAGTAAATATATAATCACTGAATTAATTATAATTGTATTTTATACCCTTGCTTTTTCTTTCCTGAGTTCTTCCACTCTCTGCTTCAGGGGGGTCAGGTAGTCAACTACGTCCGCAAGGACTGAGACTGCTTCGGCCTGTAATTACATATATGATACTGATAATATCGATATTATATATATATAAATAGATAAATATGAATTATGATTATTGTTATCAATTTTTTCTTGCTTCTTTTGTCAAACCTTGGGAGGATATGGTATGATATCCCGCAGAGTCTCTATCTGTTCAATAGTCTTACTAGACCAATGTCCCTGCATGCACAATCGAGTAAATTCTTGTTAATAAGAATTTAAATTTAACAACTTTTATTTTTATTAAATTACATTTTTCATGATTGAATGCTAAAGGTTCTTTTTTGACATTTAGATACTAAATAGCATTATCATACTATCTTATAAAAAGTCCTTCTCTAGAATATATTATACCGTTTGGACCCACAAAATTAAAAGATATTCCTGAATTTTGTACTGAGCCCACAAAATTAAAAGAAATTCCTTTGGAAAAGTATAACAAATTCTAAAACAAAGAAATCTGACCCGTTTTTTTATTCCACCACCGGAATTGGGTTGAGCTGGCCTTTTCTTCTTATCTGTAGGCTCCGGCTGTGACGGTACAACAGAGACTGTTGGATTGTCACACCTAGTTGCAGAGAACACATGCGGTTCAGAAGTGTAGTACATTACCGGAGCAGGTTGTGGTGATGGCCTCAGATGAGGTTGTGGTGGAATCTGAATCTGCTGTGATATTGGTGGCATATAGTAATTACGTCCGCTTAGATTCATGGGTGAATGCTGTCGTGGTAATGGTACCAGATGGTAGTTATCTCTCGTTATAATCATTGGTGAAAGTTGTGGTGGTAATGGAGGCAGATCATAATTACCTCCAATTGGATTCATTGGTGGAAGCTGTGGTGGTAATGGAGGCAGATTATAATTACCTCCCATTGGATTCATTGGTGGAAATTGGGAAGGTAATGGAGGCAGATCATAATTACCTCCAATTGGATTCATTGAAGGAAGCTGTGGTGGTAATGGAGGCAGATCATAATTACCTCCAATTGGATTCATTGGTGGAAGTTGGGAAGGTAATGGAGGCAGATCATAATTACTTCTAGTTATAGTACTCATGGGTGGATGTTGTGGTGGTAATGATTGGAGATTGTAATTACCTACGGTTGGATGAAACATCGGACTGCCTTCCCCCCATACATCAGAACTTACAAGATCATCTTCCCGCTGTCCTCTGGTTGAAATTTGCTTCGACATTTTTTCTGCCAAAATTACAAATTATCATAAACAACGCAACATAATAACAAATAGTGTACAATATGCCTTTATTCTTCATTACATGCCTATATGATAACAAATAGTGTACACAACATATATCTATTGTTCATTCTATGGAAAAAAAAACTAAGATAATACCGATTATATGAGAAATGTAGTCAGAGAAGAGGGGAGAAATGGAGACCAAGTGATGTGTGAGTCAACATAGAGGACTTGGGATATATATAATACTACTGTATCTTTCTAGAACCATCCAATTTATTTATTTTTTAATTCTAGAAACATCCAATATATTAATAATTTTTATTATTTAATAGTCGGTTGGATGTTTGTTCGCGTTTAATTAATATAATTTTAAAATTTTAAATTACAAAAATATAAAAGACAATGAAAATATATGTTATACATTATATAGAACGAATATGTCATACGTTATACCGGTAACGGTAAAAATTTAAAATATAATTTTAAACTTCACCATGATATTCGTATATAAGTCATTATTATATAGAAAACCATCTTATATATAAAGTCCCTTAGAGAATTATCTGGTTCTATTTTAAAATCTCATAAATAATTTTAAAATTGCTCATATTTTTGTTTAATATTTAATTATAATGTAGAATACTAATCATACATAATATGCAAAAACGATTTATGACTTAAAGCTTATGTAAAAAATTTAATTTTAAAATTTGGTTCTACTACAGAACCATTTTGGACATATACGATTCTACAGTTGAACCAGTTAGAATATTATGAGAATTTTTAATAATTTTTTTTATAAAAAATATTATAATTTCTCTTTTAATTATTTATTTATCAATTAAATATTTGATAAACAATATGAGCGATATATATATATATATATATATATATATATATATATATATATATATTCTGTGCGTGTATATAAAGGAGTTTTCTACAAAACTCTATATAAAATAATTATCTGTGTGACTCATATAATAATTTTAGATGGAAGAAAAACAAGTAATGAGTGAGTTTGAGAGAGCATTGGCACCGTATATATAGCATGAGTGGGGGATAATAATGGATTCTAGAAACTTCCTATTTATTAATTTTATATTATATATGAGTTGGTTGGTGGGTATAATTTAATATATAATTGAACTTACGACCGGCTCCAACAAATAAAAGGCCCTATGCAAGCGCAAAATGATAGCCCATGTATATTAGAGAAGTAATTTTTTTTCCTTAAATATAGCTCTACATGCATTTTTAGATGCACAATCATTCATCAAACTCTCGAAATCAAGACTTTCGATTAGATCTCTTTTAATGAATAATATTACTGAACCACTTAATCTTGACCAGGACATAGTTGAACGCAGATAAATAAGATATCTTTACTGTGATTGCTATTTGTTGTGATGAGTTCTTTAATCTCCTATTACAATTTTATTAATAGTCTTGTAGTTCTCGTTAATCTTGCCGATTTGTTGTGAGTTAATCCAAAAGAGAACAAAGATGGGCAGAAATGACGGTTTGATTTTCTACTTTCACCTTGTTTTTATTTCAATTTACTATCAAATGTGGGTTGTATATTATATTAATATATAATTTTTTATTTTGAAAATGGCCCCTTGTAAAGAAGGCCGGGTGCCATTGCATGGGCTGCATAGACTTAAAACCGGGTGTGTTTGAACTATGTAAATATTAACATAAAATAAATTGGTTATTGATTAGTTTATTATTAATAATTTTATTGTTTCAACTAATTTTATCAAGATCAAGCATGAATTTTTATTAATTTTGACAATACAAAGTGTTTTCATAATAATTCTATGTTGTTTTATAATACTAATATTAGATTGAAGTAGATATAAAATTGATTATAACATTATCTAAATATTAATTATAAAATTCAAAAAAATAGAAGAGATTTAAAATAATACATCATTATTGATTTTTTTCCGTAAACAAAAATTTTGGTCACTAGAACACAATATCACATAAAAACATATAAGAAGCAAATAGCCAACATAGATCTTATATTAGAATATATAAGAACTGGATATTGAAATGAAAGCTAAGCTCTACAAAAATGAAGACCCCATGTCTCAAATACACCATTAAAAACAAGCTCGTTACAGGATTAAACTTGATCACAAGCCCATTCCTCATATTGTTCCCAAATGGCTAGCTTTAATCCATGAAATCTTCATAGTTCATCCCCTTTATCTCCTTCCATCACAATAGAACATTGACCCTTATCGGCATTGCTAGCAGATGCCTTCATTTTTCCTCAATATTTTCTTCTTCTTCTTTTTTTTTTATCAGCAGAATATCCAAGGTTAACTAGGAAAAAATACATTGCCATCTAAGCCGGAGGAGTACTCAATCCGATTTACTATTTTCTGTGTTGCTAAATGATAGGCCTGGAAGCGCTGGACACAACATGAACACAATTATCAGCTAGAATTAAATTGACTAAATTTCCTCTTACTCAATTCACACTTCATCTCAATCCCTCAATCTAAATCACTAGCTGTTTGAATAATCATCAACTTAGCTTTTAAACTATTTACCTTCTACAGAGATTGCCAGATGACCAAGTAGCTTCACGAAAAATAGGCTTTAATCTCTTAAATTTTTAAGCATCATTGTACATCACAAGACCTCTTACTCCAAATTTGCACCTCTTGCGGACCAGATCAAAAATTTTACCCTGTACAAAAGTTAAAGATTGAATTTTTGGGAAAAAAAGAGATCAGGAGAAATGCTGGATTCCAAAGGTTTGGAGGTTTAGTACCATATACCAAGTGAGTCGATCCTACAGACTGGTAAGCTTAAATCACAAGCTGCTTCATGACCTTTGTTCTTCAAGAATTAGGTAGTACATCAGCCCGTATTTCTTTAGTCCGTGGATGTGACTGATCCCCAGTAACAAATACATGCACATGATTCTTCAAATCAATCCAGCTACAGCCAGGCTCCTTTCCCACACCTCAATATTAAAATCATGATTTCAACATGCTTTACCCAATGTGGTAAAAACTCTCTTTAGCCATAATATTTTTATGTTTGCAAAAAAGATTTAGATGTAGTACTAAAAGATATATAAATCATTAAACTAGAAAAAATTGAAATGTGTTTAATTTTGCCCAAAGGACATACAAAACAAAAAACAACTTAAAATTACACTAGTATCATTTTTTATAAACCAGATGTCTAATGATAGAGGATATCCAATATTCTTATGGTACTAGTTAGACAATTAAAAAAAAGGATGAGTATCAAATGAGAGATTTCCATGGCTCGTTGTCGCAAATGAGAAACTTTCATGAGTGGTCTCCGGAACCCCAGCCACATCAACGGCCTGGTGATTAAGAGGAGAACTGCTCATAGTCGTTCCTTCATGAGTAATCGACGCCTGATTTGGTTCAGCTAGTCCAGATATCGGACTATCTGGCCTCTCATATTGTGCAGCGGTTGTCTGCTGAGATTGCATTCCATTTATCAAATGAGATTGATGTTGCAGACTAACAAATGAGATTGCATATATGAATGACAATTTTAAAATATCAACACTAATTATATGTATAAATATTAAATTATCTATATTATATTTATACCACTGATCCTTTTTTACTGAGTTGATCAACTCTTTCCTTCAGGTAGATTACATAGTCAGCCACGTCAGCGAGAGTAGAAGCTGGATCTTGCTGTAAAAGATTAAAAAGAAACAAAAATACAAAATATAAGCATACATGTTGTGGTACCAGGTGGTTTTGTATTATTATATATTATTTTGTATTTTATATTTAAGTCAAAATAATTTGATTTTCAATATCGTTGTACTCTCATTTAAATTTAGCAAACAATTATTAGTATATGATATAGATAATGTCATGATAGAAAATTAATATATATTTTGCTTCCAATTCATTTCAAACCTGTGAAGCATGAGGTACGATCTCCCGCAAAATATCTATCTGCTCCCATGTCTTTTTGGTCAGACGTCCCTGTAAAAGGAGTAAAAGTATCAATATGAATAAGAATTTAAGATTCATATACAACTTAATTCAATAATTATATATATAAATTATACTTTTCAAGATTAAATATATTCATTCGGGCCCACTTAGATACCAGATTATATTCCAAAAGTCCCGCTCTTAAATATTTGTACCTCGGACCCACGTTAAAAAAATATTCCTTTGCAAAAGTCAAACAAATCAATGACCAAAATAAACAAAAAAAAAAGGCAAACCTTTTTTGTTATGCCACTACCAGAATCTTCTTGTGCCGGCCTTTTCCCCTTCCTTGAAGGTACCGCACGTACCGCAGAGAGAGTGTGTGATGATGGTTCTTGCATCATCTGTGACGATGGCTGGGATGATGGTGGCGGATTGTAGCTTCCCGTGGGACTAATCCATCTGGATGCACTGAACACAGGTACATGTGGTGCACTCTGTCGGTGCTGCAGTTCTTGTGGAGGGTATTGCAGCACCGTATAATGTAGTGGTGCAATCAGTGGTGATGGTGGTGGCGGTCGGTGATACACTGGTGGACTCATGGATAAAGGGAACACCGGTGTTGTTGGTCTAATTTGTCTTAGTTGCGGCGACAAGGGGCGTCGACTCATGGATACAGGAAACACTGGTGGTGTTGGTCTTATTTGTCGTGGTTGCGGTGACAAGGGGCAGTACACTGGAGCATGATGTGCCTGCATAGACTGCACCAAAATCCATTATTTCTTTTGGTGTTAGTTTGAATTTATTTTTTTTCATGTTATTTGCATTTTACTTAAAACAAAATAATTGTCTACATTCTATCACTAAATATTTTAAAAATTAAAAAAAAATTACCGAGAACATATGGTGGTTGAACAAGGAGTTTAGAGACTCGATTGGTGGTTGTGTGTTGATATGTGAATTTTCGCCTTCATTTGAGCCCGACAAAACTTTGGACAAAGAGTTTTGAGACTCCGTCGGTGGTTGTGTATTGGGAACGATCGGTGAATTTTCGTCTTCATCCAAGCCGGACAAAAATTTGGACAACTCTTGATCTACCCACCATGCTTCTTCATTGATATCACTTGATATTTTCTCGGCCATTGTTCCTGAGAAATAACAATTTATTGTCACACATCACATCATATATAAAATAGAAAGTAATGTTGAGGTAACAATTTGTTATTACATAACACATCATATATAAAATTAAAAGTAATGTCCAACAAATGTTTTTGTGTCTCTATGTGTAACTATTGAAAAATAAGCTAAGAAAATATTAATACTTACAAAATATTGCTATTGAGAAAAATGTAGCAAGAAGGATAAAAGAGATATAAGGAAACAAAGTGATGAATGAGTTTGTGAGAGAGTATTGGCAAAGTATATATAGCATGAGTGTGGGATTATAATAATAGAGTCTCTAGAAACTTCCTAATTGATTATTAATTTTATGATTTTTTACGGTGTGCCCATGGGCCATATTAAGCACCAAATTTTAAATTTTTAACTTATTTTGATTGGAATCTTTTTCTTAACAATGGTGGACCCATGTATATATAACAACCGCACCAATCAAATGGAATTAAATGCATAGAGTTTAGCTCTTAACATGTGCTCATGAGCACACATACAAACCGTTAATTTTATATTATATATGAGTTGGTTGAGTGTTGCAATTTAATATATATTTGAACTATATAAACATTAATATAAAATAAATTGCTTTTTGATTAGTTATTATATATAATTTCATTGTTCCAACTAATTTTATCAAGATCAAACAAGAAATTTTATTAATTTTTTACAATAAAACGTGCATTCGTAATAATTTCGTGTTGTTTTATAATACTAATTAATAGGGCCGTTTGGGCAAGCTTAAAAGAAGTGATTTTTTGTTTAAAGTAAAGAAGTAAAGTAGAAGTGAGAAGTAAAAAAGTTAATAAAGTGTTTGGAAAAAAAACAGAAGTTGTGAGAGAGAAGTTAGCATTCTCAGTTTTTTAAAAATGCTTATACTTCTTTACAGAAAGTTGCTTCCGGCAAACAAACAGGCACAATATATGATTTGCTGTTGCTCTATTTTATTTTATATCACGAAATCAAAAGTTTTTACGATACACGAATTAGATTTCATGTAACCATCATTTTCAACTTTAAAAATCTATGTATTTATTATTCAAAAAATAATTTTATATGCCTATTGTATGAGATGTGCGCAAATTGTATATTGCGGCTGAACCAACCCTCTTATTATATAATATTTATAAGCATAAGATATAGGAAATTAGGGGTGGCATTTTCTGGTAATGTGTCGGGGTCGGGGGTCGAGGTCGGGTCGGGTCGGTTTGTCTTACCCGGTCCAATTTTAGGGTCAACCCAAACCCAACCCGAAACCTGAAACGGGTTTAAATTTTTGAGCAATTATTTGATATTTAATTTATATACCGAGTTACAAATAAGTTGGTGTTATACATGACTATTTAGATTACTGATAAACATAAAATTCAAATTTTTGTATGATTACTTTTAATATATTTGCATCATATTATGTGAAAATAATCATATTCTTAACATGTGATTTTGAATAAAAAATTGAATATATACTTTAATTGTGTGTGAATATCATTCGTATAGTTGGATATTCGAAAGAAATTAGTAAAATCATGATTCCAACATGGTTTACCCCACGCAGTATTACAGAAATTGGGAATCAGACTAAATTTGGTAAGTTACCGATTTAGGATTAATCGGGAATCGGGGATCAATCGGAGTGAAAATCAATTGTATTTTAATATTAAAATATTATTTTTAATATTTAGTTATTATTATATTAGTTATTTAAAAACAAATATATTTATTATATCATAAATTCTATAATTGTTCATATTCAAAGTAATAATTAGTATTCAATTTTAATAATTTATTATATATATATCGATTGAGAAAAATTTATAAAGATTAATCGGATTTCAAAAATCGAATTGGTCGGTCACCTTGTAGAGGATATATCGATTAGATTAGGGATTTTTAAAATACTGACCACACAGGTAAAACTCTTTTTAGCCATAATATTTATATGTTTGCAAAAACATTTAGAAGTAGTACTAAAAGATATATAAAACATTAAGTTAGAAAAAATTGAAATGTATTCAAAGTTTTGCCCAAACACATACAAAACAAAAAACAACTTAAAATTACACTGGTATAATTTTTATAATCTGGATGTCTGATGACAGAGGATATCCAATATTATTATGATACTAGATAGACAATTAGAAAAAAGGATGAGTATCAAATGAGAGATTTCCATGGCTGGTTGTCCCAAATGAGAAACTCTCTTGAGTGGTCTCCGGCACCCCAGTCACATCAACGGCCTGGTGATTAGCATGAGAGCTGCTCATAGTTGTTCCTTCATGAGTAATCGACGCTTGATTTGTTTCAGCTAGTCCAGATATCGGACTACCTGGCCTCTCATATTGTGCAGCGGTTGTCTGAGACTGCATTCCATTTATCAAATGAGATTGATGTTGCAGATTAACAAATGAGATTGCATATATGAATGACAATTTTAAAATATCAACACTAATTATATGTATAAATATTAAATTATCTATATTATATTTATACCACTGATCCTTTTTTACTGAGTTGATCAACTCTTTCCTTCAGGTAGATTACATAGTCAGCCACATCAGCGAGAGTAGAAACTGGATCTTGCTGTAAAAGATTCAAAATAAACAAAACACAAAATATAAGCATACATATTTTGATACAGAGGTGGTTTTGTATTATTATATATTATTTTGTATTTTATATTTAAGTCAAAATAATTTGATTTTCAATATCGTTGTACTCTCATTTAAATTTAGCAAACATTTATTAGTATATGATATAGATAATGTCATGATAGAAAATCAATATATATTTTGCTTCCAATTCATTTCAAACCTGTGAAGCATGAGGTACGATCTCCCGCAAAATATCTATCTGCTCCCATGTCTTTTTGGTCAGACGTCCCTGTAAAAGGAGTAAAAGTATCAATATGAATAAGAATTTAAGATTCATATATAGTTTAAGTCAATAATTATATGTATAAATTATACTTTTTAAGATTAAATAATTATTCATTCCGGCCCACTTAGATACCAGATTATATTCCAAAAGTCCCGCTCTTAAATATTTGTACCTCGGACCCACATTAAGAAAATATTCCTTTGCAAAAGTCAACAAATCAATGACCAAAAAAACAAAAAAAAAAACAAACCTTTTTTGTTATGCCACTACCAGAATCTTCTTGTGTCGGCCTTTTCCCCTTCCTTGAAGGTACCGCAGGTACCGCAGAGAGAGTGTGTGATGATGGTTCTTGCATCATCTGTGACGATGGCTGGGATGATGGTGGCGGATCGTAGCTTCCCGTGGGACTAATCCATCTGGATGCACTGAACACAGGTACATGTGGTGCACTCTGTCGGTGCTGCAGTTCTTGTGGAGGGTATTGCAGCACCGTATAATGTAGTGGTGCAATCAGTGGTGATGGTGGTGGCGGTCGGTGATACACTGGTGGACTCACGGATAAAGGGAACACCGATGTTGTTGGTCTAATTTGTCTTAGTTGCGGCGACAAGGGGCGTCGACTCATGGATAAAGGAAACACTGGTGGTGTTGGTCTTATTTGTCGTGGTTGCGGCGACAAGGGGCAGTACACTGGAGCATGATGTGCCTGCATAGACTGCACCAAAATCCATTATTTCTTTTGGTGTTAGTTTGAATTTATTTTTTTTCATGTTATTTGCATTTTACTTAAAACAAAATAATTGTCCACATTCTATCACTAAATATTTTAAAAATTAAAAAAAAATTACCGAGAACATATGGTGGTTGAACAAGGAGTTTAGAGACTCGGTTGGTGGTTGTGTGTTGATATGTGAATTTTCGTCTTCATTTGAGCCAGACAAAACTTTGGACAAAGAGTTTTGAGACTCCGTCGGTGGTTGTGTATTGGGAACGATCGGTGAATTTTCGTCTTCATCCAAGCCGGACAAAAATTTGGACAACTCTTGATCTACCCACCATGCTTCTTCATTGATATCACTTGAGATTTTCTCCGCCATTGTTCCTGAGAAATAACAATTTATTATCACACATCACATCATATATAAAATAAAAAGTAATGTTGAGGTAACAGTTTATTATTACATAACACATCATATATAAAATTAAAAGTAATGTCCAACAAATGTTTTTGTGTCTCTATGTGTAACTATTGAAAAATAAGCTAAGAACATATTAATACTTACAAGATATTGCTATTGAGAAAAATGTAGCAAGAAGGATAAAAGAGATATAAGGAAACAAAGTGATGAATGAGTTTGAGAGAGAGTATTGGCAAAGTTTATATAGCATGAGTGTGGGATTATAATAATAGAGTCTCTGGAAACTTCCTAATTGATTATTAATTTATGATTTTTTACGGTGTGCCCATGGGACATATTAAGCACCAAATTTTATGTTTTTAACTTATTTTGATTGGAATCTTTTTCTTAACAATGGTGGACCCATGTATATATAACAACCACACCAATCAAATGGAGTTAAATGCATAGAGTTTAGCTCTTACCATGTGCTCATGAGCACACATACAAACCGTTAATTTTATATTATATATGAGTTGGTTGAGTGTTGCAATTTAATATATATTTGAACTATATAAACATTAATATAAAATAAATTGCTTTTTGATTAGTTTATTATATATAATTTCATTGTTCCAGCTAATTTTATCAAGATCAAACAAGAAATTTTATTAATTTTTTACAATAAAAAGTGCATTCGTAATAATTTCGTGTTGTTTTATAATACCAATTAATGGCGCCGTTTGGGCAAACTTAAAAGAAGTGATTTTTTGTTTAAAGTAAAGAAGTGAAGTAGAAGTGAGAAGTAAAAAAGTTAATAAAGTGTTTGGAAAAAAAAACAGAAACTGAGAGAGAAGTTAGCATTCTCAGTTTCTTAAAAGTGCTTATACTTCTTTACAGAAAGTTGCTTTCGGCAAACAAACAGGCACAATATATGATTTGGTGTTGCCCTATTTTATTTTATATCACGAAATCAAAAGTTTTTACGATACACGAATTATATTTCATGTAACCATCATTTTCAACTTTAAAGATCTATGTATTTATTATTCAAAAAATAATTTTATATGCCTATTGTATGAGATGTGCGCAAATTGTATATTGCGGCTGAACCAACCCTCTTATTATATAATATTTATAAGCATAAAATATAGGAAATTAGGGGTGGCATTTTCTGATAATGGGTCGGGGACGGGTCGGTTTGTCTTACCCGGTCCAATTTTCGGGTCAACCCAAACCCAACCCGAAACCTGAAACGGGTTAAAATTTTTGGGCAATTATTTGATATTTAATTTATATACCGAGTTACAAATAAGTTGGTGTTATACATGACAATTTAGATTACTGATAAATATAAAATTCAAATTTTTGTATGATTACTTTTAATATATTTGCAGCATATTATGTGAAAATAATCATATAATTCTTAACATGTGATTTTGAATAAAAAATTGAATATTCGTATAGTTGGATATTCGAAAGAAATTATTAAAATGATGATTCCAACATGGTTTACCCCACGCAGTGTTACGGAAATTGGGAATCAGACTAAATTGGGTGAGCTACCGATTTAGGATTAATCGGGGATCAATCGGAGTGAAAATCAATTGTATTTTAATATTAAATATTATTTTTAATATTTAGTTATTATTATATTAGTTATTTAAAAACAAATATATTTATTATATCATAAATTCTATAATTGTTCATATTTAAAGTAATAATTAGTATTCAATTTTAATAATTTATCATATATATTTCGATTGAGAAAAATTTATAAGGATTAATCGGATTTCAAAAATCGAATTGGTCGGTCACCTTGTGGAGGATATATCGATTAGATTAGGGATTTTTAAAATACTGACCCCACATGGTAAAACTCTTTTTAGCCATAATATTTATATGTTTGCAAAAAGATTTAGATGTAGTACTAAAAGATATATAAATCATTAAGTTAGAAAAAATTGAAATGTATTCAAAGTTTTGCCCAAATGACATACAAAACAAAAAAACAGTTTAAAATTACACTAGTATAATTTTTATAATCTGGATGTCTGATGATAGAGGATATCCAATATTATTATGATACTAGATAGACAATTAGAAAAAAGGATGAGTATCAAATGAGAGATTTCCATGGCTGGTTGTCCCAAATGAGAAACTCTCTTGAGTGGTCTCCGGCACCCCAGTCACATCAACGGCCTGGTGATTAACATGAGAGCTGCTCATAGTTGTTCCTTCATGAGTAATCGACGCCTGATTTGGTTCAGCTAGTCCAGATATCGGACTACCTGGCCTCTCATATTGTGCAGCAGTTGTCTGCTGAGATTGCATTTCATTTATCAAATGAGATTGATGTTGCAGATTAACAAATGAGATTGCAAATATGAATGACAATTTTAAAATATCAACACTAATTAAATGTATAACTATTAAATTATCTATATTATGTCTATACCACTGATCCTTTTTTACTGAGTTGATCAACTCTTTCCTTCAGGTAGATTACATAGTCAGCCACGTCAGCAAGAGTTGAAGCTGGATCTTACTGTAAAAGTTTAAAAATAAACAAAATACGAAATATAAGCATACATATTGTGGTACTAGGTGGTTTTGTATTATTATATATTATTTTGTATTTTATATTTAAGTAAAAATAATTTGATTTCAATATGGTTGTACTCTCATTTAAATGTAGCAAACATTTATTAGTGTGTGATATAGATATTGTCATGATAGAAAATTAATATATATCTTTCTTTCAATTCATTTTAAACCTTTGAAGCATGCGGTACGATCTCCCGCAAAATATCTATCTGCTCCCACGTCTTTTTTGTCATACATCCCCCGTAAAAGAAGTAAAAACGTCAATATGAATAAGAATTTAAGATTCAAATACAGCTTAAGTCAATAATTATATTTATAAATTATACTTTTCAAGATTAAATAATTATTCATTCGGGCCCATTTAGATACTGATTATATTCCAAAAGTCTAGCTGTTAAATATTTGTACCAGCTCAGACCCAAATTAAAAAAATATTCCTTTGGAAAAGTCCAAATCAATAACCAGAGAATAAAAGAATAAAATAAATAAAAAACTTTTTTTTATGCCACTACCAGAATCGGGTGAGCTACCGATTCAGTATTAATCGGGAATCGGGGATCAATCGGAGTGAAAATCGATTGTATTCTAATATTAAAATATTGTTTTTAATATTTAGTTATTATTATATTCGTTATTTAAAAACAAATATATTTATTATATCATAAATTCTATAATTGTTCATATTTAAATTAATATTTAGTATTCAAATTTAATAATTTATTATATATATTTCTATTGAGAAAATTTTTTAAGGAGTAATCGGATTCCAAAAATCGAATCCACCTTGTAGAGGATATATTGATTAGATCGGGGATTTTTATAATACTGGCCCCGCGTGGTAAAACTCTTTTTAGCCATAATATTTATATGTTTGCAAAAAATTTCAGAAGTAGTACTAAAAGATATATATATCATTAAGCTAGAAAAAAATGAAATGTATTCAAAGTTTTGCCCAAATGACATACAAAACAAAAAAAACAGCTTAAAATTACACTAGTATAATTTTTATAATCCGGATGTCTGATGATAGAGGATATCCAATATTTTTATGGTACTAGTTAGACAATTAAAAAAAAGGATGAGTATCAAATGAGAGATTTCCATGGATGGTTGTCCCAAATGTGAAACTCTCTTGAGTGGTCTCCGGCACCCCAGTCACATCAACGGCCTGGTGATTAAGAGGAGAACTGCTCATACTTGTTCCTTCATGAGTAATCCGCGTCTGATTTGGTGCAGCTAGTCCAGATATCGGACTATCTGGCCTCTCATATTGTGCAGCGGTTGTCTGAGACTGCATTCCATTTATCAAATGAGATTGATGTTGCAGAGATTAACAAATGAGATTGCATATATGAATGACAATTTTAAAATATCAACACTAATTATATGTATAAATATTAAATTATCTATATTATATTTATACCACTGATCCTTTTTTACTGAGTTGATCAACTCTTTCCTTCAGGTAGATTACATAGTCAGCCACATCAGCGAGAGTAGAAGCTGGATCTTGCTGTAAAAGATTCAAAATAAACAAAACACAAAATATAAGCATACATATTTTGATACAGAGGTGGTTTTGTATTATTATATATTATTTTGTATTTTATATTTAAGTCAAAATAATTTGATTTTCAATATCGTTGTACTCTCATTTAAATTTAGCAAACATTTATTAGTATATGATATAGATAATGTCATGATAGAAAATCAATATATATTTTGCTTCCAATTCATTTCAAACCTGTGAAGCATGAGGTACGATCTCCCGCAAAATATCTATCTGCTCCCATGTCTTTTTGGTCAGACGTCCCTGTAAAAGGAGTAAAAGTATCGATATGAATAAGAATTTAAGATTCATATATAGTTTAAGTCAATAATTATATGTATAAATTATACTTTTTAAGATTAAATAATTATTCATTCCGGCCCACTTAGATACCAGATTATATTCCAAAAGTCCCGCTCTTAAATATTTGTACCTCGGACCCACATTAAGAAAATATTCCTTTGCAAAAGTCAACAAATCAATGACCAAAAAAAACAAAAAAAAAACAAACCTTTTTTGTTATGCCACTACCAGAATCTTCTTGTGTCGGCCTTTTCCCCTTCCTTGAAGGTACCGCAGGTACCGCAGAGAGAGTGTGTGATGATGGTTCTTGCATCATCTGTGACGATGGCTGGGATGATGGTGGCGGATCGTAGCTTCCCGTGGGACTAATCCATCTGGATGCACTGAACACAGGTACATGTGGTGCACTCTGTCGGTGCTGCAGTTCTTGTGGAGGGTATTGCAGCACCGTATAATGTAGTGGTGCAATCAGTGGTGATGGTGGTGGCGGTCGGTGATACACTGGTGGACTCACGGATAAAGGGAACACCGATGTTGTTGGTCTAATTTGTCTTAGTTGCGGCGACAAGGGGCGTCGACTCATGGATAAAGGAAACACTGGTGGTGTTGGTCTTATTTGTCGTGGTTGCGGCGACAAGGGGCAGTACACTGGAGCATGATGTGCCTGCATAGACTGCACCAAAATCCATTATTTCTTTTGGTGTTAGTTTGAATTTATTTTTTTTCATGTTATTTGCATTTTACTTAAAACAAAATAATTGTCCACATTCTATCACTAAATATTTTAAAAATTAAAAAAAAATTACCGAGAACATATGGTGGTGGTTGAACAAGGAGTTTAGAGACTCGGTTGGTGGTTGTGTGTTGATATGTGAATTTTCGTCTTCATTTGAGCCAGACAAAACTTTGGACAAAGAGTTTTGAGACTCCGTCGGTGGTTGTGTATTGGGAACGATCGGTGAATTTTCGTCTTCATCCAAGCCGGACAAAAATTTGGACAACTCTTGATCTACCCACCATGCTTCTTCATTGATATCACTTGAGATTTTCTCCGCCATTGTTCCTGAGAAATAACAATTTATTATCACACATCACATCATATATAAAATAAAAAGTAATGTTGAGGTAACAGTTTATTATTACATAACACATCATATATAAAATTAAAAGTAATGTCCAACCAATGTTTTTGTGTCTCTATGTGTAACTATTGAAAAATAAGCTAAGAACATATTAATACTTACAAGATATTGCTATTGAGAAAAATGTAGCAAGAAGGATAAAAGAGATATAAGGAAACAAAGTGATGAATGAGTTTGAGAGAGAGTATTGGCAAAGTTTATATAGCATGAGTGTGGGATTATAATAATAGAGTCTCTGGAAACTTCCTAATTGATTATTAATTTATGATTTTTTACGGTGTGCCCATGGGACATATTAAGCACCAAATTTTATGTTTTTAACTTATTTTGATTGGAATCTTTTTCTTAACAATGGTGGACCCATGTATATATAACAACCACACCAATCAAATGGAGTTAAATGCATAGAGTTTAGCTCTTACCATGTGCTCATGAGCACACATACAAACCGTTAATTTTATATTATATATGAGTTGGTTGAGTGTTGCAATTTAATATATATTTGAACTATATAAACATTAATATAAAATAAATTGCTTTTTGATTAGTTTATTATATATAATTTCATTGTTCCAGCTAATTTTATCAAGATCAAACAAGAAATTTTATTAATTTTTTACAATAAAAAGTGCATTCGTAATAATTTCGTGTTGTTTTATAATACCAATTAATGGCGCCGTTTGGGCAAACTTAAAAGAAGTGATTTTTTGTTTAAAGTAAAGAAGTGAAGTAGAAGTGAGAAGTAAAAAAGTTAATAAAGTGTTTGGAAAAAAAAACAGAAACTGAGAGAGAAGTTAGCATTCTCAGTTTCTTAAAAGTGCTTATACTTCTTTACAGAAAGTTGCTTTCGGCAAACAAACAGGCACAATATATGATTTGGTGTTGCCCTATTTTATTTTATATCACGAAATCAAAAGTTTTTACGATACACGAATTATATTTCATGTAACCATCATTTTCAACTTTAAAGATCTATGTATTTATTATTCAAAAAATAATTTTATATGCCTATTGTATGAGATGTGCGCAAATTGTATATTGCGGCTGAACCAACCCTCTTATTATATAATATTTATAAGCATAAAATATAGGAAATTAGGGGTGGCATTTTCTGATAATGGGTCGGGGACGGGTCGGTTTGTCTTACCCGGTCCAATTTTCGGGTCAACCCAAACCCAACCCGAAACCTGAAACGGGTTAAAATTTTTGGGCAATTATTTGATATTTAATTTATATACCGAGTTACAAATAAGTTGGTGTTATACATGACAATTTAGATTACTGATAAATATAAAATTCAAATTTTTGTATGATTACTTTTAATATATTTGCAGCATATTATGTGAAAATAATCATATAATTCTTAACATGTGATTTTGAATAAAAAATTGAATATTCGTATAGTTGGATATTCGAAAGAAATTATTAAAATGATGATTCCAACATGGTTTACCCCACGCAGTGTTACGGAAATTGGGAATCAGACTAAATTGGGTGAGCTACCGATTTAGGATTAATCGGGGATCAATCGGAGTGAAAATCAATTGTATTTTAATATTAAATATTATTTTTAATATTTAGTTATTATTATATTAGTTATTTAAAAACAAATATATTTATTATATCATAAATTCTATAATTGTTCATATTTAAAGTAATAATTAGTATTCAATTTTAATAATTTATCATATATATTTCGATTGAGAAAAATTTATAAGGATTAATCGGATTTCAAAAATCGAATTGGTCGGTCACCTTGTGGAGGATATATCGATTAGATTAGGGATTTTTAAAATACTGACCCCACATGGTAAAACTCTTTTTAGCCATAATATTTATATGTTTGCAAAAAGATTTAGATGTAGTACTAAAAGATATATAAATCATTAAGTTAGAAAAAATTGAAATGTATTCAAAGTTTTGCCCAAATGACATACAAAACAAAAAAACAGTTTAAAATTACACTAGTATAATTTTTATAATCTGGATGTCTGATGATAGAGGATATCCAATATTATTATGATACTAGATAGACAATTAGAAAAAAGGATGAGTATCAAATGAGAGATTTCCATGGCTGGTTGTCCCAAATGAGAAACTCTCTTGAGTGGTCTCCGGCACCCCAGTCACATCAACGGCCTGGTGATTAACATGAGAGCTGCTCATAGTTGTTCCTTCATGAGTAATCGACGCCTGATTTGGTTCAGCTAGTCCAGATATCGGACTACCTGGCCTCTCATATTGTGCAGCAGTTGTCTGCTGAGATTGCATTTCATTTATCAAATGAGATTGATGTTGCAGATTAACAAATGAGATTGCAAATATGAATGACAATTTTAAAATATCAACACTAATTAAATGTATAACTATTAAATTATCTATATTATGTCTATACCACTGATCCTTTTTTACTGAGTTGATCAACTCTTTCCTTCAGGTAGATTACATAGTCAGCCACGTCAGCAAGAGTTGAAGCTGGATCTTACTGTAAAAGTTTAAAAATAAACAAAATACGAAATATAAGCATACATATTGTGGTACTAGGTGGTTTTGTATTATTATATATTATTTTGTATTTTATATTTAAGTAAAAATAATTTGATTTCAATATGGTTGTACTCTCATTTAAATGTAGCAAACATTTATTAGTGTGTGATATAGATATTGTCATGATAGAAAATTAATATATATCTTTCTTTCAATTCATTTTAAACCTTTGAAGCATGCGGTACGATCTCCCGCAAAATATCTATCTGCTCCCACGTCTTTTTTGTCATACATCCCCCGTAAAAGAAGTAAAAACGTCAATATGAATAAGAATTTAAGATTCAAATACAGCTTAAGTCAATAATTATATTTATAAATTATACTTTTCAAGATTAAATAATTATTCATTCGGGCCCATTTAGATACTGATTATATTCCAAAAGTCTAGCTGTTAAATATTTGTACCAGCTCAGACCCAAATTAAAAAAATATTCCTTTGGAAAAGTCCAAATCAATAACCAGAGAATAAAAGAATAAAATAAATAAAAAACTTTTTTTTATGCCACTACCAGAATCGGGTGAGCTACCGATTCAGTATTAATCGGGAATCGGGGATCAATCGGAGTGAAAATCGATTGTATTCTAATATTAAAATATTGTTTTTAATATTTAGTTATTATTATATTCGTTATTTAAAAACAAATATATTTATTATATCATAAATTCTATAATTGTTCATATTTAAATTAATATTTAGTATTCAAATTTAATAATTTATTATATATATTTCTATTGAGAAAATTTTTTAAGGAGTAATCGGATTCCAAAAATCGAATCCACCTTGTAGAGGATATATTGATTAGATCGGGGATTTTTATAATACTGGCCCCGCATGGTAAAACTCTTTTTAGCCATAATATTTATATGTTTGCAAAAAATTTCAGAAGTAGTACTAAAAGATATATATATCATTAAGCTAGAAAAAAATGAAATGTATTCAAAGTTTTGCCCAAATGACATACAAAACAAAAAAAACAGCTTAAAATTACACTAGTATAATTTTTATAATCCGGATGTCTGATGATGATAGAGGATATCCAATATTTTTATGGTACTAGTTAGACAATTAAAAAAAAGGATGAGTATCAAATGAGAGATTTCCATGGATGGTTGTCCCAAATGTGAAACTCTCTTGAGTGGTCTCCGGCACCCCAGTCACATCAACGGCCTGGTGATTAACATGAGAGCTGCTCATAGTTGTTCCTTCATGAGTAATCCGCGTCTGATTTGGTGCAGCTAGTCCAGATATCGGACTATCTGGCCTCTCATATTGTGCAGCGGTTGTCTGAGACTGCATTCCATTTATCAAATGAGATTGCTAATTATATCAACGACAATTTTAAAATATCAACACTAATTAGATGTATAGCTATTAAATTATCTATATTATGTCTATACCACTGATCCTTTTTTACTAAGTTGATCAACTCTTTCCTTCAGGTAGATTACATAGTCAGCCACGTCAGCAAGAGTTGAAGCTGGATCTTGCTGTAAAAGATTAAAAATAAACAAAACACAAAATATAAGCATACATATTTTGATACGAGGTGGTTTTGTATTATTATATATTAATTTTGTATTTTATATTTAAGTCAAAATAATTTGATTTTCAATATCGTTGTACCCTCATTTAAATTTAGCAAGCATTCATTAGTATATGATATAGATAATGTCATGATAGAAAATTAATATATATTTTGCTTCCAATTCATTTTAAACCTGTGAAGCATGAGGTACGATCTCCCGCAAAATATCGATCTGCTCCCATGTCTTTTTGGTCAGACGTCCCTATAAAAGAAGTAAAAGTATCAATATGAATAAGAATTTAAGATTCATATACAACTTAAGTCAATAATTATATATATAAATTATACTTTTCAAGATTAAATAATTATTCATTCGGGCCCACTTAGATACCAGATTATATTCCAAAAGTCCCGCTCTTAAATATTTGTACCTCGGACCCACGTTAAAAAAATATTCCTTTGCAAAAGTCAAACAAATCAATGACCAAAATAAACAAACAAACAAAAAAGGCAAACCTTTTTTGTTATGCCACTACCAGAATCTTCTTGTGCTGGCCTTTTCCCCTTACTTGGAGGTACCGCAGAGATTGTGTGTGATGATTGTTCTTGTATCATCTGTGATGGTGGCTGAGATGATGGTGGGGGATTGTAGTTGCTTGGGGGACTAATACATCTGGATGCACCAAACACAGGTACATGTGGTGCACTCTGTCGGTGCTGCACTTGTGGAGGGTAGTGCAGCACCGAATACTGTAGTGGTGCAATCGGTGGTGATGGTGGTGGCAGTTGGTGATGCACCGGTGGACTCATGAATAAAGGAAACACCGGTGCTGTTGGTCTAATTTGTCGTGGTTGCGGCAGCGAGGGGGAGTACACTGGAGCATGTTGTGGCTGCATAGACTGCACCAAAATCCATATTTCTCTGGGTGTTAGTTTGAATTTATTTTTTTTCATGTTATTTGCATTTTACTCAAAACAAAATAATTGTCTACATTCTACCACTAAATACTTTAAAGATCGGAAAGAAAATTACTGAAAACATTTGTTGATTCAACAAAGAGTTTTGAGACTCGGTCGGTAGTTGTGTGTTGGGACCGATGAGTGAATTTTCGCCTTGATCTAAACCAGACCAAAATTTTGACAAAGAATTTTGAGACTCGGTCGGTGGTTGTGTATTGGGACCGAATAGTGAATTTTCGCCTTCATCTAGGCCAGACAAAAAATTGAGAAACTCTTGATCATTTACCCACCATGCTTCTTCATCGATACCATTTAAAATTTTCTTCGACATTGTTCCTGAGAAATAACAATTTATTATTAGACAACACATCATATATAAAATAAAAATAATGTCGAGGTAACATTTTTTTATTACATAAGACATCATATATAAATCTAAATGTAATGTATAACAAATATTTTTGTGTCTCTATGTGTAACTATAGAAAAGTGAGCTAAGAAAGTATTAATACTTACAAAATATTGCTATTGAAAAAACTGTAGCAAGAAGGATGAAAGAGATATAAGGAAAACAAAATGATGAATGAGTTTGAGAGAGAGTATTGACACAATATATATAGCATGAGTGTGGTAATAATAGACTCTCTAGAAACTTCCTAATTAATTAGTAATTTTTTATGATTTTCTACCGTGTGCCCATGCCAAATTCTATATTTTTACTCATTTTGATTGGTTTCTTTTTTTTAATAATATTGGTGGACCCGCGGCATATAAAACCACACCAATCAAATGGAGTTAGCTCTTAACATATTCCATGGACACACACTAGAAAAATCGTTAATTTTATATTATATATGAGTTGGTTGCAATTTAATATATATTTCAACTATATAAAGATAAATATAAAATAAATTGCTTTTTGATTAGTTTATTATATATAATTTTATTGTTCCAAATAATTTTATCAAGATCAAACATGAAATTTTATTAATTTTTACAATGAAAAGTGCATTCGTAATAATTCCGTGTTGTTTTATAATACTAATTAATATATGATTTGGTGTTGCTCTATTTCATTTGATATCACGAAGTCAAAAGTTTTTACGATACACGAATTATATTTCATGTAACCATTATTTTCAACTTTTATGATCTATGTATTTATTATTCAAAAAATTAATTTTATATACATGTTGTTTGACATGTGGTGCAAATTGTATACTGCGATCCAAAAATTAATGACGACGTGAGAATAAGTTCGAGTTATCACAAATAGATTTCGAATGGGAGATTAAAATATGTCATGGTGGATATATATATATATATATATATATATATATATATATATATATATATGATTAAAATGACCCGTTTTGACCCGAAATGTATTAAAAATTAATTATCTCGATTAAAAAATTATATTTATTAAAAATACATAAATAATATCATTAATGTATGTACTTTTGTAATATAAATATATATATATATATATATATATATATATAATTAACATAATATATTATATATATAAATATTATTGGGTCGGGTTCGGGTACTCCGGTTCAACCCGAACCCGACCCAAGATTTTCAAGTAAAAAATTACACTACCCGAATCCAACACGAAATACAAAATTCCCGACCCTAATTCATACTTTTTGAGTCGAGTTCATGTCGGGTTTCGGGTCGTGCCAGTTTTTGCCACCCTCGTAGAAAATAATGATCTGGTCTTCATCCATCAATATTATCTTCCACGATCTCCCTTATGCCTACTAGTAATTCATTCAAATCATATCATCTTTTCCATGAGTTCAAGCTCACCTAGTACATCAGTGGTTTAAATTTAAAAATATCATCAAAATTATGAGCTTTCATGAATACCTACAAAAGTCCTTAGTTATACTGGTGTTTCTTAATTTGTACTGAAATTAAGTAATAAACAAATTAATCCAATGCTTATAATAAGAATACTTGTTTGTAAAAATACATAATACAACAAAAAATAATTGTTAATAACATGATCACAGCTTTCGAAATGATTTTTTATAGCTAATTTGTCGGGCTAGTTATTAATACTGCTTGAAGTATCCCAAGTTAGACCATTATTTTTCATTATTAGTGAACCTTTGTGGTTAAATTCTGAAACGTTCGTTAAACACCTAGCAAGTTGAATAGTTGATTGTATAGCCTAAATATTACACATGGATAGTTCTTTACTTAACTTGTTATTGTGTTATATAAGTTTAACCTGCCCGCAAACAGGTTGGACTTCCGAAGGATTCAGCTGGTTAAAAAAGGGGACTTGTATATTTTTTGTCACAGGTTCAACTCCCGAAGGGGGGCCTCCTGGGGGCGCCCCGAAGAGTAGCGGCTGCGGCTTCCTACGTTAAAAAAAGAAAAAGTTTAAGCTTATCTTTTTTTTCTTCATTGTGTTTGGCTTTATTTTATGCTAATTTTTTCCACTGAGTTACCACGGGCAGCTTGATTCGTATGAGGTCTAGGTGCACTCTTTGTATAAATTCACTATCACCTAGATATTACCTTAGTCCTTATATATACATACATGCATACATACATACATACATACATACATACATATATATATAGGGGCGGGTCCTGGTACAAACTTATAAACTTACAAACTTTATGCGTTCAACACATATAATTTGAGTTCAACAATTTTTTAACGTATTTTGTTGAACATCGATTAAAATTGTGTTGGAGAAGTGCATAAACTAATTGTAGGAACTAAGTTAAACGTATTATATACTCCCTCCGTCCCTATTTATCTGTCCACTTTGGAAGTGAAAATTTGTCCCTATTTATCTGTCCATTTATACTTTCAAAACTAATTTAATGATAGTTTTTCAAATATATTTCCATAATTTCAATTTTCAAGGCTTGACTTATTTAAAACTTGGTTGAATTCATGTTTTCAAGACATAAAGTAGGGGTATTCCACCATTTTCAAGATATTAATTAGAGGTATTTAATGAAAAAGTTTATACAATCAAGTATTTCTTGGTATGTGTTTTTTTTTCCAAAATGGACAGATAAAAAGGGACGGAGGGAGTAACTAATATTTATGTTTCTATAGACCCCACCCAAACCCCAGAGGGATAGTTTAAACATCTTTATAGATATATTCAACACAATGATAATTAGTATTCTACCTCCGATGTTGAACCCAGGTACAAATGTGTTGAATGCACGATTTATTTATTCGTTATTTTGAAAGATTGAGATGTTTTTTCAAGAATTTTCAACATGAATACTTTCTATAACTAAGGATTAACACAATGAGAGAATAAAAAAAAATCAAAAAAAAAGTTTGTAAGTTTGTAATTTAAAAAAAAAATTATTTGATCCTATCCCTATATATATATTTCAACTGAATTTCTAATCTGATTTGACAAAAAATGCATTGAGGCCCTGTGGTAGGAGAATTGTTCCCATGATTTGGGGGAACATCCTTTGCACTTAATCCTAAACATGCATTTTTTCCATTATTTATATGTTGGTTACTTCCACCATATACATTATTATATAATGACACAAATGATTAAATACATAAGAGAATAATATCGATCATATTAGACATAAAATTTTGAAATATGTCTTATCTTTGATGGACAAGTCTTTCTGCAATCTGTCTTGCAGTTAAATGTGCTTGCTTGAAATTTTAATAATTTTTGGGTGCCCTATTATCTGTTTTTATTTTGAACAAGAGAAGTCTATATCTTCAACACACGTAGTTCAGTTTTTGCACCTACAAACTTCACTCAAACACTAAAATTTCCAACGCGCTCCACTACATTCTTACCTAGTATATATAGATTGATTTCTTATGATTATTCTAAATAAGTTTGCACTTCAAAATGTATACCTAGCTCAAATTTGGAATCAATCGTAAGTATATCATTAATAAAAATAGGATAATATTGTTCTCTAATTATCAAGAGTAGGGTTGGGTGCCATTTTTGCTATCAAAACCATCATTAACGTCAGATTCAAAAAGATCACTCTTGAAATTTGATCATCATTCATTTATTTTGTCTTCTCCGGTCATAGTATCACTCTTCTTTACCGCCGCCTTTTTTTTTATTCGAACCAGCACCTTCATTAGTGTTAACAAATTTTGAGCTATCATTAAAGCTAACGTTATCATGGTCCTTCGGAGGACTTTGAGAGGATTATTTAAGGATAAATTTTATCTTGTCCTTTAGATTATTGAAGTCTTCTTTATTTCTCATATTATTTTAACCTGTTACGTATTTTGTTAATATTTATTTTATCAACATCACACATGTCGACATATCTTACTTGACCGTCAACATAAATTTTTGAATTTGTTTGAAAATAACCAAAAGCGTGTAATTTAATTATAAAAGTATCTATTATATTATATATGAGAAAGGAGTTAGTCATACTTTTGGATTTTATTTTTTTGGCTTAAATTTCAAAAATCACAAAAAGAATTCTTGCTTGTGGCTAGTACTCCCCCATTCCAATTTACATGTTTCTTGTAAAACAATAATTATCACAAATTGGTTGATCTTTATTCAATTTATATTATGTCTAAAATTATCTCTTCTCATTTGTCATTTCCAATGTACCATCTGTTTAATTAGTATTATAATAAGTCGGCATAATACTTATATATAAAGATGGAAAATATGTAATTATTTAAAATTTATTAATATATGTGAAATTTGCGGTCATTTAATCTGGAATGATGGAGGAAATAATTAATGATAATATTTATTATTGCATACATATGTATGTTCAAGAGTGATGAATTTCTAATGGTAAGGAAAAATAAGCAATTCTTAAAACCAAGACATGTCAATTGATATAAACTTTCTTCTGATGTAATTTCAAAAAAAATCTGTAGTTATATAATATATGTAATAATTATTGTTAGAATTTTGATAAACAAGATTAAATATTTGAGATAAGAGTGCCTGTTCACTTCATATTGAGCAGCAAAATTTATTTATTTTTTGCCGAGTAATAACTGTATTAACCGAATAAGAACTATTATTTCGCTGTTCACAAATTTTTCACAGACATGAGCTTATAGGCCAGTAATGTACTTATGTTTGACAATAGAAGCAGTTTAGTTTGAGCGTAACAAGGTACAAAAGAGGCAACATGTTGAAACTATTGACATGCGCTGCTAAAACTCTACTTTCATCTTTCTCAGTAAAGAAACAGAACAAATGAATCTTTATTTGATAATTAAACTTGTACATGGGGAAATATACAAATTGGGGTGACTGCTAATCTGACCCAGCAGGAGAAGGCAGCAGTTTGTAAGCATCACTAATGGCTCAGATCTCAGTATATGATGGTGCCAGTATTCGACTTTCCGAAAAGCAATCATAAATTAATACAAAAAAGGAAATTGAAATAAAAGAGGCCGGGGTAATATCAATATATTTACCCAATATGAGTTTTCTCGTCTATTTCTAATTTAAGGTAAAGTATCGTCACTGAGAAAAGCTACAGATGTGTCGGCTAACGATAATTAGAAACCCATGCCGCCCATTCCACCCATGCCTCCCATGCCACCTGCTGCTGCAATATCCTTGTCATCACTTGGAAGTTCTACTATGACGGCCTCAGTTGTAGTCAACAAAGACGAGACACTACATTGCCACACAAGACAAACGTAAATTCTTACTCTGAAAAAAAGAAAAAAAAAAATTCTGTAGTGTAACCAATTTACCTTGCAGCATCTACCAAAGCTGTCCTAATGACTTTCAATGGGTCGATGATACCAGCCTTGACCATGTCCACATATTCGCCTAGTGCAGAAAAGTACAGAGAAAACAAACAAAAAGGAAAATCAACATTTCAAATAATCCACTACTATATGCTGTATATCATTTCTCAGAAAACTGAGGGGGAAAGGAAACCTTTAGCAGCGTCATATCCAAGATCAGGATCATCCTGCTCCAAAAGCTTACCCACCACAACAGCTCCCTCAACTCCAGCATTGGAAGCAATTGTATGCACAGGTGCCTATACAGCACATGCTCGCATTTATAATTTCTGATAATTAATAGGGTTGCAACAAACTTACTACAAGTTGAACTAATTCCGACTTCAGATACCAATTACCAATTGAATTCATTAAAAGTACACAAATAATCTGAAAAACGTTATAAGGATACATAAATTACTTTTAAGTAGTAATTATAAATGTCCAGCTGAATAATAACTATTTTGCGATTAAAAAAACTTATATTGCGCATGGACTCAGATATAGACGAACCTTAAGAGCACTTTGAATTATTTGAATACCAATCTTTTGATCAAAATTGGCAGCCTGCAGGTTATTAAGTTCTTTCGAGGCATAAAGAAGAGCTACACCACCACCTGAAGGAATAACCACCAAGTTATATATGCTCATAAATTCATAATATGTCAGTAATGAATTATAAGAAACTAATTCATTGACCTCACCAGGTACTATTCCTTCTTCAACTGCTGCCTTTGTAGCATTTAAGGCATCAGTTACTCTGTCTTTCTTTTCACCAACCTCAAGTTCGCTGGCTCCTCCAATCTGTCACAATTTAAATTAAAATCAATCTTTCATCTTGACTGTAATTTGAGTGGTGTTACATAATTGCACAAGGAAACTCTTGCTAAGAGAATCTGACCTTTAAGACAGCAACACCTCCGGAAAGCTTCGCTAACCTATCCTGATGCTTCTCCTTGTCATAATCAGAAGTGCTCAACTCAATTGATGATCTTACCTGCCAGCGAAAAATGCAACTATGCAACTGAGAAACATATTAAACCGGAGCCAAACAGAAATCAGATTAAATTGAACGAGCCCCAACCTGCTCACATCGTTCTTCGATAGCTTTTTTATCACCTGCCCCGTCAAGGATAACAGTATCATCCTTTGATATGGTAACCTAAATCCACATGTAAAGGCTCAAAAATTAGCAGGCATATACAAGGATATGCTCATAGGCAAAACAGGAGATATTTATGAAGTTAAAATGCACGAGTAAACTGTCATTAATGAGTAGATTTCCACCTTCTTGCAAGACCCGAGCATTTCAATTCCAACTTTTTCAAGAGTCATCCCAAGCTCATCGGTTATAACCTATGAGATACACAAAGAATAAAGAAAATAATTAATGAACAGCATTACCACATTAGAAAGTGTTCATGCCACATAAATTATAATCAAAATGAGCATACTGTGCCTCCAGTGAGGACCGCAAGGTCTTGCAAACTCGCTTTCCTGTTCTCTCCAAATCCAGGAGCTTTAATGGCACAAACCTACATATACATACCCCAATCAATATCATGAAAAAGAATTTAGATAACAACCTATTATCTATAATGAAGGAAATCATTCATAAATTTTTTTTAAAAGAGTCTCAATAAACCTTTATTCCAGCTCGAAGCTTGTTCAATATAAGAGTTGCTAAAGCTTCACTTTCGACATCTTCAGAAACTATCAACAAAGGTCTTTGTTTCTGCAAATGCACAATTAAACTGGTTAATGATAATAACAAAAGATGAAATAGATATTGCATTAACCAAAAGTACCTTCAAGGCCAACTCAAGCACTTTCACCACAGCAGTCAAGTTGGATATTTTTTTCTCGTGGATCAAAATCAATGGATCATCCAATTCCTGCCCAGTAATAAGACCCCGAAAGATACAAAACAAAAAATTCAGAGTTGAATCTTTTAAAATGAAAAGAGTCCCGACCACCAAAAAAATACAACCTATTGACCAAACACACAGAAAACGAGCATCACTACATGGATTAAGAAAAGACATGGCTTTGATTAAAATAAATAGCTTACACATTTTTGGTTTTTGGGATTGGTTACGAAATAAGGAGAAATGTAGCCTCTGTCCAGCTTCATTCCCTCAACCACTTCTAGTTCATTGTATAGAGTTTTCCCATCCTGAAACGGTTTCACATAGAGAATAAATACAGAGAAAAGTTTAAACAAAATCTCTGAAACAGAAGTCTCGTACAATTGGTCTTGTATGGGCAAAGGTAACCAAAAAATGAAGTCACAGACAGTGGCTCTATAGAGTAGAAAATAGGGACTTGTATCCAAAACTCAAAATAAATATGAATTACTGATTTAGACAAGAGTGTATAGTTAGTACTCCCAACTTAAACAACAGGTATCAAGCTACTATCATACTGAACAAAAGAAATAGAATATAATAAGAAACATGTCAGATTGCATTTAAGGGAACACCAAGGAAAGCATAATAAATGACGTTCACTAGCGGGTATCTCGTTAGTAGTTACACAACAGACTATCGTAATTTGCAATTATTGTGCATGACAGTGACCAATTGGAGATATAACAGCTCAAACTGGCCAAATCAGGATAACACATTTGAAATCCTACAATATTATCTATCGGATAAATTCAAAATGTTAATTAACATTGAACTTGAGGAAAAATATTAAGAGAACACTTACAGCAATGGTAATAACCCCCTCTTTGCCGACTTTTTCCATGGCCTTGGCAATGAGTTCCCCAATTTCTCTATCTCCATTTGCTGATATTGTGCCAACCTTTTAATACACGATAAAGGAAACAAAAATTACGGTTAATGTATAATTGCTTCCTTGCACTTGACCTGAGCATGTATAGGAAAAATCGACAACCACAAAACCTCCCAATATCTATTACAATACTCCTTCGAGCTAAAAAGTACCAACCTGAGCTATTTCCTCAGATGTACTGATCATCCGTGCTCTGCTCTTCAAGTTTGTGACAACAGCATCAACAGCCATATTGATTCCACGTCTGAGATCCATTGCGTTCATTCCTGCTGCCACAGATTTGCACCCTTCTGAGTATATTGCACGCGTTAGGATTGTGGCGCAGGTGGTACCTAAAGGCATGTAAACAAACCACTTGACCATTAGCTATATTCACTCAAGACATAATATTGCCCAGGGTTTCACTCAAATAAATTATCTGGTAAGTAGCAGTATTTGCTTTAAATATAAACTTAGTTGACTATCATACCATCCCCTGCAACATCATTTGTAGCATTGGCAACCTGCTTTACAAGGCTAGCACCAACATTTTTCACTCTATCTTTAAACTCAATACTCTTTGCAACAGTGACACCGTCTTTTGTCACTTTAGGAGCCCCGTAACTTTGTTCCAAAACAACATTGCGCCCCTAACAGAAAATCAGCGAGAAAAGTAAAATACATTACGATGGCAACAAGAACCAAATCCTGCTCCCTTCCTCTTATACAGATAAAAAGAGCATGATATATAAAATATCCCTGTAAAATCTTTCACTATACTATAAACATTAAACGCAAATAGTTATTCAATGTTATGGAACAATGTGATTGATATTAATCACTTTTCGACCTATTCCAATAGCAGTCCATTTATATAATCTGGGACTGAGTTAAATTAGTAAAAAGATGAAATCAAGAAAAAAAATGAACTCAATGAATCTCTGAAACAAAGAAATATATACTCGAAACTCATTCTGATTCGCAAAGCTTTTGTCTACGCGAACTAAAAAGAAGATATCGATGTAGATTAGTCCAAATTCTTAAATAAGAATACTACTTCAATTTAAATTTTGTAGTGACTTTGACTGAAAATTAAGCTAGAATTAAACTGACTGTATCATTAACCATTGGAACTTACTATTATTGAACTAATTTCCGCCGCCCCACCAATAACCACAGTATATCATTACCCACAATCCACACTTGCACTACATTAACCTAGGTGCATCTACAATGAAGGAAACAATAACAAACCTAATTACTCCTACACTAACTAGATACAAACACGGAAAACTAATACCCCAATTCTTCAAAACGACGTCTACGTGAGTCCGTGACCTGTTAAAAAAACACGAAAAATCAGTAAGAATCGAAAAATTACATACTTTAGGCCCCATGGTAACTTTAACAGCATCAGCAAGCTCCTCCACACCTCGAAGCATCATCGCTCGAGCTTCGACGCCAAATTTAATATCTTTCGCAGCATAATTGCGACTCCAAGCCAGTCTACTAGCAAACTACAATCACACATTCCCCAAAAAAATTTAAAAAACACAAAAAATTGAAAAAAAGAAGAAATTATTAAGAATTAAGTTCATTTACCTGTTGATTAGCGTTCTTAGCGATCCTACAAAACAAAATTATCAAAAAAATTATTAAATTAATTAGGAGCTTAATTTGGAAGAAAAAATGTCACTCTGTGTGTTGTGACTGAGTATACTTACAGAGATTTGGAAGCGAGCTTGGTGGCGAAGCGATACATTGTCGAAGTGTGTGTGTGAGAGAGAGAGAGGGAGAGAGAGAGATTAGGGTTCAGGGTTTAGTTGAAGGAGACGTGACTTGGACGAGGGACAAGGGTTATTGGGCTTTGTCATAGAGCTTTTGGGCCGGGGTTCTTCTAAGTTCTTTGGTAAATTATTTTGTATGGTTTATGTTTGAGTTTTATATCAACATGACCACATCAAAATATCTCACTCGGCCATCATTTTCATCGGCGACTCATTTAAACCACTATAAATTAAATATATATCATTTTACCTGCATCATTATTTATATTTTTTTACTTAATCATTTATCAAAAATTAACCGTTTGTCTTTTTATTACAAAACCACTTCGAGTAATTTCATAATTGTCTCTATTATTTATTAAAATAATTTAGAAATTTCTTAAACAACATAGCTATGCAGTTAAAAAAATATATAGCTATAAATATATATATTTATTTGATCACTCTAGGTATGTTGCATTAAAAATTATCAAATTATTTTGATAAATATTAGAGACAATTGTGAAAGTACTCGAAGTTGTTTTATAGTAAAAATACAAACGGTTGATTTTTGATAAATGATTAAGTAAAGATGATGAATAGTGGTGTGGGTAAAACGATATATATTTGGTTTATTGTGGCTGAAACGAGTCCCCGTTGGGATGGGTGGGTCAAATGAGACATTTTTATGAGACATTTTGACATAACGGGTGGCCAATTTAATATAAAACTCGTTTATGTTTTCACATTCTATTTTTGAAAAATGGGCCCAGATCTTCCGAATTCTGGAATTAATACCTAAAATAACATAGTTGGAAAAAATATCTCTAGTATACTGATAATCTAGCGTCTTAAATTATTACTTTTACAAAATAACTAATTATTATAACTAATATTGTTGAAATAAAATACTTTTTTAAATTTTATATTTTAGCTAATTACTATTTATATTATTTTAACTAATAAACTATAATTAATATCGTTTAGAGCTGCTCTATTTTCAGTAGGCACAAAGGATACAAATAATAAAATAATGTATAAAATAGTTAAAAAGGGAAGCAAAAGATGATACAATGATAGTGCATATTGATATTGGGTTTTGGTCCCTAACAACTGATTGCCGATTGTCAGATAGAGAGGCTTTATCTAACACACAGCTCTATTACCACATCAGATCTGTATTTCAAAAGTTTGGATTGGAATTTGTTTTTTAAAATATCTGCTATAATTTTCCGCGGATAAAGAAGGAATTTTTCCTATCCGCAGAAAATATCCGGGAATAGTAACTTTTCCTATCCGCGGATACTTAAAAAAACGAAGTTGTAATCTGGACCCTTGAAATATAAATCCGACGCTCCTGTGTGTTAAATAACCTGTCCTGACAACTGTCAGGGACCAGCACCCATTGATATTTATTTAATGTATAAAATAGTTGATATACCGAACTAAGGTCAAATATTTGAATCTTTGTTTCGATGGTCAATAGCAACAGCCAACAAAGCAAAGATAGAGGCAGCTAAAATGAAAGTAAATCTCAAGTAAGAAACGGCTAAAATGAAAGTACATCTCAAGTAACTGTGATAGCTCAACAGATATCTCAACTAACTGGACAACTGCAATGGCATACCAGTGATACAAACACCTCGTCTGTTCTCTCAAGTAACTGCATTACGCAAGTTTATGGTTTTCGTCCACCTGTTTTGAAGGCCCTCTGCTAAATTAAAATGTGGACCTTTTATATTATATAAGTCAACATGTATGACAATTTGTAACCACAGGAAACGAAACTATAAGGATCAATCAAGACTCCGCATATATTCCACACCGACCATGTCACAAGTTCTACATTGAAACTCGAAAACCAAAGTTAAAAACTCATATACACACAACAATGATTTTCCCCAAATGTGGGGTTAATCATTGGACCAAAATCAAAAATATAATACCACAGACAACTACACGCACTCACAACCCAAACCCAAACTCAACTTGGGAAACAAATGTAATTTCTATATATTCACTAAGAAAGAGGTAAAAAAAAAAAGCCCACCCTCTACAATGCAGCAGAAAGCACAAAACACAAAATATACAATGAATGGATGATAAAGAAGAATTCCCTAAACCCACAATCTCTTCAGCAACAAGGTAATAACACGGCTACTCGTTATTTGTGTCTATTGGAGTGCCTGTCCTAGCCTGTGATATCCGGTTGGCATAGATTGTCACCAATCGCAACTGTGTACTGTTGAGTCCCTCCAAGTATGGCAAGAATGTTTTGCCAAGCATGATATAGATGTCCACTAAACAGAACACAACTGTCTGAACAACAAAAGTTTCAAGTCAAAATGTAAACAGATTTGGGTAGACATATCTTCAACACACTGAAGACATTAAAATTATGTAAAGTTTGTGTAAAAGGGAAATTCTCAACAAGTGCTCTTTAAAGGGTAGTCTGGTTGCTTGTTTTGTTACCATTTTTTCTTAAAAGCAACACTTGTTTTAACTTAAAACCAAAGATTCAGCTTAAATTAAAATTTTAAATTTATATATATTACCTTGCGGACGTCAGCACTTTGGTTTCCAAAAGCTTCAAATATAGAGGGTAAAAATGACGGTAATTGGGCCATTAATTCCTCTTGAGAGAGCCTGCCCACAAGCTGCAACAGCAATTGAAGAAGCGTAGAGCAATGTCATCACCAATAAACTTAAACATAATAAATGCATATTGATGCTATAAAATTAACACACAAAGTTAGCTAGACTGAAGTTTACTTTTTGAATACAAGGAGCAACTCAAATTCATCCATATACGATCATGCATTGCTGGAAATAATATTCGTAACGCTATAAATTAACACAAAAGTCAGCTAGACTGAATTTCAATTTTTGATTACGAGGAGAAGTCAAATTCATCTATATATGATCTGGCATTGCTGAAAAACATATCCGAAAATTAGTTAAAACTATGGCATATTTTTACAATTATTTTGATTAACTTTGATTTGGTATGCAATTAATCATGAATATCAATCTCATAACCTGCTTTGAGGTATTTTAAAAGGCTTCATGAAATTACTTTTTTAAATATAACCGAATTATGCATTGAGTGATGTGGAAAATATATAATACTACGAAATGGAATATAAGTATTTTACTGATAAGTTAAATGCTAATAGCTCAAAAAAGAGGTGGGTGATGTGTACTGAACTACTGAAGTTACTCATCTACAATAAGGACTTCCATAACAAAGAAGTAGCACCTTCGTCAAACAGTTTATGCATGTAACAAGAGTTTTCTCGTCTTCCGTGACCAATAAAGGAACAATAACCTGCAATGGCATACAAAAGGTTATTATGTTACAAATTACACATGTAAGTTTCAATATTAAAAAAAATTGTCATTTACATACACTTAAACATCTGAATGGATCGTACTGAGACAAAACCGAAGTCAAACAACTTTCTGCCTCATTCGCAACCTGGTAGGAAACAGAAAGTCAGGCATGGTGAACCGAAAAACAGAAACCATGGAAGTACTAGCTATAGACAAGATTTACTTTTGCATCAGGATCCTTTGTAACATGGAGCAGTTTTTCAATTACAATCTCGACAGAATCCTCCATTGAATCCTTCTGAAGGAAAAAGACTTGTCAAGAACTTTCGTATAAGGCAGTACGGTGCCCATAAAATATACCATAAAAAATATAGACATAAGACCTGATTTTTCAGCATCTCCACTACTAAGTCTAAAGAAAGCTCCCTAATAGATGAATCTGAGTCGTCCAATATCTCAAGTACAGCTGTCAAAATCTGATTAAAGTACTGCAGACATACAAAGTACCATGTAAATGTTCTATTTTTCTGCCGAGCATTCTACAGTTCGTCAAAAGTGGAGAGAAAATTCAACATTTGGATCTCCTTCGATCTGACATGTACAATTCAACCACAGAAGAAAACATACCAATTTTAGAAAGTAATCATACCTTAGTCCAAATGGAATGATCATTCGCCACAGAAGTTTCAACTAGCTGCTGAAGTGCACCCCGTTTGCTTGCATTAGAGCCTTCATCATTTCCATTGCAAATCTACCAAATAAAATATTTTAGATGTCAGTCAATCAAAGAAAATAAATTTACGGATAATTATTAATAGGACACGCTATCCAAAAACTAAAGTATATAGAGGAGAAGAGGGAGAGAGGGAAAACTGGAAAAGGTAGTTACCGAAGCACTAACCAGATGAAGTATTTGTGGGATGCTTAGTTCTGTATCTGGAACAGATTTGCTGTTTGATGCAAGTTTTGTATGGCCAGGAGACCCATTACCAAAATTGTTTCCTGTAGATACCCATAGATGCTCAGTGTCAGCCAGCCCATTCATATCATTATGGGGTGTGGATGAATCCTCTACATTCACGCCGTTGATATTATCCTGCCTAATGTTCCAGGATTGCAAATTATCACCTGGAATGCTGACCCCGTAATTTACATCACTGGATCTTAGATTACGCCCTGTGTTAGAGCCCCTCTCCAGATCATGATACATGCGATCTTGAGTATCATTAGCAATTTGACCAATAATATTTGAATTATGTGTTGAGTCTTGTCCAGAACTCCACTTCCTGCCACCATCACTATCAACTGAACCAGAAGAGTATCTTCCATACAAGTGACTCCTCTTCGAGGCTCCAACATAACCTTCATCAGAAGATGTCCCAACAACATCAGAGGGATCATAAGAGGATTTAGAGCGTTGACGATCTTTTTTATTCTGCAGAAAGTTCATCAAGTCAACTTCTATACGGGGCGTTTTCTGCTTGAGAGCTCGTCTCAAGGAGTTCTGTTCTTCAATAGATAAACTCAAGATGTAGTTAAGAACTGCTGCTGAATCAAAATAAGAGTAAACTGATATAATGCAAATTATAGCTGCTTCCTTCAGTTTTGTATTCTTATCATACACCAATGGTGTCAACTTAGCAAGCCATAATTTAAGAATGCCAGTGTTGCCAGAGCCTTCACCATTTAGAGCATGTTTCTTGAAAGAACCGATTGCAAACTCGATAACAGCCAACTTTGCCTTCGGTGATCTTTGTTCATCTAGTGAACGAAGCAAAGCTGGTAAAAGTGAATCCACACCATATGTTTTATCTACAATATCCAGAGTCGTCGAGCATGGTTGCCTAACTGATTCCTTTGGGTCAATTAGCCGTGAGAAAACATGCGGTAAAATTCTCTCCATGTAACTTTCGAAAGGTTTCCGACAAGCTGGGATAATATCTGCAAGTGTGGAAAGAGCTGCCTGCGCAACTTTGTGATGTGGATCATCCAAGTGCTGAAAAAATAACTTCATCACCTTGTCAAAACTCAGTGTGATTTCCTGAACACCTTTTGTTCCTTGCTGCAACAAAGACCTCAGATAATTGAATGCAGCTACCCTCGCATTCCAGTCTGAGCTGGAATTAAGTCCCTCACTAAGAGCATCATTCAAAGAGGCTGGACCTTCAACATAGCTTGACATCTCACCTTGAGAGAACTGATTATCATCAAAGCTCCTTCTCCTACCTGCTGACATTCGTACAGCTACATTTTTTCTCACAAGTGGACGTTGGAAATTCGGAATGTAACTGTTATGTGAATCCCTGATATTTGTATCTCTATAGGATGTATCCGGATACTGCCTGTCACTTTGCAGGTTCGAGGATCGCCTAGCCTCCCTAACATCAGTATCTTCAAGATGACCTCTTTCTTGATGCCTTTCAGATGGCCTTTTCATTGAATAGGATGAAAATGTTGACAAAGGCTCAGATCCCATGCTACCACGATATAACTTGCTTGGATCTTTAGATGCCTGTATCTGAGTGATAATGTCAGATAAAACCAAACCACCACTTTGACTATTACCTTTTGAAATCCCAGATGTTGAATCTAATGATAAAGAACTGGCAAGACTAGTCGAGGCGGGGACAGCAAGAGGAAATGGTGGATCACGAGATGAAGGTGGGTCAACTCCTGCACTAGGAACAATAAAAGAGAAATTAGCTGTTCACAAAAAATGCATGAATCAATTTCTGGTAAATCTATTGACAAAAATATAGATAGCAGGAGGAAAGAAACGTAAGAAGGTCAAAAGAAATACCTAGATCCAGACTAACTGATCGCCCTTTCTCAGATATATCCAGACCACGTAGCATGCTTTCAATGGCTGTAACCTTCTGTTTGCTTGCGTTCAGCACGCTTTCCAGGCTACGTTCCGTACTTTTACCAACTGACGCTTGTGAGGAAAATAGCCCAGAAGAGAATGACGGGCCTGAGTTTACACTTGCTTTTCTGTCCATTGCAACAATGGCTGAAGTTCCATATCCAGCAAGAGTTGAAGAAACTGAAATCTGAGGGTTTGTTGAAATTTGTGAACTTCTCTCGCGAAGAGCAGGAGAAGCATGTCGCCTGTGCATACCCCCATCCTCATCGTTGATTAACTGTACAAACATGCATGACAATGAAAATAATCTTATCTGAGATATAAGATTTCCTATATATATTGTTCGGGGAAAAAGAGAGCTCCTGTGGTACAAAAACCTTCCACTAGACAAATAGAAGCACTTACACGTTGAATCACAGGATCAAAGCACGAAAATAAACGACGGGAACGCTCAGGCCAAGTCTTCGCAAACATCCTATAGCAAGCTCTAGCAGTTGAACGTACCTATAGCATGCCACTCGATTAATGTGTGTAACTAGACCTTGAAAATATTCCAGCAGATAAAAGGATGTTGTAAACATGACAACAGATGTACGACAAGGTAGGCACCCAGGCAACATATACTATTTCCAAAAAATTGAGTCACTTAATATTACTACATCAAACTTTGCTGAGACATCATCCGCTCCATAATTATCTATTTTTCCAGACATTCTGTTTATGTCCTCTCTTTAAATGTATAACGCATTGTGAATATGAAAACAGCAATCCTATCAACTCATCTTCAGACAGTCATAATCCCAAACCAACTAAATTATTTACTATCAGTGATCCCAAAATTAAGGTTTCTCTTATTTTCTATGCATTGACCATATATATAGCATGCCTGAAGAAAGCTATATGTGTATCTTTACAGCAAGCATAATGTGGGTAAGTGTCAATTGTTATACCTCACTCATCGCATCACCAACGCAACATTTGATCAGATCTTCATAGAGATCAGCAGAACGTTGTATTTCAGGTGCATCAGCCCAGTATTCTAAAATCAGAAGTGCATACTCACAACATCTGAGATAAATAAATCAAACTAGATATTACTTCAAAAGAAGTGTAAAATGACTTGGAGGGGAGGAGGTATCTTTATATATACCTTGCACGAAGTACAGCATTACGGTCATTCTTTGCACAATCAGCAACACGAGGAAGTATACGAGAAACTTTGCAGTTGCGCAACATCTGGAAAGTCAAATTTGTTAATAGTGCTATAAAGTTATTTTAAAAAAATAAGCACTGTATAATAGAATTACCGTTTTGATGCAGTTATCCGCGGACTCTTGAATTACGAGCACAGTTATAACAACAAGCTTAAAAAGAACCTGGAGGTTATTTAATAGTCAGAAAATTTAAAAGATTCAGCAAATTATGACCACCAAGATCCATCAAAGAGATTGGACTTACCGGAATAAACATCTCTGCACATGCCTCAAAATCACCCAAGAGTTCTTTTGATAGAAAACATAACAAGTGGCAACCCTAGAATGGGAGGAGCAAAAGAACAGTTTACAAACACAAAATTGTCACTTCAAAGGATTCCAGAGAATTACGAAAGAACATAATTTCAAGGAAATGTGCAATACCTGCTTTACTATGCTAGATCTTCGGTCAGCTAATTGTGTACTTAAAGGACCAACTAGTTGCTTCAGGAGTCCACGGAAACATGGATAGTCAGTTGCACCTGCACATATGAAAAAGAGGATTATAATTATGTTCATTAATGTTCTCTAACATTCAAAAAACATATCAATATGTTAGAACATGGAAACTAATTAACAAAACCTTTTATTGAAGTATAGGACATATCAAATATATGGAGGGGGGAATAAAATTTTGGGACATGTTCGAATGATATCGTACTAGTTCCCAACTTTCTAGGGGATTAGAACGGGACATATGTTTCTTACAATGAACCTAAAGAGCAACAAGACAGATAATGCATGTTCATCTCTCAAAAAAATAATATGTGTTTGCCATCTGACCTTGATTTTACTAAGCTCTTAAAAGATGATCTATTCACTACATTGAAAATAAATTATACATAAACAGTTCACATTATACTTCTAAATCAGGTGCATGGTATAGAAAAAAACCTCCAATAACAAGAGCTTCAACTCTTTGCATGGCCCCAATACGTATAGACCAATCCTTTTCAGGAACAAGAGTCAAACTGATCTTCTCGAATTCCCTAATTAGCTCCTTCTCAGAGTAGACTTTAATCGGTTCAACTGGTTTTTCTGTCAAATCATTATCTCCTACATAGTACCATTAACGAACAAAAGTTAACACCAAAATCACTCATAACCAACAACCATTACATCATTTGTTATCAGAAGTAAGAGGGGAAAAAGGATAACTGATGGTTTGCCAAATATAACCTAGTTTACTTATAATTACACTGTATGTAACAATGTAGCCAAAAAAATAATGCAATTATAGATAGATGCATTATAAATTTGCTACATACCAGGCATCGTTTCATTGTTACCATACATCTACACAGTTTATTGTAGCATTTCGAATTATAAAGAATATCAAATACGTAAGGCATGTATGCTTTTAAAATGAGTAAGATGTATACCCCCAAAAAGAGATGTTTCGCGGGTTACGCTCTTTGCCTTTGGGCTACTTCTTTTCAGATTATTGCTTGAAGACTTAACATCTCCAGAGGCATAATTACTATTAAGTCCTTCAGAGATGGAAGTTTTTGGTTGAATCCTCTCTAGCCTGGCATTAATATCTCTTACCTAATATGGGGTATCATATTTAAAAACATTGTAAATGAAAATAAAATGAAGATGTAACACTATACTGGAAAACACGGTTAAATAATCACCATTGATGTAGGAAGGTGATGACGCAGGAGTTCATCACGGAATTGAGGCCCAATGTGAGTATACATCTCCTGCATGAGAAGAAATAAAGTCCTGAAATAATCAAAGTCCACCAACAATATACAAACCTTACTAATTTAATACTAACATGAAAGATCCAGTGAATTTTTATAAGATAAAATTGTATCATAATCTTATTGAACAATACCAAACATAAGATAATTTGATCATGTCCAGGGTCGCACACTGACTCAAATTGTAAACTATGTCAAAAATTCTACTCCCTTTATAAACTAAATTATTAACTCAAAAAGACACGATATTGCACATTTCTGACAAACAAAAATATTGTAAAAGGAAATGACTCTTACAGTATAACCTGATTCAAGGTGGCAACAAGGAAATACTGAAACCTTGAGAAAACGGAGCACGAAAAGAGAATGAATATGGGGATTTCAATCAGTATGGACCAGGACTTGCATATCAAACCAAACTGTTATCAGCAATGTTTATAAGAAGATGCACAAAAGTGTCGTATATGGTACGATGAATCTTGAAGTTATTTAAAGCATGAAAGAAAAATGCAGGTATCTGATTTTTGATGTATTATCAATTATAATACATACATATTTTTTCACTCCTATCTGTATTTTCTGAATTCTGAAGCTTGTGAGCAACAGTTCATAACTAATTGCTTCATCTTGCTCACACCTAGATATAAACCAAAACCAGATATCTCCGTCACTTGGCATATAAAAGACTTGAGCCAAGAAATGCATATATCATTATGTGGCCAACAAACTCTATCTGGATGAGGTAAACAAGAAAGAATTGATAGAGAACATTGATATTTATTTAATACATGTATTCCAGGTATAAATTTCATGTACTTATTTTAATCACTTATAGTTATATAGGATCTAGCTATAAAGAAATCTATTATTTGTTCAATTAGATTACTTTTAGTAGCCCATATGTTCACAATCCTTAGTCCATTAGGTTATTGCACAAATATTAGCTTATATGAGGTATGTAATACCATTAGCTTTGACCTTGACTGGTTATTGAAACTGAGAGATGCTTCTCAGACTTTTTTCCTTAGCAGTTTAGAGATCTTTGGGAAGTTGCTCGGTTGAACAGCCATGTGGACAAAAGGTTATATGTTAAATCTAATAGAGTTGACACAAAGACACTCCAATTCATTCAGAAAGAAGCTCAAGGCTTTTTAATTAATGGAGAGGGGAACAAAGTTGCATAATTTTATACTATAAAACATTGCACCAAGCTAAGAATTGAAAGTAACAAACCTCAATGCACACTATAGCTGCTTCTCGAACCCCAGGGTGTGAGTCATTCAACATTTGCAAAATCTGAAAATCCAATGGAGTATAACTTTAATCTTTAAAAAGCATTAAATGGCTATACTTAAAAGTATTTCATCTTCATATAGGAATCATGTAACATACAGAAGGAAGTATAGCTCGTTGAAGAGGAAGCTCAGTAGAAGCAAAAAGACCAATCGCTGACGTAACAGTCCGCGCAAACTCTTCTCTTATTCTCCAGCTTTTGTGCATCCAAGCATACGAACCGGCCCTTTCAACTATAAGTGTTGGTGAAGAGACCTGCACAACAAAAATAAATGTTCATAACAGCATACTCGGTATCAAAGAAACCTAACGAATCAAATAGATCTAATATATACTAGCTAGAGATGATATAGACGAGTAATCACAAGGAAAATCAAACTGAACTTAATAGGGAAATTAAACCAAACTTAACAGGTAAATAAAAGCGAACTGAACTGAGTAGTGGAAAGAGGGAAACTAAACCAAACTAAACTTAGAAAAGTGGTTGATAAGCAAGGGATCTGCCTAAAGAATGGTTAAAGACTTAAACAGCATAATAGTGGAACTCAACCATATATAGCACCATGGAGCGAGTCATCTATTTCTAGCACCAGTCATGAAGAAAAAAAATATAACCATGAGATTCTTTCACATGGCCATGCACATTTAAACCAGTTACTGGGACTCTTCATTTTGCCTCGAAGTACCCATGTCGGACACTCGACACTCGGACAGGACACTAATTTTAGACCAAAAACATGTAAATTTTTCAGAATAGTACCGAGTCCGACATATGGACAAATCTATGTGGGACACTTCTAGCCAAGTCTGAGTAACATAACATTTAAACTGTCCAGCAGAGTAATACATATTGTTTTGATAACTTCTATAAGAACTCTCATGTGACATGTCAATTACTAAATAGACATTTTAATGCAAGAGATATGTCAAGGGAACTAAGCATTTACTACATATTGTGGCTCCAGAAATTTTGCTTCATTGTTTTTTAAATTAGTAAATAGTGTTGTACTATAATAGTTATTGTGGATTATCAGGTGCAGGATTAATATAGCTTTTAAAGAAGTAGAAGTGCGGATTAATGGAAGACTGTACTTGTAATTTTACAACAATTGTTGATTATTCAATGCAAGGCCAATTGATATTTTGAAGCAATAGAAGAGTGGACCAATGGAAGACTGTACTCTGTACAGGTTGGTACACTCAAACTATATACTTGACTCTTTTAAGACCAGGCTTTTCAATATTATTAAAATTTCAAGTTTATTAGGCCCCTACTTGGCCATCTGAACACGTGAGTTGCTTACGTCTAACACTAAAGGCGTACTAAATCTTCAGGCCAAGGTATAAAGCCCATGAAATACACTGCAGCAAACAAGATCACATCAAAATCATTTAAGATGTCAAGAGCTTGGCCTGTGATTTTTGCGTATCAAAAAATTAGATATCATCCACATCTTAACCCACTCATTCTCATGTCTAGCAAATTATAAGAAGTGGACTAAATTTGCAAAAACTCAATAATTAACTATCATAGCTAAACTCTCCCGAAACTACTAATTTACAAGCATTGTGAAACAACAACCAGCACAATTCCTCAAAAACTATCACATTCTAAAATAACCCGGTAAAATTAACTAGCATATTTAAATTCTCCAATCCCGAGATAGCACAATTCTTCGGAAACTATCACATTCCAGAAAACTCGATAATTTACGAGACATAAGTCACTAAATTACTAAACTACCTCCATAAGAGTAAGCAACAGCCTCCTCGCGGAGTCTCGCACCGGCTGCTTCCCATCCCCCAACCGATCAACAACCGCCGGCACAATTCCATTAAAATGCAACTTAAACAACTCCCCCGACAAAACCGCAGCCGACGACAGCGACAAAAGCGCCCCCTGCGAAACCCTAAAATTGTTGTCCTTCAACAGATCTAGACACGTGTCGACCAGCGCCGTCACTTCCGACGACGACAAGCTCTTTCTCGAAGCTTCTAGAACCTGGTGCAGCCGCTCCACTCCCGCCATTCGCTCCTTCGTGTCCTTCGATCTCGCCATTTCTAAAGCGTCCTCCATTACACTCCGATTTGACTAAAAATCTCGAGTTCTGTATATATAGCGAGCGTGAGTTTGGATATAGAGAGTGTGGTTTAGCGAGTGATTAGGGTTTGAAATGTGGATCTGAAGCTTAAAGTGAAGAAGATGATGTGATGAGTTTGTAAGTATAGTTGTATCTATAGGTGAAGAAATTATTGACTAATGTTTTCGTCTGCTCTTACTGTTGTTTGACTTTCAATTGTCCATAAATTTTCAAGAATAATTTCCTAATTAAGCTGGCACCTGGCAGTTATTGCGGTGGTTTCGCCAGACTTAAAAAATAATTAAACTATCTTTTATAAATTAAAATTTTGTGAAACATAATTTTAAATTTATAAGCTTTGTTAATTCTTTTGTTATTCGAAATTTATAGAAATAAAAATAATATAATAATAAATATTACTGCACAACTTATCTTTTAAAATGTCTCGTATATATCTTTATAAAATCAAATTCAAAAACAAAAATGAATTACTTAAGAAACTGAATCTAATCTTCCTTCTTTTAATAAAACTTTTTTGTTATGTTTGTTTTTTTTTCAGATCTAAGGATTCAAAACCTTTTCAGATTTGGCTTTCTTTTTCTTAAATCTCAATTTCAAGGAGCTACTTCCCGGTGCGTTTATCCTCGAAAGTGGTCCGAGTTATCTTGTTTATGTGGGTTTATTCCCCAAATATAAGGATTGTCTTGGTTTAGCTAATATTTCATTTACGCATTTGGTTGTTAGGTTATCATGTTTGGTTTTGATTTTTTGTTGTCTCACCATTTTGTGTGGATTTTGTTATTTTTTTACCGTTTGTGTGAGTATGGTGCTTGATTTAGTATTAGAAATTGTCAGGGGATTGCATTCACAGTCGATAGCTCAAACTGTTTGGGGAGAAAACGAAAGTGGCAAAGTATGTGTATATATCATCTTCAACAAATCATATGATTTTATCTCAAAGGAGAATGGATTAATCAGTGATTGTTTTTGTATTTTGTTTGCTCGACGCGACTGTTTATGTAGATGTCGTATGGTTTTTAATTGTTGAATTAACTCATTTATCAAAAAAAAACAATCTAAAATATAATGTTTTTTTAGTTTATAATGACCAGGGGTGATTTGGTTAGCGTTGGAAAAACGGAATAAAATTCAAAAAAGAATGATTTTGAATTATTTTACTTGATTTTGAGATGGTGTGACATAAAATTGACATAGAATTATATTATACATTTTTTTTTTAACGTAGGAACCCGCAGCCGCTACCCTTCGGGTGCGCACTGGGTAAACCCACGAGCTCACGCAATAGCCTGCAAACTACGTGAACCAAGGTTATACATTTTTAGAAATATATTAAAACAATATACATATTAATCTATTTGTTAACAATTTAAAATATATTATGATTGTAAACGAATAAGACAAGGAGAAAAACTAAATACATAACGCGGCATTTAAAAGAATGATAATTTTAGTAAAATAAATATCTATTTTTATTTTTATTTTTTGATTATTTTGATCTAGCTTCCTCTTATTATATTCAAAATACAAAATGAGAACACGTTACTCTTGAGAAGCATTTTATCTTTGATCCGAAATATAACCGATTTTGTTAAAAGAAAAGAGTTTCCCGGTTATATCTTGAAAAACATTTTCCATTCGATCGTAAAATATAACCCATATTGTTAAAAGGAAAGAGCTTCAAGATAAGTTAAAATTTTTTGATAAACATTTTTATTACCAGATAAACATTTAATTTTATTATGTAAACCATGGGCTTTGATGTTTATCTAGTACATAATTAATTAGCAAAAAGTATATCAATTATAAATATAGTAGTTGTCACATTCGAAACATACCTTCTATTCTTCTTACATGTAATTCCATTCTTAAAATTATTTTTAATTTTTTTTTACGCTTATATGCTTTACAAATTAATATCAGGATAAACTTACCATTTGTACTATCCAATCGTGCTCAAATTTTAATTGAACATGTTTATCCTATAACATTAAGGCAACTATCTAATCTTTCGATTTCATTGTTGTCTTGTGGGAGACATTGCCATTTCTATCACCTTCTTATCATCAGTCATGAGCCTCTATATAATCCCTGCATGTATTTGTCATAACCAATTAACCATATTCACAGTTTCACACAGACCCTGAAGAACCTCGAAACAATGACAGAAGTTTTCATGAATGGCAAAAGAAACAAGAACTTAACTGTTCTGATGTTCCCATGGCTGGCTCATGGGCACATATCTCCGTACCTAGAGCTAGGGAAGAAACTGAGCATGAGAAACTTCAATGTGCAGCTGTGTTCTACTCCTGCAAATCTCACTTCTATCCGGAAAAAAATTGGAGAAGAATCATGCATTCAGCTAGTGCAGCTTGATCTTCCAAGTTTGTCGAATCTTCCTCCTTGTTACCATACTACTAATGGCCTGCCCCCTCATCTAATGGACACTCTCAAGACTGCTTTTGACAGGGCAAAACCTGGTTTTTCCAAGATTTTGGAGGCCGTGAAGCCGGACTTGCTTGTTTATGATTTTCTTAGGCCTTGGCCTGCAGAGGCTGCATTGGAGCAGAGGATTCCGGCTGTGCAGTTTATAGCCACCAGTGCTACCATGACATCTTTTATGCTTCATGCATTCAAGAATCCAAGTGTAGTGTACCCTTTTTCAACCATATTTTATCGCGGTTATGAGAATGCTCAAGTGGGAAAATCAGGGGAGTGTGGTGAGCTTCGTAAGAATATTGAAAGCCTTGAAAGGTCTAATGAAGTGATTTTCATCAAAGGAGTTAAAGAGATGGAGGGGAAGTTCACTGATTATCTGTCTACATTGTCTGGGAAAAGAGTTGTGCATGTTGGCCCGCTGGTTCAAGAGCCTGACAGTAAAGATCAGACCAATTCTGAAATCATCCGGTGGCTTGACAAGAAGAAGAAGTGCTCAACTATCTTTATTTCTTTTGGCAGTGAGTACTTTTTGTCGAAAGAAGATTTTGAAGAAGTAGCCCATGGCTTATTGTTGAGTACTGTTAATTTCATATGGGTTGTCAGGTTTCCAGTTGCAGAGAAAATCAGGGTTGAAGACAAATTGCCCTCAAGGTTCCTTGAGAAAGTTGGAGACAGAGGGAGGATTGTCGAGGGATGGGCTCCTCAGGCTCGGATTTTAGGCCATTCAAGTATTGGAGGTTTCGTTAGTCATTGTGGATGGAACTCTGTGATTGAAAGCATGCACTTTGGAGTTCCTATTATTGCCATGCCAATGCACTTGGACCAGCCTATAAACGCTAGATTGGTGAAGGAATTCGGGACAGGAATTGAGGTACTGAGAGATGGAGACGGAAGACTTGAAAGAGAGGGGATTGCCTCTGTCATTGAACAGGTTGTTTTCAAGAAGAATGGAAGGTATGTGAGGAAGAAAACAAAGAAACTGTGTGCTAACATCAGGAGAAAAGGCGATGAGGAGATCGATGAAGTGGTCAGAGAATTGATGCAGCTAATTAACTCCTGACTCCAGAAGTACAATACTAACTTAAAAGTGATTTTTAGTTAGTTAAGTACATTACCTGATGTATTAGCTAATTTTAATGCTAAGATTAATATAGGCATATCTAACTAATATAATGATAGGACTTTTAATATCTGTTGGATTCTTGTAAACAGACTGCAGTTCTGTCACAGAGAATCCATATTTATTGGCATTTTTAGTATTCCATTACGTTATGTGTACTAGTAGCAGAAACAAAATTTAATCTCATATGAAGCAATTCCATAATCTCATTGTTTTATTCCACATATTTGCTAATTATCTTGATTGATGCTGCTCGTATATTTGTAATTTATTGTCAGAGTTAAAAGTTGTTGTACTCTGTCATGGCTTCCTTGAGTCCTCACTCTGAGCCCGTTTGGCTAAGTTTTAAATCGTAATTTATTACTTGACTTAATGACTTATGAGTAACTTTTATATAAAAAAAATTATAAAAAATTTAGTCACTGAAAAAATACCTCAAATTAACTTCTAATTTTAAGTTAGTTTCTAGCTTATTACAGAAACAAATATTTTTCAGCTTAAAGTCAAAAACAATTTTAAGCCCCTAACTTAAAACCTAAACAAACAAACTCTCTGCAAGGGTCATTATGTGCCATTGTGCCTAAAGGTTCCCTTTGTTCTGCTGCAGTCTGCAGAATATCACAAGCATTTGCTCTGATACTTTAGTTAACTGATGGTGCATAATAGTGAAGAATATTGGCTGGTTTTTCGAATAGCTTTATTAATTCCTGTAATGTAGTAATGCTTTTACTCCAAGAAGCTGGTGGTACTGAATCTGATTTCGTTCCATATCATGCTAGTTATCGGTCTTGGATTAGTCGCAAGATTAAAAATGTTCCCTGTCTGGCTTTTTTTCTTCCGCGAACTTGAATAATTAAAGACTTGAACAAGGAAGAAGTACAGGGCCTAATTGATAATTAATCTCCCAGGCTAATCGAGGATTAAACACTGGCAAGCTCAAGAGACAGGCAAAGAAATAACTATGGGCAGAACAACCTAGCTGACTAGCAACTATGAATAGGCAGTCTAATGCATGTATGTTTCGAAAACCATGCAGAGGAAGACAGTTAGCAAGATGCTGTCAAGAAGCCTCCAGGCAGAGGAGGAGCAGGGTAGCGGCGTCACCTGTTTTTCAGCAAAAACCTGCGGCTGGCTGTAACAACAAATTCAAACAATATAGCATTGTTGTCTGTAACAGGTCTTGTTCTTATTATAATAATTTATGTGTTATACAGGTAATATTAAATTTTAAAAGTAAAGAATACTATTTGTCTCTAAAGTGCATTTATAACTTCTATTTATTTAATTATTTTAAATATAGAGAATTATATTTGTCAGAACATTTTTAAGGTGCTTTATAATTTCTACCTTGCTAAAAAAATATAAATTGAACTTGCATCTTGAAAATACTCATATAATAAATAATAAAAGCTTAAAATACATTAATGTTTTTACGAAATACATGATAATATCGTGTTTTGCGGTGTCATAATATAAACAACCCATTTTTGAAATTTGTCAGAGCCCTGGAGAAAAATCAGAGTTGTTTAAAAGGCATGTCAAAAGGCTTCAGACAAATTTTGTGAACAAATATTTCAAAGAGCTCATTCAAATTGTCATGTTCAAATAATTATTCTCAAATTTCTTTCAAATAACCATACACCAAGCATTCCAGAACTATTAAACAACTCTGACATAATTTCTGCAAATTTGAGACATTTCCGAGAAGTGTCTTTCTAGTATGTAACAACTGCTTTTTAGTTAGGTGGAAAGAGATTTTTGTGCATGAGGGCTATCACTAATAACATGGGAGCCAATATAAATTCGCCACCTAACTAAAAAGTAGTTGTTAACGTGCGTCATTGGTTCCAAGACTATAGTCCTTGAGAGAAACAAGGCCACTTGATGGGGAAATATACAAACTAGCAACCTATTAGGCCAACTTTCCATATGGAACTTCACAAAAGATTATCACTGACCTGACCTGCCCTCTTGGGTATGGGATTTGTTAGTCCAGGGTTGAGAAGGATGAAGGATCTTAAGCGAATCGTTACCATTTCTCTCTTGCTCTTTCTGAATCTCCCTGGCAGAATTTTTTGCAGCATGGTTGCACCCGCTTAACTCAATCCACTCAAGTGTGCAAATATTACCAAAGTCTTCCGGAATTTCCAAAAGACATGGACATCGCCAAACCTGCAAGCGCTGAAGCACTGGAAAGTGGTCACGAAAACCTGTCCAATTCTCCACATCCAATTCATCGAGTTTTAGAAGTCTGAGACTAGGGAATGTATTTGGACTTGTTTCCCAGTATTTACCAACAAAGGCATGAAATTTCAATTTGAGAACTTCAAGCTTAGGAATCATTTGGAACACCCAAGCTTCGGTCCAATCCAAACAAGTATTTGACACTGTAAGCTTCTTGAGAGTTTCAGGAAAAATAATTGAATTGCTTAATCTACCTGCGTTGCACAAAACAGTTGTGTTAAACAACTTCAATATTTCAAGATGCATTAGAAGGCCTAGATCAGGAAGTTTGAACTCTCCGCACTTTGTTGTCAAGGGTCCACAAAGACCTAGCTTCTTCAAATTGCGAATTCTAGCCAAGACAATAGGACTCAGCCTAGCAGGGCTCACTAGTGACAAGGTCTGCAAGTTTTCTAAAAAACCAGGTTCTTCTTCAAGAATTTTCAAAACATTTTTCCCCGTTTTGATACAGAGATGCCTCAAGTTTATCATCTTCCATATATTCTTGTGAACAAAAACATTCTTCTTTGATGAGATGATAAGAGTAAGCAGTTCTGTAAGGTCAGATATGGATTCTGGAAGGTTACCAGACCTGAACCGAATTTCTAAGTACCTCAAGCGTACCAGTTGTAATAATTCAGATGGAAATGCAAACAATTCTATGGAAGAGAGATCCAGAACCCTAATAAATTTGGAACTTTCCACTGCAATAGATTTTTCCTTAAAAAATGACGGTAAGAATTCAGGACAATACCAAGAGCTTGTTGATGGACCAGGAAGGACATTTGGGCTGAGCAAAAGTTGGGATTCTGTAAAAGAATTTGTCAAAGAATGAGAAAATCTATTGTAGTTGTATATGTTTGGTGAGAAGTTCTCCTTCTCAATTTTTTTTAAGCACAAATCGCGCAAGAGGTCATGGATATGGCATGTTTTGATTGCACCATTGGAACCTTTCCTACCTGCAACGACCAGACTTCTCCCTATAAGATCCATCAAGTAATTCTCTGCAACATCCTCCAAGTTCTTTTCTGTGTCATTGTGATGTATGAACCCCTCTGCAATCCATAACCAAATCAACTTACGTACTGGGACATCATGGTCTTCTGGGAATGCTCCAAAAAACAGAAAGCAAGATCTTAAGTGTTGTGGCAGGTTGTTATAACTCAATGCTAGTGTATCCATAAATTGACTTTCATCAGTCACAATGTATGAACTTAAACTTTCCTCAGCATGCGCCCACCAATCAATCTTCAAATTATTTTTGAGCAGTCCAGCAATCACAACAATAGCTAGAGGCAACCCATGACATTTTCTTGCAATTCTCATTCCTATCACAATGAAATCGGAAGAGATACCTGTGGTCACAAAAGCTTTCCTTCCAAAAAGATCAATACTCTCTTTTTCAGTTAGGAAACGCAAACAAAGTGGATGCCCATCAGTTTGTGCATGCAAGGCTACGTCTTTGAGCCGGGTTGTCAGCATAATTCTACTCCCCATGTTGTCATCTGGAAAAGATCTTTTTAAATCATCCCATGCCTCATTACTCCATATATCATCAGCTACAATAAGGTATCTCCGCCCCTTTAAAGCACGATACACATCATGAGCTAGCATACCATCATTCTTAGAATAAACTTCATCTGTAATCTCAACAACAGACCTTAGAATAGCAAGCAATAAATCCCTCTTATCATAAACTTGAGAGCAAGTAACCCATGCTCGAACATGGAAGTACGATACCACATAAGGATCATTATAAAGCTTTCTAACCAATGTTGTCTTACCATTTCCAGCCATCCCCACAATTGAGATCACTTGAAGCCGCTTCTTCGTGATACTTGCAAGTTGCTGGAGTAGAGAATTTGCCTCCTCTTGGAATCCAACCAAAACCTCCTCATATTCTTGAAAAGTCTTCTTGTCAAAATAAAATCTGGAAGCCAAGTCTTTGGAGGCCTTGTCAAAATCTTGACTGCAGGCTTTGTAAATCACAGCCACTTCAAACGCTATACGGCCTCCAACAGCATTAAGATCTTGACTAAAATCCAAGAAGCCACTGCTTCTTGATCCTAGGATCTTATGCTCGATTATCCTGGTAACAAGAATATGTAGTGTTGGATCAGTTAATAACTCAGACAGATAACTCTCATGACATGTGGTTAATGTTCTTCGGAATTCCTTAGACAACAACCTCAGCTGTCGACAATAACAAGAAATTTGACATCTTTGTATTAGAAGGCAGTCAGTATATGAGAGGAGTCTATTTAGTTCTTCTAAACAACGATCAAATAAATTGTATGAATTTGAATGGCCAGTAAATCTTTGAACTGTGGCTCTGAACTCAGAAGGACTGGTGTGAATTAATTCATAACTAGCACCATAACCAGATCTTCTTCTTCTTTTCAGAAAAAATTCATCCATGGTGGTTTGTCAATGTGGTCATTGGTCTTCAACCAAAGAGAGATCTTGAGGTCCACTCAAAATTCTAAAGTCAACGCTAGACTATCTGCATCTAGATTTTTTTAAATATATATGTCCAAATGAATATTCATACTTCATATTTAGAAATAAGTATTGTTTCATATTCTTATTCTATTCATATTTCTCGGTTAAAGTACGAGTATTGTGTTATATACACACACATATAAAAGCACAAACCATTAATTATTGTGTTTTATATACCTAAATTATAATAGAAGGTATATATATGCTCTTACTAAAGCTATCATACTGAGCATAAATGTATCAAACACTTGGCGAGCATTACTATGTACAGTAAGCTAAAATGTTAAAGTGAAAATTAACACAAACTCCAAATAAATTCCTGTTTGCTTAAATGATGACTGACACCACTGCGTCGAGTGATTTTCTGCAAGTAATTTAAAATACAAGACGCATTATTTTTCAAATTTTTTTTATGAATAAAAGTTTAACAAATCTTTCAATTATATTGAAAATTATTATAGGTAGGTTGAATATCACTTCTTGTTGGACTCTTTGGTTGATATTGGTTTGTCTTCCAACAAGTAATGCGGGCCTGTCGGAAGCGGGAGTCTTAAATGGGGAGTCACCGCATGGTGCGCCGGGGTGCGGGCTCCGAAAGATTTTATTATGTTCAAGTGTAAATATACGAAATTTTGAACTTTATGTGTAATTTAAAAATTGATTAATTTACTCCGAATTCTCATGTCAAAAAATTTAGAAACAAATAAAATGATATGAAAAAAATCGGCTTTAACATCTTCTGCCGTGTGTATCACGTGAATACTAACCATGAATTATAATATTTTTCTACACCAAATATGAATTTATAATACTCAATCACATGATAAAGTAGCAGCTAAATTCATTCACATTCAATTCCCAAGTTTCCTCTTTGAAAGTACTTATCATAATGTTTGTGTCCGGTTACGAATTTCAATATTTATTAGTAGTTTGTTTTGCAGTTTTTTCTTAAATACAATTTACACAAAAGAAAAGTGCATATATGGTAGTTTCTCAAATTAAAAATTTATTCAGGTCTGTATACATGTTAGCTGCCGAGGTATACGATCAAATTACCAAACTTTTTCGCATCACACTTCCTCCGGAGTTCAAGCGATAAAAATATTTAAAATAAAAAATAAAATTCTTTCTCATGGTTCTAATCTTTTAACTTATAAAATTAATATTAAAATGGTTTTAGATTTTAAATTTAAAAAATATGTATCAGATTAAAAGAACATGAAATAGTTAAACTTCAAAATTGTTTAGAGACATTTAATTTTACGTACAGTTTTTCTAAATAAATCGGATATAATGTTTGATTTTATAAAATTATACGAAGTCGATTCGTTAAAAATAATTATACACCGTCTCTAAAAAAGCTAAAGAAACAGGATAATCATCCATCATAAAATAATACCGAACCCGAAAAAATAAATCGCAAAAAGCCAAACCACCTGGCCAGAAAAAGAAAAAAGATAACTACAAAACCATCATCATACAGCATCACAAAAATCGTGTATCTATAACTCTAACTTGTAAGTATAGTTGTAAGTATAATTCTATGCAAATCACAAAAACCACAAATATTTTCCCCCAAATCGAGCCAAACAGCCCCTAGGGTTTCCAATTTTCGATTCTCCCCCAAAATGAGAACCCCTTGTTGCCACTCATTCCTCTCGTTCCTTCTCAAATTCCTCCATTTTCTGCAGACATTCGCGGGAATTTCGCTGATTCTGTACTCAATTTACTTGCTCAATCAATGGAATCATCACAATTCGGGCCCAATTGCGCCGGCGCCGGGTAATTCTGACGGGGTTCGGGTAAAGTTCGGATCTTTACCGGGTCTTGATCGGGTCGAGCCGGTGAGGCTTTTCGGAGAGAGTCTCGCGGGCGTTGATGGAGGGAAATTGAATTCTGTGGAGCTTCCTGCTCCTTGGTATACAATTTTTACTTTGTTTTGTGTTGTTTTCATGTGTTTATGTATAAAGATTAGGTTTTGTAATGTTGGAATGTTTTTCAAATATTTTTCGGGTGATCGGTTATGTTATGTTGATGAATTTATGCATATTTGTTTGTGTATCTTGATGAAGTTTTAGGTTTGGGGTGAATTATCGATTCTGAATGTGATTTTCTTGTGAATCAAATGTAAATTTCTGAAGTTTTAGGTTTTAGATTGCAGAGTTGAATTTTGAATTCTTTGGTGTGTTTTATTCGGACAACTTTTTTGTTATTCATTATTGCTTTTATGTAAGTGATTAGTATAAGAGGATTGAAGAAGTGTATTTATGCCGATTTTAGTGTATGTGTATTTAAAACTTTAGGTTTCGGAGAGTTGAATTGAATTTTGAATGTAATTTTCACGTGAACTTAGTGAATATATGTGCATGTGTGTGTTTTTGTGAAGTTTTAGGTTTTGGAAAGCGAAATTGATTTCCATATGTAATTATTGTGTAAATTTAATGTTATTAGGACAAATACGTTTAGTTCTGAGTTGGTGATTGCTTGAAGTAAGTGATTAGTATAAGATGATCGTACAAGTTCACAAAATATGTCCCTAATTTGATTTTTGGTATATATAATCTTCAAAGCAAGTTACTTACAACTTTTTATTGAATGACGTGTGAGATTTTAGTGTGCTAGACTGTTAGTAACAAGGAGTGCTGTGACGTCTTAAGGACCTTATATGGAATTGTTTGATGTTTGGTGTAATATATGAATGAGAAAATTTAGATGAACATGGTAGTGTTTTATGGTGGCAGGTTTATATATGCAACTATGGGATTGGGGATTGTGCTGTGTTCCATATCATGCATCGGTCATATCGCAGCTGAAGTAATCAATGGATGTTGCCTTTGTTTCGTATCCTTCTCGAGTTTGTTGATTGTATATCTGAGCTCACATTTGACGTAATAAAGCAACTGACACAACTTTTTTTAATTGAAAAGTTATAGTTTAGGTATAGTATTTTTCCTTTGAGGCTTACGTGTAGAGAGAAGCAAAATTTTACACGCCGGGATTCGTTTTCATATGTTCTGTTGGATAGAAAAGGAAACCCTAATGTCTCAACTAATGCTTCTAATCCAACTTTGTTCTTTATGCGCTATTCTTTAACACCAATGTCACAGTATACTATCTTAGCTACTTTGCTCATTCTGCTCGAAGGGGCCCTGGTAGCATTTATTGCCATTGATCGTCACTGGGAGAAGGTATGAATTTAATGCAAAAATATTTTATGTTTATTACTAGATATACTTTTCTTCAAAAATATTCCATGATTTTTTTCCAGGATATTCCATATGACCCTACTGGAGATGTGGATAACTTTCGTAACTTCATCGAGGACAATGCTGATATATGTAAGTGGGTTGGCATTGCCGTACTTATAGTTCAGGTATGCGTTGGTTTGTTGTCCATATTTTCTGTTATACTACCTTTGTTTTCTACTGTTAGTTCCCATTGACACATTCAGTTTTGTAACTTGAATATTTAAAGCGGTATAATTAAATATTGGGAAATAACTCATACTTGGCTGCATATTTTTGATTCTTTTGACCATGCATCTCCATTTTTTTAGTCTCTATTGCACTTTGGAAACTATTCTGAATGCAAAAATCAACCAAACTGGGCATTTCAAGTGTTAAGTTTATTGCGTAAAAACTATAAAAATATCCAAATAAGTAGAGTGGTAAGTGTTGGAGATTTGAAGCTATCCAATGTATATATGTTAGCTGTTAGATTAATATCTTTTGCTGCAAATATGCATCTTGTAATAGACATATGAAAGTTCATTAGTATTTTTTAATTAAAAATATAGATGTTTAGTACTTCATCTTTTGTAGTAAATATAATTGAATAGAAAAACATAATTATATTACTTGTCAGAACTAATAATTCAGCAAATTGGACAACACCAGTATTGATATGTAACGATAGTTAGCGCTCTAAAGAAACTTATCAACCATCAGTAGTCAGAGTGATGTGTGGTACGGGGAATATTCAATTCGGGAAAGGGTTGCTCCCACTTTGGTATCCGAGTACTCTTGTTCATTTTAGCTTGGACTAGTTTCTTTTCTTGTCTAATAGCACTAACCTTCTGGCCCAAGCTGCTCCGCATATTTTAGAGCCATAGCAGACCTACTAAAGGCTATTATAATATGTGTGGATACAGAAACCCATTTGGCGTCAAATTCCCTGTAAGAACAAAGGTTAAATGTTTTGATATATGCCTAGAATTGATGCCGAGCATCCTATATTATGAGGAACAGAAGACAAATCAATTATCAACTAGTATGATGTTGTTATTTAATTTATTCACTACTGGGAATTGAGAATATTTATTATAATCTACTTAGGTAAGTTCTTATTCGTTCAGATATTTAAGGAAATACTTGGATTTGGTGTTCACTTATATAAATCTAAAAGTTTTGAGTTAGATCTTGATCTTATGGGGAATTAGTAATATCGTAGTATAATGAATAACATTCAAATTTGTTTATTGTCTAACACCTGTAAATACCTATGTTAAATGCATTATAAAAATTTCTTCTCAATTTTCAGGCATTGTCCCTTCTTCTTTCCCTGGTTCTGCGATCCATGGTTTCTACTCGGCCGGTAGAGGATGACATTGAGGGAGATTATGATGTCAGGGTAAGAACTAGGGAACCACTTCTGAATTCACATGTCGGCCAGGCATCTGGATCAGTGAAGGGTGATTCAGATATATGGAGCTCAAGAATGAGGGAGAAGGTATTTCATTACATTATCTCTCTCCATAAAGCAAGTTTCCATGACTCAAGTCTGCTGATTTGTTTTTATTATTTTTTTTAATTCAAAGCTCTCAAAATAAAATAAGATGACACCAGACACCTATTAAGAATGGTGCAGACCAGACCATGCTAGTTACTTTTTCGAAGACCAAGAGTTCTTTGTTTCTGTGCATGAAACATTAAACTTTTTTTAGATTAAGTACCGGTCTATCGCAAACTTTTTTTTAACCTGCCCTTATAACTCATCTCCTGTATCTTTTTTCCTGATATCATCATATTAATATTTTATTGTAGTTTCACAAATCTGTTTCTTTTATTGATTTTGGCATTTTGGTGCTGCAGTATGGGTTGAATGGGAGTGATCCCAAGTAGAACTTGCTGAATCCGGAGGTTTCTGTGGATGTAACCAAAGCAAGCGAATACATGTCAATGTCGTACAACTCTGTATAACTCTGCCGCCTGTATCATGAGTAGTCACTCTTTTGTTCTCGTGTCTAAATCTCCTGACCTAAAAACATAACCTCGTGTGAGTGTTCAGGCTTCTGCTTGCTTGAGTTTCTACTTTTAAAGGCTCGTGACGTCTGTTAATAACTTTACCCCGTATAGTCTGATCTTTCTATAGTCCCGTGTATACGTCTTCTAAATGTCGTGCTTTTCCTTTGGTGTGCTTGTAATTGGAATACATTGTGTGACAATAGAAAAGGATGAGATAGAGGCTTGTTGTGTATATACGTAGTTTATGTTTGTCCATGGTTTCATCTGTCAGGGAGAGTATTTTACTATATGATGCTGGACAGCTTGTCCCCGGCAGTCTGGCATCACATGGTAACATAATCTCAGTTCAGTAGGGTAAAACTAGCGTGCTTAGTTTACTAATCTTTACTAATCTTCAATCTTCCCGAGGATAACATGTAATAAATTAAAGCATTCAACCCCCTCCTCCCCATCTGGATGTGGTAGTGACAGGTGAATATAAACAACTGAGACAGATTGCAATTATTCTATCATGCATGTGCTATTTCTCATATTGTCATTGTCTTCTGAGCTGTTCCTTCAGTAAGTTTAAATGAAGAGTGATTGTCCTATCATCCCAACTTCATATTTGTAGGCTGCATTTGTTGAAAACTCGAGTAGAGGCAAAGCCCAAGTACAAAACGAGTCACGGGGTTGTGCTTCAGTTTTCAGCTTGATGTGATTCTTAAGTGTTAGTCAAATATCATGAATTTTATTAAAATTCGTTCTGCTGAGAATATTCTTTTTGTTTTATTTCCCCACCAATTTCTGTGTCTTCTACCTCAGAATCCCTTCTGATATGATAACACAAGTTATGTGTGGTTTTTATTTGGCGTTTTCTTTCTGTCTTAGAGCATCTTCAATCACGAAGAATCTTTAACTAAATTTTTTTAATATATATTATAAGTAAAATATATTGAGATTGTATTAAGAAAAATTCAATTCCAATGGTACAATGAATGTAGTCAACCTTGTAACAAATCTATAAGAATATTCCACATAATTATTATCGTAATGAAGCGATATAGTTTATTCATGAGATTCTAAAATATTATTAATATATTATTTTTCAAATATAACTAATCACTATAGCAAATACCATCAAATATGGCAAATATGGGTTTAACACATATTATAGAATGTCTTACAGGTTTAATGAGTCAAACCCTTGACCTCCCGTAAGAGGGCCAAACTACACCAGACTTTGTTGGCGTCGGAGATGATTTTATGCGTTACTCCCAGATATGGAAAAACTAATTAAAAAAAATAAAATGTCCTGATTTTGTAATAATAAGAGTCAGATGATCCATTTCACTCACCAATTATCATATATCAAGCAAGTTTAAAGTTTTTTAAAGTTTTACTTCAGTAATTACCATCTGTACAAGAGAGGATTGAATCCTGTAAAACTCAGCAACTGCAGTTTCTGGCAGCTTCTGCTTTAATTTGCATGCACCTACTTGACATCAACTCATTGTCAAGGCATCAACCTCCCGTGTTCATAATCAATAGTGAACTTGATTGTCTGGTCCAGAGAATGCTGCAAGCATTACTTCTCTCTTGGAAAAAGACACCATCTTAAAAATTCTCATTCTGGATAAGATTAGACAACTTTATAATCATTTCAATAATGCAGATATATCTTATATATCAAATCAGCGGCGGATCTAGTAAGATTTTTGGGAATTTTTAGTTATGTCATTCTAAATAATAAATCCAAATATATAAAATTTATATTTAAAAAATTTAAATTCACGAATTGGACCCGAAAGTTTTCTCGTGTATATCTTATATTTGGGTAAGACCAAATCAATATTTTTTGCCATCTCTAATTTCGGATTTGTTTAATGTGTGAAAACGGAACTTATAATTAAATTTTTGATTGTTTTATTCACTTGTCATATAGTTGCCATAAATTTACCTTTTCAAAATTCAACTATGTGTTCCAGTAGGCACAAAATATGATTGATTAATGGCATTAACAAGTTAATTTTGTTACAGTTAGAAACTATTATGATACAGTTGATGATTTTTTTATTTTTTTTTTACCAATTTGCTCAATTTTTTTTAACTTGACATATCATACTAAGTTCGTTTCATTCTTCGTATTGGTAATCTTGGACAGAAGCATATTTGAAAAACCTAGCATTACACAATAATATTGTTCTAAACTGAGTGGAACTTACAATTTATAAGCTAAAAAAGGAGCCTCCTCATAGTAAAACTGTCAAGTCTTCCACAGCCTCTTGCACAAGCTCTTCCAGCAGCTTGTTTTCAATTTCTTTCCTTAAATCTTCCATATCTACTGCCAAATGTTCAAGCCAACCCTTTCCTGCTACCTCCTTCCTTGCCACCATTTCCACAACCAACCTGTTGTCTCCAAAATAACCGGGAACACATTTCATCTCATCGGAAAACCATTCCTCGATCTGGGACCATACAATTTCCACCATTGTGGATGATGCATGATCTTTAAGGCTAGCATTGGACCTATTACATGATACTCCTTTTTTCCCTGTAGTTGACTCGTAGACAGCTAGATTTTTCAAAGCAGCATTTACACAATCAAACACGAGCTTTTGGATTGATCTCCTTTGCCTTAGCTTAGCCTCATGCTGTACCTCCTTGTCATTGAGGTCTAAGTATTGGTCTCTTAGTGATAGGTCTAAAGGGCTATCATGGGAATGCCATCGCGGAAAATGTGTATCAGGTTGCTCCACATTGTCAAAGCCAGCTGCGGATAGTAGTGTCTGAACTAAAAAAAACCATTCTTGTCTTTCTTTATCTGCACATATGGGAAATGCAGTCATGTTCATTGAAAATGGAGTAGTCGTTTCTGTACAAGAATCATCCCATGAAAGAGTCCGAGCAATGGATCCTATTGGCGGGGATTTGTCAATCAGATTTGATTTAGTAAGATGGGAAGAACACTCTCTTGTCCCTGTTTAATGGAAATAAGCAAAGTAAACAAACAGCAGTCGAAGAATAAAGTACAAGGATCTTCAACAGTGTACCGATATTAACTTCTTACCATTTCCAACTGGCTTTAAATTGTTATAAAACTCAGGTATGCCATGATCATTCTCATCAAAAGAAGGTTCCAAGACAGAAATTGGACTTGGTTGCTCCTGGTTCTCATTAAAATTTTCATTTGCAGAAGACTTTAATACTGAAAATACAGCCTGCATAATACAGAGAATGCATGTTTAACGATATTGTCAACCTTGGGGACAGGCTAACAATGTAACCAATGACAATATAATACTTGAACAAAAAAGGCAATTGTATTTACAAGGATATGTCCATACAGATCTCTTATGCAGTGACAATAAATATCAATTCTCAACTTTGGAAACAAAGGACATATACATGCAGTAATATCAAGATATAAATAAGACCTAAGGCATGCAGTCAGACTGTATAATAAAGATACCTTACCTTAGTAGGACTTGTCTCCAGTATAGGTTCCATGCTTGATAAATCTAAAGAAGGCACTTTGCTTGATGATGCTATGTCATTACTATGTTCAGGTGCCTCAGTGCTGGGATTACATCCATGGTCACTTACGGAACTGGGTTGGCTTGATTCTTCTTTACCATACTTTTTGTGTCTTGAGAAAAACAAGCTCGAAACTCTTTGCTTTAATTTTAGTTTCACGGCTCTTGCCTTTGGCACCTCCTTCATGATTTCATTTTTCTCCATCTTTGGATTGGAAACTTCTAAACCAAGCCTTGAACCATCAATAGTAGAAGATACAGGAAGAGATTTTGACCTCAAAAAGTTCCTGGCAGTAGCATTGCAACTATCATTGTCACTTAAATTAGTACATAAGCATGACGTGGATGCTCTAGCCTCTTGTTTATGACTAGAATCTCCCTCTGGTCTCAGTAATTTTTTCATATCTGATATAGCAAGCATATCCCCCAAAGTACTAGAGCTTTTCCGCATATGTCCCTTTTCTTGACAATTTCCACTAGCTGCCATCATAGTCCACCTTTCAGATAGTCGTTTTTTGGCTTCTCGGCAAACTGATGACTCAGGTGAATAAGATGCACGGTTGAAGGATAGAGAATAGGGGCTGTCAGACCTGTTTTTGTAATCCCAAGAATGCCTAGAAGCCTGAGACATAAGTTCAGGATCACTAAGATTTTCCACAGCATATTCATTCTCCGAACTGTGGAATGATTTTCCATCACCCATATAGCTATAACCATTGGAAAGCATAGGAGCACGCAAGGTCCCATCCCTACTATGTCCACCAAAATTTTCACACACTTTCCGTGTGATCTCCTTTCCTACACTGGATTCACGTGCATCATTATTCTCATGCTCTCCTTGATCATCTTTTGTACTTAATGCACTTGGAAACGAGGAATGTGGCAAAACAACAGTCTTAAGATCACGGGACTTTGCAAGACTAGGTTTTAGTACCACTATTCGTGTTGTTTGAATATGACTATCCTCAGCTTTACAGTTTGTTGGACTGGAAAATCCACAAGTTCTTTTGTCCCGGCTACGGACCTGTTCAGTCTGGGAAGTTTTCTTCACTTGAAACTGCTTCTGTAGTCCAGTAAATTTGTTACCATCCACCATCTTAGCAGGTCTAAGAACAGTAATACGTTTTGTACTAGGAGACGGAGCGATGGTATGTAGGTCACACAGTTGCTTGGAGAACATAGAATTTGGTTCCTGAAGAAATCTAAGGAATAAATCATTGTTCGAACTTAATACTTCTAATGCATCTTGGAACTGTTTGGTTTGGCGAAGCTTTTCATCTGAAGCAAGACGCTTCAAATCTGCGAATTTTTGACGAATGAGAGCCATCTTTTTCTCACTTGCACTTCCACTGAACCTCTCTCTTTGAGACGATTTATCTTTAACACAGATGTCGTGTGACTGCCATATCTCATAAACATCTTTAAAATTATTGTGAACTGGATATGGATGAATCTCATGTAGTTTCTGTGTCTCGAATGAGTCATGTACTTGCTGGCAATATTCCATAGGCACGTTAGAATAGGAAGAATTTCTTGAGTGACTTCTTTGTGAAGCTGAATGAGGCTGCTGACATGAAATGGCGTCAAGCCCCATTAACCTGGCAACTACATTGGTCGGGCTTTCTGTAGAAATCATTTCTTTTGACATTTCTTCAGCTATGAGCATCTTTATGGGTGTTCTTCTTGATTTCTTATTTAAAGATGTTCTTCTCGTTTTGGATATAATCTGTACACCACAACACTAACATGAGTCGTATTAGGATGATAAAAATGTCTCAACCTAGTATCAAAGGCAAACACCTCAATGAATTCAGTTCCTTGACACTTATACGATTTAAAAAAAAAAAAATATCCAAAGAGCTATACATATCTTACAAGCAGCTTGCTTCTATTCTAATATATAATTTTGCCAAAAAGAATTATACAAGTAATTCTTCCCAGGAGATATTACTTTTAAAGTTTATTCATGCCCCGTCTGCAAGTACTAATTAATCCATATTTTCTGTTTCTAGATAGTTGCATGTGTATTGCAAAAACATAGATCAGTTAGTCACCTCTGTATCTTCGAGAAGATCCTGGGTTGGACTTATTCCTGACACATCTGAACAACTCCTAGACAGGGAAGAACCTGTTATAGTTTCTACGTCATTAGTAAGCACTTTATAAAGCCTTTTTAAGTATGGAAGAAAATATAACAGAGTATTTGAAATTAAAATAGAATAGAAGTGTCATATAACTGACTAAATCCCAAGGCAACACCCGAGTATAAACTATTTCCTTCCGCATAACAGGCTACTTGAGAAGATAATAATTTAATTTGACATTATGTGGATAGAACTAAATTGCAGAAGAAGGAGATGAACTTTAATACATTATGTGCATTTAATAAAATATACCATCACGATAAGGTTTTTCTGTAAGAAGCTGGTTGCCTGGCATGCCTGCAGTCAGATCAAAAAGGTTATCCATTTTTCCGAAGCATCCTGGTAAAGGTTCTTCAAGATTGTGAGGTCCGCCATTCTGAATCCCATTCATTACAAAACCTGGATGAACATATCAAAACATTAATCTCATGGTATGTTCGATAGAAGACAAACTTATAGGTACAACTTGAATTCAATGGGGTTAATCTAGCAAAGCATAAAATAGAACGTATCTGAATATTTTCAAAATAAGTAATTATAAAGAAGTTTATAAAAAAGATAAACAATTTAATTTTTTAAACTCTAAAATTTATCCACAATAGGGAATTATATACAACGTAATGCATACTAATTACCATCATGGCAGCAGGTAAGATAAATCCCAACTTCAGTGTCTATACACTTCTATTGTCCAGCATCTTAGGAGCAAGACGTAAGGGATGCGGACCAATGGAACATGGAACATGATTACATAAAAAACACCCCCTAAATCAACACTCTCCTAAAGTACTCTCAACTCAAGTTTATGCCGCAGGAAATCAGTATTTTCAGTACTATCACTCACTGTACAACTTGATACACAATGTTGACCAAAAAAAAAAATGGATCTTATAAATGTGTGCTATTTTTTGAAAGGGCTTATTGTTCAAAAAACAACACTGCCAAATGCAAAATTTACGAGATTTGTGCTAAAGGCATAACATATCCAATGCAAAACTACTCTTTTACTCCAGAGATTTCACAACATTCACATGAAGCCTCACAATATAAACCCAGGGAATTTTCGATTTCGAGACACTAAATCATACTAGTATACTACCATTGACCAAATTTATTCATCAAGGATTGACAATCTCCTCAGACAGGGAGTTCAGGTTACAACAGAACTTAGACTTCAATCTTTAGCTTGTAACAAGTAAATAACAAAGTAAATTATCAATAAGATTGTAAACAATACAAAACAAGTTAACAAAGATTCATAACAATATAAATATAAATAATATAAATAAAAACATGATATACAGAGCTACATCAAATCTAGATGTTATAAGCCAACACACAAGGAGAGAGAGGGAGGGAGGGAGAGAGGGAGAGGGGGAGGGGGGGGGGGAGAGAGAGAGAGAGAAGACACCCACCTGGATGAAAGCTACAATAACAGTACTGCAACAGTTATCTTGCCGGAAAATGACATTCCGGAGGTAAAAATGACCGGAGATTTGCCGGAAACCAAATGGGTCAGGAAAGCACAGTAGTATTCACCGGAATAACAGGAGCCTTGTATAATTAATGGCTTCTGCTTAGGCTAAAGAGAGAGAAATGTAAAATGTGTGCAGAGAGAGAGAGGGTGTCAGAGAGAGAGTGTGTCTGAAGACTGAAGTGAGATTATGAAACAGTTAGATACGAGTTTTGCGGAGGATGTAATAAAATGTACTTGTATATATTTACACTCTGCTCCCTGTATTTATATACTACTATAGTGCTGCATCTAATCTATAGAATCCTCCAACAACCACCTGCCTTGGCTTTAGGGATGACAGAAAAAATCGATCCGAATGGATACTCGATCGTTTCGATCCGAATGGATCTTACTGAACCCGATATTTTGGATTTGGATTTGGATTTGATTTTTCGAGTTTGGATTTGGATTTGGATACTAGGTATTCCGTATCGAAACCCGACCCGAAATCCAAATTCGATCCAAACCCGAAACCCGAAAAAAAAATTCCATATATATATATATATATATATGTGTGTGTATATGTATATGCATACTAATATATTTATTTTCAATTTTAAATCTATTAAATTTTGTTTATATATATATATATCGGTAGAGTGTGAATGTGTATATTATTGGGTTATAGTGACTTTTTTTGTTTAACTAATTAGTTACTTTAAAATTTCTTTTTTTTTTTTTGCTAAAGATAATATTCCATACAGTGAAGATTTGTGTTTAGAAATTATTAAATACGGTTCAAGATTTTATTAATGTGTAATACTTTATTATTTAAGTAGTTTAGTTTTAAATATAATGAAATTTAAGGGCGAAAAAATCAAAAATAATATTTTTACAATACCATATAAATTTCGGAATTCAGGTTTTGGATAAACCCGAATAAACCCGAACCCGATCCGAAACCCGTGGATTTGGATTTGATATATGAAACCCGATTGGATTTGGATTTTAAAAATAATTTGGATTTGGATTTGGATATCTCAAATATCCGAACCGATCCAACCCGCTGCCATCCCTACTTGGCTTAGATGTAGGCATGTAGCCTAAGATAACATTCAGAATTAATTAATTGATTTATCAATTCAGAATCAGATAAATATTTATTAATTTTTTTTGAATAAATCAAATATTTTAATCAAAATACAGTGTAATCAATAATTTTATAAAATTTTTTTAAAAATTAATCATAAATTTTAATAGATTAGAGAGTTTTAGATAATGAATCAAATGGATAATATTATATGTAATACAAAATTTTAAATTCTAAATTTATGAAATGAAAAGTATGCGATCATTAAAAATATGTGATAGATTTAAAATTACTTTCAGGTATTCATATCGAATACTTCAAAAATTAGTAATTAATCTAATTATGATTAAGTGATCATATTTCGATGAAGTGACTGAATTTTATTTTAATTACACAGAATAGGTCCAAAATGGGTTTTCAAAACTGGGCTGATTGGTTTTCTTTTTATGATATATATCTCTATCTTAATCTTAGTTATTGCACAAAAGAAAGTACAATAATTAAATTGTCTGTATTTAATACACAAATGATTTTTGTTTTTAATTGTAATAATAGTGGCACACAGTTGGAAGAATAGTGATGTTTGCCCGGTGAATCAGAACCATTTAAAGTGTGATGTTGAGGATATTGCCTAAAACAGGAATGTTTTTGTATTAGTATGAGCAATAAGTAGCTTGATCACCAAACATTGTTCCTACTTTTAGGTGAGTTGTTAATTCTATCACCTACCATACTCTTAATTCAAACAACTGAGATATTGATTTCTCCGACTCGTTTGCATGAAGTTGAAATTTTGATTTATAATTTAATACGATAAACTAAGAGTTTAAAATATCTGTCTGAGTGATTTCACTTATTAATAATCTATAAGATATTAAAAAGATAAAAAATAAATATAATTATTAAAAATAACTTACAACTTATGAATAATTTTTATCCAATAAAAAAACATTTTGAAAAATTAAGTTATTAAAAAAATATCTCAAACTAACTTCCGAAAATGAGTCTGATTTATTTATCGCAAAAAACCTTCTAGTTTAAAGTCAGAAAACTGACTTAGAACTCCAGTATTTATTGAATGAGTTGTTTAACTTGTTTTCTTCATGTTTGAGCCTAACCAAGTCTCCAAAACCATTTTCATGTATCTGATCCATTTATTTGAAAATTTGAGGCCCAGTAAGAAGCAGAAGCCCAACAAGACTTGAAACATGATCTATAATACTCCAACAATAGTATTAAAAAATATAAAATATATGAGTGGTTGTATGAAAACTAGATTAGCACTAGACAAAACTAACAAGGAAGGTGACAACATTATCCAGATGAATGAGATATGATTTTACAAATGGCATCCTTTTATTGGCCAGTGTAAATATGTAAGAGATCATTATTTTCCAAGAAACAAGAAAAAGATCTTGGTTTAATAACAACAATTCATTTTTTCTGCACCCTAAAAAATTTTGATAATGGCTAGCTGCAGTATGGCCTCAGCTGCTTGTGCATTTGTAGTTGCACCAAGTGTTACTAGTGCAAATACTTCTACTAAGATGATGTTTAATCCCCCTTGTGGTTCTAGAAGATTCGGGTCCGGTAGGATGGTTGTCAGGGCCTCTGAGGAGCCTGCTGCCGCCGCGCCTGCACCGCCTGCAGATACCAAGGAGGAGGCTCCTGCTCCGGTTGCCAAGCCCAAGCCTCCCCCTATTGGACCCAAGAGAGGAACCACAGTAAGTAGCATGCTTTTTTTTCCCAGATAATTTAGGCTTATACGCCTTACAAATGAGTATCTGTTCTAATACTTCTCGGGTGAGCGAGTGTCGAACCCGGGTGTCCGGGGACAACATAGGATAAACCCGCCACTTGGGCTATCCAATCGCGCTCAAGTAGCATTTTTTAGTTTAATATTTTTTTTTACTAATTTTACGAGGTGTTTGTCAGTAATGTAGTCTAGTGGATACGTCAGAATTTTAGTGAGGTGTAACAAGATGTTGAAAGTCCGAGCAGTGCATGCATGAGTTCTGATTTTTTGTGAACCTGGAATTGGACAGGTGAAGATTCTGAGGAAGGAATCTTACTGGTACAAAGGCACTGGCTCAGTTGTAGCTGTTGATCAAGTAATTTTCCGCGGTGAATTAATTTAAATTAGGCATAATTAAATGGCTAATGTTCTGTTGATTTTAACATCTCTGTGATCTGCAGGACCCGAAAACGCGATATCCAGTTGTGGTGAGGTTCAAGAAAGTGAACTATGCAGGTGTATCAACAAACAACTATGCATTGGATGAGATTGAAGAAGTCTGCTGAGTGGTGCTAATGGCGCTTATGCTTTTGTTGTAATCGATATTTATATTTCTCTCAAGCTTTAATAAGATTGTGTATTATACTTGTACTTGCATTCCTAATCTTAAAGAGATTTTAGTTGTATATTACTAGTAATCTAGTTTAAAGCCCCTAATCCTTGGCGCATAAACATCTGTGATGAAATATTTCCCTATATCATGTTAAGTGACCAATTCTCCTAAAACCTCGAGCTGTCAGAGGAGGGCTTACCAGGATCATATTATATTCCAACACTATGTATAGGGGGATTGGATTATATAGTAGGTGCTCGAACCCGATGTGTGAAGTAAGATCACAGGTTATGGGAACATAGTGAATGGCAGGGAAGGGTCTGTATGCTGTACATGGTGAAGATATAGAAATCTGAGTCGCATTTTCAAAATCTGTATAAATTTCTGGCCATCTTAAATACGATCTCTCTACAAAGATTCTGGAGTGAAATTGAATCATGCCTTAGTTCCTACAGTTTAGTATATTTACATTTCTGGATTAAAATGACTTCTCTGGTTGTCCTGTGTCTGTGTCTGGATTAAGAAACCGGTTATAGTTGGATTGGACCATCGAGATTAGCTGTAGGAGCATGCCTTGAAAAAGGAGTACCCTTTGTCAGCCTCGAAAAAGCTGACTGCAGAGCTTCTTTGTGGCAAAAACGCACTTTTGATTGCTTAGAGCTTCGCCTTCTGAAGCAATTATTTCAGCTTCCTGAATTCCCATTCCCTGACCACTATCCTGAATCCCCAACAAAGAAACAGTTCACTGATTATTTTGAATCATATGCAAGAAACTTCTATATCAATCCACAGTTCCACGAGTGCTGATGATCAGCTAAGTCTGACGAGTTTGAGTACATCAATCAATGGCTTTCTGTGGCAACTGGAGAAAATGCAGGGCGGTTGTGCCAGATAACAAAGGACTACAAGCATTCGGAGGAGAGGTTATCAATGCTTTTGAATATAAATCTGGTGAAAAATACAGTGGGAAAAAAGTTCTGATTGCGGTGTGTGGAAATTCAGGCATGGAAGTTTCCCTTGATCTCTGCAACCACAATGCCAGACTATCCATCGTGTGGTCCAAAGCTCGTGAGCCATCAATGTCAAGAACAGGTCTCTTCCACTTTATGGTCTTTAGAACCTGGGGAACAGAAAATTCTACATGATTAGATTCTAATCTAATGTAGTATCCAGTTCTGGATGTTAGAGAGGGAAATGCAGACTAACATTGATGACTTACCGAGCTTTGAACTACGACTGATGCTCTAGCATTGTGGTTGCACAAGGATCAGCTGAGACTTCCATGCCTCAATTTCCACACTTTACAACCAAGACCTTTTTTTCCTCTGTATTTTTCACCAGATTTCTATTCCTAAGCATGGAAAACCTCTACTCCGAACTCTTGGAGACCTTCAATATCCGGCACAACATGCTCTCTTGCTCTGCATTTTCTCCAGTTGCCATAGCAAACTAAAGAAATATGCATTCAACCTCAGAACAGATAGAACTACATGTCTGAACAGTCTTGAGTGGATACACTAGTTGAAATGTGGGTTAATATCCAAGTGTCTTGCATATGATTCAAGATAATCAATGAACTGCTTCTTCCTCGGGCACTCAGGATAGTGTTCAGAGAATCAGAAGCTGAAGGCGTGAAGCTTTAAGTGATCATAGGCGCGCTTCTGCCACAAAGAAGCTATGCAGTCAGCACTTTTAAGTAAACCGTCGAGAGCAGACTCGTACAGGTTCAAGGGAAATTTATGAATGAGTATTTCAATCATCAAGAAGAGATTTTCAAGAGAATACTACTGAGTTTGTTGAAGGAAGAGCAGAGAATGGAGTTGCTTAAATAGAAGATTGGCCATAAGAGGAATAATTTAAAGAATAAATGACTTTAGAATACTAATTAGTACTATAATCACTTTTGCATTCTTTAAACAAGCCTCCAAATGTTAGTTACAAAGATAGACTGCTAAGAATGAACAGATGCAATGTTCAAACCACTAATTACTTTATTGTTACCCTAATTTATGCCAGTTGTTTCTGCGAAATTCATTTATATTTCATTCATTCACATCTAGCAGTCTACCTGCAATGACCAGCAGTCGTGTGAACCGCGGAAAATATGGCTAAAACCTTTTTCTGATATAACTTTTGATCCTCCTAGTACACGACTTGCTAATAAATCGTGTTTCCCAAGTCCTAAATCGTAATGTGTGCTAATAAATTTGCTAACAATGATCATGATAATAATTCATCTTGCAAAAGCAGAACCTGTCTATGTAAAAACCAGGGGAGACTGCAGTGTCCTGGTATTCTGAGCTCTTCTTGGTTGCTACGAGTACGATACAATTACACGTTATCATGATAATCATGTTGTAAAAATCCTAAGGTCGGTCAAGACTGGGGAGCATTCTTGTGTGTGTGCAGTAGTTAGCAGGAGACCAAGCAATTTTTTGATTTTTTGTTTCTTTTTTGTGGAAATTATTCTAATAAATCTCACTTGGATGTGTTTTACTATGAGAGTAATAATACTAGCCACTGGAAAACTAGACTAAACCAAACATACCTAGTATATCTCGCTCGTAAAACAGGATATGAAGAGAGTAAGATGTACGCAGACCTTACCTCTACTTCAACAGAGTAGAGAGGTTGTTTTCGTAGAAACTCTGGCTCCCTTAATATATAACAAAAATGGTAATAATAATAATAATCCCAGCTGGCGGCCTTTCTTAATTCATATTATTTACCTTAAATATGACAAGTGTACAATTTTACTACTTCAGTCATCACTGCAATTGGCTCCAACTTACTAAGAACTAAGAATGTTCTATTGAAACATTGTTGTTGAGTTTCCGTGCAGGAAAGAAATACAACAGCAAGCTTGCTGGTGCTAGACAGTACATTGTCAATGATTAAGCTGTCGTGAACTCGCAACAATTTGTCCAAAAGGCTCTGCAATTTTGTCAACAGTGTCCACTTTCTTGCACTGATTGTGCAATTTGTTCATCGTTGTCGCACTAACAGTCCCTTGTTTGAGTCCAAGTATTCCATTTCCTCTAGCTTATTTTGCTTTCACGTGTTCTTTTGGCGCACTTCTAAATAATGGAACCATAATTTGAATAACATCATTTTCTGATTCATCACTAGGCCTGAAGAATCACTATAGTTCTTATAAAGTAGTTAAAAGGGCCGTTCTATGATTGCAAGATTTTCGAGTGTCTTCTAGCGGATCAGATAGGCCAAGTGTGATGATCAACTGTCTATTTGTTATCGAATAGGTCATGAGTTTGAATTTATAATCTTCAAAACTGCAGCCTCTTCTTCATAGCTCTGTCAAAATCAAAGACATAATAATACACGATAATAAGTGATTGCTACCGTATTTAAGAGAAGGAGCCTGTTTGGCGGAGTTTATGTTCCTGGGATTTAAGTCATTTTCGACTTTAAGCTGAGAAATGTGAGTTTGTATAATAAGTCCTAAATCAGAAATTGAAGTCAAAGGTCGGTAGCATGTACTTTTTCCAACGACTTAATTTTTTTAATAAAAATTATTTTTTTTCACTCAGATAACTAACCTGTCAAATTTATGTCTATTATTATATTTTTATCAAGTCAGTTATCACTTATAATTCAAAATTATCCAAATAGACAATTAAAGTTGCGCGCTTATCACTATAAATCATAAGTCATTATTTTAAACTCACCCAAACGAGCTCCAGGTGACTTTCAAACGAGCTTCTGGTCTATTGTCCTCAGGGTCCTACCCATCTCCCCAGTAGATGTTAATTCACAAGTTAATCAGCTGAAATATATTGAATCTGTGGACCATTCTTCTTCAAAATGCTTAAGATAGGCATGTGAAGAACATAATGTACATTGACACCATCCAGAAACTACAGTAATAGTTAGAAATTAAGATAGTGAACCCCCTATGATTTGGAAGATAATTAGTTCTCTTATTGGACCTGTCTGCATTTCTTTTCGAAACTTTGATAACTGTATTGATGTTGAAGCTGAAAGCAACTGGACACAAAACATATACCACTATTCAGTTTATCACTCACTATTCATATCCATGCTATGTTATTCATATACATACTATGCATTTGTCATAAGTATGAATCTCTCATAAATGTCGTGTTTGGAGCTATCGTCGAGTGTCTGCTTACTATCTGCTAGGTCATGACTCCACCAAGTACGACCTCTATGGACTATGTGGCTTGTGAAATTTACCTACTAAAATGGTTTATATTAGAATTTAGAAAAAACTATCCTGAACAAATTTTTTCATTGTACAAATTGTGAAAAACTGAAATGAAATACGAGAAGATGGAAAATAAAAAGGCCTCATCTTCCTCTAATTAGTATACAAAAATGCCCTGAAAATCTCTAAACTCGGGCTTTCTGGAGACGCCTAGTATGTTGTATGTGTGCTATGGTTTTTGTTCCTCTGTATTTTTTACATTATTTACATTGCTGCAGAATAGGGATTAATTCCAGTGATCAGAATGTTGAAATGCATCGTCGAAGAGTAGGGACTTTTTGTTTCTTCTGCTTCAAGTCCTCCTTCCAGACCTGGGAAATATCTTGTGCTATTCTAGTCGCGTCTAAGGATGCGCCAGAAAGCCCTCTCCTGGTGAACCCGACTGCATATAGTCCGGCATTACCTTTCCAGCCGTTGGGAAAAGGTGTCTTAGGAAGACCATTCTTGGAGAAGAAATCAGTTTCCTGTTAACAAAAAAAATAAAAAACATTAGCCAATATGTCAGAAAATTTTACTTAGCCAAGAAGCTTCGAATTTTTTAAAAAAACAGAGGAAAAGAACTTCTTCTCACCTGGAGCCAGTAGGGGACATTGCTGCAGTATCCAGTAGCCAAAACAACAGAATCAATTTCAAGTTCTTGGCCATTAACAAGCTGTACCAGGCCTTTTGAGAATTTCTTGATTCCAGGAACAACGTCGATATCACGCGATCTAATCTTTTCTAGAGCACCAATGTCAAGAACCGGAGTCTTCCCATGAATGTTCTTCAATTCCAGAGGACCAATTGATGGCCTTTTGATCCCATAGCTTTCAGTATTTCCAAGAATGAACCATGACAAAAGTAGCACAAGTTTATCAACTAGCCACAGAGGTAACCACCTCATTAGTACCATGGCTAATTCAAACGTCGATTTTCCACAGATTTCTCTTGGCAAAACATGAACCTGAAGTACAAGAATACTAATTAGAATCTGATCTGATAAAAAAGGAGCTGCAGAGAAATTTTTTTAGCACATAATTAATGACTTACCGAGCTTCGTACCACCATAGATGGTTTGGCATTGTGGTTACAAAGATCAAGAGAGACTTCCATGCCTGAATTTCCACACCCTACAACCAAAACCTTCTTGCCACTATATTTTTCCCCTGATTTATACTCACAGGCATGAATAACTTCTCCTTTAAACTCGTCGAGGCCTTCAATTTCTGGCACGACACGCTCTGCATTCTCTCCAGTGGCCACAACAAGCCACTGACAGATATACTCAACTTCTGAGCTGACAGAGCCACAGGTGCTAACACTCTTGATCCTCCACAATCGACAGGCCTTATCGTACTTGGCTGACAGGACAGACTCATTGAACTGTGGCCTAATGTCGAATTTTCTTGCATATGATTCAAGATAATCAATGAACTGCTTCTTTGAAGGGTACTCAGGGTAGTGATCAGGGAATGGGAGCTTAGGAAGCTGACAGAATTGCTTCGGGAGATGAAGCTTAAGGCGATCATAAGTACGCCTTTGCCATAAAGAAGCAATGCAATCAGCTCGTTCCAGTACAACACAGGGGATGCCTTGGTCCTTAAGGCATGCTGCAACAGCTAGCCCGGAAGGTCCAGCTCCAACGATCACTGGCCCGTTCACCCAGACACATCGACGAGCTAGAAAATCGGTCTGATCCATAGCAGTAAACATTTTTTTCGACTGAAATGCAGAAGAGAATAAGTACTATTTAGGGAGGTTTTCAGAATTGCAGGAAAATATTTGTACAGATTTTTTTTTTTTTTTTTTTTTGCGAGAAATGATTCGATGAAGTACTGAAGGGAGATTTCGAATTGAAGCTTGAACTGGGGAGATTTGTAAGAGAATGCTGGTGAGTTTGTTGGAATGAGAGGAGTGGATGGAGGTGCTTAAATAAGAGGTGCCTGGAAGAGTCATTTTCTGAAATCATAAGCCTGGGGCTACTTGAATTATTTTATCTTAAATTTACTATATATTATTATATTCTGATTGATATTAAAGGGAAGAAAGGGGATTTGCTGAAAATTTTATATTGAGCACTTTGTTATTCCACTTGAGTATATGTATTTAAGGCAGTTCATACAGTATAAAACAAGGAAGGTGCTCATGTGATTCATGAAGGCATTGTACTTGTATGATATTAATGACATGTATGAAAAGTGATTGTTTTAACTAAGTTTGTTACATTTTTTCACCCCCTATATGTCAAGTAAAAAATCTGCATTAAAGATCACCGATGCTTTCAGGGGTTCTAGTAAAGTCGGAAACACGTCATTTGTAATTGTATGTTTAGAGCGTGATGAGATAGTTTAGAGATAAATATTTATCATCTTCAGATTCTGAATTCAATTTTCACTCATTTAATGTTATTGTAATGCGTCTGTTTAGAGCGTGATGAGATTGTACAATGATAAAGGTTTATCATCTGTCCCAAATTCTGAATTCGATTTTCTCATCCATGTTGTCGTTACAATCAATTTTCGAATTAATTAATAATAAATATTTATCATTTGTCCTCTAAATTCTGGATTCGATTCTCATTTATTCACATTACTTTTTCGAATTAAATTAATCATACTTTCTTGTTAGGTAAATAATCAAGTTTGCCTACTTAGAAAAGTCCAAGAAACATGAAAATTTTGCTTTAGTTTAGCACAAAAATACAACTTAACATAAAACAATGAGAATTAGGGAGCAGTGAAAGTGACTGGTAATCTCCCATCCTTGATTCAGATGTCCCCTAATAATTCAAAAATCTAATACAAAACAAATGAAAAATCTCCTCTAGGTGCAGGGCTGACTTGGCAAAGCAGGGGGTGCTGAGCTGGGGAAGCACAGGGCTCTCACGTGGAGTGATTGGGTCACCTGGGCTGGAACTAGGAGTCTAGGGAAACTCAACTAGCTTCCAAGCATTGGGATGGTGACTTGTGTGGCTGATTTGCCCCACACTGCCCATGCCTTGCCAACTATCACTTGCACAACTCACAGTTCTATGCTATTTTGGACTTGGTTTGTAAAGGGAAATCTTTGAGGTGTTCACGCTGGAAAGGGTAGTAACTAGCTAGCTATTTTAGTCGTATCTCAGAGGAGAATATCTCTTCCCTAGCTCCTTGAAAGGGTGTGCGGTTGCTCCGGCTCTGCTCGAACTCGATTCTAAATTAAATTTTAAAAAATAATTAAGTCAAATTTATTTGATTTTGAAATTTATCAAGTCAAGTTCAAATTTTAATTTTTTTATTTCATAAGTCTAGCAAAAATAAAGTTTATCTTATATTATTTATATATTATATAGTATGATTATTCAATATATGTTACATATTTATTCAAGTCGAACTCAAGCCAATTTTGATATACCCAAATATATTTCTGTATCTAATTTTAATTTCCCTCATTTCCCTCTGTTAAAATAATAATACTAACTGTTGCAAATAAGTAATAATGTGAAAAGAAAATAATGACCTATCTATCTTCTTCATAATTAAAGAGATAAAATACCATGCATTGCATATCTTCTTTATAAGTAAAGAGATAAAATACCCTGCATTGCATTATGTGTAGCCTAGGGTTTATTAATAAATAATCAATTACGTGTATTTAAATTTCTGTGATCGATCGGAGCAAACAGTTAACCCTTCTGTTATTCGAAGCATGTTATTGTCCTGTAACTCTGGCGAGGAAAATTAGCTTAGTTAACTTTTACAGGTAACCTCTGTTGTATCAGATAGCTAGTGCCTGCTGCCTAGTATGATTAAGCTACTAATTACTTGCTTAATCTTCACTAATGAAAGATTATTAGTACTAGTGGGGAGCTCATGCATGTGTATACTATCTCCTGGCCTACCTCTTGCCAACCAAAGCACCCTTGATATTTAATCTTTTTACTAATTAATTATAGTAAAAGCATGCATCGGGTATTCCATTCCCTTAATGCAAGTTTACCGAGGATTAATGACTCAGCTCGTTCATAATTATCCGGAACTGAATCTTCGGTGGATCCACCTAGAGATGCACAAAAGATCTGTTCGGGCCAGATCCAGACCGGGCCAAAAAAATCCGGATTTTTTTCAAACCAGATCGGGCCGGGCTTTTTTAAAAATCGGGCCGGGCCGGGCCGGGCTTTTCCAAAAATATTAGGCCCGGTTTAGTTATAAAAAGCCCGGATTTTTCAAAAATCCGGATTTTATCCGGGTTTTTTTGAAAATATTAGGCCTGTTTTAGGCCCTCGGGCCGGGCCGGGCCGGGCCGGGTTTTTTTCGGATCGGATTTTTCAGATTTTTTTCCAGATCGGATCAGATCGGATTTCAGATTTCAGATTTTTTGAACATCTCTAGATCCACCTGCAACCACAAACTACAAGAAGGATATAGAGACCGGCCGCTAGTATTAAAATAAAGATTGATTATCTAATTGGACACTTACTTCATATCAATATATTATCCTGACCACTCTCGAATTTTCAGTATTATTTGAAATAACGTTTTCAGAAATCGTATCAGTCTTAGAAATAAATTTAAATTTCAAAAACAAATCGACAGTTTTGTATCATTAATTGAATTTCCGCGTGGGTAAAAGTGATGGTGGAAGGGATGGGTTATGAATAACCCTAATAATCCATATATAGTCATTTTTTGGATGCAAAAATTCAAGTTTCAAAATGTAAATACTAACCTATGATTCTTAAGTCCATTTCTAACTTTAAGTCAGTCTCTCGCTTATTACAAAACATATATTTTTTGATTTAAAATTAAAAATGACTTAAAACTCTTGATTTTAATCAATGGCAAACAAACTCATATATGAACAAGTGTACATTAGTGACGGAAAAAATATCAGAAACTCAAAATTATAAAACTAAATTAATTATAAATTAATTATTTTTGATCCATCAAAATTTAGGTGAAAGAATTGTTCATTTTTAAAAGAAAATGTTTAAAACATTACTAATATTTTCACTTAATATGGACTAGCAATTGGGGTATAACACGCATAGGATTCACGCGTGACTGTTTCGATTTTTTTTTTTATTGAAACCACCACAGATATAATGAGTTCTTCAGTGCAACAGCAATGTAGAATTCTGAGTTGTAAAAATAATTCCCCCACGTACAATATTCATGGGAAGTAGAGGGAAGCATGTGCATGAAACCTTGTTTTTTGTAGCTTACTCACCTTTTCGCGTAAAGATATGGAGCTATATAAGTTTCGCCTTTCTAGGGCATTGGTTTGTTCGATCATTGCTTCTCAAATGGCTTTCGAATATTCATTACTATAATCTTCTTTTCTCATTCTCTTTCGCAACCCTCCAAATGCTAGCTACAAAAGTGAGATATGACCGAAAAAACCAGTGATGCAGACTTACATGCATGTGTGTGCGCAGTCTGGTGTATACGTGGACATATAAGTTAAATCCTGAATCGATCGATCACTTAAATCATGAATCAATAGCTAAACTGATTAGTTATGATTTCCGATTTCTACAAGTATAACTATATAGCATGCATGTTATATATGAAAATGCAAGTTATGAAATTCATTATTATATTTCAATCAATTTAAATTCCGGTCATTTTTCCCTATATAAGAATGCAAATTTATTTACCCTATGTCATTCAATTTTGAGAAAAGGCCATGATATCGCAAAACACAGAAACAATGTCCTAAATAACAGAGTTGGAAAGATGACCCCAAATATCATTTATGCATGTTCAATTTTGGAAGATTACGGTAGATGGTATAACATTTGTTTCGTTAATCTCAACAAAATGTTGTACAAAGTGTAGGGTTTTGTTCAGTTAACCTCAATAGAATGCTACTTAGTGTAGCGTTTTGTTTTTTTAACTCTATCAATATGTTACATCGTGTAATGTTTTATAATTTTGATCCCAATAAAACGTTACACAAAATATCATTCTGTTCTTATATATGACCTAGCTAACACTACATGATATATTGTTAATAAGTGATATTGAGGGTCATCTTTTCCTATGACGATATATGAGGCTTAATGTTTCAAATTGTGGTCACGAGGGTCAACTCTCTTCAATTTATTTTATCTCATTACAATAAGATAAATAAGATTATAATTTAATATTTGACTATCAACTATAATTTATTTTAATCCTAATTATTTAGCCAATAATTTTATTTTAGTCCCGATTATTTTTGAATACATTTATGGTGGTACTTATATGTGTATCTACTGGTCATGACTCATGATCTCATACATATATATGATTCGATAGGGATATGTGTTAATTGTTTATCCCCAGTATCCAAGAGTCTACCAATGCTCCACAGCCAGCTTGGTAGCTCTTATGAAAGACCCCTTTTTCATCATCAACTTGAATTATTTTTCTTCCTTCCTTGCTAGCTTTCGAGCTGTGGGTCGGCACTCGGCGGTGCTTTCTGTGTTGAAAATCACAACTTTGCATAATATAGTAGCAAGATATTCCTATTTTTGGATTAAATTTAGCAAATCTGCAATTATGAATGTGGTCATGACATAGCCCGCGTAGACAAAAGATATATGAAAGCAGTATGATCAGATTTGTATACTTTTATTAATTTAGTAATTATCTAAAATTCCGAAACAATGGAATGTAAGCCTATAGGCTATATATCTATATAGGGTCTTACTCCAGTACAAACTCCTTGCTGTACAAACGTACAAACCAGTGATTATGACAATAATATTTAGTGATTAGCAGATTTTAATTTAACAAATACATACATACATACATCATTACCGCCACCACAATCACCTCCAATCACCACCACCACGACAACCCCACCCACCATCCACCACCACCGTCCAGCGCCGCTCTCTCTCTCTCCACCATCCACCACCAACCACCACTGTCCAACGCCTCTCTCTCTCTCACCACCACCGACCACCAACCACCACCACTGGCAGCGGCTCTCTCTTTGGTTGTTCGCTCACCGACGAGTGCTATACACACACAAACACATTCATCACTGCTTTTCTCATCTCCTTCAATCATGTCTCTCTCCCTCAATCGTGTTTCTAGCACTGCCCTCGCGCCGGCGTTGCGGCTGCCGCCGGCCGCGCTGCACCACCACTCGGCTATGCCACCCCGTAGGTGCTCCCCTCCCCTTATCTCTCCATCAGACCCCCTTGTAAATTTAGTGATTCTGTTCAATTATTTAGTGATTCTGTTCAATTATTTAGTGATTCCGTTCAAGTCATTTCGTGATTGTTTGTACGTTTGTACACTAAGGAGTTTGTATTTGAGCACTTGTCTATATATATATTAGTTAATATTATCAAAAATGGGTTTTTTTATTCTAGTTAGTATGGATGAGTAAGAGTCGAATTTGATAATTAATACGAGATAGATTCTTATGACTAAATTAAGATAAGACTTCGAATAATAAAGAGGATATAGTGCTTTTACCGGATATCGTGAATAGAGACGATAGAGGATCAATCGCAGATTTCGACTAACAAAAACGATGTGTATGTTCATGCTACTGGATTTCGTGACTAAAGACAACAAAATATATATTATAACGAGATACATACTCTTCTCAAATATCTTATGAATATCGTGATTAGAGACGATAGAATATATAATAGGGTAATTCTGAGATATCTTAGACTAATTTTATCATATATAAATATTAATTAATTTTAAAATTCAGCTGAAATTTAAACTAACAACAGGTAACTTCCTCCTCAATTCATAATGTTTTTATCCTGCAACAAACTCCACAAATATATCACCTTTGCAGTCCCACTACCTAAATTTTCAGCTTTAAAAGACCACAAGGAAGCTTACTAGCCAAGTCACTCACACCAAAAATCCCTCTAATTCGTGGGAAAACAAAGCTCGGCGGTGCAATTTACACTACAAGAAATCCCGGAATTACCAACAAAATTTCCCAACGGAAAGGATTCCGTTACAATTTACCAACGGAATGCCGACCACTTTTTGTATGGAACAAGGTCAAACAGTTAGCAACAGATTACCAACAGTTCACCTACCAATATTTACCAACGGAATATTCCATTGGGAAATGGGGGCGCCAAAACTTCCCGCTTAGCTATAGTGACAGAATTGTCAACGGATTACCAACGGAGATTTTAGTAACCAAATACCAACAGACTTGTTACGACTTTAGCGACGGATTTTCCATTAGTAACTTGGTGCTTAGTTCGTCACTATTTCCGTTAGTAATTCATTGCAAATCTGTCAAGAAATGATAAAATAAGGTTGAAATTGCATATTAGTAGTATCGTTGGTAATCCGTTGGGAAACCGTTGCTAAAATAGATTGGTCAGATATTATCCGTTGGGAAACCGTTGGTAAAGTAGATCGGTCATTTAAATTCCGTTGGCAATCCGTCATACGTGTAACATATTAAATGTTTTAGCAGTCAGTTCCTAAGCTTTCTTCATCTTATTTTCTCTCTAAAAACACCCGAAAATTGTTAAAATATCACCTTACTTCTTCCCATTCGTAGAGAAGATTTACTCCATTCATAAAAATAAGGTTAGTTGCTCTTCATATCTATTTTAGTATTAATTAGTTACCAATTCGAAATCTATATTATTTGTGTTGCTTATTTTAATTAATAAAGTTTTGTAATTAGGTACACATTTTTATTTGTGTTGCTCTTCATTTTTATTGATTAAGAGCATCTCCAAGGGGCGAGACCTGTTAGGTAAAAAATCTATGTGTCATCTCATGTGTCATTTAAGTGGCACTTTTAGATGATATGTAAAAAAAATACTCTCCAACCATCACCCTTTAGCAAAAAGAATATAGATAATCATGTTTGATTCAATAGATTTGTTGAACTAGGAAAGCTATTATGTGGGTGTTTGGTGAACACTTATAGTATTTATGTTCATCATGCTATTGTAAAATAAGATGACATGGGTATATTGTGATTTGTTAATTTGGTGCAGGAAAGGTATGCAATGCATAGTTTTGGAAAGATTAGAGAGCTTGAGATACACTGGGGGAGGGTCAGTATATCCAATTCTTACTCATCATCTATATACTCTTTGTATATGCATATCACCAACTGTAGTGGGCATACTTGTAATGTAGAGTCTGCTAAACAAGTAACAAGTTCTTTTGGATTTGATAGCCCCTTTTTATCTAAAAATCAAGAAGAATTGCTTCAGAATTTTGATTAAACTGTGCAAGAATTTAGATTTGATTCCTCTTGTTATGTAGCATTTTATGTCAACAATAATAGCTAGGTGCATTCAAACACTTTTTATTCATCATCACCAGTTGACCAATTCTGTATTTTAATAATTTGAATTCACAAGAAACCTTACAAGATTTTGGTGGATTATATGAAGATGCATCTTCTAAAGAGAAATGAAATCTTATGCCTTCCATTCTATATTCATAAAATCTTATGTTTTAAGACGGTTGTACGCAGGTCAAAAGATATATGGCTTGACAAGAACAAGCAGCCAGATATTTCATTCATGTAAGATCATTTGCTCTGCCACTTTTTAATAGTCTGAACCTGATACACATTGCTTAGAGTTTGCAAAAGCTAATAAAATCCAGTTCTAATAGACTTAGTTATATATATATATATATCCTCAGGTTAGAGCCTTTAACAATGAAGAATACCAACAAATGCAAATTGAGTTACAAGACATGAAGAATCAGGTGAAGCAATTAGAAGAGATGAGAAATCAGGAATTAGAAGTGATGAGAAAGCAAATGGAAGAGACGAAGAGCCAACTTGCTATGGTATCTAATAATCGGAATGAAATTTAGATATTGTGTACGAGACAAGATAGCTTTTTATATGTTATGTATGAAGTATGTATGACTTATGAATTATAAACCTTGTACGTATGGATGTTGCTGTTGCTTTTGCTTTTAATTTATGACTTTTCTTTTATTCAAATGAAGCAATTTATTATATTAATTGTATAATATAGGGATCAAAAAGATTTAAATGTATCAATAAAAATAAAAACCTATATTTTATAACTTTACCAACCGTTTACCAACGGAATTGAATTATAAATAATTAAAATGTAGCTTTTATTCTGGAGCACAATCTGTAGGTAATCGGTTGGTAAAGTTCTTTATCGACTATATTTAACATCAGATTTTCCGTTGGGCATTTGTTGCTAGAATTGCCAACCAAATATTCTGTTGGCGGGGTGGTGTTTCTTTTGTTATTTTGCAAAACAGAGGTCTGTTACTAGATTGTTACTACTCGGTTGCTAAACTTAGCAACGGACACCTAATTCGGTTGGCGAGGTGCTTCCCAACAACGTATACTCCAACGGTCCAGTTCAGTGGGCATTCTGTTAGGAATCTCTTTTACCAACGGATTTTCTTGATTTGCCAACAAAATATTTCGTTGGGAACAATGAAATTTCTTGTAGTGTTACTAGCATTATCTTTTAACACTCCTACTCTTTAGTCTTAATAACACAACAGTTGAACAGTTCTAATCTCCATGTGTTTGGATGTTAGCAGCAACAAATATTCCACTACTGGCCTCATCTACAGTGCAAGTCTGTTGAGAAGTATCCGAGTAAAAGCTTAGTATGGTTTAATTATTATTTAAATGAATAATATATAGGAAAAAAGAAAAACAAAAACCAGAGGTTCCTGAGGCCTTGGTTTTGAAACCTAATGCATGCAAGTTGCTTCTCAGAAAAGGGTTCCTCGTCGTTAGGTCACCGGTCCTGAAAAAGGGCTTTTTCTTATTTTGTCCAAAGAAATAAAGAAAGGGAATATGATGTTTTATTATGTGAAATAGCGGTTTGGTAAGAAGTCCACAAATCTTGTGCATCACCGAGATATATCCCTTAAATTTATATATAAGAGACATCTGTGTCATAGTTTTTGGAAAAGATGCCATTTTTCATAAGAAAATGTCAGAAGCACAAAATTGGGTATAAAAATATTCACATAATAAATATGTGTCAATTTTTGATTAGAATGGAACTCCTGTATATGCATTAATAGTACCAATTAAAAATTCTCACCTCAGTTGTCACATTATCGAGTTATGATAATTTTTTTTATTTAATTTAGTAATTTATTTGGGTCATGTAAAAAACTAAGCAGCTTTTGTTCACTTTTTTGTCACCAATATTTGTATATTATTATATATACGACTTTTAAGTTGGTAATATCATGGTTAGATGTTCAAATGTGAGAAATGAGAATGCTCACCTCCAAAACACACCAAGAAATTAAACGTAGAAAAACTTGACGAGTAAAATAAATGCTTTACGTGTGTTTTAATCTCTTAATCACCGTACTGATGAGTTGATTGTCGAGTTCATATTCTGATAATGTGAAATAAATGTTATGCGTGTTTATAATTCGTTGTAGACCTACTGCATGAGTTGACTGTCGAGTTCTTATTCGAGGTTCCCCTAATATTCGACGTTAGTACAGATGGTAGTAGTAATTTAGACGTGTTCATTTGGATGGAATATAATGAAAGAAAAAAAAAATGAAATATTATATAAAAATTTTATGAAAAAACAAGAAAGTATGAAGTAATAGTAAATAAATTTGAATTTTATGTGATAAAAATCATAAAGAAACATATAGAAATGAAATGTTTATTCATTTCAAAATATATAGGTTAGAATTCTAGAATGAACACCATATTAACATGTAAAATTCATTCCATTTAATTTGAGTGAAACAACCTTTAGAGTCAAAGGGTTGGACTTAGACCAGTTTTAGCTGGTACAATCTTTATAACACCGCTAAGCAGTTGGCTGCAAATATTTTCCTTCCGGCCACATATTTATAATCATTATTATTTTAAATAAATTTTTTTAAATATTTTTATTCAGAAAAAAATTATAAAAATATTATTTTTTTACAGTAAGGTGAAAGCATCTAAAATTACTGATCAAACCACTTATAAATATAAATAAGACGAGAGAGTAATTATAATAATTTATTATCGTGTAACTACTTAAAATCATCTTAAGACCTGTTTCTGTTTGAAATATGAACACTCAAAGTATATATTTATTATTTTATTTTTTTGACAGAAAAAGTATATATTTATTTAATATTACATATATATAAAGATTTGCGAATTCTATCTTTTGGCGCCTTATGTATATAAATAGGTCAAAAAATTATTAAGCCATGATCATATTATACATAGTCAAATATTAACTTTAATATCATTGAAAGGTAGATGATAAAATGCCGAGTTCGGTACGATATAAACTAAAATAATCCTCTATATTACAATTAAATTTAGCTTTCTAACTTTTGGCCCATCTTTAGTTAAATATAATAATATACTTTCTTTAGTTAACCCCACCGGTATTACTTTACAAATACTTTTTGCTAAGCAATCATCGACATTATTGATGTAAAGGCAAAGCATAACTCAGCCTCAAGCTTCTAACTAGTCACATCTTTATATTCCTCTTTCCTTTGGCTAATAGTCTAACACTAACTAACACTAACTAATGCTTGTAGCTTTCTCAACATGGTTAAATTTTTCCTCTTCATTTCTTGTGTTTTTTGTTCATTCAACTTTTTAAGGTTGAAGATTCTTACAGTTGTCATGTTTATATTTGTTAATGTATTTGACGATGATAATAAAAATGAAAATTATTGTAATAATTAAAATACTAAAATAGGGAATTTTGGGTTATCGATTGTTTAAGGTGGATTCAGAATTGTTTTGATTTATTAGATATCATATTTATATAAGCATCAAGCCAACTGTTGTGTTAGTATTAGGTTTTTATCCATGTCATTGTTGTTTAGAGATGTATTTGAAATTAGTTAATTTTATCTTTTTTAATCATGTTCATGTTAAGATATCTTCATGATGTGAAGAATATCACCAGGAGGTATTTTTTATAATTAATTAGATGTTATTTCTCATTTTATATAAATAAAATAATTAACTTGAAATTAAGATTAATTATTAATTTATTATTAAAAAAATTGAGAATATTGAGTCATTCAAAAATGAAAAGGGTTATAAAATTACTGACACACTGGTTTTAATTAAGTAAATTTAAACAAGTATTTGACTGCTGAAAATTAGTACATACTACATTGTTTGTCACTGATTGGAATAATATTGAGGACTTGATGCAGACCCGAGTCAACCTCACAATGTAAAACAAAACATAAATGCTCATCCAAAAGTAAAAATAGATACTCCCTCCGTCCCCCTCAATTGTTTGTTTACATTGGAGGGGGACACGGAGACCAAGACAGTGTATGGAAAATGAGTAAAGTTAGATGAAAAGTGGGTAAAGTGGTGGGATCTATCAATATTTAATAATAGATTTGAGATGGTGGAAGAAAGTAGTGGGTGTAATAGTAGTTTTTATTGTTAAATATGAGATAGTGGGGGAAGATAGTGGGTGTAATGATGAGAAAAACTTACTATTTATAGTAACGTAAAGAAATGAGAGGGACATCCCAAAATAGTAACTGTAAAGAAATGAGAGGGACAGAGGGAGTACAAGTCATGGATGGGAGTGTTATTTTACACCAACTATGAGAAAGATTGTAGAAGGGGGGGTTGAATACAATCTTTTACAAATTTAAAAGATTCAAGAATGATACACTAAAACACAGTAAACAGAAAAACACCAAGTATTAAAAATACGGGTGGATTGAATGATCCACCCGTGAGATTTTATATAGAAGAATCTGTGGATTGTTTTACAATTCGCACAGCTGCTGGTTCATCACTCAACAAGTTCTAACTCTCAGATTTTTCTCTCAAGTAATTTGAACGAGTTCAACTGATGCTACTAACTTGGTTATATACTCCAAGTTTTACAAAGCTTTTAGCTAGATTACAAAATGCACTCTAATCTAAAAACAATGCTGCACAACTTTGTCTTATGCATGCTTTCTGAGATGTCTTCATCTTTGACCATCATCTTGATTTGATCCAGATTGCACTGCATGAGATAAGTATGTTTCTGCTTCTTCTTTATTTTCCTAAATAGGCTTCCATGTCTATTTTAGTGTAATTCGATCCATGTGATTTGTCAGACTTAAGCTCTAGTCACTTTCAACTGCTCTTTGCTTTATCAGTTGAATGCCTGGCTCATCAGTTGAATGAATTACAAACTTCATCAGTTGAATGCTGTTCCAGTCTCATCAGTTGAATTCCTCAGCATCATCAGTTGAATACTTTGTCTTCAGTTGAATGCTTGATTTTCATCAGTTGAAACATCATCCAGTCTTCATCAGTTGAACAGTTACATCTCATCAGTTGAATATCCTTCACTTAGATAAAATTACATGGCATTGGATATTTACAATTAGCCATCCTATTCTACCCATCCGTTGATAATTCCCAAAGACAAGAAATGTAACAATTACAACTGAAATTTGATAAAGATTCTAAGTAAGACATGTTACAAAATGTTTATGTTATCATCAAAAATTATTGATTCCTAACAATCTCCCCCAATTTATGACTGGAGAAGATGCAGACATAAATTCTACACTTGATGATAACAAAACATTAATAAAATAAAATGCAGAATTTAAATACAAGAGTTAGAAAAGATTACAGATGATTATGCTCCTCTAGACTGAGCAGTTACTTGTTCCTAGAAGATCTTCTTCTTCTGGACTTAAGTTTTTCTTCAAGAATATTAATCTGCTTCTGAAAGATCCTGTAGAACCATTCTTCATCACTATCTTGTCTGTTGAGCTTGGATTGGAGAGTCTTCAGAGTATTCAAGCTAGCAACCTTGAGTTGATCTTTAGGTCTGAAAAATCTCCTAACACCTTGATTGTCCCTAAATTCCATGACTGGAGTAGGTTCATGATGAATTTTCTTTCCAGTGTAGGGAATTTTCAGCCTTCTTTGTAGACTAGCATCTGAGTTCCATTCCTTCCTGATCTCAAGGATTCTCTTTAGTACCATTTGCTTTGCAGGTGGTGTAAATCCTCCAGTCCTCTTCATAGATCCATATATTTTTGTTAGAGAACTGAATCCCTCAGAATTCAGAACTCTGTGAAGAGGCCAGATGACATCACCCTTGTTTTTGTAAGAGAATACCAATCTTTCAGGTAACTTTGAAGTTGCTTCTATTCCTCTTACTTCTTGAAGATCATCCAGCTCCAGCTCCAACTCAGAAATTTCTTCAATGTTAGCAATGATCAGATAGTCATCAGGATTCTCAGGTTCTTTTGGAGGTTTAGGAGGGTTAGCCATCCTCTTAGCCACAGACTTGACCTTCTTCTTTGGCTTGGAAGATTCTTGGACAAGAAAAGCTGGTATTGGAATATCTTCCAAGTCAATTGGCTCCTCCTTTGGCATTATTGGCTCATCATGGAAGTTGACATCTGGATGTACTACAGTGGTATCCTTGATTGGAGAAGAAGGCTTTGAGATAGGCTTTTCTGGCACTTCTTCTCTTCTCTTGGCTGCCTCAGGCATCTTAGTTTTAGATTTGACTCTCTTTTTCTTTGGAGAAGATTCAAGAGGCAATCCTTTCTCATTTAAAAGCTCAGCTGCCAACTCCTCTTCCAGCTCAATAGCAAACCTTTCATCCACCTCTATTTGGTTTAAAGGGAGTTGGGATTCAAACTCCTCTTTTTCACATTCTCTGGCCACCTCTTCAGCTTTTGCATATGAGTAATGAGGATGGCCAGTTCCAATAAACAACTTCTGGCCTTCTCTGTAGATGATGGCAAAATGAGCCTTTAAGGCCTCATCTGCACAATCTTTATAACTTTTGATTTCTTGGCCCAAAAGCTTGTATTCATTTTTGTCAGGCCTGGCTAAAGGAAAGTAGATTGAGCTTGAGTCTTTTCCAGGCCTGGAGTAACCACAATTGTTTGGAAACAGAGTTGGCTTGAACTCATTCAGAAATGATGGCTCACCCTTCTCTGTCTTGGAGGGAATAACAATCTCAGGTGTAATCACCCTGAGAATTGTGGTTGTGGTTGGAAAAGAGATTTGAGCTGTAGTGGCTGTAGAAGATGTGGAAGATTTCTTGCCTAGTTGAGCCACTCTCTTTGCAATGGAGTCCAATTCTTTCATCCTTTCAATCTTTTGCTTTTCCCTTTCAGTGTGGAAAGGAGGAGGAATTTGTCTGATCAATTCTGCAGGAGTTGGTAATTCTTTCTCCCCCTTTTTGTTAGCAGCAAGTGTAGGGGATGGACTAGGAAGAGAAACACCAGAGGCAAGAAGAAGATGTTGAAGGAGTCCAGTCTGAATTCTTTGATGCTGCAACATCTCATCCATTCTAGAGTTTAAGATATAGACATTTCCTTCCAGAGCATCCATTTGCTTCTCCAATTGTAGTTGTTTTTGCTCAGATGCAGAAAGAGCTGATTTGACCTGAGCTGGAAGCTTTTCATCAATTTGTTTGGTCAGATCAGTCTTAACAGAGCCAATAAGAAAACTGAGATGCTCTATCTCTTTCTGAAAGTGGAGAGATTGATATTTGTGAAGCTTGAGGTTTTCCAAAGCTTGACTGGCAATGGTGGCAGAGATGGTTTGAGAGGAGGATGAGCTTCCAGGTTGAGATTGAAGAATGGTGGAGGCTTGCCTTTCCAGCTCCATGCTAACAACCATTGCATTTGCAGACTGCATAGAGAGCCATGAAGGTAGAGAAGTGGTAGGTTGTTCACCAAGGGATTCCTCAAGAGCATCATTGAGGTCCTCATCACTATCATCATAATGAAAATCATCTCCAGCATTGGCAGGCAGAGCTGTAAATGCCTCCTTTGCTCTAAGCATAGAAGATGTAGTGTGAATCAGATTGAGGTGCCTCTCAGCTGCTTGATTATCCAATCTGGCAAAATCTTGAATGGAAGACATCCCATGAGTAAAAGTCTCAGGGTCTAGTGAAACACCATCCAATATGGATCTGTATTCAGCTTGAAACTCTTGTTCACTAAACCCTTCATTGACACCTGCATTTCTCTCAATTTCTCTCTTTTCTTGCATCAAGGGCTCCCCTTGGCTCACCACACAACTCACCTCTCCCTCACTTACCCTTACTAAAGGGTCACTCTCATCCTCTCCTTTTTCCTGGCCAGAAGAAAATGCCAGACTCTCCACACCCTCTCCTTTTGCCAGCTCACTAGGCTGCCTCTCCACTCCATAGCTCACTCCACTCAATCCTAAAAGTGTCTGTGCTACCATGTGATCAACTGCTGTAGAAGAAGGTAAAGAAATTGAAGTAGTAGCAGTTGTCAACTGATGAGAGACATCAGTTGAAACATGAGTAGAGGAGGTATTCAACTGATGAGAGCTGTTAAGCAGATCAGTTGAATGACAAACACTTGTCAACTGATGAGAAAGATCAGTTGAAGATAATGAAGAAATAGGTTTAGAGGCTGTGACAGTTGAGTCTGTGGTGATTGATTTTAAGGGAAAATCCACAGAACACACTGTCACAGAAGAAGGAAATGGAAGAGAAAGATCCAACAAATCATCAAAATGATGATGATCAATCTCAGATGGGGGCTTCTCCATGAAATCCAAAGATGGAGAATTTACAAGTGTGGTGTGAATTAATTCCACATCCACAGAGGAGGTTGGGGATAGTGTTTGAGCAGTAGAGATGGTAAGATCATGAATATGGGTAATTGGATTTACTGAAGAAGGGGGCTGTGACTCCACATTTATTGGAGTCACATCAATCTGAATTTGAGAAATGACAGGAATACATTCCTGTGTGTGTGCAGAGTGCTTTGATTCATCACTTCTTTTCTTCTTTCTCCCATAGGCTTTAACAGGTGAAGAAGTGGTGTCCCTCCCCCTTTTTGACTGTGTCCTTGGCTGAGGACTGTTTTCAATAACAACATCCTTTTGGGAGGATGCTGCTAGGGATGTGCTTAAATCCATATTAACATCTACAGTCTTTTGGGAGACTGCAGAGTGGCTAGGCTGGTTAGCACTCACCTCTCCATCCTTATCCTTAGGGTTTCTTTGATGATCACCCTTTCCCTCCCCCTCACTTCCTCCAATCACACTCCCCTCAGGCTTGTGTTTCTTAGTTTTTACAACAGATGCCTTTTGGGAGGCATCTGAGGTTGGTTTAGAAGACTTGGTTTTAGAGGGTTTTGCTACTTGTGTAGGCTGTTGATGGGCCTCTTCAACAGCCCTGATAGCAGAAAGCAAAGAAGTTGAGGGTTGAGAGAGAGTAGTAGGAAAGCCATGTATCTCTTTTTGCTTTCCAGCCTCCATTATTGGCAGGTACACCACCTCCAAGGAGGGGTACAAATTCATCCTGAAGAGGTCTTTAAAAACTCTCTTTTCCTGCACAAAACTGGGAAGCTTGGCTTCCTTGTTAGTAATAACCAGTTTTTTGTTGAGATGCTTAGCTAGCATCATAAGAAATCTGACATAATAAATATTCCTAGGTCTACTAGTTTTATCACCTAGTTTCTCCCCAATTTCTTGGATCATCAAACCACCAAAATTGAAATATTCATTAGTCAGGTACATGTAAAGCATTTGCAAAATCTGGGAAGTGAGAGCATTGAAATTACTAATCTTACCAGAAAATGCCTTAATAAAAGCATCACATAAATAACTCCATTCTCTTCTAAGACCCCTTCTTTCTATTTTACCTAAGGCATCAGTTGGCAAAACATAATTCATGGCATAAAGTAAATTAACCAACTGATTATCACTAGGCAAAGATAAAACAGTATCTTCAGGAATCTTAAAGCATGCTTTCATAACATCAGCATTGACAGAATGAGTTTTATTATTGACAGAGAAAGTTAGAGTTTCATCCTCACTATTGAATTCTGCAGAGGTCCACATTTCCTCCACTATTTCATGGTAGATGATAGGAGCTTCAGTCATAGCATAAGAGAGCTGGCTTGACTTGATGAACTCCATCATCCTGTGATACTCCTTCTCCTCCACAGCTTTAGTATCCACAAATGACGCAAAGTTGTTCTTCTCATAGATAAACCCACTTGGTGCAGTATACTTCTTCATGGGTGCCATTGTAGTTGCAGAAAAAAAACTTGAGGAAAGATTAGAGTTTGCTTTTGCACAGAGAGAGAGAAGAGCTTTGAGAATTCGAAAGAGTGAGATGAAAAGAGAGTGAAAATGAATTAAAACACTTAAATACTTTCTCAGAAAATTGCTGTGATTGGCTGAGAAATTACCGTTGAGAAGAAATTACTCTTATTGAACTCTACAAAATTACACACACGATCGTGTGTATAAAGTAGGTGAGAGACAAAAGAGATTTCAACGGCTCAGATCTGATAATACTTTCAACGGATGAAATAAGCGCCTCTTTAAACTTCCTATTCAACTGATGAAGATCAGTTGAAGGTGTTCGGTGAAATCTACACGCAAGCGTACGCGATCACAAGTAATATATTAAGTTCGATCCCACAGAGACTGGTGAATTAAGAATACGCACCTATGCAACAATGTATGATCAATTATCACTGCTAAGACAATTAACAAGGATTGGTTTCTTTTATACTAATAACTAAAATTACTAATCAAATTCAGAATAGGAAAACACATGGGATTCTAACTTCATTATCGAATTCATCTAGAATTGAAATTACTGATTAACATGCGACTGTTGATCCTAATCAGACAACACGAAAGTAATATGTTCGGTGAAATCTACACGCAAGCGTACGCGATCACAAGTAATATATTAAGTTCGATCCCACAGAGACTGGTGAATTAAGAATACGCACCTATGCAACAATGTATGATCAATTATCACTGCTAAGACAATTAACAAGGATTGGTTTCTTTTATACTAATAACTAAAATTACTAATCAAATTCAGAATAGGAAAACACATGGGATTCTAACTTCATTATCGAATTCATCTAGAATTGAAATTACTGATTAACATGCGACTGTTGATCCTAATCAGACAACACGAAAGTAATACATGCCAACTCTCGTTGCACACGTATCATACCAATCAAAATCCGCAATTAAGACAGAAATCTCATGGACACCAACAAAGCTCAGACCCTATATCTCTATAGCGGTAGTGTAAGCAGAGAGGTTTAATAACAAGTCGTCTATCGTGATTACACAGGGTGATAAAAATAGTTCAAGTCTACCACAAATTATGTTTCATTCACATAATCCTATGTTTACATGGCATAGTTCTAAATTCAATCATCCACTCTCGCTTCAGAAAGAATTAACACACAACTTAGAAGTTAGCTACGCTTCTAAGAAGAATAAGCACGGCTCATGCAAAGCAATCAACATATGTCACAAAATCACGTAATTATAATCGTTACTAGACTACATCGATAAATCCATTAGAATCCCATGAAGGCGGTTAGTTCATAATCGAACTAATCGACATCATGGGTTCTAATGAAAACATGATAAATAAAAGACAAGAATTGAATTGAATTAAAATGCTTGAATTAATAATAATAAGGATCACACGTTACAGATTTGATGTTCACGATCTCGCTCGAAACTGTCACTTCCTCGCGAAGAACGATCTAATACAACTGATAATGTGCTCGATTACAAACGAAAACTAGCTATGATATTGTTTCGATATTCTACTACTATGAGGCTAGGGTTTTTTTACACACGAGAAATAAATGCATTGACTAAGTCAACCGGGCCTCGGCCGCTGCGAAAATCCATCAGAAAAGCTGTAAAAATCGGCCCGGGAAGCTTCAGTGGGGCGCCACCGCGCTACTCTAGCGCGGGCGCGCTAGTGATGCAGTTAGTAGCGCGGGCGCGCTACCACTTAGCGCGGGCGCGCTAGTGTCTGCACTGGCAGCTCCGTTTCTTCGTTTCTCGCTCGTTCTCGCGTGCATGTCCTTCCTCGCTTCTAGTACCACTTCCGTAGGTGATCACGGTTGCATTTAGCACATGCAACAAGCCCTTTAAACCCCTAGATAGCTCTAGTGGACGAGTGTGCTCTCGTGAGGGTTTGTAGAAGATATACCCACAAAATCCCAAGTCTCGGTGAATCCACAATTCTCTATTCTCGCAAATAATGCACCAAAACCAACCTAAAATGATAGAAAATCACTTCATCACCTCAACTCGTGACCTGCACAGAAAAACAATAAAAACACATCAAAAGACACTACACACTTAAGTACAATCAACCAATTTAAGTGGAAATGAAGGCCTATAAGTGTGTATAAATACCACTTATCACACCCCCAAACTTAAACTGATGCTTGTCCTCAAGCGTCAACGACACTAACAATAATACAATGCAATGCATGAATGCAACTACGTGATGAATGAATAAACTATGAAGTCATTGCCTTGTCAATTTTTAATACCTCAGATTGTGCTAATGTTCTCGACTTTCATCTCTCTCGCTACCAAGTCAATCACTCTTCTATTTACAAGTGTGGAGTGCCCGTGTGTGCAAGCATGCTCTTTTATTGAGACAAGACAAAAACTACTACTCCCACAGAATCCCAATCAAGAATCGTAAAAGTCTAAACTAACACCCCGTCACTCAAGTCCAACTAAAAGCCAAGGTCCCAAAGAATGTCCACACCCTTCTATTTTATTCACTATATATATATATATTTTTTCTATTGGCGATTAATTGCTCGGTCTAAGGTCAGAGCGCTTCGCAGTGTAAATGCGTCACGAACACCACAAGACTTCACACACCAATTATTCACTTTATTCTAGTGGTTTATTTAACCGTGCAATGGTTGAGATCCCTAAAGATTTATGCACTAGTACCCATGTAGCGAGCGTTGGGTCAACAATCCCAAACCACGAAGGGCTTTAGGTTGTTAGGCACAAAGTCCCCTCAGACTTAATTACTCGAGTACTAATGAGCTCAACCTAGTTAATTCTACCACTTATTTTTCTAGTGAATTTATTACTACTATATTTTTTTTTTTTTTTTTTTTTTTTATTCTTTAGAAAGGTATATCTACTCCTCAGTTCCCCCAAACTTAAGATTTACAGACCTAAGCTGAAGGGTGCTCAATTCAATCCTAGAATTCATGGAATTTCGTCTAAATCCTATCTCAAGAACATATGTGAATTACAATTTCCAACACAAGCAATTTCCAAGTACTAACCTAGCATTGCAATTGAAACTACTAATCAAGAACTACGCACATAATTCATCATAGGCAATTAACTTGGCTTAACTTCATAATTCATGCAAATGCTCGTGATACTAACTACGACAATTACCACTAAACATGTAAAATATGGAAAATATGGAAAAATTAGAAAGAAAACGTGAGAAATAATCAAAGCAAAATAAATAAATAAAAAAAACGTGAACTACATGAACTAACTAACACATGCAAATAATAAACTAACTAACACATGCAAATAAAAAAAAAAACTATCTAATAATATGCTCATGCTCTTCCTTAGATTACCACCCCCAAACTTAAAATTTTCAATGTCCCCATTGAAAGTGATAAAAAGGCTAGAGCGCCCACATACCTAATCGGAGTCCGAGTCCTCGCCCTCCTCTGCTGGAGGTGAATCAGGCGGAGGATACTGCATCCCTGCTCCGAATACTGGCCACTGAACTGTGACCCCCTGTGCCTGAAAAGCACTGCCTAGAGCCTGTGTCAAATCAAAAGCAAACCTCTGGTGGATGTCATGCATGGCGTCCATCCGTCTCGCTAATCGGCGAAAGTGGGCATCTCCCATCGGTTCGGAGCTCCTCTCCGTCTGAGAAGTACCAGCTCCAGAAGCTCTAGGCTGCTCCCTCCTAACAAACTCGGGACGTCCCCCTGGCATCTCATCATATAAGTACCCGAGGCCTCGAGGGTGGGGAACTCCTCCATCCCACTCTGTCATCCGACTGATAGCCGAATGATCAATAGGTGTCGCTGGCAACTGTAATTGCTCGTTGGATGGCCAACGAACACCACTCGATCGACAGAGCTTGGTAACAATTGTGCCATGGGGAATGGCACCAGTGGTTCCTCCTCGCAAGAACCTCAGAATCCCCTGATGAATAACATGTCCCAGGTCAATATACTTGCCCAAGACGATCCCATAGAGCAGAATCGCTCTCTCCACTATCACCTCATGCCCATGTGACGATGGCATGATGTTGGCACATATGAAGGCGTTCCACGCCTTTGCATACCGGTTCAACGCGGCTGCTGGAAACGAAACATGTGCCGGCAAAGGCGGTGCAGTCATCTTCCAACGTGTATCAGGCACACACATATCATAGACTAGCCGCTCCAAATCAACCGGATCATCATCAAATCGGCGTTTTGCACGCCCAATCCTCTCCACCACCCAATCTTCTTCATCAGGGCGCCTGGCACGCCCCCCAATGACTCTACGGATTGCATCCGCACTGTAATCCACTCGGATTCCCCGAACAACCGTGAATCCATCACGATTCTCCTTGGCATTAGCATAAAATTCTCGAACAATAGCCAAGGGAACCGCCTCCGGAGCCTCGCAAAAAGATTCCCAACCGCGTTCTTGAATCATGTTCAAGAGCTCACCATCTTCCGCCGTGGGCAAGAATCCCCTCTCCTTAACTAACGACTTATTCATAAGCCGTTGAAACTCGTTTCTCGCACCATCTGAGGTAAACTCAACCTCGCCCATCGAGGAAGAATCGCTAGATGCGGCGGCTCGGGTGCTCGGTCCTTGTGATCTTCGGGCTCTTTTGGGTGCCATTGGTAGATATTTAGATTTGTAAGAGGTTTGGGTGTATTGGGTTGGGGAGATTGGATGAAGGTTGTGTGTATGGATGTGTATATATAATTTAGGGTTTAGAGAATTATAATGGGATTTGGGTATGTGTTTTGTGTTTATATAAGGATTGGAGAGTTGAGTTAGGGTTTTATGGGATGTATTTCGGGCTAGGCATGCAAAATTAGGATTGTGGGCTTTTTAAAACGAAAAAAAAACTATTTTTGGGGGAAAAATCCGCTGGTCCGGCAGTCAGTAGCGCGGCCGCGCTAAGTATAGCGCGGGCGCGCTGTGCAACTTAGCGCGGTCGCGCCTGACACTAGCGCGGGCGCGCTAGTGTCTGACACCGGAGGCTGAAATTTTTCGATTTTTGTGTTTTTGGGGTTTACAATGGTACAATGTGGTTCCAATGCGTGGGTTGCCTCCCACGAAGCGCTTGTTTAACGTCGTTAGCTCGACGTGAAGTCCAGAATTAATCAGATTCCGATGAAGTATCCTGTGGAGGATACCTCGTTCCATAACCAAACGAATCCCAAGTAACATTGACGTCTAGTGCCAAGAACGCTTCAGCAAGAGAATCCGTTAGTATATCAGCAAACACGCAAGCGTACGCGATCACAAGTAATATATTAAGTTCGATCCCACAGAGACTGGTGAATTAAGAATACGCACCTATGCAACAATGTATGATCAATTATCACTGCTAAGACAATTAACAAGGATTGGTTTCTTTTATACTAATAACTAAAATTACTAATCAAATTCAGAATAGGAAAACACATGGGATTCTAACTTCATTATCGAATTCATCTAGAATTGAAATTACTGATTAACATGCGACTGTTGATCCTAATCAGACAACACGAAAGTAATACATGCCAACTCTCGTTGCACACGTATCATACCAATCAAAATCCGCAATTAAGACAGAAATCTCATGGACACCAACAAAGCTCAGACCCTATATCTCTATAGCGGTAGTGTAAGCAGAGAGGTTTAATAACAAGTCGTCTATCGTGATTACACAGGGTGATAAAAATAGTTCAAGTCTACCACAAATTATGTTTCATTCACATAATCCTATGTTTACATGGCATAGTTCTAAATTCAATCATCCACTCTCGCTTCAGAAAGAATTAACACACAACTTAGAAGTTAGCTACGCTTCTAAGAAGAATAAGCACGGCTCATGCAAAGCAATCAACATATGTCACAAAATCACGTAATTATAATCGTTACTAGACTACATCGATAAATCCATTAGAATCCCATGAAGGCGGTTAGTTCATAATCGAACTAATCGACATCATGGGTTCTAATGAAAACATGATAAATAAAAGACAAGAATTGAATTGAATTAAAATGCTTGAATTAATAATAATAAGGATCACACGTTACAGATTTGATGTTCACGATCTCGCTCGAAACTGTCACTTCCTCGCGAAGAACGATCTAATACAACTGATAATGTGCTCGATTACAAACGAAAACTAGCTATGATATTGTTTCGATATTCTACTACTATGAGGCTAGGGTTTTTTTACACACGAGAAATAAATGCATTGACTAAGTCAACCGGGCCTCGGCCGCTGCGAAAATCCATCAGAAAAGCTGTAAAAATCGGCCCGGGAAGCTTCAGTGGGGCGCCACCGCGCTACTCTAGCGCGGGCGCGCTAGTGATGCAGTTAGTAGCGCGGGCGCGCTACCACTTAGCGCGGGCGCGCTAGTGTCTGCACTGGCAGCTCCGTTTCTTCGTTTCTCGCTCGTTCTCGCGTGCATGTCCTTCCTCGCTTCTAGTACCACTTCCGTAGGTGATCACGGTTGCATTTAGCACATGCAACAAGCCCTTTAAACCCCTAGATAGCTCTAGTGGACGAGTGTGCTCTCGTGAGGGTTTGTAGAAGATATACCCACAAAATCCCAAGTCTCGGTGAATCCACAATTCTCTATTCTCGCAAATAATGCACCAAAACCAACCTAAAATGATAGAAAATCACTTCATCACCTCAACTCGTGACCTGCACAGAAAAACAATAAAAACACATCAAAAGACACTACACACTTAAGTACAATCAACCAATTTAAGTGGAAATGTAGGCCTATAAGTGTGTATAAATACCACTTATCACACCCCCAAACTTAAACTGATGCTTGTCCTCAAGCGTCAACGACACTAACAATAATACAATGCAATGCATGAATGCAACTACGTGATGAATGAATAAACTATGAAGTCATTGCCTTGTCAATTTTTAATACCTCAGATTGTGCTAATGTTCTCGACTTTCATCTCTCTCGCTACCAAGTCAATCACTCTTCTATTTACAAGTGTGGAGTGCCCGTGTGTGCAAGCATGCTCTTTTATTGAGACAAGACAAAAACTACTACTCCCACAGAATCCCAATCAAGAATCGTAAAAGTCTAAACTAACACCCCGTCACTCAAGTCCAACTAAAAGCCAAGGTCCCAAAGAATGTCCACACCCTTCTATTTTATTCACTATATATATATATATTTTTTCTATTGGCGATTAATTGCTCGGTCTAAGGTCAGAGCGCTTCGCAGTGTAAATGCGTCACGAACACCACAAGACTTCACACACCAATTATTCACTTTATTCTAGTGGTTTATTTAACCGTGCAATGGTTGAGATCCCTAAAGATTTATGCACTAGTACCCATGTAGCGAGCGTTGGGTCAACAATCCCAAACCACGAAGGGCTTTAGGTTGTTAGGCACAAAGTCCCCTCAGACTTAATTACTCGAGTACTAATGAGCTCAACCTAGTTAATTCTACCACTTATTTTTCTAGTGAATTTATTACTACTATATTTTTTTTTTTTTTTTTTTTTTTTTTTTATTCTTTAGAAAGGTATATCTACTCCTCAGTTCCCCCAAACTTAAGATTTACAGACCTAAGCTGAAGGGTGCTCAATTCAATCCTAGAATTCATGGAATTTCGTCTAAATCCTATCTCAAGAACATATGTGAATTACAATTTCCAACACAAGCAATTTCCAAGTACTAACCTAGCATTGCAATTGAAACTACTAATCAAGAACTACGCACATAATTCATCATAGGCAATTAACTTGGCTTAACTTCATAATTCATGCAAATGCTCGTGATACTAACTACGACAATTACCACTAAACATGTAAAATATGGAAAATATGGAAAAATTAGAAAGAAAACGTGAGAAATAATCAAAGCAAAATAAATAAATAAAAAAAACGTGAACTACATGAACTAACTAACACATGCAAATAATAAACTAACTAACACATGCAAATAAAAAAAAAACTATCTAATAATATGCTCATGCTCTTCCTTAGATTACCACCCCCAAACTTAAAATTTTCAATGTCCCCATTGAAAGTGATAAAAAGGCTAGAGCGCCCACATACCTAATCGGAGTCCGAGTCCTCGCCCTCCTCTGCTGGAGGTGAATCAGGCGGAGGATACTGCATCCCTGCTCCGAATACTGGCCACTGAACTGTGACCCCCTGTGCCTGAAAAGCACTGCCTAGAGCCTGTGTCAAATCAAAAGCAAACCTCTGGTGGATGTCATGCATGGCGTCCATCCGTCTCGCTAATCGGCGAAAGTGGGCATCTCCCATCGGTTCGGAGCTCCTCTCCGTCTGAGAAGTACCAGCTCCAGAAGCTCTAGGCTGCTCCCTCCTAACAAACTCGGGACGTCCCCCTGGCATCTCATCATATAAGTACCCGAGGCCTCGAGGGTGGGGAACTCCTCCATCCCACTCTGTCATCCGACTGATAGCCGAATGATCAATAGGTGTCGCTGGCAACTGTAATTGCTCGTTGGATGGCCAACGAACACCACTCGATCGACAGAGCTTGGTAACAATTGTGCCATGGGGAATGGCACCAGTGGTTCCTCCTCGCAAGAACCTCAGAATCCCCTGATGAATAACATGTCCCAGGTCAATATACTTGCCCAAGACGATCCCATAGAGCAGAATCGCTCTCTCCACTATCACCTCATGCCCATGTGACGATGGCATGATGTTGGCACATATGAAGGCGTTCCACGCCTTTGCATACCGGTTCAACGCGGCTGCTGGAAACGAAACATGTGCCGGCAAAGGCGGTGCAGTCATCTTCCAACGTGTATCAGGCACACACATATCATAGACTAGCCGCTCCAAATCAACCGGATCATCATCAAATCGGCGTTTTGCACGCCCAATCCTCTCCACCACCCAATCTTCTTCATCAGGGCGCCTGGCACGCCCCCCAATGACTCTACGGATTGCATCCGCACTGTAATCCACTCGGATTCCCCGAACAACCGTGAATCCATCACGATTCTCCTTGGCATTAGCATAAAATTCTCGAACAATAGCCAAGGGAACCGCCTCCGGAGCCTCGCAAAAAGATTCCCAACCGCGTTCTTGAATCATGTTCAAGAGCTCACCATCTTCCGCCGTGGGCAAGAATCCCCTCTCCTTAACTAACGACTTATTCATAAGCCGTTGAAACTCGTTTCTCGCACCATCTGAGGTAAACTCAACCTCGCCCATCGAGGAAGAATCGCTAGATGCGGCGGCTCGGGTGCTCGGTCCTTGTGATCTTCGGGCTCTTTTGGGTGCCATTGGTAGATATTTAGATTTGTAAGAGGTTTGGGTGTATTGGGTTGGGGAGATTGGATGAAGGTTGTGTGTATGGATGTGTATATATAATTTAGGGTTTAGAGAATTATAATGGGATTTGGGTATGTGTTTTGTGTTTATATAAGGATTGGAGAGTTGAGTTAGGGTTTTATGGGATGTATTTCGGGCTAGGCATGCAAAATTAGGATTGTGGGCTTTTTAAAACGAAAAAAAAAAACTATTTTTGGGGGAAAAATCCGCTGGTCCGGCAGTCAGTAGCGCGGCCGCGCTAAGTATAGCGCGGGCGCGCTGTGCAACTTAGCGCGGTCGCGCCTGACACTAGCGCGGGCGCGCTAGTGTCTGACACCGGAGGCTGAAATTTTTCGATTTTTGTGTTTTTGGGGTTTACAATGGTACAATGTGGTTCCAATGCGTGGGTTGCCTCCCACGAAGCGCTTGTTTAACGTCGTTAGCTCGACGTGAAGTCCAGAATTAATCAGATTCCGATGAAGTATCCTGTGGAGGATACCTCGTTCCATAACCAAACGAATCCCAAGTAACATTGACGTCTAGTGCCAAGAACGCTTCAGCAAGAGAATCCGTTAGTATATCAGCAAAGCGACCAATTCGTTCCTCCAACACGTCAATACGCCTGATTATTCTTCGGTACTGTGCTTCATTCAGTGTTGAGTCAGCAGGTGATTGAATTGCAGATTGGTTACTCGCACTGGCAGAGAATAGAGGACAAGTGTCTCCACATGCATTAAAGTTTGAGTCTGAGTGAGCTCTGATTCTGTGCCAATTAGTCATCTGGACTTCCTGAGTGACTTCGACCGCTTCATCCTCCTCCGATTCTTCCTCTTTTGGAATTTTCCACTTTAGATCTTTGTGCTCAGCAGCGGTCAGGTTCTCTATCAGTTCGTAAGCATCATCGAAGCTTTTGTTCCACAAACTTCCTCCAGCTGCTACGTCTAACTCTGCTCTACATTGACTATTAAGACCCCTGTAGAAGTAATTAATTGCCATTCCAGGAGGCATGTCATCTTCCTTGAGGTTTTCGAGAATCTTCTTGAATCGGTCCCAAGCTAGGCAAAGGTATTCTCCCGAGAATTGAGAGAATTTGCCTTCAGTGTTTTTGATAGCTGATACTTTGATTAGAGGATAAAACCTTGTACAGAATATTTTCTCCAACTTATTCCAGCTATTAGTAGTGCTTGCCGAGAGAGAGATAAACCACGATCGTGCTACATCACGTAGCGTGAATGGAAAGAGTCTCAGCTTTACTAGATCCTTCGGTCCGATGTTGAAGTCCAATGCAGTAATGAATTTCTCGAAATTCCTTAGATGTAGGTTTGGGTCCTCAAGAACAGAACCCCCAAATTGAATGGTATCTTGCAGCTTGAGAATGATTGATGGCTTGATACGAATGCCACTGGCTGATATTGCTGGTTCAATTGTGTCAGCCTGATTATCATTGATTTTCAAACGAGAAAATTCACGGGATGCCTCACCAACTGCTGTCCTAGCATAATCCATTGTTTCAGAATCAGAAGAAAAAGATGAATCCATTGCTTCTTACGGGTTCGAAAACTCGTTAGTATAAACGCGATCCAAGTACCTGAAATAAAGAAAAGAAGAAAAGTGAGAAGAGAATAGAATCCTAGTCAGTGAATTTTAATGCACACTGATGACAAGTACATAAACTAATTAATTAACACCGAGTCCCCGGCAGCGGCGCCAAAAACTTGTTCGGTGAAATCTACACGCAAGCGTACGCGATCACAAGTAATATATTAAGTTCGATCCCACAGAGACTGGTGAATTAAGAATACGCACCTATGCAACAATGTATGATCAATTATCACTGCTAAGACAATTAACAAGGATTGGTTTCTTTTATACTAATAACTAAAATTACTAATCAAATTCAGAATAGGAAAACACATGGGATTCTAACTTCATTATCGAATTCATCTAGAATTGAAATTACTGATTAACATGCGACTGTTGATCCTAATCAGACAACACGAAAGTAATACATGCCAACTCTCGTTGCACACGTATCATACCAATCAAAATCCGCAATTAAGACAGAAATCTCATGGACACCAACAAAGCTCAGACCCTATATCTCTATAGCGGTAGTGTAAGCAGAGAGGTTTAATAACAAGTCGTCTATCGTGATTACACAGGGTGATAAAAATAGTTCAAGTCTACCACAAATTATGTTTCATTCACATAATCCTATGTTTACATGGCATAGTTCTAAATTCAATCATCCACTCTCGCTTCAGAAAGAATTAACACACAACTTAGAAGTTAGCTACGCTTCTAAGAAGAATAAGCACGGCTCATGCAAAGCAATCAACATATGTCACAAAATCACGTAATTATAATCGTTACTAGACTACATCGATAAATCCATTAGAATCCCATGAAGGCGGTTAGTTCATAATCGAACTAATCGACATCATGGGTTCTAATGAAAACATGATAAATAAAAGACAAGAATTGAATTGAATTAAAATGCTTGAATTAATAATAATAAGGATCACACGTTACAGATTTGATGTTCACGATCTCGCTCGAAACTGTCACTTCCTCGCGAAGAACGATCTAATACAACTGATAATGTGCTCGATTACAAACGAAAACTAGCTATGATATTGTTTCGATATTCTACTACTATGAGGCTAGGGTTTTTTTACACACGAGAAATAAATGCATTGACTAAGTCAACCGGGCCTCGGCCGCTGCGAAAATCCATCAGAAAAGCTGTAAAAATCGGCCCGGGAAGCTTCAGTGGGGCGCCACCGCGCTACTCTAGCGCGGGCGCGCTAGTGATGCAGTTAGTAGCGCGGGCGCGCTACCACTTAGCGCGGGCGCGCTAGTGTCTGCACTGGCAGCTCCGTTTCTTCGTTTCTCGCTCGTTCTCGCGTGCATGTCCTTCCTCGCTTCTAGTACCACTTCCGTAGGTGATCACGGTTGCATTTAGCACATGCAACAAGCCCTTTAAACCCCTAGATAGCTCTAGTGGACGAGTGTGCTCTCGTGAGGGTTTGTAGAAGATATACCCACAAAATCCCAAGTCTCGGTGAATCCACAATTCTCTATTCTCGCAAATAATGCACCAAAACCAACCTAAAATGATAGAAAATCACTTCATCACCTCAACTCGTGACCTGCACAGAAAAACAATAAAAACACATCAAAAGACACTACACACTTAAGTACAATCAACCAATTTAAGTGGAAATGTAGGCCTATAAGTGTGTATAAATACCACTTATCATAATACATGCCAACTCTCGTTGCACACGTATCATACCAATCAAAATCCGCAATTAAGACAGAAATCTCATGGACACCAACAAAGCTCAGACCCTATATCTCTATAGCGGTAGTGTAAGCAGAGAGGTTTAATAACAAGTCGTCTATCGTGATTACACAGGGTGATAAAAATAGTTCAAGTCTACCACAAATTATGTTTCATTCACATAATCCTATGTTTACATGGCATAGTTCTAAATTCAATCATCCACTCTCGCTTCAGAAAGAATTAACACACAACTTAGAAGTTAGCTACGCTTCTAAGAAGAATAAGCACGGCTCATGCAAAGCAATCAACATATGTCACAAAATCACGTAATTATAATCGTTACTAGACTACATCGATAAATCCATTAGAATCCCATGAAGGCGGTTAGTTCATAATCGAACTAATCGACATCATGGGTTCTAATGAAAACATGATAAATAAAAGACAAGAATTGAATTGAATTAAAATGCTTGAATTAATAATAATAAGGATCACACGTTACAGATTTGATGTTCACGATCTCGCTCGAAACTGTCACTTCCTCGCGAAGAACGATCTATTACAACTGATAATGTGCTCGATTACAAAAGAAAACTAGCTATGATATTGTTTCGATATTCTACTACTATGAGGCTAGGGTTTTTTACACACGAGAAATAAAATGCATTGACTAAGTCAACCGGGCCTCGGCCGCTGCGAAAATCCATCAGAAAAGCTGTAAAAATCGGCCCGGGAAGCTTCAGTGGGGCGCCACCGCGCTACTCTAGCGCGGGCGCGCTAGTGATGCAGTTAGTAGCGCGGGCGCGCTACCACTTAGCGCGGGCGCGCTAGTGTCTGCACTGGCAGCTCCGTTTCTTCGTTTCTCGCTCGTTCTCGCGTGCATGTCCTTCCTCGCTTCTAGTACCACTTCCGTAGGTGATCACGGTTGCATTTAGCACATGCAACAAGCCCTTTAAACCCCTAGATAGCTCTAGTGGACGAGTGTGCTCTCGTGAGGGTTTGTAGAAGATATACCCACAAAATCCCAAGTCTCGGTGAATCCACAATTCTCTATTCTCGCAAATAATGCACCAAAACCAACCTAAAATGATAGAAAATCACTTCATCACCTCAACTCGTGACCTGCACAGAAAAACAATAAAAACACATCAAAAGACACTACACACTTAAGTACAATCAACCAATTTAAGTGGAAATGAAGGCCTATAAGTGTGTATAAATACCACTTATCACACCCCCAAACTTAAACTGATGCTTGTCCTCAAGCGTCAACGACACTAACAATAATACAATGCAATGCATGAATGCAACTACGTGATGAATGAGTAAACTATGAAGTCATTGCCTTGTCAATTTTTAATACCTCAGATTGTGCTAATGTTCTCGACTTTCATCTCTCTCGCTACCAAGTCAATCACTCTTCTATTTACAAGTGTGGAGTGCCCGTGTGTGCAAGCATGCTCTTTTATTGAGACAAGACAAAAACTACTACTCCCACAGAATCCCAATCAAGAATCGTAAAAGTCTAAACTAACACCCCGTCACTCAAGTCCAACTAAAGCCAAGGTCCCAAAGAATGTCCACACCCTTCTATTTTATTCACTATATTTTTTTTTTCTTTTTGTCTCTTTTTATTGGTGATTAATTGCTCGGTCTAAGGTCAGAGCGCTTCGCAGTGTAAATGCGTTACGAACACCACAAGACTTCACACACCAATTATTCACTTTATTCTAGTGGTTTATTTAACTGTGCAATGGTTGAGATCCCTAAAGATTTATGCACTAGTACCCATGTAGCGAGCGTTGGGTCAACAATCCCAAACCACGAAGGGCTTTAGGTTGTTAGGCACAAAGTCCCCTCAGACTTAATTACTCGAGTACTAATGAGCTCAACCTAGTTAATTCTACCACTTATTTTTTTTTTAGTGAATTTATTTACTACTATATTTTTTTATTTTTTTTTTTTTTCTATTCTATTTTTTTTTTTTCTTTAGAAAGGTATATCTACTCCTCAGTTCCCCCAAACTTAAGATTTACAGACCTAAGCTGAAGGGTGCTCAATTCAATCCTAGAATTCATGGAATTTCGTCTAAATCCTATCTCAAGAACATATGTGAATTACAATTTCCAACACAAGCAATTTCCAAGTACTAACCTAGCATTGCAATTGAAACTACTAATCAAGAACTACGCACATAATTCATCATAGGCAATTAACTTGGCTTAACTTCATAATTCATGCAAATGCTCGTGATACTAACTACGACAATTACCACTAAACATGTAAAATAAAAAAAATGAGAAAAATAAAAAAAAATGTGAGAAATAATCAAAGCAAAATAAAATAAACGTGAACTACATGAACTAACTAACACATGCAATAATAAACAAAATTACAATAACATGCTCTTCCTTAGATTACCACCCCCAAACTTAAAATTTTCAATGTCCCCATTGAAAGCGGTAAAAAGGCTAGAGCGAACACGTACCTAATCGGAGTCCTCCCCCTCCTCTGCCGGAGGTGAATCCGGTGGAGGATATTGCTTAGGTTTAAGAAATGGGGTATCCACTTTCTCAAACAACATCTCGCCACCACAAATAAAATCAAGAGCATCAAATATTGTCTTTGTCCTGTAGAAAGTCTCCAAACAAACGTTAGTAAACTTAATTGTCACTTCAAGAAGTAACCATTGATCGACATTTATACTTTCAGAGAACTTTGTGATAAAACAACGAAAAAATTCACATCCATTAAAGGACCGAACTCCTTCGACTTTCACACAAGGTGGAGGCTCGGGTGGTGGTTTTTCAGAACTCTTCACTTTCACAGGAGTCATAAGAACTTCTTGGCCTTTCATGTCACTGAATAAAGAGATGAAATTGCTATCCTCTTTTTCCAAGAGTTGAAGTGTAAGAGCCTTTTGGACTGGATAACCCACCAGATTTTGTGTAAGATCATCTTGGACAATCATCATGTCAGCTTTAAAACATGTACTCTCAAGTATAGGGGTAGAGGTTGGATTGAAAGCCAAATTTTCAATATCAGAACATGGAGCAACCTTGATTGAGCTAATCCCCTTCAGGAAATGTAATTCAAGCACACCTGGTATAGGAGAAACTACGATCAACTCGATATTGCTTTTTTCATGCCCCTCATCATCGCCCACACGGTCCATAACAACAACTTCATCGATTTTGCCGTCAGCGACACGATCTTCCTCTTTATTAATAGGCACATCATCATCCCAGGTCGAAAAACTATCACAATCTCCATCATTTGTAAGAATGGTAGCATTTATGTCATCTTCAACTTGGGTGGCTATAAGTGGAGAAGAATCGGGTTGTTCGACAGTAAAAGAACTAGCTAACCGCTCAAGTCGAGCCTCCATCATCAGTTGTGTAGCCTTGAGTTCCTTAAGCGTCTTGTTTATGTTTACCAACATATCATATACCTCATTTGTTTGATCAGAAGGCACTTCTACAGTGGGTTGAGGAACCTGTAGATCTTGTACTTGAGGATATTGATACTGTTGAGATTGTGGTTGCTCATATTGAGGCTGATAATACTGTTGCTCAAACTGATCATATTGTTGCATTGGAGGTTCTTCATAACATTGTTGCTGAAATTTTTGTTCTTGAAATTGATGTTGACCATGATATGGGAAATCACCAAAATTGTTGTCCATGTAAGAGAAATCTGGTTGATCCATCCATTCTTGATCATAAGAATTAGAATACTGATTGTACTCATATCCTTCTTGATAATTATATCCATGTCCCGACTGAGTATTCTGAGAGTTGAAGTGGTTATAAGAGCATTCATAACTATAGTGACCCTGAACACCACAAACTTGACAGAAGCTGTATGTTGTAGGGGCAACTTGTGACATCTCATCGACACTCATCGGATACAAGGTCGGCTCTGTAGCTTTCGACGAATATGCCTCAACTATGGAAGATAGAAGTGCAAAGGTATCGACTTCTTCCATTTTAACCCTGTAACAGCACAAACACAGCCAAGAACGCAGTAAAAGCTACCTCACTTGGAACTGAAGTCCCAAGGAGGCAAAGGAAACATTATAAATAACTAAACAAAAACAATAGATACAACAACAACTAAGAAAAGTGAGAAAAGAATCCGAGTCAGTGAATTTTAATGCACACTGATGACAAGTACGTAAACTAATTAATTAACACCGAGTCCCCGGCAGCGGCGCCAAAAACTTGTTCGGTGAAATCTACACGCAAGCGTACGCGATCACAAGTAATATATTAAGTTCGATCCCACAGAGACTGGTGAATTAAGAATACGCACCTATGCAACAATGTATGATCAATTATCACTGCTAAGACAATTAACAAGGATTGGTTTCTTTTATACTAATAACTAAAATTACTAATCAAATTCAGAATAGGAAAACACATGGGATTCTAACTTCATTATCGAATTCATCTAGAATTGAAATTACTGATTAACATGCGACTGTTGATCCTAATCAGACAACACGAAAGTAATACATGCCAACTCTCGTTGCACACGTATCATACCAATCAAAATCCGCAATTAAGACAGAAATCTCATGGACACCAACAAAGCTCAGACCCTATATCTCTATAGCGGTAGTGTAAGCAGAGAGGTTTAATAACAAGTCGTCTATCGTGATTACACAGGGTGATAAAAATAGTTCAAGTCTACCACAAATTATGTTTCATTCACATAATCCTATGTTTACATGGCATAGTTCTAAATTCAATCATCCACTCTCGCTTCAGAAAGAATTAACACACAACTTAGAAGTTAGCTACGCTTCTAAGAAGAATAAGCACGGCTCATGCAAAGCAATCAACATATGTCACAAAATCACGTAATTATAATCGTTACTAGACTACATCGATAAATCCATTAGAATCCCATGAAGGCGGTTAGTTCATAATCGAACTAATCGACATCATGGGTTCTAATGAAAACATGATAAATAAAAGACAAGAATTGAATTGAATTAAAATGCTTGAATTAATAATAATAAGGATCACACGTTACAGATTTGATGTTCACGATCTCGCTCGAAACTGTCACTTCCTCGCGAAGAACGATCTATTACAACTGATAATGTGCTCGATTACAAAAGAAAACTAGCTATGATATTGTTTCGATATTCTACTACTATGAGGCTAGGGTTTTTTACACACGAGAAATAAAATGCATTGACTAAGTCAACCGGGCCTCGGCCGCTGCGAAAATCCATCAGAAAAGCTGTAAAAATCGGCCCGGGAAGCTTCAGTGGGGCGCCACCGCGCTACTCTAGCGCGGGCGCGCTAGTGATGCAGTTAGTAGCGCGGGCGCGCTACCACTTAGCGCGGGCGCGCTAGTGTCTGCACTGGCAGCTCCGTTTCTTCGTTTCTCGCTCGTTCTCGCGTGCATGTCCTTCCTCGCTTCTAGTACCACTTCCGTAGGTGATCACGGTTGCATTTAGCACATGCAACAAGCCCTTTAAACCCCTAGATAGCTCTAGTGGACGAGTGTGCTCTCGTGAGGGTTTGTAGAAGATATACCCACAAAATCCCAAGTCTCGGTGAATCCACAATTCTCTATTCTCGCAAATAATGCACCAAAACCAACCTAAAATGATAGAAAATCACTTCATCACCTCAACTCGTGACCTGCACAGAAAAACAATAAAAACACATCAAAAGACACTACACACTTAAGTACAATCAACCAATTTAAGTGGAAATGAAGGCCTATAAGTGTGTATAAATACCACTTATCAGAAGGCGTCTTCAACTGGTGTCATCAGTTGAATGAAAAACAACGCAAGAGGATATTGTTTCAAACATCAGTTGAAACAATTTCACTAGTTCATCAGTTGAAATATTATAGACTTTATCCAGAATTATAATTAATTCAATTTTGATAAATCAAAATTAATCAAATTCTGGCTGCCAGATTACAGAAAAATTCACTCTAAATTAGGAGAAATTTAACATACCTAATTTACTTACCAACCTTGTGAATGTGGATTCATCAAGAGGCTTTGTGAAGATATCTGCAATCTGTTCTTCACTTGGAACAAAATGCATTTCAACAGTACCAGCCATCACATGTTCCCTTATGAAGTGGTATTTGATGTCAATGTGCTTGGTTCTTGAGTGTTGTACTGGATTTTCAGTTATAGCAATAGCACTGGTGTTGTCACAAAATATTGGGATTTTTGAGAGATTTAATCCATAATCAAGTAATTGATTTCTCATCCACAATAATTGTGCACAACAGCTTCCAGCTGCAATGTATTCAGCCTCAGCTGTAGAGGTTGATACAGAATTTTGCTTTTTGCTAAACCAAGAAATCAATCTGTCACCAAGAAATTGACAGGTGCCTGTTGTACTTTTTCTATCAATTTTGCATCCTGCAAAATCAGCATCTGAATATCCAATTAGATCAAATCCAGAGTCTTTAGGGTACCAAATGCCAAGATTTGGTGTTCCCTTAAGATATCTGAATATTCTTTTTATAGCAATAAGATGTGATTCTTTAGGATCAGATTGAAATCTAGCACAGAGGCATGTAGAAAACATAATATCTGGTCTACTAGCTGTCAGATATAAAAGAGAACCAACCATGCCTCTATAATTAGAGATGTCCACAGATTTCTCATTAGGACTTAACTCTAATTTGGTGGCTGTTGGCATGGGAGTCTTAGCTTCTTTGCAATCCAATAAATCAAACTTTTTAAGTAGATCATAGATGTACTTAGTTTGATTTATGAATATACCTTCCTTTACTTGTTTAACTTGTAAACCAAGAAAGTAGGTGAGCTCTCCCATCATGCTCATTTCATACTGACTTTTCATAAGATTAGCAAACTTCTTGCAAAGTTTCTCATCTGTAGAACCAAAAATTATATCATCTACATAAATTTGAACCAGAATAAAGGCACCATTTACATTTCTGTAAAATAGTGTTTTATCCACAGTTCCTCTGGAAAAATGATTATCTAACAAGAATTGAGACAGAGTGTCATACCATGCCCTTGGTGCTTGCTTTAGTCCATAGAGTGCTTTTAATAAAAAGTAAACATACTCTGGAAATTCTGGATCTTCAAAACCAGGAGGCTGACTGACATATACCTCCTCTTCCAGTTCACCATTTAGAAAAGCACTCTTGACATCCATTTGATAAACTTTAAAGTTTGCATGAGCAGCATAAGCTAGGAACATTCTTATTGCTTCCAGTCTTGCAACTGGTGCAAAGGTCTCATCAAAATCAATTCCTTCAGATTGAGAGTATCCTTTAGCAACAAGTCTGGCCTTGTTCCTGGTGACAACTCCATTCTCATCCACCTTGTTTCTGAATACCCACCTTACTCCTACAATTGTTCTATTTTTAGGCTTAGGTACCAGCTTCCAAACATTGTTTCTCTCAAATTGATTTAATTCTTCTTGCATAGCAAGAACCCAATCAGCATCTTTGAGAGCATCTTCTATGACTTTAGGTTCATCCTGTGAAAGGAATGCACTGTACAAACACTCATCTTGAGTTGCTCTTCTTGTTTGTACAGATGCATTTGCATCTCCAATAATTAGCTCAAAAGGGTGATCCCTTGTCCACTTTCTTTGTGGTGGAAGTGATTGTCTTGATGATGTGGCTTCATTATTGAAGTTCAGGTTTCCATGTTGGAAAGCTCCCCCTAAATTTGACATCTCATTATTTCTAGACTGATTGAAACTTTGAGACATTCTTTCAACTGATGATCCTTGAGGTGTTTCAACTGATCCCTCCAAAGTAGTTTCAACTGATGCTTCAGTTGAATTTCCAATTACAGTTGTTTCTTGCACTAGAGAGTCATCAGTTGGAATATTAATTCCAGGATTAATTCCAACATTTTGAATAATGTCATCATCATCATCACTTTCATACAGATCACCTTCACCTTCATTTTCAAATCTGAGATTATCATGAAATCCTTCATCTGAGAATCCTTGAATCTTCTTATCATCAAAAACCACATGGATTGATTCCATAACAATGTTGGTTCTCAGATTATATACTCTAAATGATTTTCCATCAGAGTATCCAACAAAAATAGCCTCATCTGCCTTGGCCTCAAATTTTCCAAGATTTTCACCTTGATTTCTTAGAACATAACACTTGCATCCAAATACATGTAGAAAGCTAATTGTTGGCTTCTTTCCTTTGAAGAGTTGAAAGGGAGTTAGATTATGAGGTTTGGTAATTAGTGAAATGTTTTGAGTGAAGCAAGCAGTGTTCACAGCTTCAGCCCAAAAATAGGTTGGAAGTTTAGCTTCATTAATCATGGTTCTAGCAGCCTCAATAAGAGTTCTATTCTTCCTTTCAACAACACCATTTTGTTGTGGAGTTCTTGGTGCAGAGAACTCATGAATAATTCCTTCTCCTTCACAAAATTCTTTCATCACAGAATTCTTGAATTCTGTCCCATTGTCACTTCTTATCCTTCCAACTTTGACATCTGGATTGTTATTCAATGCCTTGATATGATTGATGATGATTTTCCCAGCTTCATCCTTAGAATGCAGGAAGAAAGTCCAAGTGAATTTTGAAAAATCATCAACAATCACTAGGCAATATTTCTTCTTTGAAATAGACATGATGTTGACTGGTCCAAACAAATCCATATGCAAGAGCTGAAGGGGCTTCACAATTGATGAAAGAGTCTTGCTTTTGAAAGAGCTTCTCTTTTGCTTTCCTAGCTGACAAGCTCCACAAAGTCCATCTTTTGAGAATTCCAGCTTTGGTAGACCTCTTACCAAGTCCTTCTTTACTAACTCATTCAGGGTTTTGAAATTTAGATGAGACAATCTCTTATGCCATAGCCAACTGTCATCTGAGCTTGCTTTGCTGAGAAGGCAAGTGATAGATTCAGACTTGACAGAATTGAAGTCAGCTACATACACATTTCCTTTTCTTTGTCCAATCAGAACCACATTGTTGTCATCTCCTTTGGTGACAACACAGGCTGCAGGAGTGAAATTGACTTTGTAACCTTTGTCACAGAGCTGACTGATGCTAAGCAAGTTGTGCTTAAGACCAGACACCAATGCAACTTCATCAATGATGACATTCTCTTTTGCAATCAAGCCATATCCCATAGTATATCCTTTGCTGTCATCTCCAAAGGTAATGCTAGGGCCAGCTTTCTCCACAAACTTTGTGAGCAGGGAGGAATCCCCAGTCATGTGCCTGGAGCATCCACTATCCAAGTACCACAAATTCTTCTTGTGGTTTCCCTGCACACATTTTACAAACAGATCAAGTTGATTTTGGTACCCAAATTGCTTTGGGTCCAGATTTGTTAGTCTTAGCAGTCTTTTCCACTTTCTCAACCTTTTCCTTGGATTGAATTGGTTCAATCTTTGGTTTTGGTTGAGAAATTGGAACATCAACTCTGTTTTCAAACACAGGCCTTTGAGGCATGCATACATTGTTCATTCCATGCAAATTTGAATGAAATTGAGGCATGTTAAAGGCATTAAAATAAGGATTGAACATATATGGCATGTTAGGCTGAGAATAAGGATTGTGAGGCAATAAACCAGGCATCATATTCATAGCAGATAAATTCATGTGAGGAACAGATGTCATAGGAATAGGCAAAGACAAATTAGGAGCAATCACAGTTTTACAATTAGCAGATAAATGATTTACACTACCACACTTACTGCAGGTTTTCCTAAGAGCACTAGCATTGGGAGTGTAATTGGTGTGCTTGTTAACTCCTATTTTGCCATTTCTATTTCCTTTCTTCTTTTTAGTCTCCTCAGATTTATGCTCACTAGTATCCAACTTCTTCTTGTTCTTGTTACTGGAATTAAGAGTGTTATTAACACTATCACTGGTCTCAGAAGAACTATTCTCACCTTTAACAAAATTCTTTTTGACAGGTCCATATTTCTTGTTAAGCTTCTTGAGAACACTCTTGTCAACTGATGAGTTTTTGTTCAACTGATGACTCTCATCAGTTGAGACTTTGCTCTTCAACTGATGATCATCATCAGTATTCTCATCACCTGAACTGTCCTCAGATATCTCAAGCACTTTCTTATTCCTCTTCCACTCATTCTCTACAAAGGTCTCTCTACCTTGCATGTTGATGATATTGGTGGAAACATCCCTACCAGATTTCCATTTGGCAATAATCTCTTGTTCCTTATCAAGCTGCTTTCTTATGATCTCTTCTCTTTTCAGAACAACCAAGAGATCATCCTTGGCTGTCTGACACTCAATTTTCAGCTTTTCAAACTCAATAAATTGAGCTTCTAAAACACTGTTTCTATCACTAAGAAAGGTGTTAGCTTCCTTAATCCTACTATTTTCCTTAGTGAGAGATTTTAAAGAAACATGCAAATGATACAATTCTGTAGACATTTCATTAATAGTAGCATTGCATTCATCTTTAGTTAATTCAACTAGGTTTGTAGTGAATACCTGACTACTGCTTCCAGTGTTTTCTTCTTGATCTGTGGAGTTGGCCATTAGAGCTAGATTGACAAACTCCTCCTCTTCATCAGAATCATCTCCAGCTGCCCAATCATCCTTTGTGATGAATGCTCTTTCCTTTTGTTTGAGAAGTTCATAATATTTCTTTTTGTAGTCAATGTTTTCACTTGACTTCTTCTCAACTTTAGGCTTTCTGCACTCATTTGCAAAGTGACCTGCATTCCCACAGTTGAAGCACTTGAATTTTGATCTGTCTACCATGCTTCTATCAGACTTGGGATTGCCTTTAAAAGATTTTGCAGAATTAAAATTCTTTTTGAATTTCAGTTTGGAGAATCTTCTTGACAGGAAGGCTAGATGCTCATCAATTCCATCACTTTCTTCACCAGAATCAGCTACTTCTTTCTCCTTTCTTCTTCCTTTGCTTGACTCTGAGCTCTCCTCTTTGACCAACTTTTCAGTTTCTTCAACTTGAGATTTTCCCTTGTCCTTGACAGTATCCTCCAGAGATGCAACTAGAGCCACAGATGAATGCCCTTTCTTTTGGCTTTTCTCAATCTCTTCATCTTGCTCCATTTCAAGCTCATAAGTCTTTAAGGTTCCATACAGTCTCTCTAGAGTATAGTCTTTAAACTCTTGTGTATTTCTGAGAGAGACTGTCATGGGCTTCCATTCTTTGGGAAGAGCTCTTAAGAATTTCAAGTTTGAATCCTTAACTTGATATACTCTTCCAAACAGCTTTAGACCATTTAACAGTTTTTGAAATCTGTTAAATGTATCACTTAAACTTTCACCAGCCTTGAAATGGAATGACTCATATTGCTGAATCAGAAGCTGCATTTTGTTCTCTCTCACTTGCTCATTTCCTTCACAGATGGTCCTGATGGTGTCCCAAACTTCTTTGGCACTTGTGCAGCTAATAACACTATCAATCATTTCTTGATCCAAACCATTGAACAGAAGGTTCATGGTTTTCTTGTCCTTGTGCACTTCTTCAGTATCTTCTTGAGAATATTCATGGATAGGTTTTGGAATCATCTTACCTACCATGTCTTCACCATCAGCTCCCATACTTGTGCAGACCTTCATGGGGACATGAGGTCCTTTTTCAATGCAGTTCACATAGCTTTCATCAATGGACAACAGATGCAGATGCATTCTCACTTTCCAGTGAAAATAGTTGTCTTTGTCAAGAACAGGAATCTTCACTCCAGCATCCTTCTTTCCCATCTTTCTCTAGCAGTGTTGATCTTTTTCCCTGTTTGTTGGGAACCTGGCTCTGATACCAATTGTTATTTTACACCAACTATGAGAAAGATTGTAGAAGGGGGGGTTGAATACAATCTTTTACAAATTTAAAAGATTCAAGAATGATACACTAAAACACAGTAAACAGAAAAACACCAAGTATTAAAAATACGGGTGGATTGAATGATCCACCCGTGAGATTTTATATAGAAGAATCTGTGGATTGTTTTACAATTCGCACAGCTGCTGGTTCATCACTCAACAAGTTCTAACTCTCAGATTTTTCTCTCAAGTAATTTGAACGAGTTCAACTGATGCTACTAACTTGGTTATATACTCCAAGTTTTACAAAGCTTTTAGCTAGATTACAAAATGCACTCTAATCTAAAAACAATGCTGCACAACTTTGTCTTATGCATGCTTTCTGAGATGTCTTCATCTTTGACCATCATCTTGATTTGATCCAGATTGCACTGCATGAGATAAGTATGTTTCTGCTTCTTCTTTATTTTCCTAAATAGGCTTCCATGTCTATTTTAGTGTAATTCGATCCATGTGATTTGTCAGACTTAAGCTCTAGTCACTTTCAACTGCTCTTTGCTTTATCAGTTGAATGCCTGGCTCATCAGTTGAATGAATTACAAACTTCATCAGTTGAATGCTGTTCCAGTCTCATCAGTTGAATTCCTCAGCATCATCAGTTGAATACTTTGTCTTCAGTTGAATGCTTGATTTTCATCAGTTGAAACATCATCCAGTCTTCATCAGTTGAACAGTTACATCTCATCAGTTGAATATCCTTCACTTAGATAAAATTACATGGCATTGGATATTTACAATTAGCCATCCTATTCTACCCATCCGTTGATAATTCCCAAAGACAAGAAATGTAACAATTACAACTGAAATTTGATAAAGATTCTAAGTAAGACATGTTACAAAATGTTTATGTTATCATCAAAAATTATTGATTCCTAACAGGGAGTGAGTTTGAAATTATTCATATAGTACATGATCTGCTGGAGATAAGAAAATATAAACTATTTTTTTAATTTAATTTATTGTGAAAATATTCACCTGATAACATATATGTAATACATCCGTCCCTTTCATTTTTTTACAGTTATTTTTTCACTGCTTGACACGCATTTTAAGATTCTTATAAAATATAGTTCTATAACTAATTTTTGAAATTTTCTTTTTGTGTATAAAAATTCAAATATCAAATTTATATTAAAAAGAAAAAAATAAAAAAATAAGTTACGGAACTATATTTTTTAAGAGCATTCGAATGTGTGCCGAACTCTCGTCCCCCGAGGTAAACTACCGGGGGCAGAGGGAGTAATTAGTCACAAGCTCCAAAAAATAAAAAATACATATGTTAGATTAAATCATAAATTTCTCATAATTCAGAATTCAAAACATATATTATTACTTTCAAACACCAACTAAACATGATTATCTGAGAAACAAATTAATTAATATTGATTTTAATATCAATATTTATTTAATTAAGTAATTTTGCAAGTCCATTCTAGCCTAACACCCCCAGATAAAGTCATGTGCAATAGTGTGGTGGTACTGTAAAATTGACCTGATCCACAAGATGATAGTGAGCTTCACTTCACATTATATATGGTGGATATTATGGTCCAGAATCCAGATCCTTGTGAACTAGTAGCATATATGACCACAGATTATCAACACGGGCTTTTACAATTTCACAAAATTGAACAAAGTCTACTATGCTACATTACAAATGCCAACAAGATGGAATGCGACAAAAATGGACCTCTTCAATTTGGTCCATCTTGTTATTAGTAGTGTTCAAATGGCATATATCAACTCTGCTGTTGTCCATTTATTTGCCTACATTTCCTGGTTTTTCCGTGTATGATAAATTTTCTGGTAGTGGCTAGGGTTTGACGGGGACAATTTTCACATTTTCCCTTTGGCATGCAAGATTTTTGTTTTGTCATTATTATAGTGTGAAGTAAAGTTTTATATTAAATTTTGATTGTATGCTTAAAAAATGTTCAGTCAATCGATCGATTTTCATATAGAGAATATGTATCACATTACTCATAAGTCATATCAATCAACTTAAGTTGTGTATTGTATAATCACATTTCTAATTATTTATACTAATTCTCTCATCTTGTATTGTATTTAGTAATTATTCATATTAACCAATTTAATATATTAAATGCGATGTATATATAATTTTATTTCACAAATATCATTGTCGTGCAAGTTGGTAGATTTCTAGATTTTAGAATATATATTATATTTACATCTCATATTTATTTGTTATAATTTGCATGGCTTCAAGCATGTTAGTATATTCTAATTCTATACATATATCTCATTTTTCGATTATATTATTACACTCAATTCAATATACTTCTGTGTTACTAGTTTATAGCATATTTTTTTAAAGGTAAATTTAGCGTGGCCAAAATTTACACCGATTTTCAAAATGTTGGCCAGAATTTTAAATTCTCAAAAGGGTTGTCAAATTTTGGTTCCACTTTTCAAAGTTGTGGCCCGTTAAATGTCACTTAACGGGAGCCACATTTTTAAAAAACGGAGCAAAATTTGACCACCTTTCTGAGAATTTGGAACTCATTTTTACCCTTCTGTCTATTACCTCTGTTAGTAACATTTAACGGGAGCCACACTTTTAAAAAACGGAGTCAAATTCTGGTCATCCTTATGAGAATTTTAAACTCTGACCAATGTTTTAAAAATCGGTGTAAATTTTGAACACGGCTTTGAAGTTTACTTTTCTTTTTCTTTTTTTTGATAAAGGGATACCTCTCATTTACATATAAATTGAACAATTCTGTTGGGGAAAACAATTCCACTATTCTGAACTCTACCGAAACAATGAGCCTCATGGCCAACAAGAAAATTCAAGTCCTACAAGTACGAGCGTTGATTTTTGTGTCGAAAACGTTGATTAATACGACTTGGCACAATAAAAGCCCCGCTAGTCCAGTAGTCCTTTTCATGAGCCCAAACTATGGGCCCAACATAATCAGTTAAAAGAATGCATAGGAAAATTCAAACTACGTGGAATCATGTGTACACTAACAATATTATGTATAATTTTATCATAAAGTTTAAGCTACGTGAAATAATGTATATTCCAACAGTGTTTATTTTACTAAAAACACACAAATTATGTTCGTCAGAACAAAAGCACACACAAATTCACCGACATTTATAAATATCTATTTGTATACACTTGGTCTTACTTGTGTAGGAACATTTATTAAAGGCAAAAACGGACCACCATATCAAAAGGAAAATAAGCAAGAGCAACCACTCGTTATTCACACAATGTTAGGAATCCCTTGTACGACAGTGCTAGAGCAGACGCGAGAATCAGCTACAAGACGTCAAGAATTCCTTGTACAACTTGCTAGTCATAGTATGCATTATGCAAAATGAGAGATACAGTTGTAATGTAGTCCAGTAGGGCCGTAGGGGTCCAAACAAGAGGGTTAATAACTTTTCCGAGGACTTTGTTGCTGAAAGGGGAAGGCCTTTGTGCAGCACCTCAGTGAATATATCATGCGACTTTATTGGCTAGAAGCAAAACATTGGTTTGACTTGGGAATTGAGTCGCTTTCTATTAATTACAGCAAACTAAGGCAGCCCTAAAGTTTAGGCGATCTTAGTTAAAATGGGTCTTAATTCGTATATACTCAACATGTTCTATAGCCAGAGGTGGCTCTGAAGTTCACGGGATCCTAGTCAAAATGGGTCTCACGAAGAAAAGTGAACAAGGAGCGGCTCTGAAGTTCACGGGATCCTAGTCAAAATGAGTCTCATGAAAGCCCATGTTCTACGACGAACCAGGATGGCCCTGAAATTCACGAGATCCTAGTCAAAATAGGCGAACCAAGGGTGGCCCTGAAGTTCACGGGATCCTAGTCAAAATGGGCCCTAATTCGTATAACCAAGGGCGGCCCTGAAGTTCACTGGATCCTAGTCAACATGGGTCTCACGAAGGCCCTAATGTTTACGGGATCCTAGTCAAAATGGGCCCTAATTTGTATATACTCCACATGTTCTGCAGCGAACCAGGGGCACTCTGTTCACGGGATCCTAGTCAAAATGGATCTCGCGAAGACCTTGAATTTCATAGGATACTAGTCAAATGGGCCGTAATTCATATATACTCCACATGTTCTACAGCGAACAAAGGCGGCCCTGTGGGCTCTAATAAGTCCCTAAAGTTCACAAAATCCTAGTCAAAATAGACCCTAATTCGTATATACTCCGCATGTTCTACGAATTTATATACAGATGATTCTGAAATTTCGGGTCCCTGCACCATACTAACATATAAATCTAAAGCTTAGAAGTGCAAAGCCACAAGAGAAGGTGCTTAGAGTTTAGGCCAGCCAAACTAATTTTTCAATTTTGTCACTTCAGAACACAGTTCATAGTTGAACCAGAATAAATAAATCATTCACATTCGACTTCCAAGAACATCTAACATGCCAAGATGTCTTAAAAGTTAAAACAAATATACATTTCAGTTCTATAAACTATTCAAGGTAGATAAATCATTCATATTCGAATGCCAAGATCACTGCTGGTTTGCTGCATAGGGTCGACTTAAGAATGAATAAAGGCTTGATAAGTGCAACATAACACAATTAATGAACAGAGCTCACCACATTTGCAAGAGTGTAAAGAATTAAAAAAATACTTCATATAGTTGTCCATTAATATTCTTGATTCATTTACAAAACAAAATGTATATTGGTGAAGAGGTGAACAAAACTTTCAACCGGACTATCTATGACAAAATGCTTGCCTCCTATATCACTAAAAAGAATGCTCCCAGCATGATAGAACCAAAAAATATAAAACAAGATGCACTGCACACTTGAACCAGCAGAGCCCCTGCCCCCACTTGGTAATAAATTTTAAAATACAAAATCAAAAGAATGGTATACAGCGAGGGCAGGGATAACAGAAAATAATATTGTACCGTAACAAAGAATGGATCTACAACAACAATATATTCCGGCTAAGTATATTTAATTTTCTGTACCTTGGCATATGTAATAAAAGCAGCTTGATCATCTTTTAACCTTACTCGTGCAAAAACTGAAAGGCTAAATTCTCAAGAAGATCAGTCGCAGGTTTGACATCCAAGAAATCCTTCACTTGCAATGAACTGGAAAGGTCTTCGACTGAGAAGGGTATGCTGCATTCGGAGCGTGGAAGTTAATAGTGCAAAGCAAACCTTTACAAGACAAGTTTCAGTTGGCAAAAAAAAATAGAGACAAGTTTTTACCTGGAATTGTCATCCAATAGAAAAGAATTGCTGGCAGCATCGTTCGAGTCCTCAGTCATTAGTATCCTCATGCTCGAGATGACCTAAATGATAAGAACATCTAAAAATCTTAACATCTACTTCATTAGTTGAGGTGAAAATCAACAATCAAAACTTTGTGCAGAGCTTTCTTCGTCTTATAGGACTTACATCAGTTGATACACTTCGAGTATTGTAGTTATCATCCCAATACAGAGTGCATATTCTGTACAGCTGCTGGACACTTAGGATCTGCAAGAGTAACATTCATGCTTAGGCGAACATTTTTTTCCATATACAGGTATCAACTAAATAAAAATCAACCATCCAACCAATTATTGGTAATTGTGAAGTTACATCACATAAAGTATTATAAATTAAAAACCAACTGCAGTCTAGGAACCCCAAGCAGATAAACACATTAATGAATTGAGAGGGATAGAGAGAACTTGCCGGGCACAGATCATTAGTGATCTCGTCATAAGAAATTCTGTATTTCTGATGTATAACCTGAGGAAGGGAATAAATTATTAAGATACCAGCATACTGTAAGGTTTCAACCACAAATAACAAAGCAAAACAAAAACATTTACTATATTAAAAAATTAAAAAATAGCAATAACATGACAAAACCAGACTGTTTACAACCCCTAAGAAGTGGCTTATCCCACTAAAAACATGCCATATTTGGTGGGATGGAGAGAGTATCTCTTATGTATGATGTAAAATGGCACATTAAACAAGAGCAAGTTACCAAGAATCCAACAGACTGTCGAATATGCTTAAGTTCATCCCAAGCCGAGCCTGCATACTGCAATCAAAAAAAACAAGAAGATATAGTCTTTCAATTAAGTCAACAATGATCATTAGTTCGAGATCAATAAGGTTAGATATGCCACCTCCTCTTTTGCTTGGCAGCACCACTGCTCTAGCTCTGCCAACCCAGATTTTACATACTCCCCATTGCTGAATGTGCAACACTCACGACGTAGTAAAAGACTACAGATAATTGGAAATTTGGATTACAATTAACATTTCCCATGCATGAGCTCACAACAACAGGTCTCAACAGAGAAGTTAGCAACTAGATTTACCTGTTAAAGAGCTGTACATTAATATACGAGAATACTTGAGCGAATATCTTCTGAACAATGATGGGCGGTACCTAAAAACACAAGTCCGATTAGAAATTGTCCAATGTATTTAAAATAAAATTAGATATAAACAATGTTCTTACAAAATTTTCTTTCAGTGTACTGAGAAGAGTGTTGAGACAATCAATAATGCTCTGCCAGTGATTTGTAGGAGAATCTTTGCCAAAAGAACGTCCAGATCTTAGTGCACCTCCCTTGGATGTTCTTGGTGCCTGAATATATGGATAAACATATTATGATGCAATACAAAAACCTCTAGACAGTTCTATTAAAACAAAAGAGACACTATCACAGTCCACAAGTAAACAACCACTTGAAAGGGTAGAGCATTAATTTAGAATCAGTTAAATAACAAGATTTTTGGTAAAACCAATTTCTATGAAACAGTTCCGAGTTCCCACTAATCACCATCAACAAAATTTTAGCTTAATTCTAGAGGTTGAAATCTCAAAAGGAAGCAAAGTATGAATTCCTAAGAGCTTCTTTACATATCAAATAGACACTTCAAATTCATAAAACATTTATAAAAAATTGGCAAGTATGAAAAATTGATACACACAATAACCAATATTGATTAATTCCTTGAGTTAACTATGTATTAGAATAGACTTTCCAGTAAAGAATATTACAAGGAAGAAAAGTTCTGGAAGCAATGCTTGTGCAAAGTGGAATCTAACCTGGATACACAGAGAAAGAAACAATCCCAGCTCTTTCTTCAAGTTATCTCGTATTATGCCATATATTTTCTCAACATATGCCGTGAGTTGCTGCTTAAAAAGCAACGCTGGATATTTGGCCTCAACTTGCCGCACTCCCTCAAGTGCAGCGGCGGCGGCGGCAGCAAGGTTAACAGAAGAAGGGGACGAGCGAAATCCCTGAAAGTTGAAGTAATGTATTATTGTGCATAGAAATAAACAGATCTATCAAAGTTATAGAAAGAAAAAGAGAGAGGTAAATTTTAGTACCATTGTCATTCTTCCAAAAAGCGATGTCGGCTGTGGTGGTTTTCGTGCTGAACTTCCACCAGGAGCACCAGTAGGCTTTAAGCTTCTTTGAAGCAAAAATAATAATGTGGATGTATTCGACAGCCAATATGCCATGTGCTCGTTGTTATCTTGATCCTGCAATTACACAAGGTTGTCTGCTGTTTAGGAAATGTAGCATAGAATAGAATCAATTTTTCCTCTAAACAATGCAAGTACTGTAACAATTTATAGTTGAAAGGATCATATAATTAGAAAAGAAACAGATTTGAACTTGCTGATATGCAGAATCGGTATGGTGCAAGTTTTGAATAGTTTACTATATCTAACTTAATATGTATATCATAATTTTAAAAAGATTATGAACTTGGTGATATGAAGAATCAGTATGGTGCAAGTTTTATACAGATTATCATATCTACCTTAATATGTTATCATAATTTCAGAAAGATGTATATTTTCAGTCATCATTCTGAAATGGAGGTACTAGAATCATCCAATTTGATTTTCTTTGACAGGAAACACAAATTAGAAATTACTACATATTTTCTCATCGACTTCTAGTGTTTTACAAGTGTGTAAGAATCTTTAGAAACCTCCCCAACTAGTTTGGACATATGGTAGCAGGTGGCAGATGCATCGAGTTAAATAGCGGGGAAACAAGCAATGATTCCTTCTATCTATTGTTTTTCTCCTCTTAAAAGCTTAGAGAATATGGAGTTTAGTGCGCATAAATATATTAACAATGCGGCTTAGATACTTGAATCATATACAATTATAAAATAGAAGAATCACAACTGATATTGCAAATTGCAATTCACGATGAAATATTATTATCTCCTTGCCAATTTGATTAAGATAGAACAAGTACAGATCATCCAGAAATTTCTAACTTTTTGCTAGTTCAGATCTCAGAATTTCTACACTTACGTGCCTAGATCTCGTCATCTTGAGATTGAACTAACACATTAACAGTTTTTTATACGCCACCTAGTTATGCACTAAGCACCGAGAGTGACCACATTTTTGTAACTGATAAAGATAAAAACAAATAATTTTTAAACAGCAGAACAGCATCTTCATGTTAGAAGTTAGAACAGTGGATATACATCAAAGATTCAGCCAAGTAACAGCTCAAAGATGCAACCAAACGGCATATTGTTCTCTCAGGCTGACTAACAAAAGCATGACGATCATTAACCTAAAACCTATACTAATTCTCCGGTATAGCTGATAGCCCTATAACAGTAGGATATATCTACCCAAGATTGTAGACATGTTGGTATTAATAATGATCAAAAAAAAATTACAGAGGTACTAGATAAAAGTTGTAAAAATGCAAGTGATGACTTCAGCAGTTCTAATTACCTCTATTGCTGAACCAATCATCTGAATGAGACGATCAAACACACTAGTCTTTTCAGCTTCTAAAGACTTCCAGTGTACAAGACATTTGTAAATTGTAAAGGCAGCAACAGGTTTACCTTGACTGAACCCGACATCTTTCATGACACAGTCAATAAGAGCATCAACATTCTCCTGTGGCAATAATTTACAATCAGTTATCTTGAAGGCAACAAAATAAGAAGAGAAAATCTTTGTAGTCTCAATCAGCAATTACATGTTGACGATCAACTGGGGGTCTCTTCAAGTTACTATCAGACTCAGTTCCCATAATCTTAGCAGGTGTACCAGGTTGTTCCTGCAGTACAAATGTTTTCTATTAGCATATGGCAAGAACATAAAAACCTTCCAAATATTTATACAGATTTGATACATAAACACTTACACTGAATCTGCTATCTTCAGATACAATGTTTCCATTCTCTAAATTCTGCAAATAAGTCAGATGAAGATTAGATACTTTCCGAAGGATACTGTTGGATTTCTCAAAGAGATATGAACCTTAGTTGGTGGAACTGATGGATATTCTATCCCTCGTTTAACAGGTGAACTTGACAATTCTTGGCGAAGGCTTTGGTTCTCAGCTTTCATGTCAGATACTTTCTCCTCGAGCCTTCATATAAAAATAACAGTAAGTATCATTAATCTACTGAAAATTTAGAAGATAAATCTGGCACCTTTCAGCACAACCTGTGCATAGCCGTCTTTAACTGAACTAGCTTAGACTCTGCCTCTAAGGCCTGCTTTAACCTCTCCTCACTAAGTTTACTTGTCTCTTCATATTTTTTCTCTGTTTCGCCAATTCTCACTTCAAGAGAGCTGACCATAATCTGAAATCATATACAAGAAATTTCCATGTCAAAACTTAAAAAGTGAAAATCCAAGTATTCATTCATGTGTTACGGACAATCTCTTTTCTAAAAACAGACTTCTAACCTTCAAATTCTCATTTTCAGCAGCAAGCTTATCCATCAGCCCTTGATCAATAACTGGGACTTCCTGTATGACAGGGGCTTGTTCTGCTAAATTTTTGGCAGCCTCACGTTCTTTTATCAGCAAATCTTTAGCTTCCTTAAACTGAAGTTGCACATCTTGCAAAGCAGATTGTAATTTGATATTTTCTTGTGTTTTCGCTTCTTCCAGATCAGCCTGAAACAGATATGGAGATGAGTATATTATATATGATAAAGACAAGCAGCCTAAATCACCGTCACAGAATTACAGTACAAATCTCTTAACGAGACATATTTTAGATTAATAATAAATTTTGAGAACAGTGTATTTGGCCGTTTGGCATCAGGATTCCTTTCAGCTTCAGGACAGCAAATATTCAGTAAAGAACAAATACACACACACACACGCACATGTGTCTGTTGTGATTTAAGTAAGCGTCATGAAGTTATGCTTGTGCTTCTCCTAGAGAACTTGTTTTCTAGCCTCATCAACATTATTATGTAGCGATCGTGGCCTCGGCAAGGAACAGATACACTATCCTTTGGCCACAGTAATAGCAACAAAGTTGGAACATCATATACAAAAAACTGGCTTCTTCTGAAATAACAGCTAAATTTTGAATTTTTCTATGCAACAGCCATATATTAATCTTCACTTCGAACTACAGACTCATCAACTTACTGCTCCAAAGATTCTTCTATACTTCCTAATATAATGGCCACAGAATGCAACTTACCCTCATTCGTTTCTCCAGCTGTAGGCGCCATGTCAGTTCCTCAACTTGCTTCTCTAATTTATTCTTGGCAGCTTGGAGAGCACCGGTTTCCTTTGCAGCCTGCATATAAGACCAGAAAGAAGATGGAACTGAATATTTTTTTTTCAACCAAAATGCACCAAGTAAACATACTTGAGAAACAAGCTCACAATTAAACTACAATTCCCAGTCGAAAGCTACCAACCATTGTTGCTATGCAATTCTTGATAACTATTTGTACTGCATAAAGTACTTGTAGATGCTAAATTGGGGATGATTATATATGCATGATCAACGATAAGAAAACTATTTTAGGAAAAATATAAAGTGATTAAGTAGAAATTGATAAATGCTTACATTTCAATTTTCTTAAACTTTCCTTTGGACAGACAAAGAGCCCTTTACTACAATAAAATTGTTGTAACAATTTCTTCGTTTTCTTTAGATTGCGTTTCTGTCGGTGGCAAGAAAGAATGGGAGACAGGGAATGAAAATCAAGATATAATATATGATACAGCAAGCCAAGGTGTGGACAAATTTTCTTTTCAGGAAAAAATTGTAACGCGTATTTCTTTTCAGTCTATTCTATTTTGAGCATCAACAAGGTAAAACGATGACATGTGTCTCTGAGTGGTATAACTTGTTCCTGATGCAAGGTTATATTTTTACTTTTAATGAATGGCAAGTGCGAACAAAAGATAATAGAACCAGTAGATATAAAAATGACATCAAGGAAGAGTAAGCAACAATAGTCACCATCTTAAGTGCTCGCAACTCTTTACGAGCGACTTTTCCTCTCCATGCACATTGTGTGGTAATGGCAGCTTTCATCAGCTCCTGATAGTGCATGTGTGCTAAAAATTTACGGCAGTGGCTCTGTAAAAAAACCAGTTCTATGTCATAAGAAAAAATTCGGCTCTAAATTACCAATACATAATGTACAAAACAATATCATGAGGATACAAACTATTAATCAACATTAAATGTATCTCCTTTAGTGACACAAAAACATGAATAGCTTGGTTCAAGTAAAACCGTCATGGAAAAGAGTCCCTTGTTAACTTTAGAAAACATGTGACAGTAGTTTCACCTGAATTATAATTGCTGCTTTGGTCTGTCTCCTGAAGTGAAGATCACTACGTGCAGCCATTCCTCGGATACCTGTCTGAATGCAAATGGCGGAACAGCACAGATCTTGATAAGCTTTTCTAGCAAGATGCATACGCAAATTCCTTTGGATTATTATGCTAGAGGATTCTCTCCGCATGCCACCATAGATATGCCGAGCAAGTTCTCCTGATAGTATAAGGGTTAAAAGTAAAAAGAAGACACAAATCACTGTAATTGTCTAAAGTCAATGTATATTCAGCAAATTAAGTACCTCTGCACACAGATTGGATCTGCAAAACAGACTGACGCAACAAAATAAAGCTTTTTTGAGCCATGTACGAACGAATTTTCCTCTGAATAATGCTAGCCGATCTTCCTAAAACCTCAATTCTGCGAGCATCCAGCTCGGCCATCTGACCAGCTCTTAGAAATACTTTTGTTTTACCAATCTGCATTAAAAACCAAAAATGAATTCATCATGGAAAATCAACAGAACAAGGTATTTAGCAGATAATGGTATGACGATTATAAACCTTGTCATGGAAAGCTTAGATGCACTAAAACATATTTTATCTCCGGCACCCAAATTACCTGATAACCTTCAAGTCCCACCTTTTCCAGAAGACTCTTGCAAGCTTTAATCTCATCCGAACTAATTTTATTACAATAAACCAAGATAATGACTAATTGAGTTCGCATATATATATATAAACCAATCCAAAATCAACTCCGTACCTTCCGGTTAAAACTCCAGGAGCAAGGATCCCAAAACGGTCCACAAATTCATAAAACGGTTTTCTAGTAGGATATCCAGCACAGCTTATTCTGATTGCCTCCATGACTCCCTGAAGTTAGACATGATAATATGTCAAAGCCTTAAACAAATAAAGACAAATTTGTTGCAACCTGATAAATATAAAATGGTGATGCGGTAAGGAACCTACCCCACAACGTAGTTGTTGTAAAACATTATGGTTCTCAAATATAGCTGGCTTGAGAAGATTATTAGGCTTTACACATCGGATGTAATGAGGCTCAGTTGAACTGAGGGTTTCAAGCAATGATTGCAGTTGTTGCTAAAAGAATATAAGGAAATTTTAGTTATGATATGGTCCGGAAGAAGTATATCATTAAAGAGAAAAAGATATGTGGAGTGACCCTACCTTGAAACGCGATCCTATAGAGGAGAACTTTGAGGATTTCGAGGAATCCTCGGATGGTGGAAACAAACTTGACACGAATGAACAGGAGGATGCATTTAGGAGTGATTGATGTTCAGCTACAACATAATCTTTGTTTTTGTCCAGAAACAGATCCGTTTGATAAGTGACCTGAAAATTTAGTTATCTGATTAGTAATATTCTTGTGGTTGCCATACATCTTAATCTTCTAGGTTCAGAATATGCACCATCTACGTCAATATGGAACATAAAGAAACTTACATCACCAGCATAATGGCCAATGGTGAAATCAGAACGAGAGAGTTTAGGCTTGCTGAATCGATTGTGGTTCTTAAACGTCTGGTAGAGCTTTTGGGCAAATGTTTCATGAGTTGACCTTGGAAACATGCTGCAGAACACAATATACGTGATTGTGTTATTATAACAATAAAATCAAATGATAAATACAAACTGACTGACCTTAAAATCTGATACATAAAAAAATATTACAAGGACAATTTGCAGTGTTTACTTACCAAGCTTCATCCAGAAGAGCTATAATGCCACCTGGTTTCTAAGAAGCAGAAGAGGGATGCATCAGAGAGGACTTTAGATATAAATAAATAAATATATATATATATATATATATATATATATATATATATACACACACAATAAAATCAGTGTATTACTTTAGAAATTGACTAGCATTGAATTTTGTTTTATGGATATAGAAGTATAGAGAAGAAAGACCAGCTAAACTCTAGCTCGAACATGCATGATGGCATTGACAACATATGTTCAAAGTTTGATATATTATTGGCATAAGTGAGCCTATAATTGAGAATCAATGATGAATGCATGATTAGGCATAAGTGAAACGTCATTTAAAGATTTTTCACAAATAATAAAATTTCCCCAAAAGTCAGAAAATTTAATCTCTACAACTTTAACATTGTATAAACCAAACACAACCATAATATCCCACTCGGCAGTAGGAAGTTGGATTTAATTAGCCTTTACCCTGCACCTAGGATCAGAGAAGCTGTTCCAGTAAAGAACCACGACTTTTGAGAAAAATGTTGGAAATATATAGAAGTTGTTTGAGATTGAAAACCTCTTGACAAGTTCCTTTTGGACCCTAAGAAAATTTAGATTTTTTTCCTTTTTTTGAATTATGAAACTTCTCAACAAATTTACAAGTGTTTTAAACATTTTGAGAAGCTGTGGAAGGACAAACAGTGGAAATAGTACATAAAAATCTATAGGTTGTTCAAGTTGCCCTAGAGAAACGTGCAACACAAAACTTTTATGATACAGACAGGTTTGGTATAGAATGCTGAATTACAAATTGCATGCTGACAATGTATCAATTAACATTAACTATATAACGATATATATGGAATAGTTCATGTGTATGCTCTTATGCCTCACTCCTTGGACTCTGTGAGGTACTTCTACTCGATCACTGGGACAATCAAATGAGCATCGGATTATTTCTTCTTAAGAGGAAAAAGGGTCCTATATAGCATTTTGTTTGATACGCGTCTCAATTAGAGAAAAAAGGATCAGTTGTAAAAAAAAAAACTTAATCGTATATTTGATACCTACATTCAAGTACTAAATTGTATATTCCCCTTTATCTCCAGTAACTAGAACGAAAGTAAAACTAATACGAGGTAAGAATATACAACTAGAGTATGTAGCATGGGATCATATTACAAACCTTTTCAATGAGATCTAATATATCTTGATTATCAATGAATTCAATATAGCTCCAGTTAATTTCTTCTTTGGTATATTCCTCTTGCTCCATTTTAAAAACATGCTGTCAAACAGAATCAGTTGTCATAAAGCAGATTTGTAAAATTGCTCTGGCAATCTTCAAGGGTGAGAAACAGGAAGCAAATGCTAGTGACAAAAACCTGATTAAAGTGTTGTTGAAGTTTCTCATTTGTCAAGTTGATGCAAAATTGCTCAAAACTGCAAAGGAAGCACATAAACTGGAATCAGATTAATTAGGCTACTATACTTAGAAGCAACAACCTTCTCTACAACAATCTTAAATTATCTTAGAAGCACATAAATATATAATGCTCAATGTTTCCCTCATACAGAAGGTCACAAAGGCTAATGAACCTTTTTTTTTTCTCTTAATTTTCTGCTGGAATTTAACGAACGAGGTTTATGTTCTCAATCAGTTGATTCAACATACATGCAAGCATAACAATATATAAAAATCAGTGGCCTGATATCTGCATAGATAAATTGTGTACAGCAGTCTCCGAATAGGTTCCGTGACTTCTCAATTTTAATGGAAAAAGAAACAGTCAAGATGGTTCATCATACAAAATAACTATATTCTGAGATAAGTCTGACAAGAATATTGAATAATATTAAAGAATTAGTTACTTCAAATATTCATAGAAGCACTATCAGCAGGTAAAGATGCAAGACTTAAACCTCAAGGACATATAACAGTGTCATTTATTCTATAAGGAAGAATCCAAACTCGCAAGGATAGATTTAATGTAGCTAACTAAAAATCATACAAGTTAAAAATAGGGATTTCGATGAGGTGAAGATCCCAATTCCAATATCTGTCCCACATAAAGTTTCTTTACCCATCCCCTTAGGCCCTTACGTATTCCCTCAAGAATTTTTTGATCTCCATCGTTATTACCCATATACCCCACCCTCATTATGCAGTGTAGTAGAAAACAGCACCTGAGGACAGATTCAGTTATAAAAAGATTGCAAGAAGGATCAACAAATAGGCCGTCGCAAGCTTCTGAGCAGCATAAAGAAATTCAAAAGAAATACAGACATATCGAAGAACATGGCTGAATCCTGATCTGAAGGCAGGCTGCTCTAGCTACAAGACATGAGAGATAAGAAGGCAAAAGAAGATATGTGGCAGCTGGAAAAAGTGGGTATACTAAACTCGACTACTAGGGGTGACTAAGTCACGTGAAAACCTGTTGCAGCTAACTGCAATCGATCAGATCTTCACAACAATGAAAACAATAGGCGTACCACTTAAGCACCTGTTTGTCTTGAAACTTTCAAATCCATAAATATCAAGCACCCCGATTAAGTATTTTGAGTCATGATCTTGGCCAATTGAACTATTTATCTTATCCACAAGCCTGCATGAACAGAAGCACAAGAAAACTAGTTAAACTTAACAATTAACCTCAGAACGATAAGGATATAACTGGGTAAGCAAACATGATTGAAGTAGTCAGTGTAGTGCACAGCTTTAAAGCAATTGAAATAAAGCTAACCAGTCAAATAATCGCGAGTACACGACTTTCGCCAATGCATCTCTACTCGTGACTGCAGAATCTGGGTCCAACCACTTGGTGATGGTTTCATCACGGGTCACTATAACGCGTTTGCAGAGGGAATCCTCCAAAGCCTTAATGTCACACCTGAAAAAGAATTAGACGATTAAAAGGTCACACTCGAGTACTGCATTTGCCAAAGAATACATAGTTAGAACAAACAGATGTATATGAACACTCATTTACATGAATAATTCAGCTGCAGTTCTTAGATGGAACCACGATTTATCATCTTTGGGCACAGATGAGTCCATTTCCAATCCTTTCGCAAATTCAATGTTACCTAGATGGAGTATTGCAGCCACAACTCGAAAAATTGCTTCCTAAAAAGAACATTACTTTTGGCATTAACAAATAACAATCTACAGCAACTTCATTCTTGAAGAATTTGTCATTCCCATATAAAATGAGACTTAATCAAATTACCTGCTCCTCACTGCTGATTCCAACAACATCCATTGCCCTTTTTGTTGCCTCATATTCTTTATATTCATCCAATCCATCTATCTCATAGCAATTTGATTGGTTAAGATAATGAAATGTTCTTGGATTTCCCAACTTGTACCTCTGGAGCTCCTGACAGCATCAGAATATACAAAGTCCTCAAAATAGCCAGCATAAAGTATACACAACACAAAGTGAATTGCTAAATGTCAATCAAAGACTAATTGTTTACAAAAAAACAGTGCATTAAGACCCGAACTAAGTATAATATATATATATATATATATATATATATATATATATATATATATATATATATATATATATATATATATATATATATATAAAATGTGCTTGAAATAATGCAATGAGCCAAGTGTGAGTCATCACGAGAAAATGCTTATTTAGAATTTATTACCTCTTGTGGTGCAGCACAAAGCATGTAAAAACAGTGATAGTTCCTTTCAGGGTCAGAGAGTTGACAAACACGGGATCTTTCCAATAGATAAGTTCTGATAGCAGCTCCTGAAATCCTTCCCTTCTGATCGAACTGAATCTCAACAAACTTCCCGAATCGACTACAGCATTTACAAACACAACTTACAAGCAGACAAAGAACGACACACAGGAACTAGGAAACACCACTTGTATTCAAATTTTAAAACGTGAAATTATTGTAATTATGCAATCTCTCGCACCTAGAGTTATTGTTTCTGACAGTTTTTGCATTGCCAAAAGCTTCTAGGACAGGATTGGACTGCAAAAAAGTGAAATGTGTATATAGAGTTATGTAATCATATACCTGTATCATATGCAGTGAGGAAAAGACAAGAATCCAGCATTCCAGTTCTATACTATTATGACTTTGTACTTTACTTGCGATCCTAACAAACAAATTTCATGCAAGACAAATTACCTCTAGGACTTTCTGCTCAACTGACCTTCCCCCAGTCGATGCTCTTCCTCCCATATAAGCCAGATAATGCATAAGCAGCTTTGTGCTTTCGGTTTTACCAGCCCCACTCTCACCACTAACCAAAATCGACTGACTGATACCCTCATTGATCATAACTCTGCATTCAAAAATGATCTTGTTAATGTAGATCAAAATATTATTATTAGATAATATCTGTGTTAAGCCATAAAAATGAGAAATGTTAACATGGTACCTGTATGCTGCATCAGCAACAGCAAATGGGTGAGGACTTAGCTCACCAAAGGCAGCACCTTTATACTGTGCCATCATGTGGCTATCATACAAATGTGGTAATCTTCTAAAAGGATTTACAGCAATTAAAATGTTTCCTGTGTAAGTCTGCGGAACCATAATGTTAATTAGCTTTGACCCACACTTACACATGAATCACTAAACAGATGCCTTCCAGCTAACTGGCCAGGCGACAAGGAGTGCGCTGAACTTACATATATTTCATTGATATCATATCTAGATTTTAAATTACTTAAAACCCCTGGCTCATGCAAATAAGCAAGTTTTGTCATATCATCCACTCCGCATGGCGGTGCTTCAGCATCCTTGGGGTAGACATTGGAAGAACTAACCACCACCTATAACACAAATTTAACACCAAAGTTCAGGAGCTTGCTCCATGTAAGAAAATAAGATACCACAACAAGAAACAAAGCACAAGAACAGGAACAATTTTTATTAGGTTTAGTGTGAACTTCAATTAGAACAGTGTGAAATAAGTGAGAACAAATCAAGTCCCTCAATAGCTGTAAGAGTTCTCACCGTCTTCCCTGAAGTGCAAAGAACTTCAATTTTCTCTCCATTGACACCTACAACTTCCCCGTCTATCCAAGCATCGTCCGGATCCTCAACCCAGACAAAAGATCCGATCCCTAAGCTGGCCAAGACAACCTACATATTACAAGCATCAGCGCACTTACATGATGAAATTGATTACATAGAAGTACAGAACTAGAAATGAAATGCCGCCAGAAATATTATTTATCTATCTTTTCTACATATCAAGTAGTATGATCAATCAACCAGCAAAGCAGAGGCAAAATCCATTACTACAACTAGAGACACAGAGATAAAATATTCACATATATAGCTTATAACAACTAATTATTATATGTTCATATTACATAATATAACCATTTCAAAGGCCCAGTAAACATATATAGAGCTCAAACGAATAAAACTTGTCCACTGTAAGCATACATTTATCAACATCTTCATTTTGATAACATATAATTTCTAAGAAGTTTTTAAATTTCATAATACTTACTGACGAATATGATTGGCAAGGCATATAACAGCTAGCACCCTATTGCAGCTTGTAGGTTACCATATATTCAAAGGTTTATGGCTGATATTAAAAACCCAAACATTCACCACTTACTACAAACGAAATATTTTTTTAAAAATTCCAGCGGTAAAACTTAACAGGACATTTTTTAGATGTTTTACATGTATGAACAGGGGCCCTGTAATAGACCTGTATAACATAAACAGGTAAAATATGCTTCAACTGTCCAAAAATAATTGAGTGTCGGCCCTGACTACCCATATATTCATCATTAATACCCTAAATATCAGGATCCACAAAAATGGCCCCCAAATACCATTTAGTAACGTTACATCGTGTAGCGTTTTGGTTATTTATCAAAAACACTACATCGTCTAGCGTTTCGTGTAGCTAATTAGGTTAACCCTAATTAGAACGCTACCTGGTGTAGCGTCTAATTAGGTTAACCTAATATACGCCACACGGTGTAGCGTTTTGCTTGGGTTAAAACAGCAAAACGCTACACGATCTAGCGTTTTCATCCCAAAATTGAAAACGCTAGATTATCAGCGTCTGTAACTGGTATTTGGGGCCATATTTTTCAACTCTGTTATTTTGGGCATTACTTCAAGTATATGGGAGATTGGGGCCATTTTTCAAAATAATTGTCACCCATCATATTTGGCTTTTTACAGCTTTATTAAGACCCATAAAAAAGACAGCAATAAGTCAATATATTTCCCCTTCATTTCTCCTCCTAAGTCCTTGGAAAGATTAATACCCCTTCTTACTTGTTTCCTTGTTCACTATCTATAGCAAAAGCCTTAACAACACTTATTGAAGAAAATGAAGTCTTTACCCTTAATTACATATTTGTGACGGCCATAAGAGCAAATTCAATTTCAGTGATATAAACTAACTGAGATATATGTTGCTAAAACAACTCAATAGTGCTGCTCCGAATGGATTAGAAATTCAAAGCCAAATATCCTACCATTCGTCAACTAATCTTCAAGCTGCTTAAATTGAATAAACCAATATTGCCCTAAAACATCTAATAATGCATATAAATAAATGCGCATCTCCACAATCTATTATATATTCCAAAGTCCAACCCTAAGCCCGAAAATAAACACTTAGTCAACTAATGGACAGCTGCTAAATCAAAACATACCGACAATACGACACATTATCCTGTAACACCTAACATCACAGACAATACAAATATGCATCTACAGCATCTACAGAATCAACTATAAATTTCATCCCTAAACCAAAAAAAAAAAAAAAGATATTAGTCAACAAATTTTCACATTCCTGGTCCTAATTAAACTAACAACTCAATACAATCCTCTAAACATCTAACAACCCAGCCAAAACAAATATGAATCTAAAATCATATATGTGTATATATTCCATCCCTTAACCCAAAAAATTCATCCCTAAAACAAAACAAAACCAAAAAAACCATTAGTCAACAGATTTTCACATTCCTAGTCCTAATCAAACTGATAACTCAAAATCCTAATCATATTTTCACATTCATCTAAACATTTTAACAACCCAGCCAATGCAAATATGCACCTAAAATCATATATATATTGCATCCCTTAACCCAAAACATTCACGCACTGGTCACTCTGCTGGTTTAATCGAGCCAATATATTAATACATTCCCCCAAAATATCGAACGGATAATCGAATATAATAATCTTCAAACTCAAAATTACATTTCAACCCTAACCCAAAGAGTCAACCATTAGTCAACTGATCTTCACGCTTCTAAACTAATCAAACCACCACTAATCCAATCGACGAAAGCAGTCATACAAATTCAAATATATAAAATCCAGAATATATTTCATCCCTAAACACTAAGAAGTCAACCATTAGTCAACTGATCTTCATGGTCCTAACCTAATCAGCTTACTACTAAATCAAAAACAGTCAGTCATTAGTCAACTAAGCTCAATACTTTAAACCTAATCAAACCACCAATACTCATCCAATCATATTACTCTACAAATACCAAACAAAAACATGCATCTAAAAAATCGACTAACTTTCCCATACAATATCGTCTAATCTCCGCGCTTCTAATCCACTTCAACAAACTACTCATCCAATCACATTCCTCTAAAACACCACACAAGTCATCAAACAAAAACACGCATCTACAAAATCAAACACACTCCAATCCATTATCACCAAATCTCCGCGCTTCCAATCCACTTCAACACAACTACTCATCCAATCACATTCCTCTAAAACACCACAATAATCATCAAACAAAAACACGCACCTACAAAATCAAACACACTCTGATACATTATCACCTGATCTCCGCGCTTCTAATCCACCTTAACACAACTAATCATCCAGTCACATTCCTCTACAATATCAAACAAAAACACGAATACACATACATTATCGCCTAATCTCCGCGCTTCCAACACAACTACTCATCCAATCACATTTCTCTAAAACACCATACAAATCATCAAACAACACACATCTACAAACTCAAACACACTCCGATACATTATCGCCTAATCTCCGCGCTGCTAATCCACTTCAACACAACTAATCATCCAATCACATTCATCTACAATCTCACACAAATCATAAACATATACATTTCAATCAACTTCAATCAACTAAATAACAACACAAATTCATAAAAAATCACAAAAAATACATAAAAATAAGCGGAAAAACCGCGCTACCATATCTCCGCAGCTCAGCTCGATCAGATCTTCAACTCAACCGCTTCAATCACAGCTCCAACAGATCAACAACACAAAACAATAACAACGAATAAAATGAAATGAAAATATTTAACAGAAATGATGAATTAACGAATGAGCTGCTATACGTGTATGTTACAGCTTCGAAAAATAAGCTGTAAATATTTGTGTAAGTATAGGTGTATGTATAGATGCACCGTTTTCTCGTGATTTTCTTTTTGAATTATTTTGTTTTCTTCTCTGTTTCCTTCCCTCCCACGTTGTTCGGATTAAATTAATTTATGATTCTTCGCTTTATTTACGCGGTTTCTTTGTTTCATTGATTTCCTTTTTTATTGATTATTAATTTATTAAATTCATGAATATTAAAGGCATTGTATTTTGAGTTTCCAGTTCTTTGGTAATTTGTTCATTTCATGTTGGAAATAATATTAATATTTCTAGCAATTTTTTTTAATTTAGTCAAATTAGTTTATGCTTTTTTTAAAACTTAAATAAAAAAAAATTAAATGAGTGGATAAGGACATGATGCCACCTGCAAGATATTGCTTAAAATCCAAATTTTCGGGAAAATTTATGAAATTGCCGAATTTTTAAGTTTGATTATGGTGAAACTTATTTAGTTTAAAAATATTTTTAATCTATGTTCACTCCGATGGAATAAAATGAGAGGAGAATGAAATGAAAAAATATATAAATTTTGCGGAGGAAAAGGATGTGGGAGATAATATTGACAAAATATAATTGTGTTTAAATTTGTTGTGATAAAAATGGTAAAGAAATGTGATTTAGAAATAGAACGGCATTCATTTCATAAAAACATGTAAATTAATATTCTAGATAGATTTATAAAGATCAAATTATTAAATGAATGAAAATTATAAACAGTTTTACATTTTTCCTGATCAACATCATGAGTATAAAATTCATTTTATTTCTCTATCTAAGTGATTCTAATCTAAAATTTTGAAAATTAATGTCATCAAAATAATTGTAATAAAAATTCAAAGATTTCTAGAATAATAAAAAAACGGATGAAATTAATTAGCGAATTAAAACTTCTCTTGCCACTACAACCATATTTTCAAAGATTTTTATAAGAAAATAAAAAACAGATGAAATTTAATATCTCAGATATTGAATAATTAATAACTAATGTGTAATATTATTTTTAATTAAATGATATCAAAGTTTCATTTTCAAAATAATGCAAATTTAAAGAAACAAACTGGCCCTATATCGTAATTAGCGGAACTCTAAAATGATAATTATGTAACCGACAAAGTATGCTGGGGCCCAGGGGTTTGTAATGATAATTCGTGCAACCGGGTGAACCGGTTAGTTTATTTGCTGGTATATTTTGAATGAAAGTATGTTCTGGAGAAAATGCTTATAAGGAAAATGACACTCTTTTACATCAGAAAATGGGCACGAGACGAGGCATGTATATAGTTTGATAAATAGTTTTAAATTTTTTTTTCTAAATAAAAATTTAATATTTAATTTTCTATAAAAAAAACAAGTTAAAAAATTATATTTTATACACGTTTTAAAATATATGACGAATACTGTAAAAAAAATTAAAAAAAAAATGAGAGGGATACGAGGAGTATTATAAAAATTATATATTCATTTAGTTGAAATAATATTTCCTCCGCCCTAAATGCATATCTATTTTGACTTTTGAACAGGTCAATTGATTATATTTTGACTGAATTTATTTGTACTATATAATTGAAAATAAAATAAAATTTTATGATTAGAAAGTATATATAGTTTATTTTGATATGTAACTTTGAGATTTTAAAAATAATAAAAAATAATTTGTAATGCTTTAGTCGAAAAATTGTTAACTTGACTATTTGAAAACCAAAATGAACATGTAACTAGGACAATAATATTTTTGATAAGTTTGATAATGTCACAGTTTCACGCAAAAATTGAAAAATAATTTTCTTCAAAAATATGAAATAATATTTTTTCAAAAGCCACTTTTGAGCATACTCATCAGACAATTTTTCACCATTCCAAATATATCTGTTTTTACTATGATGCCGAGCCTAGGTTTTTCTTAAAATATTATACACAGTAACCAACCCTCACAAACTTTTAGCTAAAAAACCATGTGACTTTCTAAAATTAAATTTTATAGCTAATATTCACAAAAAATAAAACTCCAACCACAACAACTCCTTGTGTATAATTATAGTCATCCCCTATGATAGCTATATTTGTCGATCCGCTACAGATCTGTAGCGAATTCAACGTCTTCTCCCGCAATTTATTTTCCTCATTCACACTGATTACATATTATTTATTACATATTATTTATTACCATATTAAACTGATATATTCTATTTATAACAATCTAAAAATTAATAACATACTACTTTTGAATTATAGCCAGCCAATACAATCAATACCATTGAGAGCATCTCCAACCATACAAAACATTTGGCTAAAAGGTGAGTTGGTATACCAAATATAAAAAAATATAGCCAACATGTTGAAAAAGTCGCACTCCAACCACGTCAATCTGTTGTCTATAATTTTAGCCAATCTCCTATGGATGGCTATATTTGTCGAACCTCCACAGGTCTGCAAGAAATCTGTAGGAAGATTACACATCATTTATTACCGTATTAAATTGATATATTCTATTTTAACAATCTGAAATATTAATAACATATTATTTTTAAATTATAGTCAACCAATATAGCCAATACCATTGAAGTACAATGTCTTAGAGCATCTCCAACCATCTGAAGCCCTTGGCTAAAAGATGAGTTGGCATACTTAAAATAAAAAAATTTAACCAACAGCTCCAAAAACTCAGCTCCAACCATGCTCAGTTGTTGTCTATAAATTTAGTCAATCTCCTATGGATGGCTAAATTTGTCGAACCTCTACAGGTCTGTAAGAAAATCTGTAGGAATATTGTACATCATTTATTACCATATTGAACTGATATATTCTATTTTAATAATTTAAAATATTAATAACACACTATTTTTAAATTATAGCCAATCAATATAGCCAGTACCATTGAAGCAAAATGCCTTACATGTTAAGCAAATTTTACATAATGTCTTACAGGTCCAATTTAGCCAACGATTATAGCCAACGCCGTTGGAGATGCTCTTACAGCTTCAACAAATTTTACATAATGTCTTACAGGTCCAATTTAGCCAACGATTATAGACAACGCGGTTGGAGATGCTCTGAAGCACAATGTCTTACAGGTTCGGCAAATTTTACCTAATGTCTTACAGGTTCAATGTAGCCAACGATTATAGCCAATGCCATTGTCTAAATTCACAACTTAAATATAATATCTTCTAAATCTTCTAAATATACATAATACTTGACCACTTCAACTCCAATATTAATTTTAATTTATATTTAAAATTTATTATAATTTTTTTTGTATTCTCAAAATAAAAATTTATTGTAAATTTTTTTGACAAGTAATTAAGAGAAGAATGCGTGTATAAAAATTTATTATGAATTATGAAATAATAGAATGAGAAAATAATTGGCTTAAAAATATAACTCCAAAAAATTATCCTAACATCGGTGGAGTTCTTGTCTCGGACTAACCCTCCGATAATGAAGCTTAATAATCCGGGTACAGACGATTGGTTAGCCCGAGACAAGATCTACCACGTCATCTTCTGCTTCTCCATCAACATCGTCGGTTCACTCATTGCCTCACACTCCCATTACTCCTTTCTACGACGTCGTTCTATCTTCCTCGGCTCCATTCTCTCTCTCGCCGCCGGCGCCGCCAAAGAGCTCGCCGATCAGCTCGGTTTCTTCCACTCTGCCGGCGCGTCGTCCCGCGACGCTGTCGCCGATATTTTCGGCGTTTTTATCGCGGTGTTTGTGCTGACTGTGTGGAGACGGCGTCGTAGAGCTAGTCAAGTTGAGGGGTTGGAGATGGTCTGATCACGAATCTCGAGGTATATTTTAAATTTGTATGTGTTTTTTTAGTTGTTACAGTATGTGTTTGGTATTAATTTTTTTCTTATAAATAATGTTTAATTATAATAAAATTATTTATTATAAATATATCATTAAAAGCATAATGTTAATAAGATTCGTTCAATAACTGATTCATTATTTGTATAGTCTTGTCAGGTAACTTGAAACTTTTCTGTATTTTGATTTATTTGTGTTTTTCTTTGTTGCCTGCCATATGTTTGATCAAATGTCGCAATGAGGAAGGAAATCGGGGCTTGGAATTTTTTATGTCAGTATTTGAGTTGATTATTCTTCCTGTTACAGTAATTGAGTTGCTTAATAAGAATATAAGACTATGTTAATTGGCCACAAAGGATAGCTTAAAAAACATTAATTAATTTTTCTTGAAAATTGTGACAGTGAGAGCCAACACCCCTACATGTCCGTAATTTAACCTAGTTAATATCAAACTAGTTAGTTGTCCATGTTGATTATGGCAAAAATGTTAACTTAACCCTGCATGCTTATGTTGATGTTCTTGTGTTTTTTAAGGCATGGGAGATGATGAGAAAATTGTGTTGGGAGTTTCTGATTTGGACACTCTTGGAGAGGGGCGTTATCTCAATGACCAAATTATCGCGTTCTACTTCAATTACTTGTTCTCTAACCTAGATGATGAAAGTAAACCTGTTACGCGGCTTGTTTCACCTTCCATGTCCCTTTTGATTGCTAACTGTAGGGATGATGAGGGTGTGAAAGAGTTTGTTGAGTCTATGTCAAGCAAGAGGGTTGTGGTTTTTGTTGTTAATGACAATGAGGATTTTAGTGCGGGAGACGGTGGAAACCATTGGAGCACCCTTGTGTATGATAGAACGAAGAATATGTTTCTGCATTTTGATAGCCAGGGATTTAGCATGGAGGGAGTTGGCAGGGAGGGAGTGAATAACTTTTATGCCTTGAAGCTTTATGATGCTGTCAAGGAACACGTGGGACCAGGCGGTGAAGTTGCAAGGTTACAGACGTCGTCTTCGTTGAAGAAACAGAGGAACAAGAAGAAAAGTGTGATGTCTCTAACTGGAGCTGGAGCTGGCTTGCCTGTGTTTAAGGAATGTGAGACCCCTGAACAAACAAATAATTATGATTGCGGTCTGTATGTGTTAGCCATTGCCAAGGAAATCTGCCGGTGGTGCTCACGCGGACATAACAAGAGTGACATCGTTTCAACAATAAAGAAGAATGTTGATAGTTCAGTGGAGCAGAGAATGAGGGAGGAGGTGTTGAAGATCGTAGAAGGGAAGCTTGTGGATAGTTGAGAGGTCTGAGAAGTCGGAACTCAAATTCAGGTTTTGTCAGACTCAGATAGAGGTTTTAAACAGTTTTTTAGAATTAAAAGAACTCTTTTCATAGGCGCTGTTTACAGTTTGTGGCTTGTGGTTTAAAACATGTGTACAAAAGTACATGATACTTAAGTGGGGTAAAATGCAAACTCACCATCTCTGTTTTCGCAGTGGTTCTTCACTTCTGTCAATTATTTATTGCCATTAGGTTAATATTACTCACTACTTCTATGACTTAAGCTTATTGTGCTAGTCCATCTAATCTTGTATCTTGATTGCATTCATGTAATTCTGGTGGATAATTTTTATATCGGTTTTTCTATGGTCTGCCTATGAGCACACAATAGGCACAAAATTTGATAAGTTTAACATGTTTGGCTTACACTATTTAATAATGATGGACCCTCTTGTATCCACAACAACCACACCAATCAAAACACACCAAATTCATAAATTTTAGTGTTTAGCAATGTACCCATCCTTTTTATATTGTATTATTAATTATGTAGTGACTCGTTAGTGATCCTGAAGAAGGTCTATTGTCTTTTGACATGCTTGATTTGGTTGTACAAAAACGTACTCTCAAATCTCTCACATTGTAAAATATAATGTCTTTTGACTAAAAGCTTGGCAGGAGGCAAGTTATTGAATTACATTTGTGTTTTGTAGTTTTATATGTGTTTTGTGTGTAATTATAATTTCCTTGTGTTATTATCTTCCATCTCCATAATAGGCCCTGTACTTATGGATAAGAAAGAGTCGGGTCCAATTCAGTTGCTGTATTCAAATCCATCATCTTCTCTTTTCCATTACAGCACAAGGATCGCTCCTGATACATCCAACCAGAAGGTGTATAATTAGAAATGAGTGAATTCATTAACTTGTACCATTTTTTTAATGGATGATTTCTAAAAAGCTTGGCAGGAGGCAAGTTATTGAATTACATTTGTGTTTTGTAGTTTTATATGTGTTTTGTGTATAATTATAATTTCCTTGTGTTATTATCTTCCATCTCCATAATAGGCCCTGTACTTATGGATAAGAAAGAGTCGGGTCCAATTCAGTTGCTGTATTCAAATCCATCATCTTCTCTTTTCCATTACAGCACAAGGATTGCTCCTGATACATCCAACCAGAAGGTGTATAATTAGAAATGAGTGAATTCATTAACTTGTATGCCTTAAATGTATGACCACCCTTGTGCTTCGTCCTGGCTACGCCTACAGAGGAATCTTGTTTTTTTCATGTCTGTTCTGTGCTTGGTTTGTTTTTGTGGGATTTATTTATTTATTTATTGCATTTGGTGTATATATGATGATGGGTGTTACTGATTGATTCGGAAATGAGGTTTTGGGCAGTTTTTTTCCTGATATGTTTAGTGGAGATTAAAGTTCTTGCTTAATTATAATAGTTTCGTGATTACAAGTTACTTTGAAGCTTTTAACTTTTGTGTGGATTCTCAGAGTTTACTGGTTCCTATCTGTGGTGTATATGTTTATCTGGAAAGGAGTCGGGGAAACAGTGGAAAACAGTAATATTAAATACAGAACTTACCATTTATTTGTTCTTATAGTGGTAGGTATAATACCCAGTTATGGTATTTATGATGTTTGATATTAGTGTCAGTTCAATCTGGATAAACATGATGATGTAAATACTAAAGTTTCTGAAGTCACTGGAAACTGGCCAGTAGGTTCAGTTCAGTATTTTTTTGTGTAATGGGATCAAGTACTACTTGGATCTTGCAGGAGTTTGATATACAGCCAGAATTTTCCTTCTTTTTTTTTTTTTTTTTTTCTGTATGACCAATTTTTTAGTTCTGTACAAATGGGGAAGGTAGAGATGTAAGTAAGCAGCCTTACCACTACAAAAACTTGACTATCGCTGCAAACGACCTATAATCTTTTAGCTGTGTATGAAGACAGATTATGGTATTATTAATTGTTGGTCATGAATGGGGTGTGCTATATCTACTTAGGAACTTGAAAGGGACAAAGTTATCAAATTTGCAAAGAGATGGTCGCAGCTAGCTGTTGCTATCGACATTTTGTTCCATTTAATATTCACTAAACAATGATCCTCTTCTTTTTTTCTTTAATAGGTAGAGCACTATGTTATTGGAAATAAAATTTTGTTTTGTCATCCATGACAAATTGGCAATCACTTTTGTCTCATCGACTTCAATATGAATACTTGATTGATATTTATCTGTTTGCTATGAATTATAATAATACGGCACTTTGATCTGCTTATCAGCATACTGCATATGTCCCTTAACTAGGTAGTTTTAAAACTACAGCTTTGCTTATATCTGTTCATTGCCTTGTGTGCTTTGTCACAATAAAATAATACTTGCACCAGCTTTACATTGAGTCTCTCATCACTTCTCTAAAATCTCAATTAGCTTCTGATTTCAACCAGATTCACTTAACCACGAAGTCACGAATGATAGTTTTTTGGAAATTACAGATTTGTTGAGAACGAACTCTGTAGTTGATGACATGACTCTTATGATCCTTGCAACGTGTGCTTTTGTTTCTTTTGTCATTGGCATAGAAACTCACGGATGAGATGACCAAAAGGGGCCTGGGACTGGGACAGCCCTGGAAATGTTGCAAGTATCTTGATAGTGGTGTTTGTAACAGCCATTAGTGATTATCGGCACATGAGGGCACGAGATGTCTATATATAAGCTACTTTGAGGTGATATTGTACATCTTGCTCTTGGAAATTGAAGTGCCTGCAGATGGACTCTTTGTGTGAGATTTTTCTTTGCTGATTGAGAATCAAGTCTGACAGGAGAAAGTGAGCCTGTAACGGTAACCAACGATAATCCTTATTTTGTCGATTCAGGTCAACAGCAGTTCTTGGTCGGGCCTGCTGTTGCCCTTACATTCAATTTTGTGGTGTCCGCCAGTATTATTTTGATGAACAAATTGGTCTATATAATTGACTGTCCTCAATTTCTCCTGATACTTGACTTTTTGCACTCTACTAATTTTAACGAGGTTCCTTTGCTTCTGTTAATTGATTTCAGGTGCTTGTGAAACTTGTATTCAATTATCCAATATTTCTCACATTTATTCACTATGTCTGTAGCTGGTTCTCGATGGCCATCCTTAAAGCTTTGTCCATTCTTCCGGCTCCTCCAGCGAAGTCCCCCAAATTCTCGTCATTGTTGGCTCTTGCTATAGTCATGTCTCTCTACTGGCCTTGCCAATTAATGTTAGCTTAAAGTTTAATAGGTTAGGCATTGGAATCCTCCCACTCCTTGAATATAGCTAATGAGACTTCTTGATTAGTGGTAAACATATTTCCTTACAGTGCAGGATTTTATCAGATGGCTAAGATTGCTGTAACACCAGCGATTGTTCTGGCTGAATTCATTGTTCTTGGGAAAAGAATTTTGTTCCAAAAGGTAACTAATTTAGTATATATATTACTTGAAGATATTACTAATTTGTGAGCGTAATGGTTGCTATATTATTGTTATCCAGGCAAGTTTTTGCTATATATGTGTATCGGTTGTTGGTGCCTCTGAAGTTCACTTTTAAAATATGATCCTTTATGAGTTATTAAGTTTAAATTTGTGTTTTGTAGTTTTATATCATATTATAAAATGAATCCAATGCTGATGAAGTATGAGTCTATTCAAGAAAGTTTAATCTGCTCATATATATTATATTTATTAACTTATTATATTAATCCTAAATAAACAAATTATTTCATCTCGCGTGCTGGCAACACGAAGGAAGTACATATCAGCAAGCTTAAGCAATATCGAAAAAATTAACAGGGTTTCTCGGTTGCCTGTCGATTAACAGCAGGAACTTTGGCTTTAGATACCAAAAGCAGCATTAGAGGGAGGGTTGAGACTATAGAGATAGTTAAGAAGATAATAGGGGTGAAATTGGATTGGACTTCGACTGTTTTTATAGCTAATCAGACTGTTCGAGATCAGAAGTGCACTAAATCTATTAAGTTTTAGTTTGCAGGGGATCATTTAGGACACTGTTGCTATTATTTTCCTAAGGTGGTTGATACATATGATTTGTATAAAATATTTAAATATGTTATTGCATCTTTGGTAATAATAAATTATATTATCATATTTTATGAAGCAACCACCATAGTTGCCTAATTATATATTGTGTGATTTTCATCATCTGCTATTAGTACTTATTCGATTCTCCAGGCACAATTACAGGTGCTTCAAGCGGAGGAGTCGCTGCCCAGGCAACTAATAGCATGTTTGATTCAACTCAAAGCAAAGGTACGAAATTGTTTCACAAGAACAACTTCTCCAATAATTTGTCAGATTGTACACTATGGTCAGTATGAAAACAGGTGTCACTCAATCATACTCCGACACCCTTATGAATTCTTTTAAATCATCATTCTTTTATCTATTACTACTATTTTAAACACCAGTCATGAAAATATATGCTCAGTCAGGATACTAGGTTGCTGTTGATCATAAATTATACTCATGAATTGAAACTTATACTTGTCACCCTGTTTAATAAGAATCCTTTATGACAGTGAGGGCCAGCATTCAACGAGCCGAGACTACTGGTTTATGTGAAGCTAAAGAACAACTCAAAGAGAGAATCAGTGGAGTACGATAAAATTATATGGAATAATTATTTTAAAAATTGAGATGTAACGAGGAATTTACACACAAGGATACTGATGTCATCTATTTAAATGAGAGCTTGACACATAAGCTTGGATGACATAGCGGTCTTTTGCTTTAGAATAGAGAAGAAGGATTAGCTTTAAACATTTTTTCATTAGTAGTTTATTCATGTTATGTCTAGACCACAAAAATGATAAGACTTAATGTGAATTCTTGATATGATATTCTATATTTTAGAAGCTTGTTTTGGAGGACAAGTTTGGAATATTTTTGGTAAAAAATTTGCACTAATTACATGTCTTTTGTAGTGTCAAAAGTTTTTTTTACAAGATCGGTTCACTTTCAATAAACCTCATATACTGAAAGCTCAATGTTGATATATGCTTACTAAATAACATTTACACTGACTATATATTTCAGCAATTTTTGGACCCCTTTAACATAGCAGAGTTATGAAGTTTTTATTATCATGAAAATCATGAGTTAAAATAGAGGCCCGTATCTTACACGGGCTTTTACGCTAGTTGTTACTTATTCATCGTACAAATGTGAGTTTTTTCCTTTTTTAAACAAACGTGCCAATTTAATAATAAAAATCTATACGGCATCTACACTAATAATCGAGTCGAACAAACAATGGAATCGCCTGTTCTTCTTTGTTATTTTTTTTTTTGATTACTTTTTTGTATAATATTTTTTCGCCATTCACCCGGGCTATGAATATAACTTTGAATATCAATTTTATGTTTTTTTTAAAGTTATCAATTTTATGTTATTAATCTTAAGTTAAAATTTGAAATATCAAAGGTCTTTTCATCTAGTAATACTTAATTACAATAATTTTTTACAATTAATATATAATCCCATAGGACTCAGGTCATAGAGTTTGTAAGCTTTTGTTATACTCAAGTGCCCTAATACTATTTATTTTGCAGAGCTGCCGTTGTTTTTACTCTTCCTAGGCCAATAAAACAGGTATGAATCTTCTTGCCGCCCTATTATACATGGATGCCTTATGCTCGGCATATAAGTAACTTATAAGTTGCAATTTATGTGCAAGACAAACACCGCCTATGACTCGTAGTTTTGAAGATTAAGTAGCTTTTGAATCACTGTTTTTGTTTATGGTTAATACTTTCTTGCTTGAGTCTATGCTTATCTGATTTCAAGCACATAAATTATTGAATCTATTATGCAGAAAGTAAAACTAATATCTAAACTCACATACTTAGGAGATCGTGGAAAATGGCCCCAGATCTCATAAATTCGGGAGGTAATGCCCAGAATAACAGAGTTGGAAAAAATAGCCCAGCGTTTTCAATTTGGGAAGAAAAGCGTTTTGGTGTTTTAACTCCATCAAAGCGTTTTGTATAAATATACAAAACGCTACCCGATGTAGCGTTAGTGAATGTTATTTGGGGTCATTTTTCCGGATCCGGGAATCAGTCATGGATATAGTGATAGTAAGGGCCAACACCCGGAGATTGTGTGCTTAGATATTTGTTTGGATGTTTGGCACAGCCTATGTTAAAAAAGTACTTATTATCTATAATTCTCGAATTGTGACTTATAAGTCAGAAATCGACTAATAACACCTTTAAACAAAGCTGATTATGACTCATAAGTCAGAAGACGGGCTTTTTAAGCCTATTTAAACACCCGCATCCTCATATATGTTACTGTAACAGTTTCGGCATTGTATTGACAGTTGTGTTGATGTTAACTAATGTTCTAGCATTCTTTTTTATCGATGCAGCGACGAGTCATTTAGGATGGAGTCACCACTCAAAATTTTGCATGTTGATAAAACCGCTTCTCGAAAGGTATTTTTAAGTTTTGTTATTCATTCGATTTGTTGTTCGTTGACAAGTGTCGAGTGATTTGAGCTACGGTGTTAGGTGTAATATTGTTAACCAATTTTATTCGCACTCTGATAAAAGGTGTGCAGTGGCAAATCTCTGGCTATGGATTTACCAGATGAGATTGTGGCTTATATTCTATCGATGATCCCCATCAAGATGATTCGATATTGCTATTGTGTATGCAAAAGATGGCACAGTATAATCACGGAACCTTATTTTGCTAATCTGCATCTCTCAAGATCACCTGACTGCCTAATAATTTATCGACCAAATTTTTACGACGAGTATGCTATACATAGTTTGGCCGAACTAGACGACACACCCTATCCTGATATTCAAGACGGCCCTCTGATGTTTTTTGACCATGACGAGAATAAAGTTCGTGATGATGACTTCTTGAGGCACAGTGAGTGGCCTTTATGCGGTTCAATCAACGGGCTACTTTGCTTATGGCATACGATTGGCGCAACTTGTATATGCAATCCAATTACACGAGAGTACATACTCCTTGCAGATAACAAGAACCTCAGGAAATTGTCGCGTTTTCCAATTTATGGATTTGGATTTGTCAAGGCCAGCCACGAGTACAAGGTGGTATGTCTTTACCAAGGTGATTTTCCTTCATCTGCAGGCTCGGGTAAGTCATGGTGTGAGGTTTATACACTCGGAACAGGCATGTGGAGGAGCCTAGGACAGGTCCCGTTTTTAGTCAGTACTCGTGACAGAAGAAACAGAGTTTCTTCGTATGAAAGTGACTATACCTCTTGGTATGGAAGTCATGATGGCGTTTTTATCAGGAGCAACCTTCACTGGCTAATTTATGATCTGAACACGAATCAAGAAAGGGTGTGTACTTTTGACCTGAAGAAAGAAGAATTCCAACTAACTGCTCCTCCTCGAGTTACTAAGAAGGTAGATTACAGGAGACTGGGAATGCTTGGAGAGTGCTTGTGCGTTTGCGATAACACGGGGGAATCTGGATTTACCATTTGGGTATTGAAGGGTTACGGAAATAAACAAAGTTGGAGTAAAGAACTCTTCATTGATCAATCTTCTAATCAGCAATATGGCCCGGTTCATCCCTTAAAACTTTTTAAGGACGGGACTGTGTTATTTTCCTTGCGTAGTTATCAGTTAATTTATCATAGTGCAGATAAAACTTTCGAAACGTTTAGCATGTGTTGGAATGACCACTTTAACAAGCCTCTTGCAATGGTTTTTGTCCCCGGTTTTATTAGGCTCAAGAGTTTCGTGTCAGAGAAGGTTAAATTTTTTTAATTTTTAGATTTTTGATGATTAATGTTTTCCATTAATGTTTTCCAGAATGTGAAGACAAGGTTTCACCCAGCAGCTCAGTAATTTGATTAACTAGTAGTGTTTCACGAGCTTTGGGTAGTTTGGGATGTTTCATGTTTGTAAGTTGAATTATTGGTCTTTCTGATTTTATTTGCTTCGTTTAAACATTCTCCCTAAAGGCTATGAATGTTTCAAATTTGTTACTAGTACATGGTACCAATATATTCTTGAGTCTACATGATTTTGAGTGAAGTTATGATGTGATTCCACTTAACTCAAAAAATTAAGAAAGTCTAAAATGAGCGTTGTTATTACTTGAAGTTATTACAAATAAAATATATTATTCAAGATGATAATATATAGATACATGAAAATAAAGATTTTGTATTACTTTTATAAATTTCATTTTTGACAATGACATCAAAGGGATTTTTGATTTTATAAGGTTGTAAATGTTTTTACAACTTGAAAAAAAATTCTGGTTAATTTTTGAAGTTAATTTATAATTAAAAAAAAGTAAAATATTTCGTTCATAATTTTCAAAAAATGACATATACTCTAATCCACTTTAATAAATTTCATATAAATAAATTTTGATTTTTAGAGTATCAATTTATTGATTACATATATTTAGAGTCACAAATTTTTAAGAATTTTTATAGCCACATTAATAATTATTCATATAAAAAATTTTAATTGTCAAAGATTTTATGTGTATATAAGATGTTATGATTGATTGTTGATGAGATTGAAATTAATAGGAATTCAGACACGGAATTAAATATGATTAGTGTAGAAAATCTGATTTTTTGTTTATATCAATTGAAACCACACTCCGATACAAACGACACCGTATTGCAAATTGATAACACTCCAGTCCCCAGTCTCCTCTTCGTACCCAGATTCGAGTTCGTATCCTATGTAACATCCGGCTTCATAAATTGTCTCAGTTTCCTAATTCCACACTGCCCACCTTCCAATTTCAAACCCCTTCACTATATTTTTGGTAATTTCTGGCTCTCAAGCTCTTTCAGACATAAACATATGCATGTATGTACTGTGTTCTTACCTTAATTTCCATTTCTTGTTCTTTATGTTTGTGTTGACTTTTTCTGTTGACTTTAATAGTTATATATGTATACTTATTGGGTTAGTTTTAGTTTATCAAGATTTACTGTATATGTTAGAAATGTTGAATTGATGAAATGTTATTGTGTTTTAATTTGTTTGTAATTTTGTATTGTATGTGGTTCTTGAATGAAAAAGAGGGCTATTTGTGTTTTGGTGAATTCAGTTGTTAGGGCATGTTGTAGTACTGTTTAATGGTGTAATTTTAAGTTCTTTTGTGTCGGGTATGCGATTCTTGGTTTTGAGTTTCTTTACGTTTTTGCGATTAGGGACTTAGGGTAGTGATTTTGGTGAGTGAAAGAAATGAAAAATTCGGATTGTAGGGCAAGAAATATGGAGAGTGGAGACTCTGTTTAGGATGAATAGTGTATGATTTTCGGGTGATTGTTTGTTGGCTTGGTTAATTTGAAGAAGAGGTTAATTTATAAAATCGTCTTGTTTTAGTTTGCTACTTGTTTACTGTTTTTTTATGTTTTTGTTTTGTGCATGTTACTAGATTGAGGGTGACGGTGGGAAATAAGAACTTGAATGAGTAGGCGACAGGCGTGACAAATTGGCTGTTGTAGTCCATGTGTGAATGGAGAATTCGTCGACGACTCTTGATGGAAAAGGATTAATCAAGAAGAATGAGTTTATTAGGCTGATTATACAGTGTTTGTATTCTTTAGGGTATGAAGAGTCTGCTGCTTGTTTGGAATCGGAAGCGAATGTTTCGTACAAATCTGCTGAGTTAAAATTGCTCGAATCTCAAGTTCTTGGTGCTGATTGGGATGACTGTGTAGATACTCTGTACGGAATAAAGGATTTGACAGATGAAGTAAGAGCTTCAGCGGTGTTTCTCGTCTTTAAGCAGTGTTTGTTGGAGATTTTGAGTAGGGGGGATGATACGATGGCGTTGGCTCTTTTGCGGAAACAGATTTTAAGTTCAAACATGGGCAGAGAGAAGGTTCACAAACTTGCTTTTGGGATGCTTGCGAGGAAGGAGATGGTAAAAGTTGAAGATCATATCATCTGCGAGTTAAGAAAAAGATTGCTTACAAAATTAGAAATAGTGCTTCCACCACCCATTGCACTGCCCGAGAGAAGGCTGGAACACCTGGTTGAAATGGCAGTTAGCGCACAGATAGATTCATGCATGTATCACAGTGCTTTTGCTTCAGTAACTATTTGTGAGGACCATCATTGTGGTCGAGATCAAATTCCAACAGAAACCTATCAGGTCTGTAATTGGCAAACATGAATAAATTTTGACCCACTAATTTACTGGTTGCTTTCTTCAGCATATATTGTTCATATAGCTTTGTTCCACTTCAATGCATTACAAGCTTATTGAGAACTATTTGCTGACAATTAAAGAACAATTGTTTTTTATAGACTAAAATGAAAAAGAAACAAGTGTAGCTATATATATAGGGTATGGTTATAATAGAACCTTGGAAAATTTGTTCAACTTATTTACAAAATTGCCACAAATTTCTAAGTTTTTAGTTGATATGGCCCAGATATATAGAATCTTCCATGGTGCAAAAAAAAAAATGTAATAAAATGCATTAAGTCTAAGTTCTATTACAAAGGTTCAAATCTGCCGAAGTGTATTCGTGCAGAAGCTTATGTATCTACATCCTTATACGGAGATTGCAAGTCACAGGGTACTTTAAGAGAAGTAATGATTCAGTGATGTCACAAGATATCTTTTTTTGTTTATATAATTTAATGATTACTAGATTTATGGTCCTATGTGCTTCGCTATATATTTTCTTAAACGTTTGCAGATTTTGACTGACCACACAAATGAAGTTTGGTTTGTCCAATTCTCGAATAATGGGCAGTATTTGGCCTCATCAAGTAGTGACTGCTCAGCCATTCTTTGGGAGGTATGTATATCACAATCTACCTATAAGAATGTACCTCATAATTAGCAAGGTTTAAAAAGGCTTACAATTTCCTTAATAACGCTCTAGTTTTGAAGTATGCATTTCAAATTCTGGTTAATAAATACAGAGAATTGAAGCCGTATTGACCAATAACTTTAAAATTCCTGCCACGGAATATGGTAATTAATTCAAGTTGTATTGGGGTAGCTTAGTTTGTTCAAATGAAGGGCAAGTCATATAATGATGAAACTTGATAATAATGTACTGGAAGTGCATCAGATTTGTGAAACTTTGTATTGATGTGGTACACCTGCACTCACAGTATAGGAAGTAATTCTGAAAATATGTATATCAGTAATCTGAGCAAATCTTGCATACGGACCAGCTTTCTGTAGGGATGGAGTAACACTAATTGCATGAGTAGAGAGACAAAAGGACAGGATTCCAAAACAGATGACTTGACGTGGAACCAAGTTCTGGGGTAATAGTTTAAAAAGTAATATAGATGTGAAAGATGGCGTTCAGTCTCCAGGTCATGTAGCATATCATTGAGAAAGATTCCTTCTGAATTGTTAAGTATCTGAGACATCAATACATTACTACTCCGATGTTCGGAAAATAAAAGAGTCTAATTTGGCCTGGCTTTTGGTCTTCCTCTGTTTTGTTAATTTGTCATGATCTGGGGAGTGTTAGAAAGGTCCAACCTGCACCGCTACTGGAATTCTATATTGCTATCTAGATCAGAACGGGAGTTTTTAATTATGCTTTTATCATCAGAAGATAGTAATCTGGCAAAAACAATTGAAGAAGCATGGTAGCAGAATATCATTTAGCAAGAAAAAAATTGTAGCATTGTACCAGGATATGTTTTTTTTTTTTTTGCTAAGCAGAATTTCATTTATCTTTAGTTACTTCTACTGTGGAATCTGATTTTCTGTTAAATTTATTAGGATACTGTTGGACAGAAATTTAGTTGTAATAAATAGCAGAGTTGCACATGTTGTCAACAATCTGAAAATGCAAAACTGTTTAAATTTAAGTCCGTGTAATTTGCATGATGTGGGAGTAGCTGTCAGTGTCCTGTTATACATACTTTAGAGTTGGTCCAAAAGGACCCATCGTTGGAAAACCAGATAGCCTAACTGCAGCTGCAGAGAAACAACAGGGACTACTAATACAGATTGTTTTCTTTATATCTGATTTGATGTTCAGTTGAAAAAAGAGGAGACTGATTTCATTTTATATTTGTCACTCTTCCTTTCCTTTGTTCAGGAAGTAAAACCTTCTTGAAACCATGCACCTTGGGGGAGTTGGACCCTTAAATCTTTTATTGGCTTGAGTGGATCCAACTGCCATCTCAGGTGAGGCATGCTGTTTAGTGGCACCGATATCAAATAAATACGGGCTTATAATTAGCACAAATGTATATGTTCCCTTGTCTTCGTTTTTCTTGAGCGGGAGGATAAGTTGTTGGCGATGGTGGACCCACACTATAAAATTTTGGGGTTACAATAATAATTATTATAATTATAATAAAACTATGCGGGTGAATGATGTAAAAGCACATCTAACCCAGTTGGTTGAGCACAAGGTTCTTAATTTGAGGCCGTTTTACTTATAAAATGGAATATACGTACCAGTGGGCAGTGGCGCTATGTGAAATCTTGTTAGGATGTCTGGGACCTAGTAGTTATGAAGGTTAGGGAAGGATTGGGGGACCCCCATGGCAATGTTCCTGCTTGTTGGTGACCTAGTATTTGGGTTTTCTTTTAAGAACATATCATGCTTTTTAATTAGCATCATGATGTCAGAAGCACTACTTAAAAAGAAATCTTTAGCAGCCGACAGCCTCCAGTACATGTTTAAGCGATAGATATTAACTGATTTCTTGCATTTTACTCACAAACCTGGTTTATCTCACTTATTCTATTGTTCTTTTAACAAACCTTGGTTCATTGATTGCTAAAATTGCTTAACTTCTAATGTCAACATTTGTTGATATCTTTCCAGGTCATGGATGATGGTGAACTGAGACTGAAACACACCCTACAAAGCCACCAGAATCCTGTGTCCTTTGTAGCTTGGAGCCCTGATGACACCATGTTGCTCACATGTGGGAATGCCGAAGTCCTTAAAATGTGGGATGTGGAGACAGGTACATGCAAACACACATTTGGTGATCAAGGCTTCATGGTTAGCTCTTGTGCATGGTTCCCTGATTCGAAGCGACTCGTGTGTGGCAGCTGTGACCCTGAAAAGGGGATTTACATGTGGGACACTGATGGCAACGAGATTAAGGCTTGGAGAGGCATGAGGATGCCCAAGGTTTTGGATCTTGCTGTGACTCCCAATGGAGAAAGTCTAATTACCATTTTTTCAGAAAAGGAAATTCGAGTTTTAAATCTGGTGACAAATGATGAGCGTGTCATCTCTGAAGAGCACCCGATCACTTCTCTTTCTGTATCAGGAGATAGTAAGTTTCTTCTAGTAAATCTCAACAGTCAAGAGATTCATATGTGGGATATTGCTGGCACATGGGCAAAACCCTTGAAGTACAAGGGCCACATGCAACACAAATACGTGATACGATCTTGTTTTGGCGGGTTCAATAGCAATTTTATTGCAAGCGGCAGTGAGGATTCAAATGTATGCATCTTCTCTAATATCTGTAGCTTTATATGTCTTTGTTAATACTTATTCCCAAATATTCAAGAATGTTTCATATGCAGCATGGTAGGCTAAAGTAAGCTGTGTCTTTAACAGGTCTACATATGGAATAGACGTAGTTCTGATCCTCTGGAGATCTTGGTTGGTCATTCGATGACCGTTAATTGTGTGAGCTGGAATCCTAAGAGACCAAATCTGTTAGCATCAGCAAGTGACGATCAAACAATACGAATATGGGGACCTTGCAGTTCTGATAGTAGGAAGCTTTTAGAATCCAACTGAGCAGGCGGATCAATGGGAACAAGATGCGCATGCGTATATGTTGGACTTGTAATTACTCGTTCTCTTGTAAATGTGTTGCATGCATTTTGTTGATTAAATTTTTGGTATGCAAATCCATTGTAAAATCTCCTCCCCTCCGAGTCTCCTATGAGTTCTTTGTGAATTTTGTCCAAGCTGCTTTAGTTTTTCGAAGACGAAACATTGCTGATGCAGTTTTGCTGTAGCTCTTGGCTCATGTTGTTTATAGAACAATGAACAGCCAGGGCGTTTTGATTTCTGTTTTGTTAGGTGGTTATCAGTTAAAATATTGTGTAGTGTGTTGAGTTCTTTTGTCACTATTTTGAGAAGCTCAAATTCTTTTGCAATGCTGCTGTTTTATTTGGCTTACATTGTGATTGTTGAAATTTAAGGACTCTTATTAGAACAACCTGCAAATTTTGTACTCTGTATTTTGATCAACTTCCAGAACTCATAACATTTTGTGTTTCACATATTTATTTATAGAATTGTAGTTTTTAAGGCCATCCTTTTAGAGCATATGTTTGACTCGTCTTACACGATGAAAACGAAAAATAAAGACTTATTTCAAGATACATGATATTTTTTCATTATTTGCATAAGTTAATTCTTTTTAAAAAGTACATATTTATATCCTTCTTACATCTTACAGGAATAAGTGTTTTATTATTTAAAGACAAGGCAATATAAAAGATGTTCTAATCTTTACATTGAATAAATACGAACACCTGTTTCAATTCATAGAATATATTATAAAATTTTGTTAGTATTCATCATCTTCTTGATAAACTTATAAAATGTCGTCATCAGGTAATAAAAAAAATTAGCTCACAAGCTGATAAGATAAGATGTTATTTCGGATTATAAATGTTCTATTTATTTTGTGTCATTGATGATGTAATCGTAATTATTCTAGACTAATTGATCATATGTATCAGTAGATCGCATGTTCAATTTATTTCATACGGAGTATCATTTATCATTTGTCTATTAATTTAATCAATCACTAAATACACTAATCATAATATTTTTTCGAATAAATAATATTACATATTTCAAATATTTTTAAAATATAATATGAGAAACAAATTACTAATTTTAATTAGGTGAATTATATGTATACATAATCTTATTAATATTAATATAAATGAAATCAATCTTTGAAAAAAATTAAAATACTTTTTGAGAAGTCTTGTCATTTTGCGTTCGAATAAATTCGGTATGGTTCATAATTTATAATATCCACCTCATCAGTGTTATCCGATCTATTTTAAATATCTATTACTCAAAACACAATTTTACACTTTTGTAAGAGAGGATATATAAGAAAGGGTCCAAAGGGGGTCTAATAATTTATTTAATTCCAATTTGATATACCATGCCCTCTTTTTTCTAGGTTTTCACTTTCCCCAAATTGAAAATCACAAACTGGGGGCATTTCATATCATAATCCAACACTCTAATCAATCTTCACCTACATGGGGTTTTAATTCATACATATAAATACACGTATACACACAAATTTCATCAAATTATGGCAGAGAGTTCCTGGGTTGATGATTCAAACGCTGCCCAAGTTCATAGAAAGTAAAGTTTCTATCTTTTCTTGTTTTTTTATTTGATTTGTGGTTATTTATGTTGGTTGATGATAATATTTTGTGGGGTTTTGTTGGAATTGAGTTCTGGGGAATTCTCCAAATGTTGGAAATTTTGAGATTTTTTGATGGATTTGTGGTGGCTTTGGATTGGAGTTGAGATTTTTGACTTATGAGCTTGGTATTATGATGAGGTTTTGATTTTGATTGGAATTCGAGATGGGGTATTGCTGTAGATGAACATTTCTTGGTAAAGATTAAATTTTAGACTGGATTATTGATTTTAAGAAACATATGGATGCCCTTTAAATTATTGTTAGATATGTTGGCTATGCTATTGAGGGAAGATTTCTTATAATATTTAGATGGATGCTCTTTTTAACTTTTCTGGGTTTTTATTATTAAGAATTTAAGAATGAGGTTTTTCATATGTCTTAAAGTTGTTTATAATTTGTGCACATGTTCATCAAGAGCTGAAAGTTTGTGAAAAGTTCTGTTACTGGACCTGGTATAGTATTCCCCTGCAAGATAAAATCAGATAACAGAGTTATAATTTGGTCTACCTATTGATGTGAGGGATATCTTACTCCTCATCTTTATTGGTTAAGATTTCCGTGCATGCTAAAGTCTTCTGGTCCATGTTTAATGCACTGCTTTCATCAATTCTTCTGTATGCAGCCATCTGGTAATCTTGAAACCTTATCCTTTGTAACATTTTTAAATATTTAGCTGTAGAAATGTCTTTCATATTTTGGCGCAAAGAGAGACGACTCCCAGGACAAAATGTTTGGCAAGAAAGCACTGGGGAGAAGCTTTTAAATCAGATGTTGAATCCTATTTGGAGCCCAAAGTTGAAAGATTAAAAGATGCTAGGCGGGAACTTTTTTCCTGGTAAAAGTTTTGTGCCACTTGCTTGATTTCTGATTTTATATTTCTCAAGGTGTATGGTAAATTATTTATGCTGTGTTAAAATATGGTACCCTGAGGTGAATGTTTAGTTGTTTTAATAATTTAGGGTAGAGGCGGAGTCTTTACAACACTTATCAGCCAAATATTGCTCTTTAGTGCCTGCTCCAAGGTCAACTATTGCAGCAGCATTTAGCCCAGATGGAAAAACAATTGCTTCTACTCAGTACGTTGTACTTCTGATTTAGCTCTTATACTGAATTCCAGATACTATTGTCATCTAACACCGTTCATATGATATTGGCAGCGGTGACCACACTGTGAAGTTAATTGACTGCAAAACTGGGAATTGTTTACAGGTGTTAAATGGTCATCGAAGAACACCTTGGGTGGTGAGATATAGCTATCATCTTTTGCCACTTGATTTATTAGAATTTACTTTGAAGCAATGAGTTTGATTGATGACTTTCTTTTTCTGTCTCGCTTCTTATTGTATTGGCAATGTTATTATCTCTTAACTCTGGTTTAAGAAGAGAGGCGGTCCATATTGTGAACGTGTAATATTATCACTTATATGTAGGAGTTCTAGACCAGTAATATATTTATAGTGGTTGACAAATACTGTATCGAAGTTGTCAGTGACCAAGTCATGACACCGGTATAATTATGTGATGGTTAAATAGATAAAATTATAAACATGACCTGATTAGTTGACTAGTTTCTGAAAATAAATATTATATTTCTTTCCAAACGAGACTTTTACTTTTATAGTGTATGAAATTGACCTTCTGTTGTTTAGCATTGTCACTTCCTTATACCAATCCTTGTATACTTTTGGTGAGTATGCAAGTGGTCGAACAACTCACTTATGCAAAGCCTTTCCGGATATCGAAATTCTGGAATAGAGTATCAAGGCATCGAGACTGTCTTTGTCTCTTTCGTTAAAATAATTTACTCTAGGTTCTATAGTTGTAGATTAGTGTTTTTTGGTCATGTAGATTCTTGCATGTTGTAAAGCATAGATTCTATGTTTGCCATCTGCAGAAATAGTCCCTTAGTTCCATATATTAGAGCCTCTCCAGCCCTTACACTAAATTTGGTGTAGTTTTTAGACCGTAAAAGTCACACCAAACTTAAAGTCTCTCCAACCCATTCACACCAAAGTTTACACTAAAAGGACTCTTTTTTGTACTATATAGGTTATTTTATTGTTAAAATACAAAATTAATAAAGTTTGTGGGACATAAAAGGAGATGAAATTGTTTTAGGTAAGAAGTATAAGAGTAGTGTTGGAATTTACAAAAACTCCAAATTTGGTGTAATTTTTGGCATGACACCACATTTGGTGTAACTTTTGGTTGTGATGCCAAATTTGGCGAAACTTTTAAAGTTTGGTTGGAGATGAATTTACACCAAATTTGGTGTAAAAGCACACTTTTAGAGTTTGATGGAGACTGTCTTAGAATAGCAGATTTTAAAACATGACCAGGAAGTGTCATTGAATCGGTCTTTCTTGGGTGATAATTTGGGCTACAACATCGTTTGGAGTGTTAAATATCTCTATATCATCATTAATCTATGACAGGTCAGGTTTCATCCCTTGCATCCGGAGGTTCTCGCTAGCGGGAGCTTGGATCATGAAGTTCGCTTATGGAATGCTAATACGTCAGAATGCATTGGATCTCGTGATTTCTGTAATTTCCTCTCTACCCAGTTAGCATCTTCTTGAACATTAATTTGGTTCTGAACTTTCTATATTGTCCTTTTAGAGTTGATCAATGTACTCCTCTTATTACTTTGTAGATCGTCCTATCGCTTCCATTGCTTTCCATGCTGAAGGGGAACTCCTTGCTGTCGCTTCAGGTCACAAGGTTTTGAAATCTAACCAGCTTTAATATTGTTCTGACTTCTAAAATGATTTATTCTATAGATCAGTAACAATCAGTATTTGTATGGGTCAAGACTGTTGTCTCTCGTAATTTATTATACTGACTCGCGGAATCTAATTTCAGCTTTATTTATGGAACTACAATAGAAGTGGTGAGCATTCGTCACCCACTATTGTATTAAAAACAAGGCGTTCTCTTCGAGCTGTGCATTTCCATCCACATGGTGCTCCATTGCTCTTGACTGCAGAGGTGAACTATATTTCTGAAAGGAATCTATGTTGTTTTGGGCCTGTCTCTTATAGGTCACTCTATTGAACTAATATGCAGGTAAATGATCTTGACTCTTCAGATTCTGCTGTTGCACGTCCCACGTCTCTTGGATCATTGTATTATCCACCTCCGTCTATATTTTTGGCTAACGTGCATCGCAGCGATAGTATTAGTTTGGCTGCCGAGCTTCCTTTGATGTCCTCACCTTCATCATATGTTCCTATAATTGCAAGGGATGATTCTGAGACAGATTTACAGCTTGGAAATCCACCTGTTGATTCAAGTAGCATACAGGCTGAATTTTCTGCCCCTGTGCAATTTGAGATAGACCTAAATGCAATTGGACACTTTGATCATAGAGCGCTTCCTGCAGAGACGTCAACTGCTTTACATTCTAATGTACAATCCACGGCAGCGGACACCTTACCAAGTTATAATCCTAGTAGAGTGCCCAATCTTGTTCATGATGGTAGTAACAATATAGCAGATGTGCAACTTGGAGAGGCTAACCTTTCTAATGTGGATCCATATGGTGCTAACAGTAGTGCGCAGCCATATACTCCTCAGCATGCTGTTGAATCTGGATTTAGTGTTACTCGGCCGATCAGGGTTCCTGCAGATTTAAGAACGCAGTTGTTACCTTCTACAAACCCAACATCTTGGGAGCTGCCTTTCCTGCAAGGATGGATTATGGGTCAACGTCAAGCTGTTATGCATCCAGAGCTACCTCATGTTGGTAGGAGACAAGAAGGTTCATCTGCTTATCCACGGGTGGGTTTTTATGCTTTATTGTCGTCTTATTTGTTTACTTATGGTAAACTGAAAGATTTTCCTTGCATGATCATGCTCCACGTGCACATTTTCAGTCACATGTAGAGGAGGACCACCACTCTCGTTCAAGTCTCAATAATGGGATTGGAGCAACTTCCTTTTCCCTAATTAGTAGAATACAGTCTGAGCTTGCTGCATCAATATCTGCCACTGCAGCTACGGAGTTGCCTTGTACAGTGAAGTTAAGAATCTGGCTTCATAGTTTAAAAAATCCATGTTCCGTGCTCGATAATGAAAGGTGTCTCCTCACTATACCACATGCAGTGCTTTGCAGGTATGGATGAGCTCCAACTCTGTGACATTAATCAATATTATAGTCATATGTAAAAGAGCATCAGTAAAGAAGCGTCAGTTGGGGCCTTTTGCTATTAATTAAAAAAAAAAAAAAACCCTTCTGCTTTCTTATTAATGCATTAGTAAGGGCCGTCTTCAGCTATAAATGGAACACTATTCTCCTCTTTCTTATCATGCTTAAGTGTCTTGCATGCATTTTATTTTCACATTATCTTTGAGAAGTTAAATTAATAAGATTTGTACTGCATGTTGCAGTGAGATGGGGGCCCATTTTTCACCTTGTGGGAGATTTCTTGCTGCTTGTGTTGCATGCGTGCTTCCTGAATCTGAAGCAGATCCTGGATTACTTACCCAATTCTATCACAACGGAACAGGGGCTGCAACTTCTCCAACCCGACATCCAATATCAGCTCGGCAGATAATGTATGAGCTTCGCATATATTCGCTCGAGTACGCGACGTGAGTCCGGTTCCGCTGTTGGTCTTTTTTATTTTCTTGATTTTTTAACCTTTTTGATGGTGGGAACTTCATTTTAAGTTCATTTATCCCAACCCTAATCTATACAGTCATTCTGTAGATTTGGTTCTGTACTTGTTTCGAGGGCAATAAGAGCTGCTCATTGTCTAACTTCAATTCAGGCAAGTGTTTTCAGAATGTCATGTGGAAAAGATAATGTGATAATGACTGATCGTATTATGTAACTAAATTTTATTAAAAGTTAGGAGAAGTTAAGTGCTATCAGTTGCAGTGATCTGTGAATATCTTTTATATTTTTTACAATATAAGTTATCTTCGCTTTTTCGTTTTTACGAAGTTACTTTTTACATTGTTATATGGGTAAACCCAGTATATCCTTAAGATTAAATTTTTTTCATTATAACGTTACTTGTTTGTGCAGTTCTCACCTACTTCAGAGCACATATTGCTTGCTTATGGTCGTCGGCATAGTTCTCTTTTAAAAAGCATTGTTGTCAATGGGGAGACATCCTTACCGATATACACAGTGCTAGAGGTAAAATTTTTGGTCCTTCTGATTTGATAATTTCCCATGCCATATTTGTTACACCCTCCGCCCCCTTTTACTAGTCCATTTTGGTTTTTAAGAAGTCAAATTAACCAATTTTTCATTAAACATTACAAATTATCTATAAAATATTTTTAAAATCTGAAAGTTATATATTAAAATAGACTAAATATACTTTCTAATGATATAATTTTTATTATTTTTTTCAGTTATATGATACATATAAATTTCAGTCAAGATATATAGTCAATTTGACTGGTCAAAAATCAAAATGGACATTAAAAGGGGACGGAGGGAGTATCTTTTTATTTATTTTTTTCCATTTTAATCTTCAATGAATAATTTAGGGGCAATGAATGATTGTTTTTTAGTGTTCTTGACTTGAAAGATGGAAGATGGAACATATACAAGTAACGATGCATGAACAATAGAAGTAAAACATGAAACATAGGACTAATTCAGATATTTATGCATCAGAAGTTGTTTATGGGATAGTGGTACATGATTACTGTGTGCAGGTTTATAGAGTTTCCGACTTGGAAGTTGTCAGCATGCTTCCAAGTGCAGAAGATGAGGTTAATGTTGCATGCTTTCACCCTTTCGCAGGAGGTGGCCTTGCATATGGAACCAAGGTGTGAGCCTGAATATTCTGATTTATTTTTACTGCCAATTTTTTTGAATAGTAGTATAGAAACAAAGCTTTTGATAATTCATAGGCTTACACAAATACATTGTGCGGTCAATCGCAGGAAGGTAGGCTTAGAGTGTTGGAGTGTGATAGGGTTCATGATCATCAGAATCTGGCTAGGCCAGATATTATATCACCTGAAGACATGGTTGAGGTAGAACAACTCTTCTAGGTTTTACGGATGCTCTGTACATTTGTAAAACTGCATCCTTTTGTAACCATGTACTTTCTGTATCTTTTGTGTGCATGAGGTCTTTTGTGTGCATGGGATTGGGCTAATGATAAATCGTAACTGTGCCACTTGTTTGTTTTTATAACTGTTAACCCCGACTTGAAAGCAGCTCTAGATTCATCTTGCCAAGCGCCAACACTTTGAAACATTCAAAGCATACGGTCACTTTATTCTGAGTCTCTGGTAACATGCCTAGTTGATATTCCTAAATTATTTACTTTAGGTTTCGAGGAAAGGATTGGGGATACATCTTAGTATTAACACACGATATAACGATATAGGTCGTTTTTAGTGTATGGTCAAGTTTGTACTTGCTATCATTCGTTATAGACTCGGGGTCATGGTTGTGATTGCGAATATATCTTCTTTACTTAAGTGGCCAAGCACATCCACACAGTTGGTAGGTTCTTTGATAACTTTGTTGTTAATACAGCTCGGATTCTTGACAAGAATGGTCATTTTCGGCTTTTTGCCATTGGGACCAATTTGACCTAATAAAAAGCAGCCTTCAAGTTGCAAATAAATTTTGGGAAATTTTATTCAAGCCTTTCTGGATAGGGCAGTTCGAAATATAAATCTGTGCACAATTTGTTACACCAAAAATAAACATAATTAAAATGATGGGACCAGATTTGTCAAAGAACTGGTCAATTGTTATGTTTTTAGGATGTGACTGGGAATATTTCTAGGTGACCAGTTAATATATTTATTAGGACTACCTTTGTGATTAAATTTAATTGCTAAACCATGTAGATAGAGCTTCTAAAACTGAATTACAGCACTAAATTAACAGTTATTTTTTTTCAAGATTATATATAGTACATGTGCATATATAATATTTCATAAATTTAATTTGCATTATAATTTTTCTGTTTATTTTTAAATTTTCTTTTGGAATAATGATTCGTAAATTGACCAAGCTTTGAGCATTAAATCACTCAGATACAGTAAATTATACAAATGTGGAATCAAGTTTTCAGAATGTTCAATCTGTATCTTCTTTTAAAGGCATTGGAATAATAATACTCTCTCCGTCCCAAAATAGTTGTCACATTTCAATTTTTGTTGATCAAATTGACTAAGTTTTGATCAAGATTATAAGTCAATCACTCATTATTTTAAAAAACTGAAAATTACATCTTAAGTAGATTAAAAGTTATTTCGGGTGACATATTTTTTTATTTTGTTAATTGATAAAATATTAATAAATTCTAGTCAAATTTTAGTCAATTTAACTAGCACAGAACCAAATGTGACAATTATTTTGGGACTGAGGGAGTAGTAAATTATGGTCAAAATTCAGTTAATTCATCTGAAATTTTTTCAAGAAAACATTTGATTAGCAACGGATTGTCCACAAAATATGTTCGAACATGGCTAATGAGCGATTAGCTGATTCTTTAACTTAAAAACAAGTGTTAGAGTAGTGTACAGGGACCCACAAGTATCAACCCATGCTGACTAGTCAACGCATTTTAAACATTTCGTATCTTTGTTTAATAAGTATGTTTATTTATATGAAGGCATGAGAAGATATGTTTGAATGGGACATGTCTTTGACCCGGACCTTGTATTTGTTGCCTTATCCTTGACCACTTCAACCAATACTAACGTCTAATTAAGATGTTACTGTAAAGAAAGACTGCATAAATTATCGTAGTATCAAATTTCATATGAATTTAATAACAAATATGCAGCCTACATATTTTAAAATCTCTTTATTTGTTGGTTTACGCGGGACACACAGTATTAAAACAAATACTTTGAAAACAGATACTTTGAATTTGAAACACGTAACACCTCTTATATTTGGACATTTATTTAATCTCAAACTATATTTCTTTACGGGGTGTAATTTCATGTTTTGAATTCGTTTTATACACTTTTGACCAAATTACGTTAAAATCGATTATTACCTTTAACATGAATGAAATAAACGTGAGATATTTATTTAAATCGAGACAATAATTATATAAATCATTAATTTTCCCCTCAACTCATGTTAACGTTAGTAATCAATTTGTACGAAATTTGATTAAAAGGGTGCAAAATAAAATCACTATAAAATTTAAAGATATAATATGACAGGATACATAATTTAAGAATAAATTAAAAAAAATTTCAATATTAAGAGATGTATTTGAAAATATGACAGGATGATGCGTGTTGTGTTGATGGGTTTCGTATTTTAAAATATGATATAAGACAGAACATAATACATGTTTACAAAATTGAGGATGATGCATGTCATAAGAGCAACCTCAATGCAAGTCTCCTTACTTATATTTGATCTAGGTGAATAAAATTTAGGAGTTAAAGATTAAAAATCAATCCTCCAACAACACTCTCTATTCCCTAAAAATTTTTTGGAAAAGAAAACTTATCTCTTATTTGAGGGAGAAAAAGCCAACCCCTGTAATGCCACATCATCAATAATACCTATAATATAATATATATTTACTCCAACTCTATCTCTTCTTACATATATTACCTTAAAAATTGAATAAATACTAATTTTTAAATTATAGGTAACATGTATAGCTAATATCATTGGAGTAAAACAACTTTTTGCTTACCTATTAAAAATAACTATTATTTTATTATATTTAAGGTAACTAATATAAGGATCACCTTGGAGATGCTCTAAAAATAGATTTTGAGAATTTATTATCATTTTTATCGATTTCAAGTTATCTACGTAGTAGTTGGATGCGGTGTACATGGCCCTGTTTGGAAGTTAGAAGTTTAGGATAAAATTAGAGCTTTGAGATGTTTTAGAGATTTGACCACTAAAATAAGATAATATTAATGTTTGGTAGTTAGCGGATTGAAATAGAGATTTTGATCCAAAAAGCTAATTTTGAAAAAGCTACTTTGAGGAATTTTTTGGATTAGCGGTTTTGGTTTGTGTCAGAAAAAGCTAATCAATCAGCTATTTACCAAACACTTTTACGAGAAACAGCTAATTCAATCCGCTAGTCAAAACAGCTAATTCAATCAGCTAGTCAAAACAGCTAATTCGATCCGCTAACAGCTAACCGCTAACCGTTAATTCCCAAACAGGGCCTACATATATTTAAAAATTCATAATTTGAAGATTAACAAGGGTTGAGTTTGATTTTATAATTTCAAAATAAATAATTTATGTAAATGTAATTTGTAAGAAATAAAATATATTATAAAATAATCAATTATATAAAAATATCAACATTATCATGCATATCGTAGATTCGTAGAAAGTAAATATGTTTAACCGTCAAACAAATACAAATATAAAAATGAATTATTTTCATGTCGATTATTTTCAAATTCTGGTACTGCCCCGGCATGTTGACGGACTTTTATCAAATAATCATCATAGAGACTTACTACTCAATATAGTTATCCGACAACTAAAACATGAATAAAATATAATTATGCTTAATCCACTACATAACATTCTTTCTAAATAACACAGAGCTAAAAAACAAAAAAAAAAAAAAAACTAGTCAATGGAAAAAAATAAAATTTGCTAGCTGGTGAATGATGAATTATCTAAGATGAGTCGAATTTGTAGTGTTTATCAACGGCCACCGAGACATCCCAAGTGCAGCTCAACCCTTTTGGAAGAATGACGAGATCGCCGGCGGCGAACTCCACCACCTCCGGTGAGTCTTTCCGGTACACCTTCACCTTGCCTCTTACTAGGTAACATGTCTCTTGTGCATCGAATTTTAGTTGGTATTTCCCCGGAGAACATCCCCACCTGCATCGTAGAATTTCATTATAAGAAAGCAAAGAGATGTAGTTCTTATGAGCTTACATGATCCACAGAGAGAGATGATAGATGATCTACAACATCATGTATAATGGACACACGGAGAGAGAGAGAGAGAGAGAGATGGAGAGAGATGCAGAGAGAGAGAGATGGTGAGAGAGAGAGGGGAGAGAGAGCGGGAGAGAGGGGGGAGAGAGAGAGGGAGAGAGAGAGAGAGAGAGAGAGAGAGAATGACACTTACTTAGGCCATGACTTGATACCAAGTTCAGAAAGCTGATCTTCAGAAGGTTTGCTTTGGACAATGATATCCAAGCTTGAAGAAGAAGAAGAGGATTGTGCAGCCATGATTCAAGAAAATTATATACTTTGATGGGCTTTGTTATTATATTCCTGTGGCTTATTCTCTTATTCGAAGAAGGTTTTGTGAGTATGCTCATATATTTATATGTCTGTCTGAACTTTGAAGTTCGATAGTAAAGATGATTTCTCAATGAAGAGTTGAGGTGAAATTTCGAGATTTATCTCTTTTTGCAATAAATTAAAAAAGAGGTATCTTCTATATAAGTTGACATACATGTGTGTTTTACAAGTCGGCACTTAAGTTCACTCACAGTAAATTTGTGACTTAAGTTACTCTTGTGGTGTCTGCCTATGGTTTTTTTTTTTACATAGATTGTTATTTACGGTTCAAATTTTTTTTATTTGAGCATGATTGAATAGTCTCGATGTTGATAATTTATATTTTCAATAATTATTTATTTAGAGAATTATTATTGTAATATATAGTACCTTCTAAAAGAAGATGAATATATATTTTTACTTAAATTATGATGGGAGTAAATAACTAAATATAATATATGAGTAAATTGTACTTCTTCCGTCCCCCTCGTTTGTTTACATTGGGGAACGGGAGCTCGGCATGCATTCTAATGCTCTCGTAAAACATAGTTCGATAAATTATTTTGAACATTTTTTCTTCTGAATTCTGAATATAACTTTGATGTTGAAATTATTATACAAAAAAAATTTAAAAAATAAATAATAAAACTATATTTGATATGCGCCTTAAAATGCATGTCGAACAAGCTGAAAAAACCGTAAACAATGAAAGGGAAGGAGTAAGGAAAAATAGGATACCTCCGGTCAAAGAGTTGACTGCAAATTATCCAATCTGCCAAAGAACACGTGGCAAATGAGGATTTGCTGTCAGGCACTATTTGTTTGACCAATGTATCTTAAACTGGAAGACAGTGGGCATTATAGTCATTTTCAGTTAACTATTTATGTCGATGATTATTAATAACAACACTATTGCAGACTTGCAGTATATAAGCACCCGTATTCAATTATACCACCGGCCACTTTTGTACTCCCTCCGTCCCAAATTAACTGTCCAGTTTGACTTTTTGATGGTCAATTTGACCCAACTTTGACTGAAAATTAAAAATTATTCTTTTACAATTTTACAAAACTGAAAAATATATTCTAAAATAGATTTGATAATCTTTTCAATGATATATATTTCATAATTTTATTCAATTATTTAATATACATATTTTTCAGTCAAAGTTGGATCAAATTGACTATCAAAAAGTCAAACTGGACAGTTAATTTGGGACGGAGGGAGTATCTTTTGTTTTAATGAACGAATAGTGATAGTACAAGTCTATGGTACTATCATGGGACGCGTACTATTGCAAAAATAATTTAAATAGAAAATATTTCGAAAAATCTGATTAATTTATCGATTATGACTAAAAATATTTTAATAGATTTTTGATAAATCTTTAATAAACATATAAGTTGATTAGTTTCCATTTCCGAATTTATAAACATGCATGAGACATATGTGACTACTGACTCGTATATATTTCATTAATTTATATGTTTCCAAGAATGATCGCTTACAACAAAAATATTAAATTTACAGGTAACTTCCGCCCATAATACATAAATTACATAAAGGATGTTCATCAAATCGTAAAAATTATACAAATGATATACACTGTTCCGCATCACAAATTATAATTTTTATAGTTGATAAAATTTGAATACCGCATCAATCTTGAAAGTGTTGATCACTTTGATCCAGTGTAAGTTACACTTGCATAACAATTTTTGGGCTTTCACAAAAGCCCAATGGAGAGTAAAGGTTTGGTTTGTATATTTGCGGAACGCAGTTCTCAAAACTACAATTATGATGAATTTTAGCTTTTGATAGGAGCCCATTAGGCCCATCTTCTGAGCTGATGCCAATTGCTAAGAGCCAAACAGGCCCATTAACCGGTCATATATGTAAATAAAGGAAAATCTACAGCAGAGTGTGATTTTCTAATGTAATCTACTGGAGTATATAAATATACATCTTATTTAATATTATATTACGAATTTATCCACTAATCAAATTACATATACTATGTGGGAAGGTTTTTTTTTTTTTTTTTTTTGCTGTTATTTTATAAATATCATATCAATATCATATTTAAATGCGGAAAAATTTATTTTCCGTTCACCTTCATTCTCATTCGCCCTAAATTTTCCGGTAACCCTCATTCTCATTCTGTCATTTTACCGGGGCGGGTTTGCCCCATTCAGGACAGCCAGGAGCACTCCATATGCCCGATAAAACCCTGTAGATTTGAGTATAAAAATTCTGCATGAGCTCATTCTGAAAGCTAACCTGCAAATATTCAATCTCTTAAAGGATGCTTTATACATCTACCATCAAATGTAAAAGACCAGCTACACATCAGTTAACAAGAAAAACCGAGCATGAACAAGAAAAACTGAAAATATGCTAAAGAGCTTCCGATTTGATAGAAAAAGAAAAAAAAACATCTGGTTTTCTGCTACAGTATGGATCTTTCCTAGCCGAGAGATTAGTCACTAGCTTGGTATACATATATTTTCAAGGCAAAGGTTACTTTGTGCAAGTCGAAGCTAAACTATCCCTCCTACAGAATTTGCAGAAAATTCTATCTAATTAGTAAGATGATTACTAACCGAACAAAGTTCCTACATCTACTGTAGCTGTAGCTGATTCGGAAGAAATTCTTGCAGATTCTTCACCATTCAACGTCCAAGGATCACGAATCAAATCAAATGCTGAGCTCCCGCTAAAAAAGCAATCAAACTCATCGAAAGAACCTGAGGCTGGAAGTTGAGAGTTTTGTTCTTGGCTTTGTTGGCTGCTCGGGATGGTTGTATTTGTGAGCCAATTTAAGGCGATTTCAGAAAAACCAGTATCCCCAAAATTGTTGATTTGATTCTGTTGCTGAATAATATTTTGCTGATAGTTTGAAGCATGACTAGTCTGATAAGAGACAGGAGGCTGGGAAGGTACTGTATTCGCAGAGCTGTTGGGTAAATCGGGCTGCAAGGACACTTGGGGTTGAGGTAAACCTGGTCTTGAGGACATGCTGCCCACATTTTCCTTTTGAGATGGTATTTGAGGTTGAGTAGTTGAATACAAAAAGACAGTGCTTCTGTTTGACAGGTCAGAGAACAGAGGTTGAGTAAAGACTTGATTGGTAGCCACAGTAGACTGTGAGAATAAACGAGATTGTAGTTGAGACTGAAAAGCCATAATATTAGGCCTCTGATGCATGTATTGTTGAAGGGAGGGCCCACACATGCTCGAATTCCCATTCGCTTGAGCAGATATCACATTATTGCAGTTATCAGGTGCTAACACTGCATTAGGAAGTCTTGTGTATAGAGTAGATCCACGCCCATTGATCAAATGACCAGTTCTTTGATTAGATGCCGAAGCAACACCTGGGGTTCCACTCCTTTTGAACATAGCAGCGGGGGTAACATTAACTCGAGGGCCAGAACTACCAACATTATGTCTTCTATTCCTTGCAAGGTTATTACCAGTGTTTCTGGACTGCAGTGATGCCAAATCCGGTTGCAGATTGGTTCTGGGCACTGCAGAGCTTTGGCCTCTGATAGTTGTCATGTTCATGGCTTCTGTTCGGCCTGGCCTGGCCATCTGTGCCTGAAATGCCTGATATTGCATATATGTATTTAGTGCTGGCCTAAGGACCTGAGTCTGGAGTGTCTGGTACTGTATACTCGGATTTGGGGCCGACATGGGGCCCTGAGCTGGTGGTATGTTATATGGTGTTTGTGGACCCAATGCTGTTGTTTGATTTGTTTGGATTGGCTGTGTTGACATAGAAGTACATTGAACTTTAGGAACAAATACTGTACTTTGACGACTTATTTTTAGACTCTTTCTTTGTTGATTCCAGAATTCCACCTTCCCAGTGGCATGACAATGGTCACTGACAGATATGCCAGTTCCCCATTTGAGACATGGAGCCGGTGCATCACAAACATAACAGTGACACTGTAACAGACAATGGTCAAATAAGATACGCAGAACGTTCGGTACTGAAAAGAGGTGTAATAATTAATTCTAAGAAAAAATATTATTACCTGGTTACAGTATTGTTCATGAGGAGTAGATGTAAAGGGAAGTTTAGCACAAAGATCTCGTGGGTGAGGATAGTCTCGACATGCGACCTATAATCCATCAAAGTATAGAACCCAAACAAATTATATTGGAAGTTGCAACATAAATCAGAAAAAATTAAATAAATATCCACTCCGATAATTAAAAAAAGAAAGAAGATAAATGACATTAAGTGAAGCCATCGACTTGTAAGGCGGTCATTAATAAACAAAGAATTTATTAACCATTATCCAGAAAAATCTGAAAGATGTTGATATTAAAGTCTGAACATGCACGAATCCAATATACTATTCACTTCAAATAATACCCAATGAAATAATTTGTACACAAATAAACTACTAAAACACAGTATGCATCTACTACAACTTACATATACAAGTCCGAGTGTCGAGTTGTCAAATTATTAGGTTAAAACCAGATGTTAAACTATAAACAAAATGACATGCCCATATGTTATTAACCGTTTTTATTTCCATACCCCTATGCATTTGATAGTAATGCAGTCAACGACTCAACTATAAACTTCTTAAATTGTCATGATAGAGGCTCACACTCTCTATTGCCTCAAACAATCTACTTTCTGAGGTTAGTTTTATCAATTAACATCAATGTTACCTTACGTCTTTTGACCTTGGCTTTGGATTAACAATCTAAACACAATTCAATTATCAAACAAAATAATATAATCATAATAAGCACATTAAACAAAAACGCCCAGCTTATATATTGGATTAATCAACATTCATCAGACTACTTAATTCTCCAAAAAATAACGGACTAAACATATGAAAACATAACAAAAAACACAAAAGCAACACATAATATCGACAAAAACAACAAATGCAGCATTATACCTGCCCTGTCTCCCCAACAACAACAAGCTCATCCGAATCACCCCCCACCGCAACATTCTCACTTTCGACACCAACCTTGTCAGGATCACCATCTAAAATCACACAATCATCATCATCATCCTCACCAGACCCCTTCACTTCACTACTAACCAAAAAACTCTGATTATACTCATCACATTTTCTCTCCAAAGTATCACAAATTTCTTGCAACCACTTACCATCATCAACTTCACCACCATTATCAACCACCCCCAAATTCTTGCCCCACCCCATATCATCATTATCTCCATTCAAGCCAAACATAGCACTTTCATCCATCAAGAAACATAAAATCTTGCCTTTTCACACTCAAACCACAACCAAAATCAATCAAGAACCAAATGGGCTACTCCAAAATCAATTCTTTAGGCCTTCTACAACAATTTCAACAAACCCCAGATAATATCCATAACTTGGGTATGATTCTGTGGGTTCTTTTAGTGTTTAGTCTGTGTTTTTGCCAAGGGGGTGCACAAATACATATACCCACGCATGTATGCATATAAAAATCTCGGCGAGAGAGAGGAGAGAGAGGAGAGAGGGGAGAATAACAGCAGAAACCCAATTGAATTACGAGGGTTTTGATGTTGGAAAGTTGAAGAGGCGGTGGGTGTTTATATATGTATGTACAGGTGTGTGTATTTAATAGAGCAAGATTTCGTGTTCATATTATTTTCTGATTGTGTGGGACCCACGTGCTAAATCTTATTAAATATAATTTCAAGATTTTATAATTTGCAGTTTGATTTTGTAACTGTTTTGTTCTATATGAATACCACTTGCCAAATTAATTAAAAATTTAATTTTTAAAAGTTTATAATATTGCCGTTAGATTTTGTAACCGTTTTGGTTTAGGTGAGTAACACTGATAATCTTATTAGCATTTAATTTTAAGATTTTATAATTCTATGGTGGTTGGCGGTTAGGGTAATTGTTTTGAATATTTAAAATTTAAAATTTTAAAAGGTGACGAAATAATTAGAGCAGATTGGTTGAAAATTACACAAAAAATGGATATTGAAAGATTTTTATTTAATGTTGGATATTATATTTTATTGATGTAGTTGTGAATTTTTGAGATTTTTCTGGATTCTCATTTAAGAAGAAGATTTAATTTAGATTTTATATTAGTTTTTTTAAAAAAAATTAAATTCAAGCGTTATCTTGTCAATATAAGTCAAACTTTATCTCTAGGAAACCATACGTTACTTATTTGAAAAACATACGTTATATTTTTGTAACTGTTCAATATCTGTTTAATATATTTATTAAAATTATTGAGAAAACATGTAGGGTCAGGGATAGTGGGATACTACAGTATTTTTGTAATGTAGGGCCCATTACAAAATTACATGTGAAAGGAATTTATTAATTCTGGTGTTTGCGTTTGGGTTTGGTTGGATTGAAAAATATACAGAACAAATAATTGGTCATGGGCTTCAAAAGGAAATGGGCCGGTAACTGCGTTTGTGCAGACCATTTGCAAAATTTATTGGTTTGAGACCTGGTAGGGATGTAACACCCCAGTCCCACCTCGGGAAGTGTGAGGACTTTAGTTCAGTTTATAAGCATAAGTACTACTACTAATTGCACCAACAAATCATGATCTTTTGGGGGCCTGTGGTGGGCTTGTGGATTACCCAAGTTGTTGCAGTTGGGCCAGTATATTTAGGCTTATTTTCGGATTCGGATTTCGGGACTTGATCCGATTTTCGAAAAAGGCTCGGGATTTGACCCGGGTTGTCACATATGGTATTCAGAGCAGGCTCTCGAAAGCTTAATTCGTCAAGTTGCCGGAGGTGGGGACACGAAGGCTGGTGGTATTATCCCGCAATGGACAGAGATCCGGAGGCGGGGACACGAAGCCAGCCGGTATTATCCCACAATGGCTAGAGAGGTTCGATCTGGGCCTATGGGCTATCCGTTTCGGCCTGACGAGGACGTCAGGAATTTAAGTGGGGGAGTTTGTAACACCCCAGTCCCACATCGGGAAGTGTGAGGACTTTAGTTCAGTTTATAAGCATAAGTACTACTACTAATTGCACCAACAAATCATGATCTTTTGGGGGCCTGTGGTGGGCTTGTGGATTACCCAAGTTGTTGCAGTTGGGTCAGTATATTTAGGCTTATTTTCGGATTCGGATTTCGGGACTTGACCCGATTTTCGAAAAAGGCTCGGGATTTGACCCGGGTTGTCACAAGGGATGACAGAAAAATCCGATCCAAATGGATACTCGACTTCGACCCGAATGAATTTTAGCGAACATAATATTTTGGATTTGGATTTGAATTCTATTTTTAGACCCGAACGAGTTTGAATTTGGATATTAGGTATTCCGTATCAAAATCGGACTCGAAATTCAAATCCGATCCGAACCTAAAACCCGAAAATTTTTCCAAATATCCAAATATGTATGTATGTAGTATACTAATATACTTTTTTTCAATTTTAAATATACTAAATTGTGTTTATAATATAGATAGATAAAGTGTGAATGTGTGTAGTCTAGTTTTAAATATAATGAAATTCAAAGGTGAAAAAATAAAAAATAATATTTTTACAATACTACTTACATTTCTGGATTCGGGTTGTGGATAAACCCAAACAAACCTGAACTCGATTTGAAACCCGTGAATTTGGATTTGAATTTGATATTTGAAACCTGATTGGATTTGGATTTTAAAAATAATTTGAATTTAAATTAAACATGTTACTGCATTTTTGTCAGTGTAATATTCTTATTTTATCTGTTTTAAAGCAGGAGGTATCACCTACTTTTTTTGGAAGGAGTTGATGGTTCAAATCTCGTCCAAGACTCGAAGACAAATGAGCAGGCCTCGAACTTAAGCTGGGCTGCTCGCGACTGGTTTGAGCTGAAATTTGTTCAATAAAACTCGACCTGGCTTGAGTTTATATACAAGGCGGACTTTAACGAGATTTCATAGCCGTTTAATTGAAGGAGTCGAACTCCGCAGAGGTTTTGTCTCAATTAAATTATAATGAGCCGGCTCGCCCTATTCGATTAACCTCGACTCAACATTTTTCTTCCACTCATATATAGCTAAAAAACATAAGAATCTCAGATGACATTTTTGGTCTAGACAGGTGAACCATACTGACTCATATATTCTCGAAAGTGCTGATTTTTCCTTTTTGCGGTATTTTCCCGGTAAGATTATTCTCCGAGAAATTCAAGTCCTCTAGAAATGTCAATCTAGTTAACTGCCTAACTGGTGTGGAATAGCCTCCGTCAATCGATTTCCGAGCAGCTAGGAAGAATGAGTGCGGTTGAAGGTCTGGTAGTGCACGGTACATGGATATGAGAATCCGTCAAATTTAAAAATATTGGGATTCAGATGCGAGGGATTCAGTAAATATTAACGTGTTAAAAATATATATTATGAATGTATTTCAAGAGTTACATATATATTTAAACCAAATAATCAAATAAATAATTCAATATCCTTAACAATATAAAATATAATTATTTTTTTTAATATAATTATTTAATAAGACAATTATTACATTATTAAGTGATAGAGTATTCAACAAAATCACAAAATTAATAATTAACAAGAATCCTCAAAAATCTCCGAGCACCTAAGAATGAGTTCGCGGTGCGGCGGACGAGTGAATAATCCCTGTTTTCTAACGGCGAGCAACGGGGAGATGTCTAGTAAGATCATTATGAGATAGATTGAGCAATGCAAGCCATTTAAGCTCTCCGGTAACCTCTGAAATTTCTCCTCAAAATTTGTTGCATGATAGATCAATTGTGTAAATATGAAGAATTTTATGCACTTCATGATTTCTTCCTTTCATAGTTAACGAGACAGAAGACCTGAAAATAGTGTACAGATAGCTCTCAGATCATAATTCACGATGGACTAATTTGAGCCGATGGGTCCTCAGAAGACCTGGAAAGAGTCTGTCGAAGACATGGGAGAGAAGAAGACCTATCCCTGTTAACATTGCGCAAATTATCAACACATATAAAATACTAATGCGCCCCTGCTTTGCATCGCAAAGTGTTAAATCAGCATTCAGCATCCTCTGAGCATGGTCAAGATTTAACAGGTGGTTCTTGTATTAGTATGAGAACTTGAAATCATATTTACAAAAAAAAAAAAAAATTCAGTATATGCTAACATTCAGATTCATTCTAAGATAAGGTTGTTTCTAGTTGCGCATCACATCAACTTCTGCTGCAGTGTCTCAATGTACCTCAAAAACCACCAAGGCTTTCCGACTGTGAAGACAATGTATCCTGCAGACAATCCGCCTATTAATCCACATGCATATCCCATCAGGATCACTTTCCAATTGAATTCATCAACGGTATCATCTTCATCAACATTTTCATCATCGCCATCTCCAACTTGTGAAGGTGGCACGTCGTCTATACAGTTCTTTGTCAAAGGAACTCCACACAAGGCCGAGTTACCTAAGTAAGATTCTTCGCCAAAAGTGCTGAACTGTCCTTTCCGAGGGATTTTCCCAGAAAGATGGTTTTCTGAGAGGTTCAAACTAGCAAGAAATGTCATACTAGTAAGTTGATCCGGAATAACACCTGTCAATTGATTTGACGACAAATCTAGAGACTGGAGCTCTTTCATTTTTCCCAGTTGTGATGGAATAGGCCCCGAAAGACTATTATGAGATAAATTTAGCAATGCAAGCCATCTAAGCTCTCCAGTAATGTTTGGAACTTTTCCTTCAAATTTGTTGCACGACAGATCAATGGCCGTGTAAATATGAAGAATATTTGCCACTTCATGCTCGCTTCCTTTCACATTTAATGAGATAGAAACTTGATAAACGTAATAGGCTTCGTTTGTGTTGTTGAAATAATCATAATTATTATCATTTGGTTTCATATTCTTGAAGTATGAAATTGGCAGATAGCCGGTGAACTGATTGTTGGATAGATCCAAAATCCGCAACTTGGGAAAGGGGTGTGGTATGCCCCTTCTAGTTATTCTCCCGAAAAATCTGTTTGATCGCAGGATCAGGACTTCTAGCTCTCCGAGAGTAAAAAGCCATGACGGAAATGTTCCACCTATTTGATTTTTTCCAAAATCAAGAATTTGCAAGCGCTTACAGTTTGCCAAAGATTGGGGAACCAATCCTTTAAAGTGATTGTTATACATGTTAAGATACGTCAGACGACAACTCTTGGAGAAATTTGTTGGTATTGGTCCTTCAAACTGATTATTAGCAAGATTAATCGAAATCAATTTATCAGCAAGATTCCCCAAACAATGTGGAACTGCACCGCTTAATCCATTATTTGACAGATCAAGAATCGAAAGGGAAGTGGCATCGCAAATTGTTGGTGGAAGCTCACCTGTCATGATTGTTGGAATTTTGGTAAAGCTAATATATACTCCCTCTAATTCAAATAAATGACGTTTGACTTTTTGACATATATTTCTAAGTTCATTGACCTTTTAGTTAAAATTATTATAGAGTTTTGTGCCAAAAAGTCAAACAATTGAATACAACAGAAGGAAAAAATATGGAAAGAAAAATACCTGTAAAATTGTTCCCCCTAAAATTGATGTGATCCAGGATCGGAAGAACATTATATTCCTTAGGAATGTTCCCAGAAAAATTATTGTCTGCCAAATTAATGTAACGCAATGATGTAGAGTTTTTCCAGAAGTCACTCTGAATATTCCCAGAGAGACTATTATGATGTACATCAAGAAACCATAGATTTGTGAGATTAGAAATGGTCTTTGATAGTGTTCCAACCAATTTATTACGAGCGAGATTAAGATATACTAGTAGTGTTAGGTTTCCAATGGAAGACGGAATATAGCCACCAAGATTATTGTAAGCAAGAGACAAGTCCTCTAGGTTAGTCAAGAGCCCCAGTCCTGGAGGAATACTTCCTTCAAATAAATTTGTATTGTTTGCGAGACCAAGTTGTATTAATTTGGAAAGCTTGAAAATATTTGTTGGAAAAGGTCCCTCAAAAGAATTGGAGTCGAGATAGAGGTGTTTAAGCTCAGAAAGCAAACCGATGTCGTTGGAAATAGAACCTGAGAAGTTATTACCCCAGAGGAAAAGGGTTCTTAGTTTAGAGAGCTTGAATATATTTGGCGGAAGCGGCCCCTCAAAAAAATTGGAGTGAAGATCTAGGTCTTCAAGCTCAGAAAGCAAACCTATTTCATTCGGAAGAGTACCTGAAAAATTATTACTCCAAAGTAAAAGGAATCTTAGTTTAGAGAGCTTGAATATATTTGACGGAAGCGGCCCCTCAAAAAAATTATTGAACAGGGCAAGAACTCTCAACTTGGAAAGTTTGAATATGTCTGGTGGAAATGGCCCCCCAAAAGAATTTTCATTAAGATAAAGGGTTTCGAGATCAACTAGATTGGTTAATACTGATTCGCGCACAAGATTGCCTGTAAACTTGTTATATGAAAGGTCAAGGTACGTCAGGTTACGCGAGTTAGATATAAATTCTGGAAATTCTGACAAAAGATTATTTTGATAAAGGTCGAGGATGGTCAAAAAAGGTAGGGGTGAGCAAAAATTCTCCAAACCGCCCGAAACCGGCCGATCCAATCCGTCCAAACCGAATTTAACGGTTTAATAAAGGTTTGGTTTGGTTATGGTTTCAAATTATAAAAACCGAATTATTTCGGTTTGGTTTTGGTTTTTACCTTCAAACCACCCGATAAATCCGAACCGAACCGAATGTGTAGTTTCAAATATTAATATACATGTACTAAAATGTATTATTAAAAATAAAATTATAATCTACAAAAAATTGTAAAATTTTAAACATATAAAAAGCATCCTAGTAAAGATTTTCTTTAAAAATATTATTTATTCTATTTTATGATATTAATTTTGATGTATGTATTATGTTTCAATTCTTTTTATTTATATTTTTATAAATGTATGCGAATACATTTTATTTATTTTCTTCCATCTCTACTTATTTATCAAGCTAATATATTCTTGTATCCTCTTTAAGTATGATTAAATTGAAAATATAACTTGAATTTTTCATTCCTTATTTTTTAAGTTAAAATTTAATTTTGTTGATAACTTTGTTTTACATATAAAAAACGGTTTAAACCGAAACCAAACCGAACCGAACCGTTTTAAACGGATTGGTTTGGTTTGGATTTTAAACATAATGGTTTGGTTTTGGATTAAGATTTTGAAAAACCGATTATTTCGGTTTGGTTTGGTTTAGACCCTCCAAACCGCCCAAACCGCCCGATGCTCACCCCTAAAAAAAGGCATGGGGGAGAAATTGGACCAATTTGGAGCTTGCAGTTCATTCTCTGACAGGTTTAAGATGTGTAATCTTGGAAGATGGCTAACCTGGTACGGAATGGAACCATTGAGATAATTATTGCTCAAATCAAGATATTGAAGCTGTGTTAAATTCCCAATGGCTGATGGTATTGGACCAGAGAAGAAGTTATCTGCGAGGGTGAGATTGTTGAGATTTGGAAATGAAGTGAAACCAAACTCGAAAAGCTTTCCAGTGAGTTGTTTGTTGAAAAGGTTAATGTCAGAGACTGAACCTGCAGAGTTACAAGTAATGCCAGTCCAGTTACAAAGATTATCGAGATGAGTGAGTGACCAAGAATCAAGAGAAGAAGACGGGGCTAGGCTGTTCTTCCATTTCACAAGAGCTTCTCCTTCTCGTCTTGTTGCAAGAATGGATTCAAGTGATGAGAGAAAGAAAACACAGAGAAGAAGGTCATAAGGCTTTACAAAGTGTGCCATGTTTCTGCTCAATTGGATTATGAATCCAATACCACACTGCATTCTTCTATTTATATATATGCTGTATGCTAATGTAATGCTAATGCTAATGATCCTATAGTATTTTTTATGAACTTATAATACTAATTGGACTTTGGTTTTTCTGTCACGTGGATTATTACATAGTCTTTATCTAATATATATGTCACTCTCGAGCAACTGCTACATCTTTGAAAGGTTGTTGAGGCAGTAGGCCTCCGAAGAAGACTTGGAATAAGTTCTCTCAAAGACAAAAGCCATGCCTCTTAGTTTTCATATTACACGCAAATTAGGTATGAACAGTGTGGAAGTGTGCTGTTAAATTGTTAGGTACAGCAGGAGCGGATTTGATGCATACTTTTTGTTTTTTCATTCATTTAATTTGATTTAACATTGATCAAGATAGGAAGGTTAATATTAATACCCCTGAAGCAAGAGAAATCATTTTGAGTCCCAACCAAACGGATTATTACATAATACCAAATACTTATTCAGCCAGGACACAAATGGTTCAGAAATGTCTACCAGGACAACAACTTTCTAGTTCGTCTTGATCAACCAGTACCATTCTTCATGCATATCTTTTCATCAACTTCAGTTGCAGTACTTCGATATATCTCACAAACCACCAAGGCTTTCCTAGTTTGAGAACAATGTATGCAGATGACAATCCACATATCAGTCCACATCCATATCCCATCAAGATTGCTTCCCATGTCAATTCATCACCCGCATCATCTTCATCAACATTTCCGACTTCTTGTGGAGGTGATGCTGTGTTTGCACATTTCTTCGTCAATGGTGATACACATAACGCGGAGTTTCCTAGATAAGAATCATTGTTGAATGTGCTGAACTGTCCTTTCTGAGGAATCTCTCCACTAAGATGGTTTTTCGAGAGGTTCAAGACCTCTAGAAATGTCAATGCAGTTAACTGAGGCGGAATAGCCCCTGTCAATTGATTTGAGGACAAATCTAAAGATTGGAGTTCTTTCATATTTCCCAGCAATGATGGGATATGTCCTGTCAGACTATTATGAGATAAGTTGAGCAGTGCAAGCCATCTAAGCTCTCCAGTAACCTTTGGAATTTCTCCCTGAAATTTGTTGCAGGACAGATCAATGATTGTGTAAATATGAAGATTATTTCTTACTTCATACTCTGTTCCCTTCACAGTTAATGAGACTGCTGCTATATACTGGATAGTAAAAACTGCTGTCACATTCTGAAAACGATACAAATTATCAGTTGATTTCATATTCTTAAAGTATTGAATTGGCAAATGGCCTGTGAATTGATTGTTGGACAAATCCATAATCCGCAACTTGGGGAAGGGATCTTCTGTGCTCCTTCCACTTATTGTACCATAGAGTTTATTTGATCGCAAGACAAGAACTTCTAGCTCTCCAAGTGCATAAAGCCATGACGGAAATGTACCACCTATTTTATTATTGCCTATATCAAGAATTTTCAAGTGCTTACAGTTCGCCAAAGATGGGGGCATCAATCCTTCAAACTCATTATTATCCATGTTTAGATATGTCAGCTGACAACTCCTGGAGAAAGTAGTTGGTATTGTTCCTCGAAACTGATTATTAGCAAGATTAATGTAAAGCAATCCATCAGCAAGATTCCCGAAACAGTTTGGAAGTTCACCACTTAATTCATTATTTGACAAATCAAGAATTGAAAGGGAAGTGACATTGCAAATTGTTGTTGGAAGCTCACCTGTCAAGATTGTTGAAACTTTGGTAAAACTGCAATAACCAGATTACTACCTTAGTTACATATGACAAAAGAAAAGATCTATAGAGAAAAACTATACCCGTAAAATGGTTCCCACTCAAATTGATGTATTCCAAAGTTGGATGATCGTTATATTTCCACAAGTCACTCTGAATATTTCCACTAAGACTATTATCACTTACATCAAGAAACATAAGATTTGTGAGATTAGAGACGATCTTTAAAAGCGGTCCAGTCAATTGGTTAGAATTGAGATCAAGAAGTACTAGTAGCTTCAGGTTTCCAATGTCAGATGGAATATAGCCACCGAGATTATTGGAATGTAGATCTAAGAACCTGAGGTTAGTCAAGAGTCCCAGTCCAATAGGAATACTTCCTTCAAATAAATTTCTATTGTCTGAGAGGTCCAGATCTCTTAATTTGGACAGCCTAAATATATGTGGGGGAAGCAGCCCCTCAAAAAAATTAGAGCCAAGATAGAGGCTTTCAAGTTCGAAAAGCAAACCTATATCCTTAGAAATAAAACCTGAAAAGTTATTCTTATAAAGGGAAAGAATCTTTAGTTTGGAGAGCTTGAATAAATTTGGCGGAAGCGGCCCCTCAAAAAAATTAGAGTTAAGATCGAGGGCTTCAAGCTCAGAAAGCAAATCTATATCATTGGAAACAGAACCTGAAAAGTTATTACCCCAGAGGTAAAGAAACCTTAGTTTGGAGAGCTTGAATACATTTGGCGGAAGCGGCCCCTCAAAAAAATTAGAGCCAAGATAGAGGCTTTCAAGCTCAGAAAGCAAACCTATATCATTGGAAACAGAACCTGAAAACTTATTACCCCAAAGAAGAAGATGTTTTAATTTTGAAAGCTTGAATATATTTAGTGGAAGCGGTCCTTCAAAGGAATTGTTCCATAAATATAGGTATTCAAGATCACAAAGTAACCTTATGTCATTGGGAATTGAACCTGAAAATTTGTTACTTGACAGGAAGAGACGTTTTAATTTGGAAAGCTTGAATATATCTGGCGGAATTGGCCCCTCAAAAGAATTGCCAACAAGACTGAGCACTTCAAGATTATGCAGATTGGCAAATACTGATTCACGTACTAAATCACCAGTAAACTCGTTATAATTAAGGCTAAGGTGAGTCAGGCTATGAGAATTGGATATAAAATATGGGAATTTCGACGCAAGAGGATTGTAACTGAGGTTGAGGATGCGCAAGAAAGGCATGGGAGAGAAATGGGACCAATTTGGAGCTTGCAATGCATTCTGTGACAGGTTTAAGATGAGCAAGCTCTGAAGATGGCTAACCTGGAACGGAATGGGACCATCTAGATAATTATTTCTCAAATCAAGATATTGAAGCTGTGTTAAATTCTCAATGGCTGGTGGTATCGGACCCGAGAAGAAGTTGTATGCGAGGGTGAGACTGTTTAGATTTGGTAATGAAGTGAAACCAAATTCGGACAGCATTCCATCAAGTTGTTTCTCATAAAGGTTAATCTTAGAGACTGAACCTGCAGAGTTACAAGTAATGCCAGTCCAGTTGCAAAGATTATCGAGATTGGTGAGTGACCAAGAGTCGAGAAAAGAAGAAGGGGCTAGGCTATTCTTCCATTTCACAAGAGCTTCTCCCTCTGGTCTTGTTGGTAGAATGGATTGAACTAACGAGAGAAAGAAAAGAAAGAGAAGAAGGTGAGAAGGCTTTAGGAAGTGTGCCATATTTTTCCTCAACTGGGTTATGAATGCAATACCATACTGCACACTCTTATTTATATGCTGCATGCTTGCCGTGTTATTTGAATTGTGCACTAGCTTGTGGACCATATATTCTCGTATATAACTGCGTGAATATTATTCCAATATACTGATGGTCATATTTTTTTTTGGATTTATTAGATGACTTTGATTTTTCGTCACTTTGATTATTGTGGAAATAGATTTTTTTGCCACTCAGCTTATTGTGTTTTAAGAAATTTACCACCCAACTAAATTTTTGCCACTCAGTCTAAGATCTCTCTTAAATTTATCTCATAAATTTTAATAATTTTATCTTATTACAATTTTCAAGATAAATAAATAGAGAGGAAAACTTAATTCGATGATTGTGCATCATTTTATGTTATTATTACTCCCTATTTACCTCTCTTTTATTAGTTTAGGGTTTTTTCTACTGTTTAGCATGTATTAAGATTCTTATAAAACATACTTTCATAACTTATTCTTGCGATTTTTTTCGTGTGTAAAATTCAAACGCTGAATTTTGATTTGGAAGAAAAAAATAAAATTATTTATGAAACTACATCTTTTAAAAGCCATAAAATGCGTGTAAAATTCTTATGACCCAAGGTAAACGATCTTGGGGACATAAAAAAGTACTATATATAAAGATACAAACATGTATCAAATCATCAAAATATGAGAGACTACCACCATATTTTAATAATGCTACACAGAATTAATGTAATGCTAATAATCAAATCCGAACCTAACTTCATTGACAAAAAAAAAAACTGAACCGGACCTTAGTGAGTAAAATAAAAAAAATTATAGTTGAGTGGTTAGTTTCTAAAGACGCAATAAGTTTAGTGACAAAAAAAATATCATAATGCTAGTCATCAAATCCGAACTTTTAGTTGATGGCTAAAAACAAAGCCAAACATGACATTAGTGAGTAAAAGGAAAAAAAATTTAGTTGTGTGATAAGTTTCTAAAATCACATAATAAGTTGAGTGGCAAAAAAATCTATTTTCCCTTGATTATTATATTCTCTTTATCTAATAATATTGTAATTAAATTAGTAATAGGAAAGTTAATTCGATTTTGATTTGATCGCTATAAATTTTAAGTGTGAGGGAAGTTAATTCGATGTTAATTTGATTGTATAATTTACAATTATAATTTTTTTGTATCATCAAAATTTAGGATTTATTCTGATTTTATATCCTTAATTTTGTAATGATTAATCTGAATACTTATTTTTAGTGTCTGGAAAATAATTTACATCACTCCGAAAGGGTGAGCTAGGCAGTGGTCCTCCTAAGACCTGGAATGAGTCCTCTAAGGCTTGGGGAGTCCATAATGACCACATGATTCGTCGTGCTAGTAAAATACATAGTGCTCCATAACGTGAGAGTTGCAATAATTATAGGCCTTAAGAGTGCTGGAGAATTCTTTGAAAATACATATTCAGAAATATTTGAAAATTTTGATGAAAGATCGGCTTGTTAAACAAGCCAAATTCGGGCAAAAATTTCGGCTTCTTTAATAAAAGGAGCCGGCTCGATTCTACTCGCGAAATTACACGAGCCAATAGTTCGGGTAGAGATTTAGGCTCGATTAAGTTAAAATTATACGAGCTCACTCGCTTGACTCGTTAAAACCAGCTCATTTAGCTAAACGAGCTGGCTCGACTCGACTCGTGAAATTAAACGAGTCGAGTTCGGGCAGAGTTTTAGGCTCGATTAGCTAAACGAGCGGACTCGGCTCGACTCGATTAAACTTGGCTCGAATTTGGCTCCGCTCAAAACTCGGCTTGCTCTAGTCGAATTACCGCCCTAACTAGGACATCTAGCTCTCCAATAGTAAATAGCCATGACGGAAATGTACCACCTATTTTGTTGTGATATCATACTGCACACTTCTATTTATACGCTGCATGCTGGAATTATATAACTTGAATATTTACCTCATAAATAATAATTTTGATAAAAATATTTTGTTGTTTAGTGTGGAAAAATTATATAATGAAAATAACTAAATATCTAATATCTTTAGATTTTTATTTTATGTGGCTTAGTTTACGGAGATGATAAGTTTGGAGGATAGATTTTGAAATATAAGTGTGTGGATGCTAATATAATATACTAATTATCATATATTTTTTGTGAATTTATTAGATGATTTTCATTTCTCATCAATTTGATTATTATATTATATTCATTTACAAACAAAGTAACCAAGGTTTAGTGTTATTTGTATCATTTGGAGTTGATTTATATAATTTAATTATAATTTATTTAATTATTATCATAATTCATAATTAGTTTTGATTTATTATTATCTAATTTAATTAATTTATATTAGATATTAAATTTTATTGTCACGAAAATAATTTATGTCACTCTCAAACTACTTTCACATCTCTGAATGGTTGAGGTAGTGGTCCGAGGTAGACTTGAAATGAGTCTTGTAGACTTGGAGAGGCATAGAGTTATCCTCTTAATTTTATTCAATTTTTTTAATGAAATTATATTTTTTAATATAAATAATGTAATAAATATTATAAAAATATTGTTTCTGGTTAAATAAAATAAGATGAAAATAATATAATTATATATTAAAATATAGGTTAACATCAACCAAATTATTAGTTTTTAAAATAACAAAATTATGAATGAAATCAATTATCTATTGAATATTTTTGAACTATTATTTAATGTGGTGTATTTAGGATATTGTGCTATAGTTTTTGGACCACAAATTTTGATATATAAGTGTGTGAACAATATTCCAATACACTATTGATTTTGATTTTTCAATTATAATTTTCGTTATTTTGATTATCAAATTTTTTATGGATTTATTAGAAGACTTTGAATTTTCATCAATTAAATTATTATACTGTTTTTATCAATTTTAGTACCAAGTAAGTTAATTCAATTCTGATTTGGTTATATAATTTATAATTATAATTTTTATATATCATCAAAATTTAGGATTAATTTGGATTGCATCTTTAATTTATTATTGATTAATTTGATCTGATTTTTTTATTTTTAGTGTCAGAAAAATTATTTATATCGCTCTCGAGCTACTATCACATCTTTGAAAGGGTGAGGCAGTGGTCCTCCGAAGACTTGGAATGAGTCCTGAAAGGCTTGGGGAGACCCTGAGCAATCTCTCTTAATTTATTCATTTTTGTGCATGGCCATGATACCCTGGGCATCTTGGCTTCGAAAGAACCGGTCCAAATGTTCAAGTGCTTGAGAATTCTTTGAAAATACATACTGAGAAATGTTTGAAAATATTGATGAAAGCATAATAATAATGTAGAACATATGTCCGGTAAGACTATTATGAGATATACGTTGAGCAATGTAAGCCATTTAATCTCCGTGTTAACATTGGGCAAATTAAGCCAACCTATCCCTGTTAACATTGGGCAAATTATCAACACAATTGTCCATACAACTTTAATCTCCAATAATATAGACATATGAAAATACACACGCGCCCCTGCTTTGCATCGCAAAGTGTTGGAAGGATTATAGCTGTCAATAATATGCGAGCTCATCCTGGAGTGTAGAGCGTAAAATTATTGGTATCAAATGAAATTATTGCATAGAGTAGGAAGAACTGGAAGACTACCTGCACTATAATTGCATAATTTTGGTTGCAAATACTGATTCAAGCACAGGATTAACTGTAAATTTGTTATATGGAAAGGTCAAGGAAAGTTGGGCTATGAGAATTAGATATAAACTCTGGAATTTTCGACACAATATTATTAATACCAAGGTTGAGTGTACATATAAGATTCATTGGGGGCTTCCTCTAACATCTTAAAATTTTAGATGAGCCGGACTCAACAAAAAGCATAGAAGATAAATCGGACCAGTTTGGAGATTGAAATTTGTATTTGACAGGTCTAAGACGTGTAATCTTCGAAGACGACTAACCTGGTATGGAATTGAAGTTGTGCCAAATTCTCAATGGCTGGTGGTACTGGACCGGAGATTGGAGAAGTCATTGTGTTTGATGGTGAAATTGTTGAGGTTTGTAAATGAAGTGAAACCAAACTCAGAGGTTTAAAACCAGAGCTTAAGGTTGTTTTTAACTTTAAGCTGAAAAATTTCTGTTTGTGTAAAAATCAGAATCCGACATAAAGTCATAAATAAATCAAAAACTGACTTAGAGCCCGGAATAGCCTGCTCTCTCATACCCCGCCAACTACTCCCAGATCCCGGAAATTAGGCGTTTATACCCAGCATGCCCGAATTATATAACTTGAATATTTAACTCATAAATAATAAGTTGATAAAGATATTTTGTTATTTTGCGTGGAAAAATTATATAATGAAAATAACTAAATATCTAATATCTTTAATTTTTTATTTTATGTGGCTAGCCTATAGAGATGATAATTTTGGAGGATAGATTTTGAGATATAAGTGTGTGGATACTCATTCTCAAAAAAAAAGTGTGTGGATACTAATATAATATACTAATGATCATATATTTTTGAGGTAATTGCATATCGCACCCCCTAACTATCATTCAAAAACGATATTGTACTCATACTTTGAGAAACTCAACTCGCACTCTTTATCTTTACTATTCAAGCCCGAGATGCACTCTCTGCCGTTAACTTCCGTTAACTCTGTGCACTCCGTTAAGTCACTATACATGTAATTGCAATTTGGACCCCCTAACTTACGTTTAAAAATGATATTTTAACGGAAGTTAACGGAATTCAACGAAAGATGTGCGTATGGGTACAATATCATTTTTAATCGTAAGTTAGGGGGTCCGAATTGCAATTACATGTATAGTGACTTAACGGAGTGCACAAAGTTAACGGAAGTTAACGACAGAGGGTGCATCTCGGGCTTGAACAGTGAAAATAAAGGGTGCGAGTTGAGTTTCTCAAAGTATAGGTACAATATCGTTTTTAAATGATAGTTAGAGGGTGTGATATGCAATTACCTCTATATTTTTTGTGAATTTATTAGATGATTTTGATTTTTCATCAATCTGATTATTATATTATATTTAATTATCAATATTAAAGTAACTAAGGTTTAGTGCTATTGGTGTCATTTGGAGTTGATTTATATAGCTTAATTATAATTTATTTAATTATTATCATAATTCATAATTAGTTTTGATTTTATATATTTTTAATTTATTATTAACTAGTTTAATTTAATTGTTTAAAAAAAATTAGTTTAATTTAACTTATTTCAGATATTAAATTTTATTGTCAGGAAAAAAATTTATGTCGCTCTCAAGCTACTTTCCCATCCTCAAAGGTTGAGGCAGTGTTCTTCCGCAGACTTGAAATGAGTCGTGTGGACTTGAAGAGACATAAAGTTATCCTCCTAATTTTGTTTAATTTTTAAAAAAAATTATATCTTTTAATATAATTAACGTTATAAATATTCCAAAATATTGTTTCTAGATACATAAAACAAAATGAAAATAATATAATTATATATTAAAATATAGGTTAACAGCAACCAGATTATTATTTTTAAATAATAACAAAATTATGAATGAAAAAATTATATATATTGAATGTTTTTGAACTAATATTTAATGTGGTGTATTTAGGATATTGTGCCATAGTTTTTGGAACACAAATTTTAATATATAAGTGTGTGAGCACTATTCCAATACACTAATGATCATATATTTTTTTGTGAAGGATGATTTTGATTTTTCAATTATAATTTTCGTGGTTTTGATTATCATATTCTTTATGGATTTATTAGAGGACTTTGACTTTTCTCCAATTTGATTTACTATATTGCCTTTATCAATTTCAGTGCCACGTAAATTAATTCAATTCTAATTTATTAGAGGACTTTGACTTTTCTCCCTCCGGTCTTGTTGGTAGAATGGATTGAAGTAACGAGAGAAAGAAAACAAAGAGAAGAAGGTGAGAAGGCTTTAGGAAGTGTGCCATATTTCTCCTCAAGTGGGTTATGAATGCAATACCATACTGCACACTCTTTTTTATATGCTGCATGCTTGCCGTGTTATTTGAAATATCACTTAAAATATTCGACCCATAAATAATACTCCCTCCATCCCATTTCAACTGTCCTGTTTTTATTTTCAACGGTCAAATTGATTAATTTTTGACCAAGCATAAAGAACAAATTCTTTATTATTTTAAAAAACTAAAAATTACATTTTATAGTATATTGTATGTATTTTATAATGACATAATTTTTTTCATTTTTAAAAATTATATTATATGTGTAAATCTCAGTCAAAATTTGGTCAATTTGACCATTCAACAGTCAAACAGGACACTTAAAATGATGGAGGGAGCAATTTAATAAAGATTCTTGGACATTGTGCACTAACTTGTGGACCATATATTCTCGTATATAAATGTGTGAATATTATTCCGATATACTAATGGTCATATTTTTTTTGGGGACTTGATGACTTTGATATTTCGTCACTTTGATTATTGGGAAAATAGATTTTTTTGCCACTCAATTTATTGTGTTTTTCGAAACTTACCGTCCAACTAAATTTTTGCCACTTAGTCTAAGATCTTTCTTAAATTTATGTCATAAATTTTAATAAATTTATCTTATTATAATTTTTAAGATAAATAAATAGAGAGGAAAACTTAATTCGATGATTGTGCATCATTTTATGTTATTATTACTCCCTATGTACCTTTCTCTAGTTTACAGTTTTTTCTACTGTTTAGCACGTATTTTAAGATTCTTATAGTTTCATAACTTATTCTTGCGATTTTTTGTGTAAAATTCAAACTCTGAATTTTAATTCGAAAGAAAAAAATAAAATTATTTATGAAACTACTTCTTTTAAAAGCCATAAAATGCATGTAATGGGGACATAAAAAAGTACTATATATAAGGATACAGACTTATATCAGATCATCAAAATATTACAGACTACCACCATATTTTAATAATGCTACACAGAATGAATGTAATGCTAATAATCAAATCCGAACCTAACTTCAGTAACAAAAATAAAAAAAAGCTGAACCTAACATTAGCGAGTTAAATTAAAAAAATTATAGTTGAGTTGTTAGTTTCTAAAGACATAATAAGTTTAGTGACAAAAAATTATCATAATGCTAGTAATCAAATCCAAACCTTAGTTGATGGTTAAAAACACATCCAAACCTAACATTAGTGAGTAAAAGAAAAAAAAATTGTTGGGTGGTAAATTTCTAAAATCACAATAGGTTGAGTGGCAAAAAAATTATTATATTCTCTATATCTAATAATATTGCAATTAAATTTTAGTATTAGGAAAGTTAATTCGATTTTGATTTGATCGTTATAAATTTAAGTGTGAGGGAAGTTAATTCGATTTTAATTTGATTGTATAATTTACAATTATAATTTTTTTTGTATATTCAAAGTTTAGGATTTATTCTGATTTTATATCCTTAATTTTGTATTGATTAATCTGATTATTTATTGTTAGTGTCTGGAAAATAATTTACATCACTCCCAAAGGGTGAGCTAGGCAGTGGTCCTCCTAAAACCTGGAATGAGTCCTCGAAGGCTTGGGGAGTCCATAATGACCACATGATTCGTCGTGCTTGTAAAATACATAGTGGTCCATAACGTGAGAATTGCAATAATTATAGGCCTTAAGAGTGCCCGAGAATTCTTTGAAAATACATATTCAGAAATGTTTGAAAATTTTGATGAAAGTTGTAAAAAGCTTGCATAATATAGCACGTAATAGTTCAGAACATATGCAGGAGTTCACCTGTCAATTGTACGAGGATTTTGTATCCTCGAAGTCGAAGTACTGAATTGGTAAATAGCCTTGGGGAATGGATGCCTTGTGCTCCTTCCACTTTCTATACCGTGGACCCTATTTGATCGCAAGACTAGGACTAGAGCTGTCAGGCGAGCTCGCAGCTCGCGAGCTCGAACTCATTTAACTAGGCTCAGATCGGCTTGTTAAACGAGCCAAATCCAGGCAAAAATTTCGGCTTCTTTAATAAAAGGAGCCGGCTCGATTCTACTCGCGAAATTACACGAGCCAATAGTTCGGGTAGAGATTTAGGCTCGATTAAGTTAAAATTATACGAGCTCGCTCGCTCGACTCGTTAAAACCAGCTCATTTAGCTAAACGAGCTGGCTCGACTCGACTCGTGAAATTAAACGAGTCGAGTTCGGGCAAAGTTTTAGGCTCGATTAGCTAAACGAGCGGACTCGGCTCGACTCGATTAAACTTGGCTCGAATTTGGCTCCGCTCAAAACTCGGCTTGCTCTAGTCGAATTACCGCCCTAACTAGGACATCTAGCTCTCCAACAGTAAATAGCCATGACGGAAATGTACCACCTATTTTGTTGTTTCCAATATCAAGAATTTGTAAGTGTTTACAGTTTGCCAAAGATTGGAGCAACAAACCTTCAAAGTGATTGTTATGGATGTTTAGATATGCACAGACAAGTCTTGGACAGTCGTTGGTATTGGTCCTTGAAATTGATTATTAGCAAGATTATTGAAACCAAGCAAAGAAAGGTTCCCCAAACACTGTGGAAGTGCACCACTTGACCCATTATCTGACATAATGAGACGCGAAAGGGAAGTGACTTTGCAAATTTTTAGTGGAAGCTCTCACCTGTTAAAAATCTTGAAGCTTTGTTATAATTTTGATAATCAGATAATTAGCATAGGTACATACAAAAGGAAAGGATATAAAGAGAAAAGTAACGTCAATGCAGTTAACTGAGGTGGAATAGCCCCTGTCAGTTGATTTGAGGACAAATCTAAAGATTGGAGTTCTTTCATATTTCTCAGCAATGAAGGGATAGGTCCTATTAGACTATTATGAGATAAGTTGAGCAATGCAAGCCATCTAAGCTCTCCAGTAACCTTTGGAATTTCCCCCTGAAATTCGTTGCACGACATATCAATGGCTGTGTAAATATGAAGGTTCTTTGCTACTTCATACTCTGTTCCCTTCATAGTTAATGAGACTGCTGCTTCATAAGAGATATATAATGGTCCTGTGGAATTCCTTATGCCTTATGCCTGCTGTCTTTGCTTTGACTAAGGTTTTGTTATTACCCCCAGCTACTTTTGCAAAATGTCACAGCTGACACTTATTTTGGAATAGAGGGAGTATAGTCTATTAAAAAATTATATATCCATCTATTTTTTATATGATATTTTGATTTTTGACACACATATTTAAATGAGTTGATTGGATAGTAAAAGTTATTGTTCTTGATTAAATATTTGGAAATTTATCAAAAATACCAGCTTTCTACTTCTTCTTTTTTTTGCGATTTTACTTTCTTTTAAAAAAATTAGAAGATAAAATTTTAACTAGGGAATTTATCAAAAATACCATTTTTTCTAAGTATTTTTGCGATTTTCTTATATTTTTTAAAAAATTGCAAATATACTAACTTTTTAGAAAATATTTGCAAAAATACGGTCTGCAACTAAACGCAACCAGATGCAATTTCAGTTAATTGACCCCGCAGGGGTTGCAAATATGGTTGCAAGTAAGGTTGCATGTGGTTGCAACGGGTTGCATACCGTATTTTTGTAAATATTTACAAAGTTTGGTATTTTTACAAAATATTTAAAAAAGATATAATATTTTCGCAAAAATAATTTTAGACTTAGGTATTTATGAGAAAACCTCTTTTAACTATCTGTTCAAAACACTTAAAAATGTGTGCTCAAAAACAAACCGTCATATAAAAAAATAGAGAGGGAGTATAACTTATACTTGTAAACTGTTATGGAAACAGTTAGTATATGCTCCCTCCCTTTTTTTTATATGCCGCTTTAATTTTTGGACATACACTTTTAAGTGATTTAACTTAGTTAATAATATTATTTTCAAGATTATCTTTCTAAATAAATAAAAAATTATTCACAAAAATTTTAATTTTATTATACTCTCAACCCATCTTGTGTCAAAAATTTTAACCTCGTTTAAGAAAAACGGAGGGAGTAACATATTGTTGATTTTTTAGTTGGTAGACAAATTAGTGTGCGGATGGGTCCTGAGAAGACTTTGAAAGAGTCCGTCCAAGACTTGGGAGCAATCCCTGTTAACATTGCGCAAATTATCAACACAAATTCCCATACCAACTTTAAAATTTTATATTGGAGCTTATAATGATTATGCATCTCCACAGAAATCACTGATAAAGATAAATCCACTATAATGTGCGTATCAGGGATATATGGGAGACTATGATCATGACCATGTAAACTCTGCCTAATTCAGCTGATCAATCAAATGAGCGGAAGGTGGGGTTTTACTTCTCTAAACAATGGAGTAAATGGGTGCTTTTCGAAAGCCCAGAAGCACCCACCACCAACTCTGGGACTGACTAGCGCCAGTGGAACAAATTTTCTAAAGTGATTAATGCGTTTCGAGGAGTTTGACAACTCACGGGGTGTATTCGATTGGGATATTAACTGTCTTATTTCCGATGGATTTATACAGAGGTAATTTCATGATTGGTTCGCGGAAAGACAACCATCATCCAGGTATTTAAACAATATTTGTACTGATTTAAAGAACTATTAGAATTGATATATAGGATGATGATACGGAATGAATAATATTGAATACTGAATTAGGATGGAAGTAGATATTTTATGAATCTTTGTCATAATTTTTTTTCAAGTCTATCGATCATCAATGACATAACAAAGTATATAAGCAGGAGTTCGCCTGTGAGCATTATGAGAGGAGCTCACCTCACTACAAGAAAATTCATATATAACGACGGAAATTCCGTTGGCAGGATAGGGATTTCCGTTGGTAAATCACGTTGCCAACGGAATGATAATGAAAACAGAGGGTTGGCATATAGCCCGTCGGGAAGTTCATGCCAACGGAACACATTCGTTGCTAAATTTACCAACGGACTACTGACAAATTAATAACAGATTTTAAATTTTTTCGACAACAATATTACAACGAGTATGCCAACCAAATATTTGGTTAGTATTAATACCAACGGTTTCTCAACAAAATGTGGTTGGTACATTTAGTAACAGAATTCTGTTGGCAGATTTAGTAACAGAAGTACTAACGAAATTCTGTTGGCATTTAGTAGTGCACACATACTAACACTTTACCAACAGAATTTAATTGCATCACACAGTCATAACACTAACACATTGCCAACCATTTTAGTATCAAATTCCCAACACTTTACCAACAACATTCAATATATAAACCCAACACATTGCCAACCACTTTAGTATCAAATTCCCAACACTTTGCCAACATTCATTATATAAACCATACAAACCATAATAATCCCAGCAGCAACAAACAACAAAATATAGCAACAAAGAAATATATAATAATCCCAACATTTCATTATATAATATATATTCAAAATGTCGATATTCAACCAGATCAACATTGCTACTAAACCAACCATACCAACCAAAAATATTAGAACCTAATAGCTACCAGTGCTACTGGGGTGAGTCCTGATCCATATATACCAACAATACTATCCTGCCATGCCCAGTTAGTGTCATATGCAAAAGAAATAAGTCATAAGCAGTTACTAATATATATAGATCCTAATTATCATCATTTTCACTGTCTAAATCAAGGTCCTGGGGATCTCGGACTGCCTGAATGAACTTGGCCATCTGATACTCCATTGCTTTCATACGCTCATTCATCTCTGCCAATTTGTTCTTCAACTGCTCATTTTCTTCATCAACAGTTGAAGTGCAAGGCATAGTTGCAGATCGATAGAAGTTGCTTTGTGATGAACCAACTCCATATACCCTATTCCGCTTGTCTGGACCTCCAACTGCATTAAGAAATAATGCATTTTTATCCACAGGTTGGCCAGATTCCTTCTGCTGCTCGCAAAGATTTGCAAAGGTTTCCTAGACATAGTTACAATACCAGTCAAACAAAAACTTTGATCAAATAAAAACAGAGCCAACTGCTAGACAAAAATTATGAAGAAAGATTACTCATAAAAAATAAATGCACCAAAGCCTCCTATATGACACAATATGACACAATTCGTTATACACCAGGATTCAATCAATAAGAGCAAATTACATGCATTCACAAAACAACTTAAAGACGATATCAAAGATAGAACTAATAAATCAAGTAGATAGCCAGACACTAAAGGTAGTCTAAAAATCTATCTCTGAAGCAGAGCAGATGTCGCAGAGCCAATTTGTCGCGCCTATACCAATTTGCTGGAAGAGAGAGTGTACTGCAGTGAGTTGAAAAACACTACGAGTAAGAGTTGGAAAACAGAGCACAATATCTACTCCATCAAGCTAGCTCGAACTGCTCCTCAAATATTGAAAACAGAGCTATCGAAACTCATGTGAAGAACAAGGTGTTTGGCGGAGCTTATGTATACGAAAACATGGATGATTGCTGGTCTACTTTTAAGATGATCCAAAAAGCTTCCCCATCTTTATATACAGAGTTGTGTTGACTGCAGGCATCAACTCATTTCCAGTTGAGTTCAAAAAATATGAACACTTTGTCGATCGATCAGTTCCAGTGAGTAAGAGACGCACAATGAAAATTTGTGTTTTCTGAAATATGGATGAGAAAGAGATGTTATCTGTTCCAAAGCTTTTGACTGGCTAAGAATAATTAATTACAACAAGAAAAAGGTAGGTTGATATATACATTGATTAGAAATGGTAGTTGATATGTATTAATTGTCAACTACAACTACTAACCAATTAGTAACGGAATGGTTAGAATTTACCAAAAGACTTAAATCGTGGCTAGTCCGTTGTTACTTTCTTGGTAGTGTGTTATTATTCCGTTACGAGTTTTTTCTTCCTAACGGAACATACTGTTGGTAAATTAGCGTTGGTAGTTTGTTACGAATTGATTGCGAGAATATTGACTAGTTAAATCATTACAAATCCGTTGGGAACTACCAACGGACTAATTTCCCTTAGCAATTTCCATTGGTAAAACTGCGTTCTCTTGTAGTGCCTGTCAATAATATGAGATCGAGGTGTATTGTGCAGTTTGTCGATATAAAATATACTGGCATACAATATAAGAAAGTACAGATAAAAGAGTACCTGCAGAATGATGTTCCTGTGGGTGAGCTGAATGTAGAACCAGCTGAATGATTTCGATGTGCACCAGAGAAGCTTATGGTTTCACACAGGGCCCGGGAGGCTAACAGCTTATGTAGAACCTGCAGAATGATGTTCCTTTGTTTTCTTTAATTAAAACAAAGAAAATAACTATAAAATAAAATATAAATACTAAATAAACTTGATAAAATATAAATATATTAATTTAAATACTAGAAGTCATAACCTTTTAGTTGGTTGTGGTAACATTTAAAAATAATGTGTAAAATTTTATAAATAATATTTTTACTACTTGAACTCATATTTCAAAGTATCTGTTTGATATTTATGGCCACTTCAGTGACTATCTTAATACCGTTTTGAGTTCAGTGACCAACTTGATACATTAAGCCCACTTCAGTGACCAACTTGATACATTAAGCCCACTTCAGTGACCAACTTGATAATTAACCCCTTTAAATATTCATCATACTATCAAACAAATTCCACTGATTTTACTTTTGCAGGAATGTCGTTCGCAACACTTTACGAATTAAATAATAAATCAATATAAAGAACGCACAAGGAAAGTAGCAATAAAGAAAAACTACCAATCTACCACTACATATTAATATAACTTAAAAAGTGAATCTTCATCTTTAATGACAAACAATTTCAAAGTCCCAGCTCAAAACGTACCAAACCTTTTGGAATTTTTGTTTAACAAAACTATATATTTTCTTAAAGTCGAACTTTAATACTCCCTCTGTCCCATTTTAACTGATGTTTGACTTTTTAGCACGTATATTAAGATGTAAAAATACAATATCTACACCCAATAAATTAATTCAATTCTTATATCAAATAAAAGTTTAGGTTCTAAACTTTTATTTGATATAAATTTTATAAAAAATTATTATGTTTAGATGTGATTTTTTTAATATCTTAAAATACGTGTAAAAAAGTCAAAAGCAGTTAAAATGGGACGGAGAGAGTACACTAATTTCAAATGAGAAAATAGGTGAATAGGCATAACTGTGAAAGGAAGCTGTTTATCAGAGGCTAAGGTTATGTCGGATCTCTCTAGACTCTATATATATATATATATACACAGTAAAAACTCTATAAATTAATAATGTCGGGATCGGAGAAATTTATTAATTTAGAGAATTATTAATTTATCGATAAATTAATAATTATTAATTTAAAGAGTTTTTAACCGATTACACCGTACATACCAAACAAAAAGACAAATTAGTCTATACCTCATAGAATTAACTTACAGCGAACTTTGAGACTCAATGTAAATTAGTAACTACTCTGTTCATATTTGTTGGAAATCAATAATGACAACTTAAATTAGTAACTACTGTGTTCAAATGTATAAGAAATCAATAATGACTTTTGAAGTACTGTATAGTAAATGTAATATATTTTAATAGAGTATAATATATTTTTTTCAGTTTCTGTGAATTATTAATTTATGATTTTATTGGGACCGAAAATTATAAAGGGATCTCCCGAAAAATTATTATCTTATTATTTTATCAAGTTTTTCAATTTTTTACATTGGCCCAAGTCGGGACCGGACAAATTTATTATTTTAGAGAGTTTATTAATTTACCGAGTATTAATTTAAAGAGTTTCTACTGTATGAACAATCTGCAACTGAATTTGCAATCACAGCAGTTAAGAAATACGGCTAACAATGCACCAGGAAGATTTAGGCTAATGCATTTCCGCCAGTAGCTAGTAATTAATGCTCTGTTTGGTTGACATGAATCGAATGAGTTTTGGAGGCAATGGAATGATCCATTCAAGCCAACACAAAAAACTACTGAGATTATAAATGTTCTTCAAAAGCGGTCCAGTCAATTGATTGGAATCAAGATATAATAATAGCTCAGGTTATTCAAGAACCCAAGCTCCAATGGGATAATTCCTTCAAAAGAATTAGAGGACAAATCAAGTATCTCAAGATCACGAAGCACACTTATATCATTAGGAACTGAACCTGAAAAGGAATTATTTGAGAGGTAATTAAGAACTTTTAATTTGGAAAGGTTGAATATATTTGGTGGAAACGGCCCCTCAAAAGAATTTTCATTAAGATAGAGGGACTCTAAATCATGAAGCATCCCTGTTTCATTTCGAATAGAACCCGAAAAGTTATTAATGATAGGGAAAAAACTTTTAATTTAGAAAATTTATATAAATTTGGTGGAAGTGGGCCATTAAAAGAACTGCTACTAAAAAAAGGGATTCCAAAACACGAAGCATTCCTATATCATATGGAAATAGAACCTGACAATCTATTATATGATAGGGAAAGAACTCTTAATTTCGAAAGTTTTAATATATTTGGTGGAAATGCCCCCTCAAAAGAATTACTTCTAAGATAGAGCAATTCCATATCACCAAGCATTCCTATATCATCTGGAATAGAACCTGAAAAGTTATTAAATGATAGGGAAAGAACTCTCAATTTGGAAAGTTTGAATACACTTGGCGGGAAAGGCCCCTCAAAATAATTGCTAGAAAGATAAAGGAATTCAAGATTATACAAATTTCTAAAAATTGATGAAGGAACCAAATTACCTGTTAACATATTTAATGAAAGATCAAAGTAAGTCAGGTTACCACAATTTAATATGAAGTCTTGGAATTTCGACGAAAGATTATTATTATTGAGACAGAGGTTTGTCAGAGAAGGCATAGGGGAAAAAGCGGACCAGTTTGGAGCTTCCAAGTTGATTATCCTACAGGTTTAAGGTCCGCAATGTTTGAAGATGGCTTACCTGGTCCGGAATCTCAGAGACAGAACCTACAGAGTTGCATTTGATGGCAGTTCAAATTGGACTAATTTGAACCAATAGGATCTCGGAAGACTTGGAAAGAGTCCGTCCAAGACTTGGGAGCAATCCCCGTTAACACATATCCATATGTCCATGCAACTTCAATATCCAAATAAATACACATATGAAGATAATATGAGAGCTGCATGATGCAGTCAGGAGCATAAAATTACAGGTATTAACATTGATTAAACGGAATATTACAGCTAGTACACAATACCAAGTTTTATATTAATACCCCTGAAGCAAGAAAAATCATTATGATTTAAGCCCAAACAGAACATTACACAATACAAAATACTTATGCAGTCACAAAGAGAATAGTACACTACTGGTTCAGCTGAAATGTCCACAAGGACAACAAACTTTCAAGTTCGTCTTGATCGGCCAGTATCATTCTTCATGCATATCTTTTCATCAACTTCTGTTGCAGTACTTCGATATATCTCACAAACCACATATCAGTCCACATCCATATCCCATCACGATTGCTTCCCATGTCAATTCATCTCCAGCATCATCTTCATCACCATTTCCGACTTCTTGTGGAGGTGATGCTGTGTTTGCACATTTCTTCGTCAAAGGTGATCCACATAACGCGGAGTTTCCTAGATAAGAATCATTGTTGAATGTGCTGAACTGTCCTTTCTGAGGAATCTCTCCACTAAGATGGTTTTTCGAGAGGTTCAAGACCTCTAGAAATGTCAATGCAGATAACTGAGGTGGAATAGCCCCTGTCAGTTGATTCGAGGACAAATCTAAAGATTGGAGTTCTTTCATATTTCTCAGCAATGATGGGATAGGTCCTGTTAGACTATTATGAGATAAATTGAGCAATGCAAGCCATCTAAGCTCTCCAGTAACCGTTGGAATTTCTCCCTGAAATTTGTTGCACGACAGATCAATGGCTGTGTAAATATGAAGGTTATTTGCTACTTCATACTCTCTTCCCTTCACAGTTAATGAGACTGCTGCTTCATATTGGAAAAATAATTCTCCTGTGGAAATACGATACCAATACAAATTATCAGTTGATTTCATATTCTTGAAGTATTGAATTGGCAAATGGCCTGTGAACTGATTGTTGGACAGATCCACAATCCGCAACTTGGGGAAGGGATCTTCTATGCTCCTTGCACTTATTGTACCGCAGAGTTTATTTGATCGCAAGACAAGGACTTCTAGCTCTCCAAGTACATAAAGCAATGACGGAAATGTGCCACCTATTTTATTGTTGCCAATATCAAGAATTCTCAAGTGCTTACAGTTCGCCAAAGATGGGGGTAACAATCCTTCAAACTCATTATTATCCATGTTTAGACATGTCAGCTGACAACTTTTGGATAAAGTAGTTGGTATTGTTCCTCGAAACTGATTATTAGCAAGATTAATGAAAAGCAATCTATCTGCAAGATTCCCGAAACAGTTTGGAAGTGCACCACTTAATCCATTATTTGACAAATCAAGAATTGAAAGGGAAGTGACATTGCAAATTGTTGTTGGAAGCTCACCTGTCAAGATTGTTGAAACTTTGGTAAAACTGCAATTAATCAGATTACTAGCTTAGTTACATATGACAAAAGAAAAGATTTATAGAGAAAAACTATACCCGTAAAATGGTTCCCACTTAAATTGATGAATTCCAAAGTTGGATGATCGTTATATTTCCACAAGTCACTCTGAATATTTCCACTAAGACTATTTTGTCTTACATCAAGAAACATAAGATTTGTGAGATTAGAAACAATCTTTAAAAGCGGTCCAGTCAATTGATTAGAACTGAGATCAAGAACTTCTAGTAGCTTCAGGTTTCCAATGTCAGATGGAATATAACCACCGAGATTATTGGAATATAGATCTAAGTACCTGAGGTTAGTCAAGAGTCCCAGTCCAATAGGAATACTCCCTTCAAATAAATTTCTATTGTCTGAGAGACCCAGATCTCTTAATTTGGAGAGCCTAAATATATGCGGGGGAAGCGGACCCTCAAAAAAATTAGAGTCAAGAAAGAGGGTTTCAAGTCCAGAAAGCAAACCTATATCCTTAGAAATAGAACCTGAAAAGTTATTATGCCAAAGGGAAAGAATCCTTAATTTGGAGAGCTTGAATATATTTGACGGAAGCGGCCCCTCAAAAAAATTGGAGTCAAGATAGAGGCTTTCAAGCTCAGAAAGCAAACCTATATCGTTGGAAACAGAACCCGAAAACTTATTACTCCCAATAACAAGATTTTTTAATTTTGAAAGCTTGAATATATTTGATGGAAGGGGTCCTTCGAAGGAATTGTTGCCTAAATATAGGGATTCAAGATCACAAAGCAACCTTATGTCATTGGAAATTGAACCTGAAAATTTGTTACTTGACAGGTGAAGATGTTTTAATTTGGAAAGCCTGAATATATCCGGCGGAAATGGCCCCTCAAAAGAATTTTCAACGAGACTGAGCAATTCAAGATTATGCAGATTGGCAAATACTGATTCACGTACTAAATCACCAGTAAACTCATTAAAATTAAGGCTAAGGTGAGTCAGGCTATGAGAGTTGGATATAAAATTTGGGAATTTCGACGCAAGAGGATTGCTAATGAGGTTGAGGATGCGCAAAAAAGGCATGGGAGAGAAATGGGACCAATTTGGAGCTTGCAATGCATTCTGTGACAGGTTTAAGATGAGCAAGCTCTGAAGATGGCTAACCTGGAACGGAATGGGACCATGGAGAGAATTAAAGCTTAAATCAAGATACCGAAGCTGTGTTAAATTCTCAATGGCCGGTGGTATCGGACCCGAGAAGAAGTTGTATGCGAGGGTGAGATTGTTGAGATTCGGAAATGAAGTGAAACCAAACTCGGACAGCATTCCATCAAGTTGTTTTTCGAAAAGGTTGATCTGAGAGACTGAACCTGCAGAGTTACAAGTGATGCCAGTCCAGTTACAAAGATCATCGAGATTGGTGAGTGACCAAGAGTCGAGAAAAGAAGAAGGGGCTAGGCTATTCTTCCATTTCACAAGAGCTTCTCCCTCTTGTGTTGTTGCAAGAATGGATTCAAGTGATGAGAGAAAGAAAACAAAGAGAAGAAGGTGAGAAGGCTTTGCAGAGTGTGCCATGTTTCTCCTCAACTGGGTTATGAATCTGATATCATACTGCACACTTCTATTTATACGCTGCATGCTGGAATTATAACTTGAATATTTAATTCATAAATAATAATTTGATAAAGATATTTTGTTATTTAGTGTGGAAAAATTATATAATGAAAATAGCTAAATATCTAATATCGTTAAATTTTTATTTTATGCGGCTAGTTTATCGAGATGATAATTTTGGAGGATAGATTTGAAATATAAGTGTGTGGATACTAATATAATATACTAATGATCATATATTTTTTGTGAATTTATTAGATGATTTTGATTTTTCATCAATTTAATTATTATATTATATTTATTTTACCAATAAAGTAACTAAGGTTTAGTGTTATTCGTATAATTTAATTTTATAATTTATTTAATTATTATCATAATTCATGATTAGTCTTGATTCATTATTAACTAATTTAATTAATTTATATCACTCTCAAGCTACTTTCACATCTCTCAATGGTTGAGGCCCTCGGTGGACTTGAAATGAGTCTTGTAGACTTGGAGAGGCCGAGACTTATCCTTTTAATTTTATTCAATTTTTTTAATAAAATTATATCTTTTAATATATTTAATGTAATAAATATTATAAAAATATTGTTTCTAGTAAAATAAAATAAGACGAAATTATATATAAAATATAGGTTAACATCAACCAAATTATTAGTTTTTAAAATAACAAATTTATGAATGAAATCAATTATTTATTGAATATTTTTGTGCTATTATTTAATGTGATGTATTTAGGATATTGTGCTATAGTTTTTGGACCACAAATTTTGATATATAAGTGTGTGAACACTATTCCAATACACTATTGATTTTGATTTTTCAATTATAATTTTCATATTATCATATTCTTTATGGATTTATTAGAAGACTTTGACTTTTCATCAATTAAATTATTATACTGTCTTTAGCAATTCTAGTGCCAAGTAAGTTAATTCAATTCTGATTTGGTTATATAATTTATAATTATAATTTTTATATATTATCAAAATTTAGGATTAATTTGGATTTCATCCTTAATTTATTATTGATTAATTTAATCTGATTTTTTATTTTTAATGTGGGGAAAATAATTTATATCACTTTCGAGCTACAATCACATCTTTGAAAGGGGGAGGCAGTGGTCCTCCGAAGACTTGGAATGAGTCCTGGAAGGCTTGGGGAGACCTGAGCTATTCATTTTTGGGCATTTTTCTGCATGGCCATGATAACCTGGGCATCTTGTAAGAAAACCAGGTTATAGGCATCAGAGATTCTCCTTTACTGACAAACATAAGAGCCACAGATGACATTTATGGCCTATCTTCGGGAGACTGTTGAACAGATATAAGATCAATGTGAATTGTTCGTAGCATAGATGTGGACTACGTGTTAATCCATGGACTTGCCTTCTTTGTGTAATCTCCATGCTTAAACAGAGTGGAAGCGCTCTTAAATTGTTACTTAATAGATGAAAGCAAATTAATGGATGCATGTTGGTACAACAGGTGTTTGATGCAAATTTTTTGCTTTTATATTCTTTTTAATTTGCATTAACATTGAACAAGATAGCAAGGTTAATATTAATACCCCTGAAGCAAGAGAAATCATTTTGAGTCCCGACCAAACGGATTATTACATAATACCAAATACTTCTTCATATCTTTTCATCTTGATCTACCAGTACCTTTCTTCATGCATATCTTTTCATCAACTTCTGTTGCAGTACTTCGATATATCTCACAAACCACCAAGGCTTTCCTAGTTTGAGAACAATGTACGCAGATGACAATCCACATATCAGTCCACATCCATATCCCATCACGATTGCTTCCCATGTCCATTCATCACCCGCATCATCTTCATCACCATTTCCGACTTCCTGTGGAGGTGATACAGTGTTTCCACATTTCTTCGTCAAAGGTGATCCACATAACGCGGAGTTTCCTAGATAAGAATCATTGTTGAATGTGCTGAACTGTCCTTTCTGAGGAATCTCTCCACTAAGATGGTTTCCCGAGAGGTTCAAGACCTCTAGAAATGTCAATGCAGTTAGCTGAGGTGGAATAGCCCCTGTCAGTTGATTTGAGGACAAATCTAAAGATTGGAGTTCTTTCATATTTCCCAGCAATGATGGGATAGGTCCTGTTAGACTATTATGAGATAAATTGAGCAATGCAAGCCATCTAAGCTCTCCGGTAACCTTTGGAATTTCTCCCTGAAATTTGTTGCACGACAGATCAATGGCTGTGTAAATATGAAGGTTCTTTGCTACTTCATACTCTGTTCCCTTCACAGTTAATGAGACTGCTGCTTCATAAGAGATATATATTTCTCCTGTGGAATTCAGATAACGATACAAATTATCATTTGATTTCATATTCTTAAAGTATTGAATTGGCAAATGGCCTGTGAATTGATTGTTGGACAGATCCACAATCCGCAACTTGGGGAAGGGATCTTCTATGCTCCTTCCACTTATTGTACCATAGAGTTTATTTGATCGCAAGACAAGAACTTCTAGCTCTCCAAGTGCATAAAGCCATGACGGAAATGTACCACCTATTTTATTATTGCCTATATCAAGAATTTTCAAGTGCTTACAGTTCGCTAAAGATGGGGGCATCAATCCTTCAAACTCATTATTAACCATGTTTAGATATGTCAACTGACAACTCCTGGAGAAAGTAGTTGGTATTGTTCCTTGAAACTGATTATTAGCAAGATTAATGTAAAGCAATCCATCAGCAAGATTCCCGAAACAGTTTGGAAGTGCACCACTTAATTTATTATTTGACAAAACAAGAACCGAAAGGGAGGTGACATTGCAAATTGTTGTTGGAAGCTCACCTGTCAAGATTGTTGAAACTTTGGTAAAACTGCAATAATCAGATTACTAGCTTAGTTACATATATATGACAAAAGGAAAAGATATATTAAGAAAATATACCTGTAAAATAGTTCCCACTTAAATTGATGTATTCCAAAGTTGGATGATCGTTATATTCCTCAGGAATGTTTCCAGAAAAATAATTATTTTCAAAATCAATGTAACGTAAGGATATAGAGTTCTTCCACAAATCACTCTGAATATTTCCACTAAGACTATTATAATCCACACCAAGAAGTATAAGATTTGTGAGATTAGAAACGATCTTCGAAAGTGGTCCAGTCAATTGATTAGAACTGAGATCAAGAAATACTAGTAGCTTCAGGTTTGCAATGACAGATGGAATATAGCCACTGAGATTACTGGAACTTAGATCTAAGTAGCTGAGGTTAGTCAAGAGTCCCAGTCCAATAGGAATACTTCCTTCAAATAAATTTCTATTGTCTGCGAGGTCAAGCCATTTTAATTTGGAAAGCTTGAATATATTTGGTGGAAGCGGCCCCTCAAAAACATTAGAACCAAGATATAGGGATTCAAGCTCAGAAAGCAAACCTATCTCATTGGAAACGGAACCAGAAAAGTTATTACCCCCGAGGTAAAGAAACCTTATTTTGGAGAGCTTGAATATATTTGGCGGAAGGGGCCCCTCAAAAAAATTAGAGTGAATATTGAGAATTTCAAGCACAGAAAGCAAACCTATATCATTGGAAACAGAACCTGAAAACTTATTACCCCAAAGAGCAAGATCTTTTAATTTTGCAAGCTTGAATATATTTGGTGGAAGCGGTCCTTCAAAGGAATTGTTAGCTAAATATAGAGATTGAAGATCACAAAGCAACCTTATGTCATTGGGAACTGAACCTGAAAATTTGTTACCTGACAGGGAGAGACGTTTTAATTTGGAGAGCCTGAATATATCCGGGGGAAATGGCCCCTCAAAAGAATTGTCAACAAGACCGAGGACTTCAAGATTATGCAGATTGGCAAATATTGATTCACGTACTAAATCACCAGTAAACTCGTTATAATTAAGGCTAAGGTGAGTCAGGCCATGAGAATTGGATATGAAATTTGGGAATTTCGACGCTAGAGGATTGCTACTGAGGTTGAGGATGCGCAAAAAAGGCATGGGAGAGAAATGGGACCAATTTGGAGCTTGCAATGCATTCTGTGACAGGTTTAAGATGAGCAACCTCTGAAGATTGCTAACCTGGAAAGGAATGGGACCATCTAGATAATTATTGCTCAAATCAAGAAATTGAAGCTGTGTTAAATTCTCAATGGCTGGTGGTATCGGACCCGAGAAGTAGTTGTCTGCAAGGGTGAGATTGTTGAGATGTGGAAATGAGGTGAAACCAAACTCGGACAACATTCCATCAAGTTGTTTCTCAAAAAGGTTAATCTTAGAGACTGAACCTGCAGAGTTACAAGTAATGCCAGTCCAGTTACAAAGATTATCGAGATTGGTGAGGGACCAAGAGTCGAGAAAAGAAGAAGGGGCTAGGCTATTCTTCCATTTCACAAGAGCTTCTCCCTCTCGTCTTGTTTCAGCTAGTGTTGTAAGAATGGATGGGAGTAATGAGAGAAAGAAAACAAAGAGAAAAAGATGATGAGGCTTTATATACTGTGCATATTTCTCCTCAACTTGATCATGAATCCTTAAAGTAACGCACACTTCTATTTATATGCCTTATAAACTGCTAATTTCAACAGATTTTTTTAGCGCCATCAAATATTCAATTCTGATTAATTTAAAATAAGGACTATTCGGCACCTATGTTTTGAAAGTGTTGTTTGCAATTTTGACTCAATAGATTTATAGGGAGGTTATTTCATCATTGGTTGGAGCTAGGGAAGACAATTAATATCCATCTATATATATTGATTAAATGATAATCAATTAAATTGATTGGACGATATTGTTAAATGAATAATATTTTAATATTTTAATATTATTACAGATTCAGAACACATTTTCAAGTTGTTGATCTTGGTCGAACAATATTTTTCATTCTTGGTAACATCAACTTAAGTTGCAGCACTTCGATGTATCTCACAAACCACCAAGGCCTTCCTTTTTTGAAAAAAATGTACCCATAAGACAATCCGCAAATCAATCTTCATCACCATTTTCGACTTCCTGTGGTGGTGACACTGACTGCAGACATTTTTGTGTCAAAGGAAGAAACTATTGTATACAATAGGATGAACTGAAAGACTACCAGCGATATAGTATTAGAGTAGTTTTGGACTAGGCAGATCACCTAATTCTTATTTGAAAGCATACTCACATAGAACTGATAATTTCAGTTTAGGACTAGGCTGAACAACAAACTATTAACCAGTACTATAAGAGTGTATAATGGTAAAAGTTTTGTAAATAGAAATGTTTCTCCATATTTGTTTCCTCACAGGAAGAGTGTGATATTGAATATGTGGATTATTACATAATACCAAATACTTATGCAGCTAGTACACTACTGGTTCAGAAATGTCCACAAGGACAACAGCTTTCAAGTTCGTCTTGATCGGCCAGTACCATTCTTCAAGCATATCTTTTCATCAACTTCAGTTGCAGTACTTCGACATATCTCACAAACCACCAAGGCCTTCCTAGTTTGAGAACAATGTACGCAGATGACAATCCACATATCAGTCCACATCCATATCCCATCACGATTGCTTCCCATCTCAATTCATCTCCCGCATCATCTTCATCACCATTTCCGACTTGTTGTGGAGGTGATGCTGTGTTTGCACATCTCTTCGTCAAAGGTGATCCACATAACGCGGAGTTTCCTATATAAGAATCATTGTTGAATGTGCTGAACTGTCCTTTCTGAGGAATCCCTCCACTAAGATGGTTTCCCGAGAGGTTCAAGACCTCTAGAAATGTCAATGCAGTTAACTGAGGTGGAATGGCCCCTGTCAGTTGATTTGAGGACAAATCTAAAGATTGGAGTTCTTTCATATTTCTCAGAAATGATGGGATATGTCCTGTCAGACTATTATGCGATAAATTGAGCAATGCAAGCCATCTAAGCTCTCCAATAATTTTTGGAATTTCACCCTGAAATTTGTTGCACGACAGATCAATAGCTGTGTAAATATGAAGGTTATTTGTCACTTCATACTCTGTTCCCTTCACAGTTAATGAGACTGCTGCTTCATAAGTGAAATATATTCCTCCTGTGGAATTCAGATAATTATACATATTATCAGTTGATTTCATATTCTTAAAGTATTGAATTGGCAAATGGCCTGTGAATTGATTCTCGGACAGATCCACAATCCGCAACTTGGGGAAGGGATCTTCTATGCTCCTTCCACTTATTGTACCATAGAGTTTATTTGATCGCAAGACAAGGACTTCTAGCTCTCCAAGTACATAAAGCCATGACGGGAATGTACCACCTATTTTATTATTGCCAATATCAAGAATTTTCAAGTGCTTGCAGTTCGCCAAAGATGGGGGCACCAATCCTTCAAACTCATTATTATCCATGTTTAGATATGTCAGCTGACAACTCCTGGAGAAAGTAGTTGGTATTGTTCCTCGAAACTGATTATTAGCAAGATTAATGTAAAGCAATCCATCAGCAAGATTCCCGAAACAGTTTGGAAGTGCACCACTTAACGCATTATTTGACAAATCAAGAATTGAAAGGGAAGTGACATTGCAAATTGTTGTTGGAAGCTCACCTGTCAAGATTGTTGAAACTTTGGTAAAACTGCAATAATCAGATTACCAGCTTAGTTACATATGAGAAAAGGAAAAGATCTATAGAGAAAAACTATACCCGTAAAATGGTTCCCACTTAAATTGATGTATTCCAAAGTTGGATGATCGTTATATTTCCACAAGTCACTCTGAATATTTCCACTAAGACTATTATCACTTACATCAAGATATATAAGATTTGTGAGAATAGAAATGATCTTTGAAACTGGTCCAGTCAATTTATTAGAACCGAGAATAAGACCTTCTAGTAGCTTCAGGTTTCCAATGTCAGATGGAATATAGCCACTGAGATTATTGGAATATAGATCTAAGTACCTGAGGTTAGTCAAGAGTCCCAGTCCAATAGGAATACTTCCTTCAAATAAATTTCTACTGTATGAGAGGTCCAGATCTCTTAATTTGGACAGCCTAAATATATGTGGGGGAAGCGGACCCTCAAAAAAATTAGAGTCAAGATAGAGGGTTTCAAGTCCAGAAAGCAAACCTATATCCTTAGAAATAAAACCTGAAAAGTTATTCTCATAAAGGGAAAGAATCTTTAGTTTGGAGAGCTTGAATACATTTGGCGGAAGCGGCCCCTCAAAAAAATTGGAGTTAAGATCGAGGCTTTCAAGCTCAGAAAGCAAACCTATATCATTGGAAACAGAACCTGAAAACTTATTACTCTAAAGAAAAAGACATTTTAATCTTGAAAGCTTGAATATATCTGGTGGAAGCGGTCCTTCAAAGGAATTGTTAGCTAAATATAGGTCTTCAAGATCACAAAGTAACCTTATATCATTGTGAATTGAACCTGAAAATTTGTTACTTGACAGGGTGAGATCTTTTAGTTTGGAGAGCTTGAATAAATTTGGCGGAAGTGGCCCCTCAAAAAAATTAGAGTAAAGATGGAGGGTTTCAAGCTCAGAAAGCAAACCTATATCATTGGAAACAGAACCTGAAAACTTATTACTCCAAAGAACAAGTCGTTTTAACTTTGAAAGCTTGAATATATCTGGTGGAAGCGGTCCTTCAAAGGAATTGTTGCCTAAATTTAGGGATTCAAGACCAAAAAGCAACCTTACGTCATTGGGAATTGAACCTGAAAATTTGTTACATGACAGGGAGAGTCGTTTTAATTTGGAAAGCTGGACTATATCTGGTGGAAACGGCCCCTCAAAAGAATTGATCTGAAGGTAGAGGGTTTCAAGATTTTGTAGATTGGTAAATTTATGCACAAGATGACCAGTAAACTTGTTATTTGAAAGGTTAAGGTGAGTCAGGCTATGAGAATTGGATATAAATTCTGGGAATTTCGACACAAGATTATTAAAACTAAGGTCGAGGATGCGCAAGAAAGGCATGGGAGAGAAATGGGACCAATTTGGAGCTTGCAATGCATTCTGTGACAGGTTCAAGATGAGCAAGCTCTGAAGATGGCTAACCTGGAACGGAATGGGACCATTAAGACTATTCATGCTTAAATCAAGATATTGAAGCTGTGTTAAATTCTCAATGGCTGGTGGTATTGGACCTGAGAAGAAGTTGTCTGCCAGGGTGAGATTCTTGAGATTTGGAAATGAAGTGAAACCGAACTCGGACAGCATTCCATCAAGTTGTTTCTCACAAAGGTTAATCTCAGAGACTGAACCTGCAGAGTTACAAGTAATGCCAGTCCATTTACAAAGATTTTCGAGATTGGTGAGTGACCAAGAGTGGAGAAAAGAAGAAGGGGCTAGGCTATTCTTCCACTTCACAAGAGCTTCCCCCTCTTGTCTTGTTGCAAGAATGGATTCGAGTGATGAGAGAAAGAAAACAAAGAGAAGAAGGTGAGAAGGCCTTACAAAGTGTGCCATGTTTCTCCTCAACTGGGTTATGAATCTAATACCACACTTGTACTTATAACTTGTATTTATATGCTGTATTTGCCTTGTTATTTAGTGAAGAAGATAATAAGGCTTTTTGGAATGCAGCATGTTTCTCGTGAACCTGATTGTGAATCTGATTGTATTATATGCTGAACCTGATTGTCATACTGCTCAATGTACACACTGTTTCTCAACTTTATTAATCACTCTTACAATGTTGCGCCTACTTTGTTTGAAGTTTCAGAACTAGTAACAGTAGTATACCACTTCACAGAATAATGTTAAAGGTCTCAAAAAATATCACAAAAAATATCACAAAATATCAGTAGTAAACTATTGTTGGTCACTTGCTTATAAATATAATGGTCCCCCTGTTTATGTACCAGTTCTATCAAATCAAACATGTCATGTGCTTTTTGGAGTTATTTTGAGATTTTTTTATACCCCTTACTTGCACATCAATTCCACTTATCAATATGAACTCTTTATTTATTTGAATTCTAACTCATGATAAGAATCTCATAGAGTTGTTTCATAAATTAAATTATTTGAGTTTATAAAATAAAATTGATATAATTTTGTTAGCGATGTAATTTTTCTGGTAGGATAAGATGAACATTACAAAACATAGTGTTTTCATAATATATCGTATAATAATATATATTGGAGTTTCACATATTAATAAAAAACTAGCTTTAAAGCCCGTGCAAGGCACGGGCAAAGATCTAGCACAATAATTTTGTTTTTCTATAGTGAAAAAGAGTATTGAAATTGTTATTTTTACATTCATAGTACGCGCCTCTTTTTTTTTTTTGAGATCATGTTATTTGTTATTAACTATGCAGCAAAGAACCTGACAAAAAAAAAAAAACTATGCAGCAAAGAAGAAAAGCTAATCGTTTATGCATTTGTTACCTTTTTCGGTCCCCTGAGTATAATAGCTTACCTTGTTGGCTGTTTGAAGCCGCGGGCGGGGCAAACCATACAAGTTTTAGCACAAGAATTTAATATAACACTACAACAAAAACAGCATCAGACAACGGTTTTTAACAACACTAGTCAATCGTAAAATTTTTCTTATTATAAAAAAGGTAATTTTTATGAGTTAAAAATTCGCATTTCCTTGATTAATTCTTGTTTTTGCACTCTTTGTATTAAAAAAATATATTTATGTTATGTATATATGCAAATATGTATTGTTCATGTGTAAAACCGAGACAATTTTGTACTTCGGACGCATGTATTAGTATGTGTTTTATGTTTACAATTTAAAAAGTAGTAGATATAATCTTTGTTATGTATTCAATTAGTTGTGTATTAATTCATAAATATTTATTTCAATGATCTAACCGTACGGATGTCAAGAACTAACAATATTAGTCACGTATAAAAAAATATAAAAATTTTATGTTTATTTTGTATGTTTTTTTAACAATACTAGTGAATTGTAAATTTTGTCTTATTTGTGAAAAGGTATTTTTTGTCCTGTAGTGTCTAACAGACAACGGTTTTTATAAGCACCTATGTTGTATAAAAATAGTGTAGACAACGGTTTATAGAAGGGAAACCGTTGTACAATAAATTATCATTTTTAAGAGTAAAAAATTCGCATTTCCCGGATCAATTCTTGTTTTCGTACTCCATGGCTTAACAAATATATTTATATTAGGCATATATGCAAATATCTATTGTTCATTTGTACTATAAAGATAATTTTGTAATTCGGACGTGAGTATTAGTATGTGTTTTATGTTTACAATTTAGAAAGTACTGGATAGAATCTTTGTTATGTATACGATTAACTGTGTATTAATTTATAAAAATTTATTTTGATGATCTAACCGTACGGATGTCAAGAACTAACAAAATTAGTCATGTATAAAAAAAATCAAATTTTTTTATGTTTATTTTGTAAGTTTTTTTAACAATACTAGTCAATTGTAAATTTTGTCTTATTGTAAAAAGGTATTTTTTGTCATGTAGTGTCTAACAGACAATGGTTTTTCTACGCACCTATGTTGTATAATTGAAAATGACACAACTGTTACCGAAGTTATACCGTTGTAACAGAATCCATTGTCTACATTATGCTCAAACAACGCTTCATGGAAAATCCGTTGTATAAAAGTAGTGTAGACAACGGTTTATGGGAAGGAAACCGTTGTATAATAAATTTTCATTTTTATGAGTTAAAATTTCGCATTTCCTTGATTAATTCTTGTTTTTGTACTCTTTGTATTAAAAAATATATTTATATTATGCATATATGCAAATATGTATTGTTCATTTGTAATACCAAGACAATTTTGTACTTCGGACGTAAGTATTAGTATGTGTTTTATGTTTACAATTTATAAAGTACTGGATAGAATCTTTGTTATGTATAAGATGAGCATAATATTAATTTTTAAATATTTTTTTCGATGATCTAACCGTACGGATGTCGAGAACTAACAATATTAGTCAAGTATAAAAAAAATCTAAATTTTTTATATTTATTTTGTATGTTTTTTTAACATTACTTGTTAATTATAAATTTTGTCTTATTATAAAAAGGTATTTTTTGTCCTGTAGTGTCTAATACACAACGGTTTTTATAAGCATCTAAGTTGTATCATTGAAAATGACACAACGATTTATGGGAAGAAAACCGTTGTATAATAAACTTTCATTTTTATGAGTTAAAAATTCGCATTTCCTTGATCAATACTTGATCTAATGCTAGAAAAGCCTATGACTACTAAGAAAATGAATATATATTTGTAACTTTGGTTAGGACTTTTGAATGTTTGCACTCTTTTATGTACATTTATTTTCTTATAAGTCATTCAGTCAGACAACGTTTTACTAGCTAAAGGCTTGTCTATAAGGCCATGATACGATGCTAACAAAAACACTTGTATGTTAGCTTCCCAGTCACACAACACTCTATGGAACCCTTGTCTGATCTTTTCGTAAACAACACAACAAATAAAACACTTGTCTCATTACAACAACGGTTTCTCGGAATATTGTCTGAAGTTTCTTCACACATCGGCTCTAAAAACAGTTGTCTAACGTGCATCATTACACAATACCACAGTTAAGAGACCGTTGTCTGATTAAATTTATTAGACAACAGTTTTTTAACCGTTGTAGGTCGTAGGTGTTAGACAATAGTTTTTCGAGGACGAAAATAAAGTGTTGTGTCTTTGTTTCGGCCAACACTTTTTCCAGCGTCCGTTGTGTGACTAGTGTTGTCTGATGCCAGTTTTGTTGTAGTGTAACAATTATATTAGTGATTTCAGCCAAAAAAACTCAAGTACCAATAGTCATCACTTTCACTTGGGGCTGCCAAAAGTGAAGGAAAATAAAACGACATAATAATATGGGAACTCTTTCGATAATCAAAAATACACATCCAGATATTTATTGAAAATTTAACATATAACGCCAATTAGATCTTCCGGAGATATTTATTGAAAATTTAACATATAACGCCAATTAGATCTTCCGGAGATGGACACACCCGATACCATATACAAGTAGTGGTTATAACCTCTGGTAAACAATAAATCATTCAGAATTTCAATCAAATTCCAAATACTGAATTCATGTGTCATGTCTTCTGAATTCATGTGTTATGTCAGGAATTCAGCTGCTGACAAGTGTTAATGCATAGGATGCTTGTGGTAATAAACTCTCTGATCTAGTAAAATACCAATCACACTAAACAACCAAACAATCCCTTATCCTCTCGAGCCGTATTCCCAATTTAAGGAACTACACACAAATATCTATGAAAATAAATTCATAAAAAAAAAAAATTATTGTGAATATCCTTATATGCTCAGGCCCTAGGCCTCCACACTCCACAGCCTTGATTAGAAAGGAGACTCCGAGCGCTGATCAATTAAGTTATTGTGAATCGACGTTATAATATAGTGTTTTGTAATCAAGAAACAATTTTTCCAGATAACAAAGATTCTGCCCATAAACCTTATTCTTTTTCCCATCTACCTATAAAAACATGTAAAATGTCATATAGTTAAACAAACAAACAGATGAAGAGTACTTGTTTATAAGCAAGGGTTTAGTATAAGTCCATTGAACAGTAATATTTAAAAATACAAAGCAAGGCCAAATATACCAGTTATAAAACTGGGGAACATGTGTCTCAAGATAAATATCATAATGAAAGTCTCAAGTGTAGCATCATTCACTGAGTAAAAGAAGTTGTATAATTGTGTTGGCGGTAAGCTATGCAATTCCAAGTTCCAAACGCTGAGAATATAATCACATGAGACAGAAACCAAGACGTAAAGGAATTTGCAGATCAGCTAAACATGTAAACATATCTAAAACATTGACAATGTGCCCTGCGATATATCTCATTGCCAGGGGATGTTTGAGATCACATTTTTTCTGCACAAAAAAGTAATAATCAGCATGCGAATCTCTTTTTGATCAAATCCACTTTGACATTGGCTTTTACATTTCTGACTTCTTTTAGAAGATCTCATCCTTTAACTAATATTTGTTATGCAGCAACTATGCTAAATAATCAACACATCAAAATGCATATACATAAGTTTGGTGATTAATATCACTTAAGCACTCATCAAACCTATCAAACCCATCAAAAGTAGCAAGACTTGTCAGATCTCAATCCCCTAAACAGTCATTAACTTGCTCATTTAATAGCAAAGTGGAACTACACACTGCTAGAAGAGGTAGTAAGAAGAAAAGATTGCAAGTAGACCAGAAAAGTGATGACACCCAAACTTTAAGACCTCGGGCCTGTAATTTCTTGCTATACCAGTAAATCCATAATTAGTAATAATCAACACATGTTAGAAATCTGCTGAATCCAGCTTGTACACATTATTGTCCAACGTTGTCACAGAATCACTACATTGAAAGCCTTTAGACAATATCCAAAAAATTCAAATGACCGAGGCCTAGGCTATATTATCAATGCTCATTGGCAATCATGGTTCAAAATCCAAAAAGTTAATGGAAAAGCTTAAGTACTTGGATACAAAAACAATTATTGTTTGCAATCACAAGACAGGGGGAATATTATTCAAACTTTTAAGAAGGCCGGGAAAAACATTTTTTGTATATTTTATATATGCGGTGCAGCTATTACCTGAAACAAATTAGCAATAGCACTTCCAAAATTATATAAGAACACCCTTCTTAAAAGGCAATGTATGTGAAATGAGAAGCAGGACACAAAACTCATGATAGAGCATATATTTATATATGTTTTTATATGATTTTATTCCCATAATTTTAGTATTTTGTAAATAATCGGGTTATTACTAATTGATTTTAAGTGTTTAGTGGCAGGAAAATAAATATTCCTAAAGTTGGATTAAATCAAGCTTATTTGGGCTTAATTAGATGGAAATTCGGACTTTATATATAGCCAGCGAAGCAAATCTTGTTTGGGCCGTAACTTGAGTTCTGGATGTCAGAATTGGGCGATTCAACAGCCCACGCGAAGATATAGGAATTTTCTACAAGTTTAAGGTGGTCCAGATGTCAAAATCCAACTGGATCAGCCCAGAATCAGGCCTGAACAGAAGCCTACGAATTTCAGCATCAGAATCCAACTAGTTTTAGGATATTATTTTATTTTCTTGTAAATTAAGAAAACTCTTATATATATTAGGGTTTTGATAGAGATTAGACAACTAACTTTGTATCATATAGAATAATATAGAGATAGCTTTTTTAGAGAGAAAAGGGAGAGAAGCACTTGTGAGAGATATTGGAAGAAGGAGTGAAGGGATTCATCCGGACTTCAAGCTCTTTCGTCAAGTTGTATTCTTCGTATTTAAATTCTTACGCTCATGGTTTGTGGTATAAATATATATTTGTTTCATCTTATCATGAGTAGCTAATCCTTTGATCCAAGAGTTAGGTAGTATTCTTTGGCTTAATATGTTTGTTTAGTTGGATTGTGTTTTCTCTTGATTTGTTAATCTGTCATTGAGCTCTTTATACAATTACAGGAGTAGCTAACTTGTGATTGAATCTCTAGGAGTTATAACGAATCGGGAGAGGAGTTATAATTCTAGTACATGATATGATGGACACAATTTGAGTATTAGATCGGGAGATTGATATGAGAATTGTGAGACTTAAAATCCTTGGTTCTTAATAGTTTACAAGTGTTCTTTGATTGACCATGGGAGTGGCTTTTAATGGATAATTGTAAGCATTATAATCTACCTTGGGAGAGGAGTTTATTAATATTAGAAGGATTGTTTTTAGCAAACAAGAGACACAAATTAGACATTCATGATAGCGATTGAAGAACTCTAATTCTTGGGTTGTTTTCTCTCATATTTATTATATTTATTTACTTATTACATTAATTAGTTGATAGAAAATCCCACCAAATTCTTCTCCACACTTCTGAATCATAAGAGATAAAAGACTTGAAATTGGTATTGATATCAATCCTTCCCTGCGAACGATACTCTTCAAAATACTCGACAACAAATTGGCGCCGCTGCCGGGGAAGGCAGCAATACTGATTTTTGGGTTAATTGTTTCTTGTGGTTTAGATTTTATTGTTGTATATTATTTTTTCCTTTTTCGTTGTTTTTGGTGTGTCTACAGGTTCTTTGAGGGTGACACCAAAAAGTTGTGAGCTAAAGAGACGACATGGATTACAATTTTGGTTGGAATAACGCTCAGAATTTCTACAATGATCAAGAACGATATCAAGATTATAATTCTTTTCAGGATTTTAATGCGTATCAGGTGAATTCGTTCGATTGTTGCAACTCATATTATCCTCCATACCCACCTAACACTGATTTTTCATATGCATATGAAAATCAGTGTTATGATCCTTATCCATGTTATGATGTTGATAAAAGCTTAGTTCAGTACAATTCTTCTTTAATGTCTATGGGACTTTTTGCACATATTGATGAACCAAAATTTGAAGTTGCTAATAAGACTGATATAATATGTCAAGATTCGATAAGTTGGTACGAGGAGAATGCTAAAAGAAACACGTTTATTATGGACGTTCAACTTGTGATGCATAATGGTTGTTTTAGGATTCCTCCTTGTGTAGACTTCCCACTTTGTCATGATACTTATTTAGCAACTGATGAAAATTTAGTGTCTGATGAATCTACTTGTCTAGATGACAATTGTCCCTTGCTTGAAAGTGATATATTGGATGTAGCTGAAGTTCTACCAAATTTAGAAGATAATTTTGTGCTCAACGAATTGGTAGATGAGATAAAAATTGATGAATGTCCAATTATACTTGAGAAGAATGTGATACTTGATGATTTTGCTTTGGAGTATAAGGATCCAATTTGGGAGGAGTTTATGAGTCATATTTATGATGTTTACTCTGACGACTTTTCTAGCTACTTTGATTTTTCGAGGTCTCCTCAGCCAGTGTGGTCCATACAAATTGACTTATATGTTTGTGGATCAAAGATATATTTGCACATCATTATTATATTATTGATTCGTAGATATGTGCATTTATTTGCTTTCTCTCCTCACTAGCTATTTCATATGTATAAATAAGTCGAGCTAATGACAATAAACAAGCGCTTCTTGGGAGGCAACCCATGATTATTATATTAGATAGATTTTGAATTTTTTTACTCCTACAAGTTACCTTGCTGTGTTTGTTTGAAGTGGTTATTACAGGTGCTGAAAATAAAAAATTCGCAGCAATTTTTCTGGTTACATCAGCTGCCTTGTTTTTGCGTTTCCCGGAGTTCCAACGGTCGGATCGTCCTGAATTTTGGACAGCATCTTCCTTACACTAATATCTAAATTCTGAACGGTGGAGATCGGATTTTAAGGTCCAGAAGTCAGTTTATGAAGTCCAGGCAGAATGATTTGCACCATGGGCATGGTTAAGGTGCCCGCGGTGCATCGACTTAGAGGCAACACACTTCGCTTATTTTTCAAACGGCACTTCATGCGTTTGCATAGGGGAGTATTCTTACATTTCTTTTATTTATAGGAGGAGTATTAGTGTGTCATTGAGGACATTGACTCATTTAAGTGTGGGGATGTGTTCTCAATAGTATGTTATAATATTAAAAAAAAAAAGACAAAAAAATTATAAAATTTAATAATCAAAAATAATTCTAGCCTTGTAAAATTGTTAGATGATCATATCATGATAGGATAAACACTCATACATTGCATACATTAGTTCATATAGTTGCATTACATGATAGTTTCATTGCATAGCATAACATAGCATGATCCCAAGTAATAGTCCAAGTTAGTAACCTATGATGATACTATGTGCAGCTTGTTTTTGATTAATTCTTGCTATGATCACATATTAGCGATGTTACATGCGTAGTGTCACTAGTGCAGAGTTTATTTATTGACACAAGCTTATTATGCTCTTAAATATCGAATTGAGACTTAGATATACTTGCTTCTTGAGGGGTAGCCGCTTGTTGATGATTAGAATTTTGACTATTCTCTTTTGAGCTTAGTACGTAAATGCTTGAGTTCGAGGTGATTGTGGGGTGTAAATGTTTTCTAAAAAAAAAAAGAGGTAGAAAATAAAGTATCAAGTACTCCTTTGAGATCAATGGGTGTCGAAAATGAAAGGGACGATCCATGTATTTGTGCTGGTATTAAGTGCAATTGTACAAGAAATATAATTTTCTTGGTGACTTTTCATTATCCTTGATTACTGGAGAATTGCTTGACTTTAAAAAAAAAAAAAGAAGAGATAAATGAGCTTGTGAAGTCTGTTGGTGGTCGTAACTCACTTACCCTGACGAGCGTTCCGACCTTAGACCAAGCATGTGAAAAAAAAGAATAAAAAAATTATATATAATAGTATTATAGAATTAAAAAGAAGACATAGAAATCCCTTGTAAACTTGAATGATAGCTAGTTCTAAGTAACGAAGTGTTTAAGATCTATTCTAGTACTCAACTTGGGTGCTATTAACTCGCATGACTTGTCATGTTGAAACTAGTGTGTCTCTGTTCGTGATTCAAATAAGAGCATGTTGTTAAGCTAGGCACACACGCACACTCTGTACTTGTGTTCACTAAGTGGTTTTATTGCGGTGTGAGCTTGATGTGTCTAAACTTGTTGCATATTCTGATGGTTATCACTAACTTGGAATATACTATTATTATTGGGATCAATACATTTACATTTATTAGTTGCATTCATGTAGTTGCACTCCATGCTTGTGCTCTTGTGGTCATCTATATTATTATTACATGAGCTAGATGGATTTTGTGGGTACATTCGCTATAGGCCCTCACGAGACCTTACTCGTCCACTAGGGCTGCCTAGGGGTTTAAAGGGCTTGTTGCATATGCCAAATGCAACCGTAATCACCTACGGAAGTGGTATATTTATTAGGTGTTAGTTAAGTTTATTTTATTTGCCCGAGGACGTGCAAAACACTAAGTGTGGGGATATTTGATAGAGCATATATTTATATATGTTTTTATATGATTTTATTCCCATAATTTTAGTATTTTGTAAATAATCGGGTTATTACTAATTGATTTTAAGTGTTTAGTGGCAGGAAAATAAATATTCCTAAAGTTGGATTAAATCAAGCTTATTTGGGCTTAATTAGATGGAAATTCGGACTTTATATATAGCCAGCGAAGCAAATCTTGTTTGGGCCGTAACTTGAGTTCTGGATGTCAGAATTGGGCGATTCAACAGCCCACGCGAAGATATAGGAATTTTCTACAAGTTTAAGGTGGTCCAGATGTCAAAATCCAACTGGATCAGCCCAGAATCAGGCCTGAACAGAAGCCTACGAATTTCAGCATCAGAATCCAACTAGTTTTAGGATATTATTTTATTTTCTTGTAAATTAAGAAAACTCTTATATATATTAGGGTTTTGATAGAGATTAGAGACAACTAACTTTGTATCATATAGAATAATATAGAGATAGCTTTTTTTAGAGAGAAAAGGGAGAGAAGCACTTGTGAGAGATATTGGAAGAAGGAGTGAAGGGATTCATCCGGACTTCAAGCTCTTTCGTCAAGTTGTATTCTTCGTATTTAAATTCTTACGCTCATGGTTTGTGGTATAAATATATATTTGTTTCATCTTATCATGAGTAGCTAATCCTTTGATCCAAGAGTTAGGTAGTATTCTTTGGCTTAATATGTTTGTTTAGTTGGATTGTGTTTTCTCTTGATTTGTTAATCTGTCATTGAGCTCTTTATACAATTACAGGAGTAGCTAACTTGTGATTGAATCTCTAGGAGTTATAACGAATCGGGAGAGGAGTTATAATTCTAGTACATGATATGATGGACACAATTTGAGTATTAGATCGGGAGATTGATATGAGAATTGTGAGACTTAAAATCCTTGGTTCTTAATAGTTTACAAGTGTTCTTTGATTGACCATGGGAGTGGCTTTTAATGGATAATTGTAAGCATTATAATCTACCTTGGGAGAGGAGTTTATTAATATTAGAAGGATTGTTTTTAGCAAACAAGAGACACAAATTAGACATTCATGATAGCCATTGAAGAACTCTAATTCTTGGGTTGTTTTCTCTCATATTTATTATATAGTTTATTTATTTATTATATTAATTAGTTGATAACCATACATCACCAAATTCTTCTCCACACTTCTGAATTGCAAGAGATAAGAGATTTGAAATTAGTATTGATATCAGTCCTTCTCTGCGAACGATATTTGATAGAGCATATATTTATATATGTTTTTATATGATTTTATTCCCATAATTTTAGTATTTTGTAAATAATCGGGTTATTACTAATTGATTTTAAGTGTTTAGTGGCAGGAAAATAAATATTCCTAAAGTTGGATTAAATCAAGCTTATTTGGGCTTAATTAGATGGAAATTCGGACTTTATATATAGCCAGCGAAGCAAATCTTGTTTGGGCCGTAACTTGAGTTCTGGATGTCAGAATTGGGCGATTCAACAGCCCACGCGAAGATATAGGAATTTTCTACAAGTTTAAGGTGGTCCAGATGTCAAAATCCAACTGGATCAGCCCAGAATCAGGCCTGAACAGAAGCCTACGAATTTCAGCATCAGAATCCAACTAGTTTTAGGATATTATTTTATTTTCTTGTAAATTAAGAAAACTCTTATATATATTAGGGTTTTGATAGAGATTAGAGACAACTAACTTTGTATCATATAGAATAATATAGAGATAGCTTTTTTAGAGAGAAAAGGGAGAGAAGCACTTGTGAGAGATATTGGAAGAAGGAGTGAAGGGATTCATCCGGACTTCAAGCTCTTTCGTCAAGTTGTATTCTTCGTATTTAAATTCTTACGCTCATGGTTTGTGGTATAAATATATATTTGTTTCATCTTATCATGAGTAGCTAATCCTTTGATCCAAGAGTTAGGTAGTATTCTTTGGCTTAATATGTTTGTTTAGTTGGATTGTGTTTTCTCTTGATTTGTTAATCTGTCATTGAGCTCTTTATACAATTACAGGAGTAGCTAACTTGTGATTGAATCTCTAGGAGTTATAACGAATCGGGAGAGGAGTTATAATTCTAGTACATGATATGATGGACACAATTTGAGTATTAGATCGGGAGATTGATATGAGAATTGTGAGACTTAAAATCCTTGGTTCTTAATAGTTTACAAGTGTTCTTTGATTGACCATGGGAGTGGCTTTTAATGGATAATTGTAAGCATTATAATCTACCTTGGGAGAGGAGTTTATTAATATTAGAAGGATTGTTTTTAGCAAACAAGAGACACAAATTAGACATTCATGATAGCGATTGAAGAACTCTAATTCTTGGGTTGTTTTCTCTCATATTTATTATATTTATTTACTTATTACATTAATTAGTTGATAGAAAATCCCACCAAATTCTTCTCCACACTTCTGAATCATAAGAGATAAAAGACTTGAAATTGGTATTGATATCAATCCTTCCCTGCGAACGATACTCTTCAAAATACTCGACAACAACTCACCATATGTCTCTGAAGTTGTTCTGGTCGCCTGATGAAATTAAGACAAAATTCACGAAAGTACAGTTTCAAAGAGTCATTGAATTCTGATGGGAAAGGGGAGAATTACCAACTTCCAATCTCTTATCTTCCTAGCTCTATAGTTGCAATATTTTTAAATCTCGTAAAATCTTCATCTTCCCGCAAGCGCAAGCTGGCAGCGCCAAGCTCCTCATGGCCCTATATACTGTTAAGACATATTATTCAAACTCATAGATTGCTCGAAATTATCTCCAAACCATCTGTAAGAATAAATGCCTACAATAATTTAATAACCAACACAACATATTGGCTGTTGCTTAGCAATTAATATATTTAATTGAAATATTCCATTTAGGAAACATCATCTATAATTAGGTAATTGAGCACAAAGCTGATTTACTAAAGGGAGGGGATGCATGCTAAGAGCAAGAGATACAAAGAGCACTCATAAACCAAGAGGACCAAAAAAATATATGAATGATAAATCAGCTTTATTTTGAAAATCTTGCTGCAACCTACATAATCCCCTAAGCAAACTCTACGGCTTATTGTTCTGTCATATGAAAATTATATGATCATTATCACCTGAAATGGTCAAAATATTTTGATCAATTTTATTCATGTTTCCTTTATCGGACCGTTATAAACTTATAGACCTCCTAGGAATGTTTTGATATTTGATTATATTATAACAAAATATATGGACTCCTATTTAGCCAGGAACCTAGGATCTCGACAATCAGTTATTACAATAACTCATCCATAAATTTTTATAAATAAAAATTTTAATATCTAATATCTATTATAAAGACCATATCAATAGTATCTATATTTTAAAAATCTATTTTATAAAATTTATTTTTTAATAATAAGAAAAATGTGTAAAGATGGTCGACAACAATCACTTTGTAACAGAATATCACTGTTTCTGAGAATATTACCTGGTGTTCTAGAAATCAAGATCTGTGCCATTAATTTTAGATACAGATCATAACTAATCCAAATAACAGTCGCATACTAATATAGCAATGACAGAGAGGTTTCTTTGAAAAGTGAAACTGCAATATGCAAAACTTCAAAATATTTGACAAGAGAGTATGGTGCACCACACATGTCCTAATTCAAACGGAAACCCAAGGGAGTTGTAATTTGACTACTTTTTACTTTATTATGGTAGAGACGACTTATTGCCCCCAAGCAAGAAGTATAAGAAAAGAGAAGGTATATGCCAGTTTGTTCCAATAGTTACCTGCCTCGCTTATTTAGTTCAGTTCCTTGCTATTTTTATAATACACAACAAGTTTCCAGTTTTCGACAGCAGCAGCTATGTAAAATATTAGTAAAGTAATATTTGTTTATTTGATCTTTATTTTTTTAAATAGCAACATTTGTACCATCAGAAAATGGTTAAAGATTATATGCAGATCACCTTCTTAGCTCAAGCTCAATTCTTCAATTCACCAGCGAGAATTTATGATCAGAGCATCCCCTGGAATTACTCCACTAGTCCACTGGCATTCTGTGTCGGTGCTGCAGAAGCCATTTGATGATCATTCATTGCTGAACTGTAGCTGTAATGTTGTTATTGAAGATATATTATTAGTAAATATTTAACTAACTGTGCACAAGAAGCAGTTTTCTAAATATCTCCACTTGTAGGCATACCCATGTGCATTGTATTTTTGCATTCTAAAGACTCAAAAACTCCGTGATCAGGGTGTGCAGCTGGATGGCTTCTATATGCAATATTGTTGTGTTCTACAGCTTCCTATTGAGATTAAATTCTTACATCATTCTCTTCGAGCTACAAACGATTGCCATTATTAAACTTTCAGCAGCTCAAATAGCCAGCAATTAGGGGTGTAATTGAGGCAAAGAGAACACCATTGTTGTCTCACCTTCACTTATAGAAACCATGACCAACACGTATTGCTCTCTCTGCAGACATAGAATTCCACAAAAGATTAATAGAAAAATCATTGGGATAAAGATTTAATTGTGATCATCATCACAAATGCAAAGTGATTGCTAAGGTGGATCTGACGTGGCTGCTTAGTGCCTGCTTAGTTGGAATAAATTGGCTCATTGAAAACCTTTGTTACAGTATTATATGTAGAGAGAGTAAGTACGCCTGCTACTATTATTATCTGTGAGCATCGGCATATCTTTTTGTCTAACATTGATGGCAGACTTTCTTTTCTTGTAATTTACCTTAAAATAAGCCTGTTGGAGGCTCTCTTTTTTGCCTCTAGTTTAACATCTGGTTCTGCTTCTATCCGCTTTTGCTCTTGTTCGAGTAGTTCAATTGCTTCTCTAGCTTCTCATTGTTGGCTGCATCTTCTTCTTGATTCCCTATTTCCTGCCACCAGATTAAAATTAGTTGTCTACTCGACAATGTAACAACGCTGTGCAGACATCTAAATTTATATACAGGTTTAATAATTCTAGTATTTAACACTTCCTTCGCAAACTTGATTAGACTGGCATTGTGCCTAACAATCCCACCTAGGACGAAAAATCTTACCAAGGAGCAACAGAAGGACCACAATCCAACTAAAAAGCACAATCTTACTAATAAAGATGTTCACCATTGATAATATACGTGAGAATAATTGTTCACAACTCAGCATGGACCTTCTTACACTTAAAATATCTCGTAAACAAAATATAGTGTTACATCACGACTCTCTTTATAACACCATTAAGTACTATGTTAATAACATTTAATACTTTTAAAGAAACCTGGACATTGTTAATGAGAGGTTGGAGGATCATTATGCCGAGGTCTCTGCACCTTCTCTTTAGATTTCCCTAATAACATCGTAATTCTCTCTCTGTAAATTGCTGTCGAAAACTCACCTGTTGAAATTAAAGGAGCTTTGGTGAAATTGTGGTTCGTGATCATTTCATCAGCATTGAAGAAGTTACATAAAGAAGTTACATAAAGAAGAAAACAAGAATGAATAGCAAACCTGTTAAGCGGTTTCCACTAAAGTTGATCTCAATAAGATTACTGAGATTATACATGTTCTTCAAAAGCGGTCCAGTCAATTGATTGGAATCAAGATATAAATAGCTCAGCTTATTCAAGAACCCCAGCTCCAATGGAATAATCCCTTCAAAAGAATTAGAGGACAAATCAAGTATCTCAAGATCACGAAGCACACTTATATCATTAGGAATAGAACCTGAAAAGTTATTATTTGAGAGGTAAAGAACTTTTAATTTGGAAAGGTTGAATATATTTGGTGGAAACGGCCTCAAAAGAATTTCCATTAAAATAAAGGGACTCTAAATCATGAAGCAATCCTATTTCATTTGGAATATAACCCGAAAAGTTATTAAATGACATGGAAAGAACTTTTAATTTTGGAAGCTTAAATAAATTTGGTGAAAGCAGGCCATCAAAAGAACTGCTACTAAAAAAAAGGGATTCCAAAACACGAAGCATTCCTATATCATGCGGAATAGAACCTGAAAATCTATTATATGATAGGGAAAGAACTCTTAATTTTGAAAGTTTTAATATATTTGGTGGAAATGACCCCTCAAAAGAATTACTTCTGTGATAGAGCGATTCCGTATTACCAAGAACCAAATCACCTGTTAACAAGTTTAATGAAAGATCAAGGTAAGTCAGGTTTCGACAATTTGATATGAAGTCTGGGAATTTCGACGAAAGATTATTATTATTGAGACAGAGGTTTGTCAGAGAAGGCATAGGGGAAAAAGCGGACCAGTTTGGAGCTTCCAAGTGATTATCCAACAGGTTTAAGGTTCGCAATGTTTGAAGATGGCTTACCTGGTCCGGAATTGCACCAGTGAGTTTATTAGAGCTAAAATCAAGGTATTGCAGCTCTGTTAAATTTTCAATATCTGGGGGTATTAGACCAGTGAAGCTATTGTAGCTCAAGTTGAAGTAGTTGAGATTCGGAAACAAAATGAAACTGAATTCAGGTTAATCATAGAGATAATATGAGAGCTGCATGATGCACTGTGGAGCATAAAATTACTGGTATAAACATTGATCAAACAGAATATTACAGCTAGCACACAATACCAAGGTTTATATTAATAACCCTGGAGCAAGAAGAATCATTATGATTCAAGACCAAACAGAATATTACACAATACCAAATACTTATGCAGCCACAAAGAGAATAGTACACAACTGGTTCAGAAATGCACAAGGACAACAACTTTCAAGTTCGTCTTGATCGGCCAGTACCATTCTTCAAGCATATCTTTTCATCAACTTCAGTTGCAGTACTTCGACATATCTCACAAACCACCAAGGCTTTCCTAGTTTGAGAACAATGTATGCAGATGACAATCCACATATCAGTCCACATCCATATCCCATCACGATTGCTTCCCATGTCAATTCATCACCAGCATCATCTTCATCACCATTTCCGACTTCTTGTGGAGGTGATGCTGTGTTTGCACATTTCTTCGTCAAAGGTGATCCACATAACGCGGAGTTTCCAAGATAAGAATCATTGTTGAATGTGCTGAACTGTCCTTTCTGAGGAATCTCTCCACTAAGATGGTTTCCCGAGAGGTTCAAGACCTCTAGATATGTCAATGCAGTTAACTGAGGTGGAATAGCCCCTGTCAGTTGATTTGAAGACAAATCTAAAGATTGGAGTTCTTTCATATTCCTCAGCAATGATGGGATAGGTCCTGTTAGACTATTATGAGATAAGTTGAGCAATGCAAGCCATCTAAGCTCTCCAATAACGTCTGGAATTTCTCCTTGAAATTTGTTGCAGGACAGATCAATGGTTGTGTAAATATGAAGGATTTTTTTCACTTCATACTCTGTTCCCTTCACAGTTAATGAGACTGCTGCTTCATAATGGAAAGAAAAAACTCTTGTGTCATTCTGGAAACGATACAAATTATCAGTTGATTTCATATTCTTAAAGTATTGAATTGGCAAATGGCCTGTGAATTGATTGTTGGACAGATCCACAATCCGCAACTTGGGGAAGGGATCTTCACTGCTCCTTCCACTTATTGTACCATAGAGTTTATTTGATTTCAAGACAAGGACTTCTAGCTCTCCAAGTACATAAAGCCATGACGGAAATGTACCACCTATTTTATTATTGCCAATATCAAAAATTTTCAAGTGCTTACAGTTCGCCAAAGATGGGGGCATCAATCCTTCAAACTCATTATCATCCATGTTCAGATATGTCAGCTGACAACTCCTGGAGAAAGTAGTTGGTATTGTTCCTCGAAACTGATTATGAGCAAGATTAATGTAAAGCAATCCATCAGCAAGATTCCCGAAACAGTTTGGAAGTGCACCACTTAACGCATTATTTGACAAATCAAGAACCGAAAGGGAAGTGACATTGCAAATTGTTGTTGGAAGCTCACCTGTCAAGATTGTTGAAACTTTGGTAAAACTGCAATAATCAGATTACCAGCTTAGTTACATATGAGAAAAGGAAAAGATCTATAGAGAAAAACTATACCCGTAAAATGGTTCCCACTTAAATTGATGTATTCCAAAGTTGGATGATCGTTATATTTCCACAAGTCACTCTGAATATTTCCACTAAGACTATTATCACTTACATCAAGATATATAAGATTTGTGAGATTAGAAATGATCTTTGAAACTGGTCCAGTCAATTTATTAGAACCGAGAATAAGACCTTCTAGTAGCTTCAGGTTTCCAATGTCAGATGGAATATAGCCACTGAGATTATTGGAATATAGATCTAAGTACCTGAGGTTAGTCAAGAGTCCCAGTCCAATAGGAATACTTCCTTCAAATAAATTTCTACTGTATGAGAGGTCCAGATCTCTTAATTTGGACAGCCTAAATATATGTGGGGGAAGCGGACCCTCAAAAAAATTAGAGTCAAGATAGAGGGTTTCAAGTCCAGAAAGCAAACCTATATCCTTAGAAATAAAACCTGAAAAGTTATTCTCATAAAGGGAAAGAATCTTTAGTTTGGAGAGCTTGAATACATTTGGCGGAAGCGGCCCCTCAAAAAAATTGGAGTTAAGATCGAGGCTTTCAAGCTCAGAAAGCAAACCTATATCATTGGAAACAGAACCTGAAAACTTATTACTCCAAAGAAAAAGACGTTTTAATCTTGAAAGCTTGAATATATCTGGTGGAAGCGGTCCTTCAAAGGAATTGTTAGCTAAATATAGGTCTTCAAGATCACAAAGTAACCTTATATCATTGTGAATTGAACCTGAAAATTTGTTACTTGACAGGGTGAGATCTTTTAGTTTGGAGAGCTTGAATAAATTTGGCGGAAGTGGCCCCTCAAAAAAATTAGAGTAAAGATGGAGGGTTTCAAGCTCAGAAAGCAAACCTATATCATTGGAAACAGAACCTGAAAACTTATTACTCCAAAGAACAAGTCGTTTTAACTTTGAAAGCTTGAATATATCTGGTGGAAGCGGTCCTTCAAAGGAATTGTTGCCTAAATTTAGGGATTCAAGACCAAAAAGCAACCTTACGTCATTGGGAATTGAACCTGAAAATTTGTTACATGACAGGGAGAGTCGTTTTAATTTGGAAAGCTGGACTATATCTGGTGGAAACGGCCCCTCAAAAGAATTGATCTGAAGGTAGAGGGTTTCAAGATTTTGTAGATTGGTAAATTTATGCACAAGATGACCAGTAAACTTGTTATTTGAAAGGTTAAGGTGAGTCAGGCTATGAGAATTGGATATAAATTCTGGGAATTTCGACACAAGATTATTAAAACTAAGGTCGAGGATGCGCAAGAAAGGCATGGGAGAGAAATGGGACCAATTTGGAGCTTGCAATGCATTCTGTGACAGGTTCAAGATGAGCAAGCTCTGAAGATGGCTAACCTGGAACGGAATGGGACCATTAAGACTATTCATGCTTAAATCAAGATATTGAAGCTGTGTTAAATTCTCAATGGCTGGTGGTATTGGACCTGAGAAGAAGTTGTCTGCCAGGGTGAGATTCTTGAGATTTGGAAATGAAGTGAAACCGAACTCGGACAGCATTCCATCAAGTTGTTTCTCACAAAGGTTAATCTCAGAGACTGAACCTGCAGAGTTACAAGTAATGCCAGTCCATTTACAAAGATTTTCGAGATTGGTGAGTGACCAAGAGTGGAGAAAAGAAGAAGGGGCTAGGCTATTCTTCCACTTCACAAGAGCTTCCCCCTCTTGTCTTGTTGCAAGAATGGATTCAAGTGATGAGAGAAAGAAAACAAAGAGAAGAAGGTGAGAAGGCCTTACAAAGTGTGCCATGTTTCTCCTCAACTGGGTTATGAATCTAATACCACACTGCACACTTGTATTTATATGCTGTATTTGCCTTGTTATTTAGTGAAGAAGATAATAAGGCTTTTTGGAATGCAGCATGTTTCTCGTGAACCTGATTGTGAATCTGATTGTATTATATGCTGAACCTGATTGTCATACTGCTCAATGTACACACTGTTTCTCAACTTTATTAATCACTCTTACAATGTTGCGCCTACTTTGTTTGAAGTTTCAGAACTAGTAACAGTAGTATACCACTTCACAGAATAATGTTAAAGGTCTCAAAAAATATCACAAAAAATATCACAAAATATCAGTAGTAAACTATTGTTGGTCACTTGCTTATAAATATAATGGTCCCCCTGTTTATGTACCAGTTCTATTAAATCAAACATGTCATGTGCTTTTTGGAGTTATTTTGAGATTTTTTTATACCCCTTACTTGCACATCAATTCCACTTATCAATATGAACTCTTTATTTATTTGAATTCTAACTCATGATAAGAATCTCATAGAGTTGTTTCATAAATTAAATTATTTGAGTTTATAAAATAAAATTGATATAATTTTGTTAGCGATGTAATTTTGCTGGTAGGATAAGATGAACATTACAAAATATAGTGTTTTCATAATATATCGTATAAAAGATGTAATTTGATATGAAGTCTGGGAATTTCGACGAAAGATTATTATTATTGAGACAGAGGTTTGTCAGAGAAGGCAGAGGGGAAAAAGCGGACCAGTTTGGAGCTTCCAAGTGATTATCCAACAGGTTTAAGGTTCGCAATGTTTGAAGATGGCTTACCTGGTCCGGAATTGCACCAGTGAGTTTATTAGAGCTAAAATCAAGGTATTGCAGCTCTGTTAAATTTTCAATATCTGGGGGTATTAGACCAGTGAAGCTATTGTAGCTCAAGTTGAAGTAGTTGAGATTCGGAAACAAAATGAAACTGAATTCAGGTTAATCATAGAGATAATATGAGAGCTGCATGATGCACTGCGGAGCATAAAATTACTGGTATAAACATTGATCAAACAGAATATTACAGCTAGCACACAATACCAAGGTTTATATTAATAACCCTGGAGCAAGAAGAATCATTATGATTCAAGACCAAACAGAATATTACACAATACCAAATACTTATGCAGCCACAAAGAGAATAGTACACAACTGGTTCAGAAATGCACAAGGACAACAACTTTCAAGTTCGTCTTGATCGGCCAGTACCATTCTTCAAGCATATCTTTTCATCAACTTCAGTTGCAGTACTTCGACATATCTCACAAACCACCAAGGCTTTCCTAGTTTGAGAACAATGTATGCAGATGACAATCCACATATCAGTCCACATCCATATCCCATCACGATTGCTTCCCATGTCAATTCATCACCAGCATCATCTTCATCACCATTTCCGACTTCTTGTGGAGGTGATGCTGTGTTTGCACATTTCTTCGTCAAAGGTGATCCACATAACGCGGAGTTTCCAAGATAAGAATCATTGTTGAATGTGTTGAACTGTCCTTTCTGAGGAATCTCTCCACTAAGATGGTTTCCCGAGAGGTTCAAGACCTCTAGATATGTCAATGCAGTTAACTGAGGTGGAATAGCCCCTGTCAGTTGATTTGAAGACAAATCTAAAGATTGGAGTTCTTTCATATTCCTCAGCAATGATGGGATAGGTCCTGTTAGACTATTATGAGATAAGTTGAGCAATGCAAGCCATCTAAGCTCTCCAATAACGTCTGGAATTTCTCCTTGAAATTTGTTGCAGGACAGATCAATGGTTGTGTAAATATGAAGGATTTTTTTCACTTCATACTCTGTTCCCTTCACAGTTAATGAGACAGATGCTTCATAACGGAAACAAAAAACTCCTTTGCCATCCTGGAAACGATACAAATTATCAGTTGATTTCATATTCTTAAAGTATTGAATTGGCAAATGGCCTGTGAATTGATTGTTGGACAGATCCACAATCCGCAACTTGGGGAAGGGATCTTCTATGCTCCTTCCACTTATTGTGCCATAGAGTTTATTTGATCGCAAGAGAAGGACTTCTAGCTCTCCAAGTACATAAAGCCATGACGGAAATGTACCACCTATTTTATTATTGCCAATATCAAGAATTCTCAAGTGCTTACAGTTTTCCAAAGACGGGGGCAACAATCCTTCAAACTCATTATTATCCATGTTTAGATATTTGAGCTGACAACTCCTGGAGAAAGTAGTTGGTATTGTTCCTCGAAACTGATTATTAGCAAGATTAATGAAAAGCAATCTATCAGCAAGATTCCCGAAACAGTTTGGAAGTGCACCACTTAATTCATTATTTGACAAATCAAGAACCGAAAGGGAAGTGACATTGCAAATTGTTGTTGGAAGCTCACCTGTCAAGATTGTTGAAACTTTGGTAAAACTGCAATTAATCAGATTAGTAGCTTAGTTACATATGACAAAAGAAAAGATCTATAGAGAAAAACTATACCCGTAAAATAGTTCCCACTCAAACTCATGTATTCCAAAGTTGGATGATCGTTATATTGCCACAAGTCACTCTGAATATTTCCATGAAGACTATTATAACTTACATCAAGAAGTATAAGATTTGTGAGATTATAAACGATCTTGGAAAGCGGTCCAGTCAATTGATTAGAACCGAGATCAAGAAATTCTAGTAGCTTCAGGTTTCCAATGTAAGATGGAATATTGCCACTGAGATTACTGGAATGTAGACCTAAGTAGCTGAGGTTACTCAAGAGTTCCAGTCCAATAGGAAAACTTCTTTGAAATAAATTTCTATTGTTTGAGAGGTTTAGAATTTTTAATCTGAGCTTGAATATATTTGACGGAAACGGCCCCTCAAAAAAATTAGAGTCAAGATCGAGGTGTTCAAGATTAGAAAGCAAACCTATATCATTGGAAACAGAACCTGAAAACTTATTACCCCAGAGGTAAAGAAACCTTAGTTTGGAGAGCTTGAATACATTTGGCGGAAGCGGCCCCTCAAAAAAATTAGAGTTAAGATTGAGGGTTTCAAGCTCAGAAAGCAAACCTATATCATTGGAAATAGAACCTGAAAACTTATTACCCCAGAGGTAAAGAAACCTTAGTTTGGAGAGCTTGAATACATTTGGCGGAAGCGGCCCCTCAAAAAAATTAGAGTTAAGATCGAGGGTTTCAAGCTCAGAAAGCAAACCTATATCATTGGAAACAGAACCTGAAAACTTATTACTCCAAAGAACAAGTCGTTTTAACTTTGAAAGCTTGAATATATCTGGTGGAAGCGGTCCTTCAAAGGAATTGTTGCCTAAATTTAGGGATTCAAGACCAAAAAGCAACCTTACGTCATTGGGAATTGAACCTGAAAATTTGTTACCTGACAGGGAGAGTCGTTTTAATTTGGAAAGCTGGACTATATCTGGTGGAAACGGCCCCTCAAAAGAATTGATCTGAAGGTAGAGGGTTTCAAGATTTTGTAGATTGGTAAATTTATGCACAAGATGACCAGTAAACTTGTTATTTGAAAGGTTAAGGTGAGTCAGGCTATGAGAATTGGATATAAATTCTGGGAATTTCGACACAAGATTATTAAAACTAAGGTCGAGGATGCGCAAGAAAGGCATGGGAGAGAAATGGGACCAATTTGGAGCTTGCAATGCATTCTGTGACAGGTTCAAGATGAGCAAGCTCTGAAGATGGCTAACCTGGAACGGAATGGGACCATTAAGACTATTCATGCTTAAATCAAGATATTGAAGCTGTGTTAAATTCTCAATGGCTGGTGGTATCGGACCCGAGAAGAAGTTGTCTGCGAGTGTGAGATAGTTGAGATTTGGAAATGAAGTGAAACCGAACTCGGACAGCATTCCATTAAGTTGTTTCTCAAAAAGGTTAATCTTAGAGACTGAACCTGCAGAGTTACAAGTAATGGCAGTCCAGTTACAAAGATTATCGAGATTGGTGAGGGACCAAGAGTCGAGAAAAGAAGAAGGGGCTAGGCTATTCTTCCATTTCACAAGAGCTTCTCCCTCTCGTGTTGTTGCAAGAATGGATTCAAGTGATGAGAGAAAGAAAACAAAGAGAAGAAGGTGAGAAGGCTTCACAGAGTGTGCCATGTTTCTCCTCAACTGGGTTATGAATCTGATATCATACTGCACACTTCTATTTATACGCTGCATGCTGGAATTATAACTTGAATATTTAATTCATAAATAATAATTTGATAAAGATATTTTGTTATTTAGTGTGGAAAAATTATATAATGAAAATAACTAAATATCTAATATCTTTAAATTTTTATTTTTTGTGGCTAGTTTACAGAGATGATAATTTTGTAGGATAGATTTTGAAATATAAGTGTGTGGATACTGATATAATATACTAATGATCATATATTTTTTGTGAATTTATTAGATGATTTTGATTTTTCATCAATTTAATTATTATATTATATTTATTTTACCAATAAAGTAACTAAGGTTTAGTGTTATTTGTATCATTTGGAGTTGATTTATATAATTTAATTATAATTTATTTAATTATTATCATAATTCATGATTAGTTTTGATTTATTATTATCTAATTTAATTAATTTATATTAGATATTACATTTTATTGTCAGGAAAATAATTTATGTCACTCTCAAACTACTTTCACATCTCTCAATGGTAGTGGTCCTCGGTAGACTTGAAATGAGTCTTGTAGACTTGGAGAGGCATAGAGTTATCCTCTTAATTTTATTCAATTTTTTTAATGAAATTATATCTTTTAATATAATTAATGTAATAAATATTATAAAAATATTGTTTTTGGTTAAATAAAATAACATGAAAATAATATAATTATATATTAAAATATAGGTTAACATCAACCAAATTATTAGTTTTTAAAATAACAAAATTATGAATGAAAACAATTATTTATTGAATATTTTTGAACTATTATTTAATGTGGTGTATTTAGGATATTGTGCTATAATTTTTGGACCACAAATTTTGATATATAAGTGTGTGAACAATATTCCAATACACTATTGATTTTGATTTTTCAATTATAATTTTCGTTATTTTGATTTTCATATTCTTTATGGATTTATTAGAAGACTTTGACTTTTCATCAATTAAATTACTATACTGTATTTATCAATTTTAGTACCAAGTAAGTTAATTCAATTCTCATTTGGTTATATAATTTATAATTATAATTTTTATATATTATCAAAATTTAGGACTAATTTGGATTTCATCCTTAATTTATTATTAATTAATTTGATCGGATTATTTATTTTTAGTGTCCGGAAAGTAATTTATATCACTCTTGAGCTACTATCACGTCTTTGAAAGGGCGAGGCAGTGGTCCTCAGAAGACTTGGAATGAGTCCTGGAAGGCTTGGGGAGACCCAGAGCAATCTCTCTTAATTTATTTATTTTTGGGCATTTTTGTGTATGGCCATGATATAACCTGGGCATCTTGGCTTCGAAAGAACCGGTCCAAATGTTCAAGTGCTTGAGAATTCTTTGAAAATACATATTGAGAAATGTTTAAAAATATTGATGAAAGTATAATAATAATGCAGAACATATGTCTGTTAAGACTATTATGAGATAGATTGAGCAATGCAAGCCATTTAATTAAGCTCTCTTTGGAACATGTCCATGAAATTTGTTGCATGACAGATCAATGGTTGTGTAAATATGAAGAATGTTTTTCACTTCATACTCTGTTCCTTTCACATTTAAGGAGATAGATGCTTCATAGATGTAATTAATTAGTCCTTGTGACTTATTTTGATATCCAGTGGGATACTTCCTTTAAATAAATTTTTATTGCCATAGAGATTTAGATGTCTCAATATGGTTAGGTTGAACATATTTGATGGAAAAGGCCCATCAAAAGAATTTAAGGCAAGATTGAGGTTTTCAAGCTCGGAAAGCAAACTTATATCATTAGAAACAGGACCTGAAAAGTTATTACCTGTTAGTTCAAGAATTTTTAGTTTAGAAAGGTTGAATATATTTGGTGGAATTGGTCCTTCAAAAAAATTGAAGTCAAGATAGAGGGTCTCAAGCTCCGAAAGCAAACCTATATAGTTGGAAATAGAACCAGAAAATTTATTACCTGATAGTTCAAGAATTTTTAAATTGGAAAGCTTAAATATACTAGGTAGAATCGGCCCCTCAAAGTAATTTTTAGCAAGATGGAGGTTTTCGAGATTACGTAGATCGGTAAAAATTGATTCATGCACAAGATCACCTGTAAACTTGTTAAAAGAAAGGTCAAGGAAAGTGAGGCCATGAGAGTTGGATATAAATTCTGGGAATTCTGACTCCAGATTATTGCTGCCGAGGCCGAGGATGCGCAAAAAAGGCATGGAAGAGAAATTGGACCAATTTGGAGCTTGCAATTCATTATGCGACAGGTGTAAGATTTGTAATTTCTGAAGATGGCTAACCTGGTACGGGATGGAACCGTTGAGATGATTAAAGCTTAAATCAAGGTATTGAAGCTGTGTCAAATTCTTAATGGCTGGTGGTATTGGACCGTAAAAGTTGTTTCGTGCTATGTTCAGATTGTTGAGATTTGGAAATGAAGTGAAACCAAACTCAGAAATCGTTCCACTGAGTTGTTTTTGTTTAAGGTTAATCTCAGAGACTGAACCTGCAGAGTTACAAGTAATGCCAGTCCAGTTGCAAAGATCATCGAGATTGGTTAGTGACCAAGTATCGAGAAAAGAAGACGGGGCTAGGCTATTCTTCCATTTCACAAGAGCTTCTCCCTCTCGTCTTGTTTCAGCTAGTGTTGTAAGAATGGATGGAAGTAATGAGAGAAATAAAACAGAGTGAAAAAGATGATGAGGCTTTATATACTGTGCCATTTTTCTAATTATATGCCTTATAACTGCTAACTTCAACAGATTTTGTTAGCGCCATTAAATATTTAAATCTGATTAATCCAATATAAGGACTATTCGGCACCTAAGTTTTCAAAGTGTTGTTTGCAATTTTGACTTGCAGAAACAAATTTTTCAAAGTGTTTAATATGTTTGAGGACTTTGACAACTCAAAGCTGTCTTAATAGATTTATAGGGAGGTTATTAATTTCATCATTGGTTAGAGGTAAGGAAGACAATTAATATTTATCTAATATATTGATTAAATGATAATCAATTAAATTGATTGGACGATAGTGTTAAATGAATAATATTATAATATTTTAATATTAATACAGATTCAGAACACATTTTCAAGTTGTTGATCTTGGTCGAACAATATTTTTCGTGCTTCGTAACATCAACTTAAGTTGCAGCACTTTGCAGAAATCACCAAGGCCTTTCTATTTTGAAAACAATGTACCCAGAAGACAATCCGCAAATCAATCCACATCCACATCCCGTCAGGATTACTTCCCAATTAAGTTCACCATGAGCATCATCTTCATCATCACTATTTTCGACTTCCAGTGGTGGTGACACTGAGTGCAGACATTTTTTTGTTAAAGGAAGTCCACACAAGGCCGAGTTACCTATATATGAAACTATTGCATACAGTAGGATGAACTGAAAGACTACCAGCAATATAGTTTTAGAGTAGTTTTGGACTAGGTGGAACAACGAATGACGTCTGCAATATGATTTCGTATTTCACATCGAACTGATAATTTTAGTTTAGGACTAGGTGTTAAAGATATCTATGCGACATCTGTGGAGATATTTCTGGATATGATTTATTGTAATTAGTTAGTCTGTTTCTATGATTAGTTTTGGATATATTTTAGGTTCCCTGATTATAGCCTTGAAGGGTGTGTTGTACATTGTATATATACCAGCAATGTTAATGAAATAGCAGAGGAATTATTTCTTTCATGGTATCAGAGCCTTAAGGCAATACCACGATCTTTCTTTCTTTCTTTTCTTCCGCTAAGCACTCATCTTCTTTTCTTTTCTCATTATCATGACTGATACAACTAATCAGCAGCCAATGTCTGGTAACAAGAGCTCCTTTCATCCAGCTCTTGCGGTGTCAAATATCCGCAATCATATCCCCATTATTCTTGAGATGGAGAATGGTCAATACTCGACATGGGCGGAGCTTTTCAAAATTACCGCACGTTCTCATAAGGTGCTTTCTCATATTATTCCTCCTGCCACAGGCAAAGAGAAGGTTCTTTCTACTGAGGATGAAAAGGAATTGTGGTCGACGCTTGATGCTACGGTTCTGTCTTGGATTTATGCGACTATCTCCAATGATCTTTTACATACGATCATTGAACCAGATGCCACTGCTATGGAGGCATGGAACAGGTTGCGTGACATATTCCAGGACAACAAGAATTCCCGTGTGGTAACTTTGGAGGCTGAATTCTCCAGTACAAAAATGGAGAATTTTCCGAATGTTTCGGCTTACTGTCAGCGTCTCAAATCTCTTGCTGATCAACTGAAAAATGTTGGTGCACCAATCTCGGATAGTAGACTTGTTATTCAACTGGTTTCCGGCCTTCCAAGGGCATACCGTGGTGTTGGGACCTTAATTCGACAGAGTGACCCTCTCCCACAATTCTATCAAGCCCGGTCTATGTTAACATTAGAGGAGGCTGCTTTAGCAAAAGAAGCTGCCACAGGGTCTGACTCTGCAATGTTGGTTGCCTCACAGACGGATTTTGACGACACAGGCTCGAATCAGGGATCCGCACCTCCCCGTGGCAATAAGCATAATAACCACAGGAAAAATAATAAACGATCTGGTTCAGGTGGAGGTCGTGGTTCTGGTGGGGGTCGTATGGGTCAAGGCCGTGGTGGTGGACAACAACAGAATAGGATGCAATGGGGTTCACAACAGTGGGCACCGGGTTATTTCCAATCTTGGCTGCTCCACCTTGGATGCAGGGATGGTCCGCTCCCCCTTGTCCATTCCCAACTCAGGGCTGGACTCAGCCCCGTTCCACGGGAGTTCAACAACCACAGCCTGGAGTTCTTGGTCCTCGACCACAGCAGGCTTTCACAGGAACAACGGTTGGGCAGTCAGCTTCTTTTGTTCCAACGGATATTGAATCTGCAATGCATACCATGACTCTCAATCAACCTGATCCGTCGTGGTACATGGATACTGGTGCTACATCTCATATGACATCCTCAAATGGTAATTTCTCGTCCTATGTTAATTTGAGCAATCAACATAATTCTCATCATAATGGCATTGTTGTGGGTGATGGCAATATTATTTCAATTCAAGGATATGGTCATACTGCATTACCATCTCCTGGCCTTCCTTTGTCCCTTAAAAATGTCCTCCACGCTCCCAAAATTGTTAAAAACCTTATTTCTGTTCGCAAATTTACCACTGATAATTCTGTTACGGTGGAATTTGATCCTTTTGGGTTTTCTGTGAAGGATTTACAGACGTGAGTGCTAATAATGAGATGTGAGAGCCAAGGCGATCTTTATCCTCTTACACAATCTATCAACAATCGAGCTCTTCATTCTACTTTTGCAGCCATCAATTCCTCTCTTTGGCATGATCGTTTAGGCCATCCCGGTGCACAAGTTTTGGATGCTCTTCGACTCAATAAAAGCATTCATTGTTCTAAGCTTTCACATTCTAGCATTTGTCGATCTTGTGTGTTTGGAAAACATATCAAGATGCCATTTGTTTCGTCTAGTTCAAGTACTTTAAAGCCATTTGATATAATTCATTGTGATCTTTGGACATCTCCGGTTTTGAGTACTATGGGTCATAAGTACTATCTTGTGTTATTAGATGATTTCTCCAATTTTCTTTGGACTTTTCCAATTGCTAAGAAATCTGATGTCTTTGATAAATTTGTGGCGTTTCACAATCATATTCTCACCCAATTCGAGTGTACCATTAAAAATGTGCAATGCGATAATGGGAGGGAATTTACTAATCATCATTTCTGGGATTTTTTTAAGAACAATGGCATGACTTTTCGGTTGTCTTGTCCTCATACTTCTTCTCAAAATGGGAAAGCAGAAAGAAAAATTCGAACTATTAATAATGTCACTCGAACACTCTTAGCTCATGCATCTCTTCCTTCATCTTTTTGGAATCATGCATTACAAATGGCCACCTATCTTCTAAATGTTCTTCCGAACAAGGTCTTAGGCAATTTATCACCTCTTGAAATCCTATATCAACGGGTTCCCTCATTTTCTCACATTCGGGTCTTTGGTTGCTTGTGCTATCCTCTCATTCCCTCTACCACAATTAATAAATTGCAATCTCGTTCAACACCTTGTGTTTTCTTGGGGTTTCCGGCTAATCACCGTGGTTACAAATGTTATGATTTATCATCACAGCACAGATTATAATTTGTCGCCATGTGTTATTTGACGAGCATGTGTTTCCGTTTGCTAAGTTACATGATTCATCCACTTCTACCTATGATTTTTTAGCAGATGGCTTATCACCTTATTCAGTGTATCATCTGCAAAATCAAAGTCCTTCTGTGTCTGTGTCTGCTCACCCAGACAGTACTCACACACATGAGACACGACATGGTAGTTTCTCACCTTCCCCTGGGAGTTCTCCTCATTCTCTTTCACCGAGTCCAGTACTCTCAAACCAATCCTCCTCTCCCTTACTTTCATCAACGTCGCCATCTCCCTCCTCATTGAGTTCATCTTCCTCCTCGAGTCCACAAACATCAACATCTTCCCCTACTCCTATAAACCAGCACCCAATGGTTACCAGGAGCCAACGAGGTATTTTTAAACCAAATATGCGATATTCTGATCATGCATATAACACAACAGCTCCTCGGTCACCTTTACCACATAGCCCTGTTGATGCTCTTCGGGACCCGAATTGGAAAATAGCCATGGATGAGGAGTATAATGCACTTATTCAAAATAAGACATGGGATTTGGTGCCCCGTCCACCTGATGTTAATGTTATTCGGTCTATGTGGGTTTTTGCTCATAAAGAAAATTCGGATGGTGTGTTTCAGAGGCATAAAGCTCGCCTTGTCGGAAATGGAAAAACTCAGCTGGTGGGTATTGATTGTGGCGAAACTTTTAGCTCGGTAGTGAAACCAGCTACAATCCGCACAGTGCTTTCTCTCTCTCTTTCGAATGGCTGGTCAATTCATCAGCTAGATGTAAAGAATGCCTTCCTTCATGGTGACTTAAAGGAAACAATATATATGCATCAACCTTTGGGGTATCGTGATCGTGCTCATCCGGATTATGTGTGTTTGTTACGTAAATCAATTTATGGCCTGAGGCAGTCCCCCCGGACTTGGTCTGAGAAGTTTGCTGATTTTGTTCTGTCTATTGGTTTCATTAGAAGCAAATGTGACACCTCATTATTCGTTTATCGCAACGGTTCTCACATGGCCTATATTCTGGTTTACGTCGATGACATAATTCTCACTGCGTCGTCTGATGATCTCCGTGTCTCGATTATAAAGCTTCTTAGTTCAGAATTTGCTATGAAGGATCTTGGCCCCTTGAGTTCTTTTCTTGGTATATCAGTCACTCGTCATAAGGCTGGCATGTTTCTGTCACAGAAGAATTATGCACAACAGATAATTGAGAGGGCTGGCATGTCCTCTTGTAAATCATCACCTACACCAGTTGATACGAAGGCCAAGGTTAGTGCGTCTGTTGGTTCTGTGTTTGAGAATCCTTCATTGTATCGGAGTCTTGCTGGGGCACTTTAATATCTGACTTTCACACGTCCATATATTTCTTATGCGGTTCAACAAGTATGTCTGCACATGCATGATCCACGGGTTACTCATATGCAAGCTCTTAAAAGAATCATTAGGTACATTCAAGGAACACAGGACTATGGTTTACATCTCTATTCCTCTTCACAGTCCTCTCTTGTTTCATATACTGACGCTGACTGGGGTGGGTGCCCCGACACGAGGCGGTCTACATCTGGGTATTGTGTGTTTTTGGGTGACAACTTGATTTCCTGGTCTTCTAAGCGACAACCGACTCTTTCCAAATCCAGTGCAGAGGCCGAGTATAGGGGTGTAGCTAATGTGGTCTCTGAATCATGTTGGCTCCGAAATCTGTTGTTGGAATTGCATTGTCCAGTTACAAAGGCAACTGTGGTGTATTGCGACAATGTCAGTGCTATTTATTTATCGGGTAATCCAGTACAACACCAACGTACTAAACACATTGAGATGGATATTCACTTTGTTCGGGAAAAAGTTGCACGAGGTGAAGTACGGGTTCTTCATGTGCCATCCAGATATCAAGTAGCAGATATTTTTACAAAAGGTCTTCCGCGTGTTCTTTTTGAAGACTTCAGAGACAGTCTCAGTGTTCGTTTACCTCCCGCTTCGACTGAGGGGGTGTGTTAAAGATATCTATGCGACATCTGTGGAGATATTTCTGGATATGATTTATTGTAATTAGTTAGTCTGTTTCTATGATTAGTTTTGGATATATTTTAGGTTCCCTGATTATAGCCTTGAAGGGTGTGTTGTACATTGTATATATACCAGCAATGTTAATGAAATAGCAGAGGAATTATTTCTTTCACTAGGCTGAACAACAAACTCTTAACCAGTACTATAAAAGTGTATAATGGTAAAAGTTCCTGTAATTATGTCTAGAAAACCTATATTTGTAAACAGAAATGTCTCTCGATATTTGTTTCCTCACATGAAGGATTTCAAAATCTGGTAATTATCTCTGCAAAAACTGAACCAAGACTAAAGTAGCTATGGTAATTAACTGTTATTGTACATAAAACTTCTCTTCTACCCTGGGAGCTGAAGCTGAGACTGGAATGTGTGATATTGAATATGTGAACTTGGTGCAGTCCTGGAAAACTCGAGTTTATTATTAAATTCTTTCAAACAGTGGGGAAGTGCGCTGTTAAATTGTTATGTAAAAGACCAAAGCAAATTAATGGATCTTGGTACAGCAGGAGTGGATTTGATGCATATTTTTTGTTTTTTCATTCATTTTAATTTGCATTAACATTGATCAAGATAACAAGGTTAATATTAATACCCCTACAGGAAGAAAAATTATTATGATTCCCCACCAAACAGAATATTACATAATACCAAATACTTATGCAGCTAGTACACTACTGGTTCAGAAATGTCCACATGGACAACAACTTTCAAGTTCGTCTTGATCGACCAGTACCTTTCTTCAAGCATCTTTTCATCAACTTCTGTTGCAGTACTTCGATATATCTCACAAACCACCAAGGCTTTCCTAGTTTGAGAACAATGTATGCCGATGACAATCCACATATCAGTCCACATCCATATCCCATCACGATTGCTTCCCATGTCAATTCATCACCACCATCTTCTTCATCACCATTTCCGACTTCTTGTGGAGGTGATGCTGTGTTTGCACATTTCTTCGTCAAAGGTGATCCACATAACGCGGAGTTTCCTAGATAAGAATCATTGTTAAATGTGCTGAACTGTCCTTTCTGAGGAATCTCTCCACTAAGATGGTTTCCCGAGAGGTTTAAGACCTCTAGAAATGTCAATGCAGTTAGCTGAGGTGGAATGGCCCCTGTCAGTTGATTTGAAGACAAATCTAAAGATTGGAGTTCTTTCATATTTCCCAGCAATGATGGGATAGGTCCTGTTAGACTATTATGAGATAAGTTGAGCAATGCAAGCCATCTAAGCTCTCCAGTAACCTTTGGAATTTCTCCCTGAAATTTGTTGCACGACAGATCAATGGCTGTGTAAATATGAAGGTTATTTGCCACTTCATACTCTGTTCCCTTCACAATTAATGAGACTGCTGCTTCATAATGGAAAGAAAAAACTGCTGTGAAAAGCTGATAACTATACAAATTATCAGTTGATTTCATATTCTTAAAGTATTGAATTGGCAAATGGCCTGTGAAGTGGTTGTTGGACAGATCCACAATCCGCAACTTGGGGAAGGGATCTTCTATGCTCCTTCCACTTATTGTACCACAGAGTTTATTTGATCGCAAGACAAGGACTTCTAGCTCTCCAAGTGCATAAAGCCATAACGGAAATGTACCACCTATTTTATTATTGCCAATATCAAAAATTTTCAAGTGCTTACAGTTCGCCAAAGATGGGGGCAACAATCCTTCAAACTCATTATCATCCATGTTTAGATATGTCAGCTGACAACTCCTGGAGAAAGTAGTTGGTATTGTTCCTCGAAACTGATTATTAGCAAGATTAATGAAAAGCAATCTATCAGCAAGATTCCCGAAACAGTTTGGAAGTGCACCACTTAATTCATTATTTGACAAATCAAGAATTGAAAGGGAAGTGACATTGCAAATTGTTGTTGGAAGCTCACCTGTCAAGATTGTTGAAACTTTGGTAAAACTGCAATAACCAGATTACTAGCTTAGTTACATATGACAAAAGGAAAAGATCTATAGAGAAAAACTATACCCGTAAAATGGTTCCCACTTAAATTGATGTATTCCAAAGTTGGATGATCGTTATATATCCACAAGTCACTCTGAATATTTCCACGAAGACTATTATCACTTACATCAAAATATATAAGATTTGTGAGATTAGAAACGATCTTTAAAAGCGGTCCAGTCAATTTATTAGAACCGAGATTAAGAAGTACTAGTAGCTTCAGGTTTCCAATGTCAGATGGAATATAGCCACTGAGATTACTGGAATGTAGATCTAAGAACCTGAGGTTAGTCAAGAGTCCCAGTCCAATAGGAATACTTCCTTCAAATAAATTTCTATTGTCTGCGAGGTCAAGACTTGTTAATTTGGAAAGCTTGAATATATTTGACGGAAGCGGACCCTTAAAAAAATTAGAGCGAAGATTGAGGGTGTCAAGCTCAGAAAGCAAACCTATATCATTGGAAATAGAACCTGAAAACTTATTACTCCAAATAACAAGATTTTTTAATTTTGAAAGCTTGAATATATTTGGTGGAAGCGGTCCTTCAAAGGAATTGTTGCCTAAATATAGGTATTCAAGATCACAAAGCAACCTTATGTCATTGGGAATTGAACCTGAAAATTTGTTACCTGACAGGAAGAGACGTTTTAATTTGGAAAGCTGGACTACATCCGGCGGAAATGGCCCCTCAAAAGAATTGCCAACAAGACTGAGCACTTCAAGATTATGCAGATTGGCAAATACTGATTCACGTACTAAATCACCAGTAAACTCGTTATAATTAAGGCTAAGGTGAGTCAGGCTATGAGAATTGGATATAAAATATGGGAATTTCGACGCAAGAGGATTGTAACTGAGGTTGAGGATGCGCAAGAAAGGCATGGGAGAGAAATGGGACCAATTTGGAGCTTGCAATGCATTCTGTGACAGGTTTAAGATGAGCAAGCTCTGAAGATGGCTAACCTGGAACGGAATGGGACCATGGAGAGAATTAAAGCTTAAATCAAGAAATCGAAGCTGTGTTAAATTCTCAATGGCCGGTGGTATGGGACCCGAGAAGAAGTTATCTGCGAGGATGAGATTGTTGAGATTTGGAAATGAAGTGAAACCAAACTCGGACAGCATTCCATCAAGTTGTTTCTCACAAAGGTTAATCTCCGAGACTGAACCTGCAGAGTTACAAGTAATGCCAGTCCAGTTACAAAGATTTTCGAGATTGGTGAGTGACCAAGAGTCGAGAAAAGAAGAAGGGGCTAGGCTATTCTTCCACTTCACAAGAGCTTCTCCCTCTTGTGTTGTTGCAAGAATGGATTCAAGTGATGAGAGAAAGAAAACAAAGAGAAGAAGGTGAGAAGGCTTTGCAGAGTAGGCCATGTTTCTCCTGATCAACTGGGTTATGAATCTGATATTCAAAAAACTTATAAATAATAATTTGATAAAGATATTTTGTTATTTAGTGTGGAAAAATTATATATAATGAAAATAACTAAATATCTAATATCTTTAAATTTTTATTTTATGTGGGTAGTTTACAGAGATGATAAGTTCGGAGGATAGATTTTGAAATATAAGTGTGTGGATACTAATATAATATACTGATTATATATTTTTTGTGAATTTATTAGATGATTTTGATTTCTCATCAATTTGATTATTATATTATATTTATTTACCAACAAAGTAACCAAGGTTTAGTGTTATTTGTACATTTGGAGTTGATTTATATAATTTAATTATAATTTATTTAATTATTATCATAATTCATAATTAGTTTTGATTTATTATTATCTAATTTAATTAATTTATATTAGATATTAAATTTTATTGTCAGGAAAATAATTTATGTCACTCTCAAACTATACTTTCACATCTCTCGATGGTTGAGGTAGTAGTCCTCGGTAGACTTGAAATGAGTCTTGTAGACTTAGAGAGGCATAGAGTTATTCTCTTAATTTTATTCAATTTTTTTAATGAAATTATATATTTTAATATAAATAAAGTAATAAATATTATAAAAATATTGTTTCTGGTTAAATAAAATAAGATGAAAATAATATAATTATATATTAAAATATAGGTTAACATCAACCAAATTATTAGTTTTTAAAATAACAAAATTATGAATGAAAACAATTGTTTATTGAATATTTTTGAACTATTATTTAATGTGGTGTATTTAGGATATTTTGCTATAGTTTTTGGACCATAAATTTTGATATATAAGTGTGTTATTTGGATTATCATATCTTTTATGGATTTATTAGAAGACTTTGACTTTTCATCGATTAAATTATTATTCTGTCTTTATCAATTTTAGTGCCAAGTAAGTTAATTCAATTCTGATTTGGTTATATAATTTATAATTATAATATTTATATATTATCAAAATTTAGGATTAATTTGGATTTCATCCTTAATTTATTATTGATTAATTTGATCTGATTTTTTATTTTTAGTGTCCGTAAATTAATTTATATTACTCTCGAGCTATTATCACATCTTTGAAAGGGTGAGGCAGTGGTCCTAGGAAGACTTGGAATGAGTCCTGAAAGGCTTGGGGAGACCCAGAGCAATCTCTCTTAATTTTTGTGCATTCTCTTAATTCTTTGAAAATACATATTAAGAAATGTTTGAAAATATTGTTGAAAGCATAATAATAATTCAGAACATATGTCGTTAAGACTATTATGAGATAGATTGAGCAATGCAAGCCATTTAAGCTCTCTTTGGAACTTCTCCGTGGAATTTGTTGCACGACAGATCAATAGTTGTGTAAATAGATCGATAGTTTTTAGAGGATAGATTTTAATATATAAATGCGTGGACACACTACTAATACAACACACTAAAATCATGTATTTTTTATAAACTTATTTGATGAATTTGATTTTTCATCAATACGATTATTATACTGTTTTTATCTACAATAAAGCAACTACATTTTAGTGTTAGGGGAATTTGTTCGATTTGGATTTGATTTATGCAACTTTTAATATGATTTTAATTGTTATCATAATTCAGGAATAATTTTGATTTATATATTTTTAATCGATTACTATAAACTAGTTTAATTTAATTTAATTTATTTGATTATTAAATTTTATTATCAAACATTAATTTATGTCTCTCTCAAGCTACTTTCACATCTCTTAAAGGTTGAGGCGGTGGTCCTCTGCGGACTTGGAATGAGTCCTCGAAGACTCGGAGAGACGTAGGCTATCCCTCTTAGTTTTATTCAATTTTTTAAACAAAATTATATCTTTTACTATAATTAATGTAATAAATATCATAAAAAAATTGTTTCTAGATGCATAAAATATAACAAAAATAATATAATTATATACTAAAAGGCCACACTAATATAATTATATACTAAAACAACCAACCATGTTAATTGCATTAATGTAATATACATAGGATATAATAAGGGAATTGTTATATCCATATCAATTTTTTAATTTCCAGAACAATTTGGAAAAGTTTGTATTGAAGTTGTATGATTTATGTAGCTACAAGGACAAGGAAGTGGGAATTGAATTTGCTCCAGAAATAAAAATGTTTGCTCTGAAAATAACATTTTCCTATAATAATCAATACAAATATCGCAAATCCACAATCTCCAAGAAGAGGAGGCGGATACGAGAAACTTAAATGAGTATAATGCTATTTTTGTGTTTTTATAAAAATATTTAAATGTACAAATAAATATTATTAGTAATTAAAATTATTTATAACTTTTCAAAATATTATAATTTAATTTAATCTATATCACCATAATATTTTTCAATTAAATCTCAAGGGGATCATGAACCCATACTATACTGCACTCGTCTATTTATTAGCATTTTGCCTGCCGTGTACGTGAAATCATAACTTTATTAGTAATTGATAAGAAAAAATTAATTGATCGTTGATTTTTGAGCTTGTGGGAAAAATAGTGTGCAGTTAGCTGTCGGATGATAAATTTTGATGTCTAAGTGTGTGAATAGCAATGCATAACCAAATATTTTTTGGGCCAATTGTGAGCCAATGGGGGCTCAGAAGACTTAACGTTAGTTATCTCATAAGCTCAACTTAAAAATATCTGTTTGACTAATTTTGACTTATTAATAATTTATGAGTTATTAAAAATATAATAATAATAATAATAATAAAAGTGATGATTTATCAGTAATTTGTGATTTAGAAGTAATTACTAGTTATAGGAGCCGGTTAGTTTAAAAAAAGTTCTCTAAAAAAAATAAGTAGAAATGACAAATAAATTAATAATTATAAATTATTAAAATGTCTGGAAAAGAAATAGATATTATAAAGAAAAGCTAGCATTTTCTACTTCCATTTCGTTCTCAGTACTTTTTAAAAGCACCTTTTACTTTTTTACACAAACGAGTCAAGAGAAGTAAATTCCAGCTTCTCGTAAACAAACAGGCACATAAAATAAAAGTTTAGAGTATATTATAATGAAAAATTAATGTTATTTACGAAAGTTAATAATCGAATATTCATTGTTGAGATGATAAAATAAATTTTTATATTTGAATGTCAAATATTTTTTTTAATATAATTCATAAATATATTACCTAGTTTGAATTTAGATATATGACTTTTTGAATTGTATTTCCTTTTTCATTTCTATACAGTTTTCTTTTTGGATGCCCCATTATTTCTAAACATTTTAAAAATAATAATTTTAATAATATAATACACTTTTATACCCATTGCTTTCTTCTTATCTATATGCAATAATAATATAAACGTTATTACACATGTTACTTTCCTCCACTATTTCAAATGTATTATTAAATATAAATAGGTCACATTATTTTACCACGTCTTCATTTAACTTTACTCATCTTTTATACTTGGAAGGAGTAACAACTTAGAGCAAGTCCAACAATTTCCATATATGTCGTCCTAAGTTGTTATTTAAGGCATTTGATGTAAAAAATTGATCCAACAATGTCCTAGTGATGCCTTATATCACTGGGACAACCTTCTCAAGTCCTATTTTTGAGGTACATCTTTCCTTACCCTGTCCATATTTTGTTATTAATTCTTATCAACACTCCTTTTCTCTCTCTAATAATAAAATATTAAACATCGTGTGAGAATAAGGGGTCATTTGGCAAATCTGAATTGAATGATTAATATACCTGAATGATCTTAACGGATGAATCATCTGAATTCTGAATGAATAATATTGTTTGATGAATAATATTTGAAATATCTGAATAATATATTATAAATATGATAAATTGTTTTAGTGAACTTTTTTATCACTAAAACAATATATATCACTTGAATAAAATATATATCACTTGATTTTTAATAAGATGAAAACTTATTTAGACATATAAAAAAAATTCACATATTATTATTCAAAATAATTATAAAGTTAAAAATTATATCGATTATTATTATATTATTTTTAATTTTTTGAAAGAGTTATTATTTTCAGTTGATACGAACAAAACTTGGGATAAAATCAACATATATATAAAATATAGTAAACAAATAAAATATATTTTTATAAGATTGAAGTTGACATACAGTATTATAAGCTAATAAGGATGGCGCTGAATGATTCTTTCACCCACTTTAGACTGATCCGCTCAGCTGTATATGAACAATTCAGAATATAAAATATGATCGTCAAACAATCTAAACTCGCATTAATCGGTAAGCTTATAAAATATGGTCGCCAAACAATCTGAACTCGCATTAATCAGTAAGCTGGAATCCGTTCAGCAATGTTAAGCTCAAAACAAATGAGCCTTAAGACTCATTGTTGAAGTCCAAGTTAGTAAAATATGTCCCAAATCACTAGGACATAATATTTTATATTATATTTAGAGCATGAACTAGAACACTTTTGGACTTGCTCTTAAATAGTTAACTATCACATTCATTTGATAACAAAAAATCGATGACTTTATGGTACATCATATTCTCTCTTACTCAAAATAAAAGTCTTTTGATTTTTACATGTAATTTCACGTATAAAAAAAACATGCATCTATATATTATTTTTCAAATTTTTTTTTCTAAATAAAAATATAGATGTTATATTTTTATGTATAAAAAATTAAAAATATTATGTTAAAATATTTTTTTTATACTTCAAATTACATATAAAAAATTTAAAGAACTCTTATTATGACATGGAGTATACTTCTAAATATCATTCGCGTGGAACATGCCGAGTACGAGTTCCAAAAAGGAAAATCACAATCAGTCCAGCCCGACACGATCTGTTTATGACTGTGAGCCCGTTTGTCGTAGCTTAGAGCTGCGGTTTAAAATTATTCTGATGGCTTTAATAAGTCAGAAGCCGGCTTAAACTTAAAAACTAATAAATCAGAAGCTGACTTAAAGCCTGAAATTAGTTTGAGGTATTTTTCCAGTAACTTAATTTTTTTGAACTTTTTTTTATATAAAAATTATCCATAAATCATAACCTACTCATAAAACACTTTAATTTTTATTTTTATATTTTTAATGACCCATAAATCGTTGATAAGTCAAAATTATCCAAACAGACATTTTAAAACTCTCAGCTTATTAGATAAGTCACGTTAAATCATAAATCACGTTAATTTATGAGTTACAAGTTCAGCCAAACGGGCTCTGTATTGTTTTGTTCAAATATTAAAATATCATTTTGTTTATACGTGTACAACCAACCAATGCTTGGCAACCATACTCCATACAACTTAAACAAGCCAAATAGTTCGATGTACAACTTATTTTACGACATCAATGCATATATCAAGTGTTAACATAAATTTAATCCACCAGAACCAATAACACAACTTATTCCTCAATTTAATTTCACAATAAGCTTCCCATTCAGAACTATAATTACTTGCTAGATTATATACAAGTATACCCAGAATCCCCCATAATATAATCAGCAAATGTGAAAATTTATGTTAATTAAAAACATAAAGGAACAAAATTATACCTGAAGACTTGCACGAGAGGACCTCAAAATCGTCCTTTTCTTGTTATCCATCTCCTTGCTAGCCGCTACTGCCGCATCAGTTTTTTTCATCTACTAATCGAAGAGTTCGAACCAGAAAAAATGAAAAAAAATACAGGAGATTACATACACACACATCAAAATCCAAAACCCACACAAATAACTAATCAACAAATAGGAAAAATAGGAAATCAACAAATCAAAACATGAACATGAAAACCCGTATAAAAACATACATAAACCTAATTGTAAAAACATCAAAATCGAACTCACATAACTTATAAAACATGAAAGTCGACCAATCGAACCCCAAAAATCAACATCATACCAGAGAAAAGCGGAGTAAAACCCTAATTATAACTAATTTGATAACTAAATCGATGAATCTCTAACGCGTATAGGTAGTTTTAGACAAGTTTCTTTTAAAGTAGGGATTTTTAATATTTCATTAAAGGCTAAATAAATATTTTATCATATTTGACTAAAAATTCACACATAAAAGAACACTAAATTTTTTTAAACAATTTTAATCAATATTAACATGTTAAAATAACATTCATACAGTTTGGATCGTCCAAACTAAATTTTTAAAATTAGTTTCATAATTCTAATAAATATACCATTAAAGACTAAGTAATTTGACATCATTTTACTATAAAATTCATACACCAAATTAAAGACTAATTTTTTTAAAAAAAATAATCAATATTATCACGTTATAATAGCATCTGTATGGTTGAATCATCTAAAATAATTTTCTAAGAAATAGTTTCATGTTTCAGGTAAGTATTCGATTAAAGGCTAAGTAATTTGACTACAAATCCACACACCAAATAAAAGTTATTATATAAAAAAACAATCAATATTGTCATGTTACAATAACATCCGTACGGTTGGATTGTCCAAAATGGTTTTTAAAAAAATAGTTTCATGTTTCGGTTAAGTATTCGATTAAAGGCCAAGTAGCATTTAACTACAAAATCCACACACTAAATAAAAAGCAATTTTTTAAATATTTTTTTTAATCAATTAACATGTCATAATAACATCCGTACGATTGGATCATCCAAATGATTTTAAAAAAAATAATTTCATGTTTAATGTAAGCATTTCATTAAAGGTTAAGTAATTTGACTGCATTTGACTACAAAATCCACACACCAAATAAAAGGCTATATTTTTTCTTTAAAAAAAATAATCAATATTATCATGTTAGAATAACACCCGTACGGTTGGATCGTCCGAAATGATTTAAAAAAAATAGTTTCATGTTTTGGGTAAGTATTCAATTAAAGGCTAAGTTATTTGACCGCAAAATCCACACACCAAATAAAAGACATATTTTCTTAAAATTTATTTTAACCAATATTAACACGTTGCAATAACATTTGTACGGTTGGATCGTCCAATTTTTTTTTAAGAAAAAGTTTTATGTTTCGAGTAAAGATTTCACTAAAGACTAAGTAATTTAATTGCATTTGACTACAAAATGCACATACCAAATAAAAGGTTAATTTTTTTTTTTAAATTTTGTAATCAATATTATCACATTACAATTATAGAATATAGTTGGATCGTCGAAAATAAATGATTAAAAAATATTTTTATGTTTCAGGTTGGTATTCGATCAAAGGCTAAGTAAATTGACCGCATTTGACTACAAAATCCACATGCCAAATAAAAGTTGATTTTTTAAAACAATTTTAAATACAAAATTTGTAGTTAAGAATGTAATATAAAATTTCTAGTCAAGGATGAACCAATTAACAATTATGTTACATATATAAATTCAAGAGAATTACTTAATATTTACAATACATATATCAAAATCCATTATATTATTAGCTTTTTTCTACAACTCAAATCAATTTAATCAACTAAAGCTCATTGGGCTTTAGCATTACACACATTTCAACTAAGAGACTGGCATTGTATCCGTGTATGTGCTCATCTGGTGTATATCAATTGCCAATGTAAAACTAATAACTACTAACGGAACTGTTAGTATTTATAAACGGAATATCAACGAACGTAGTAACAGATGCTTTCGTTGCTAGTCTGTTGCTCATTCTTTGGGCTGTTGTTATTATTCCATTATGTGGCTATATTTCCTAACAGAACATCTCGTTGGTAAATAAGCGTGGGTATTTCGTTGCGAATTGATTGGCAGAACATTGACCAGTCAAATTGTTACAAATTCGTTGGAAATTACCGACGGACTAATTTCCCTTAGCAATTTCTATTGGTAAAAACGCTTTCTCTTGTAGTGCAACTAAATTAATCAAGTTCCACACATCTGTCAAAATTATTCCGGTTCGTAAGAAGTTTAAAACTTAGCGGCAATATACATGCACGCATAACAGTTGTGAGTGTAATTATATTCTTATGCAATACTCAACCTATACATTTGTAAAAATTGTAAAACATATATAAATAAAATAATTTAAACACATATGCAACAAAGAAATTCACAAATACTTTTACAGCATAACATGATTATATTTTTAATAAGACGGAATAAAATGAATTACTTTTACACAATACTAAATACAAATGCTAAATTATACTTAAAGACAGGACATACATATAAAATGTAACATGTAAGCATTTTAGGAAAAATAATTTGAGACTAACATTTTTCACACAAAAATTTAGGCCCTGTTTGTTTGACAGAAGCCGAAGATGCTTCTGGCTTCTGCTTTTTTTCCAAACACTTTATTAACTAATTTACTTCTCACTTCTACTCCACTTCTCTAGTTTAAGCAAGAAGTCACTTCTTTTAAGTTTGTCCAAACGGCCCCTTAGATGCTCCAGAGAATCTCATAAGTTTTACCTTAAAGGTTAAGGTTGCACAGGATGAAGCGGACAAAGGAGATGATCAACTACAGTATATCACGTATAACAGAATGGAAATCACCCAGCTAGGCTCTTTTTACCCCACCTAAACTTCTTCCATGTTTTACACGACTCATCGAACCCATAACAATAATATTTATAATATTGTTAAGATAGATTTTATTAAGAGTTAAATAGCTAATTTATCACTAACCTCGCCGGAAATTTGCAACTGAATCATGTTGTTGAAAAATTTTCAGATGCATCATCAAATAATTAAAAACTTTCAAAAGCATCACTCTCTGTCAGTTCCATTAATTACTTAACGGAAATTTCAAAAATATTTTTTAAAAATATGAAAAAAAATGCGAATAAATCTTAAAAAATTCAGAATAAGCAGAAAAAACAAAAAAAATCTTAATAAATTCAAAAAAAAAGGAAAAAATTGGGAAAAAATTCAAACATCTGAAAAGAATTTGAAAAAATTTGGAAAAAATTAGGTGGCAAGTTCTTTTTTCCCCAGATTTTAGAAAATTTGAAAAGAACAAAAAAAAGCTTGCCACTTTTGGTTTCCCAATTTTTTTGATTTTTTTCACATTTTTCAAAAGCTATTTAACCCCTTATCTTAATTAGAAGATAACAACAAATTTCAAAATATTGACCGGAAATTATTCACTGACGGCAAAACTAGTTGAACCACAGTAGAAGTATATATCTAACTCAAACAAAGTACTCAAAATCGCTTTTAAGATAAAAACAAATAAATAAATAAACTTTATCTTATCTTTAAAATAAAAATATAAAATAATTAAAACTGCTAATATGTGAGATATGACATTGTTCTCCTCTTATTTAAATTTTGTCCTCAAAATTCATTGAATATGACTAATTATCTAAATAACAATAATATCTTGAAATACACCATGGTACAATGTCCTAATAAATATTTGGAAATCTCAAGAAACGAAACAAAATTGATAAAATATTAGACATGTTTCACTATCTATAAATAACAAAAAAATATTTTAACAACTAAAATCATCTGACTAAGCACCGCCTCATATTTTTCTTATTATTATTATATAAGACAATTAATACGAGTGCAAGATGAGTTGGTCATATATCTTAGTAACTCTCATAAAAAATAAATTGAAGTAATCATTGCACTAGTATCAAAATATAGCAAGATTTTTTTTATATATAACTAATAAAAACTACATCGTAGAAATAAATATTTATTATAATCATAACTCACCTATTTTCGTCTAGTCAAGCAATAATTCTCAATTTTTGTATATACAAAGTCTCTAATCATTTTTGTAAAAACAAATCTATAAATATTTGGCATAAAAATATACTTAAGTAGAGGTATTACATTATTAGATCAGGTTGTATGTATTATTTGTTGGATATTTTAGTTAGGGTCGTAAACATCAAGTATATAGTCATCATGCATTTTTTTAAACATATCAGCCCGTCACGTTAGTTTCCGGTTAGTATTGTTAAGTGACTTGACGGCCATTACTCAATTGCAAGTTCTTAATAATTTATTTGTTGATTGCAAGATTTTTGATTTCGATTATCTAATTATAAGTTGAGCGGAGTTCAACACTGAATTACCAATTATTCGTAAAAAGCCCCGACTTGAAAGGAATTTTGACAGTAGGGCTGTTGACATCGTAAATATAAAGGATTCCTTTCACTTCATGCTCTCTTCGTTTCAATGTTAACAAGACAGATGCTTGATAATCATGATTCACTGTTATGTCGTTGTAAAAAATGGGAATCGAGCTTAATCGGTGAAGTCCCAGAATAAGGATTAATTGTAGATTAATTGCATTGATCGGTGATTAATCGGACATTAATTAAAATAATCGGATATTTAATCAGTTTGGCGAGCTAGGAAACATGGATTAATCGGTGATTAATCACCGACTTTTAGAACAGAGGTTTACCAGTTAACATGTTAAATGAAAGATCAAGGTTAATCATGTTATAGCAATTAGATATCAATTCTGGAAATTTTGATGCCAGCTTATTACCACTAAGACCGCGACCAACCAGTATAGGCATGGGGGAAAAATTGGACAAGCTCGGAGCTTTCAAGTGATTAAATGAGAGGCCTAAGACGACCGACCTCTGAAGATGGCTAACCTGGTATGGAATGGTACCATTGAGATTACTATAGCTAAAGTCGAGGTACTGAACATCTGTTAAATTTCCAATTTCGGGTGGTATTGGACCAGTGAAGTTGTTATGTGTAATGATGAGATTGGTGAGATTTGAAAACGAAAAGAAACTGAAATTACACACCTAGAGGGGGGTGAATAGGTGTTATGGCTAATATGACCGATTTTTAATTGTTACCGAATAGTTAAACTGTCACAGACAGCTTGCTGTTAATTTCAGAGTAAACAGTCAGCTAGCTAACAATGCAGATGCAATGCAAAACAGATATAATCAGTAAGCTAGCAACACAGAGAATTTTAGCCAGGTTCGACCCCTAACCCTAATGGTCTACGTCCTGGTCCCCTACCAACTGGTAAGAGATTATATTATTAATCAAATAATGTTAACGATTACAATGATTCAATAATATAACTCCCTTTATCCCTTGTTCCTGTTATCAGCTTGCTGAAACCCCTGAACCACGAACCAAAAGCTCTCCAAGACCTATACTTCCCAAGTATACTCTTCTAGCTAACTAGTCCCCTTGTTCCCTTGTTTCACAAGCTCGATACACAGCAACAAACCTTTACACTTTGAACAATACAATGTATGAGTGTAATACAACCGAAACTATGAACTCAATATAGATATATAATCAAATATAAGTACTAGAGCTCAAGTGAAGATTTTGCAATGAAAGTGTGTTGTATTTCAGAAGCTTGAAGTGTGTTCTCCTTCTCTACCAAAACGGAAACCACACTCAAGTTTATATACCATCATTCCAAACGGTCATAACTCAACAAACTATCCAACGTTCTTGGCCCAACAACCTCACGTTTAATTTGCTTGAATAATGAACGTTTGAACAATGTATTTTTACTGAGTAAAAGCATAAAGACGTTTGAAACAACTCAGTAAACGTTTGTTTATAAAACAAAACAGTTTGAATAGAAGTAGGAGTCTAAAAGGATAAACAAGGTTTGAAATCAACTCCTATATTTTAGGAAAACGATTTTGAATAAAACTCTTTGATAAAAGATGAGCTCTAATATTTATATACTGTATATATATGTATTAGAGTCCTCACAAAACGTTCCCTAATAAATCTCCTTGAAAATAGGACTTGATCTTTATCCGATAAGCATCCTGTCAGTACACTGTGAGCTTGCTGATAGTCTGTCAATATTCCTGTAAGCTTGCTGACAGAACAATGATAACTTCAAAAGACATTAGCTGTTAGCACAGTTATAATCTCGTTCTCAGCTAGCTACCAGAGTACAGTTTTATGTTATCAAGTTGCTGTTAGTGTGATCATCAAAATCTCGAGAGTATCAATCTCCCCCTTTTTGATGATTACACTATATTTAGGAAAAGTAATAATACTCCCCCTGAATATAGCAATCTTATAACATTAAACTATACAACAAATATAACATTCACAACACAACATTCACAACACAAACCAAGTTCCTAAATTTTCTCCCCCTTAATCATCAAAAGGGTAGAAAATCAAGCATCGTCATCGAGATCACAACAATTATCCAAATCAGCACATAATGGTCATAATAACTGAGAGTAAGCTGATAGTACCCGGACCAAGCTTATTAGCTTGCTGACTGCACATCACACATGCCCAATTCCCTTCTCAGCATGACATATCGTTCTTCAGGAAGAGGTTTTGTGAAGATGTCAGCTAGCTGATCTGCTGTAGCCACAAAAATCAGCTTGACAGCACCCTTTGCAACATTGTCTCTCAGAAAATGATGTCGAACATCAATATGCTTTGTCCTGGAATGATTGACTGGATTTTCTGAAATGTTGATTGTACTTGTGTTGTCACAAAAGATAGGAGTTTGCTTGCATTTGATTCCAAAATCCTTCAATTGTTGTCTCATCCATAGCATTTGAGAGCAACAGCTACCAGCTGCTAAATACTCCCCCTCAGCCGTAGATAGAGCAACTGAAGTTTGCTTCTTGCTTAACCAAGAAACTAAGCTTTGACCCAAAAATGCACAAACACCACTTGTACTCTTTCTATCAGTTTGACTACCTGCATAATCTGCATCACTATACCCAACAAGATCAAAAGCATTTGTGATAGGATAGAATAAGCCCAAAGTAATGGTTCCACTTAAATATTTGAATATTCTTTTAACAGCTTGTAAGTGAGAATCCTTTGGTTTTGCTTGAAATCTAGCACAAACACAAACACTATACATAATATCAGGTCTAGAGGCTGTAAGATAAAGTAAACTACCAATCATACCTCTATACATTCGAATATCAACATCTTTACCATTTTCATCTGCTGTCAGCTTGCTGACAACGCTCATCGGTGTTGATTTCGCCTTGATATTCTCATATCCAAATCTTTTGAGTAGATTCTTGATATACTTGGATTGATGCACATAAATTCCTTCTGGAGTTTGCTTGATTTGGAGCCCCAAGAAATAATTGAGCTCTCCCATCATGCTCATGTCAAACTCACTATGCATGCACTTTGAAAACCACTTACACAAAGAATCATTAGTAGATCCAAATATAATATCATCCACATATATTTGAACAACTAATATATCTTGGCCTTTCATAATGGTAAACAAAGTAGGATCAATTTTACCTCTAATAAAACCATTTTTGATCAAAAATTCACTTAACCTTTCATACCATGACCGAGGTGCTTGCCTTAATCCATAAAGTGCCTTCTTGAGCTTGTAGACACGGTTTGGATATTTTTCATCCTCGAATCCTGGTGGTTGCTTGACATAGACTTCTTCCTTTAGATATCCATTTAAGAATGCACTTTTGACGTCCATTTGATGTAGCTTGAACTTCTTGTAGCATGCAAATGACAATAGCATCCTAATAGATTCCAATCTTGCAACCGGAGCATATGTTTGATCAAAATCAATCCCTTCTTGTTGATTGTATCCTTGTGCAACAAGTCTAGCTTTATTCCGAGTGATAGTACCAAATTCATCAACTTTATTTTTGAACACCCATTTGGTTCCAACAATTGAAGCATCCTCTGGTGGATCTACAAGTTCCCAAACATCACATCTTTCGAATTGGTTGAGTTCTTCTTGCATTGCCATGATCCAATTTTCATCTTGTAAAGCTTCTTGAACATTCTTTGGTTCCTCTTGAGCTATGAAGGCGGCATAAGCACAAATGTTGGCTTGAGCTTTCCTTGTCCTGATTCCAGCTGATTTATCTCCAATGATCAACTGAGGTGGATGATTCTTCACTGTTCTAGTTGACTTTGGTAGATTATGTTGAGCTATGACCTCTTCATTCCTTGTAGTCTGCCTAGGAGGAGTCTGATCAACAACATTTTGGCTTGCTGATGAAGTTTGACCTCTGGATTCTCCCAAAGTAAGCTTTGACATCTTATCCAATGTTTCCTCAAGAGATGGAGTGGATTCAGTAGCTTTATTGCCTTCTGAAGTTGTGGCAGTTGACTTGTCAGCCTGCTGATTTCCAGTTTCCTTCACTGTCAGCTTGCTGCTAGTACCTGTACCTGCACATTCTTCCTCATCCCTTGCAAGATCATCAGTAGACTCTTGAAATGAAACATCAATAGACTCTTCAACAGTATGTTTAGCAAGATTATACACTCTATAAGCACGACTTGTTAAAGAATAACCCAAGAATATAGCTTCATAAGATTTAGAGTCGAATTTACCATCCTTATCAATGGTTTTGAGTACGAAGCACTTAGATCCAAAGACTTTGAAGTAGCTAATGTTAGGCTTCTTTTTCCTTAGCAATTCATACGGAGTCTTGTTGAGAATTGGCCTGATAAGCACTCTGTTAAGAACATAGCTTGCTGTGTTGACAGCTTCTGCCCAAAAGCTTCTTGGCAGCTTGCTCTCCTGCAGCAATGTCCTAGCTGTTTCTTGTAAGGACCTGTTCTTACGCTCTACAACTCCATTTTGCTGAGGTGTACGAGGTGCTGAGAACTCATGTGAGATTCCTCTTTCTTCACAATAAGTAATGAAGTCTTTTTGGAATTCCCCACCATGATCACTTCGAATACCTACAAGTCTTGTATCTAGTTTGTTCTCAAGCAACTTGATTAGTTTCTCAAATTCACTAAAAGCACAATCTTTAGTACGCAAGAATAATACCCAAGTGAATCTAGAATAATCATCAACAACAACAAAGGCATATTGTTTACCTCCAATACTCTTATAAGCTTCGGGACCAAAAAGATCCAAGTGTAGAAGCTCTAAAGGTTTAGAAGTAGATACCATTTTCTTTGCCTTATGTGGAGTCCTTGTTTGCTTTCCCAATTGACAAGCAGAACATGTCTCCATCTTGACATACTTAAGCTTTGGTAATCCTCGAACAAGCTTCTTTGCTGACAGCTTGCTGAGATGATCCATATGAGCATGTCCAAGCCTTCTATGCCAAATTTCTGGATTATTATCCACAGCTGCTAAACAAACACCTGCCTCCTGTTCTTCAAAGTTCAAAACATATATATTTCCTTCTCGTTTTGCAACTAGAGGAGTTTTGTTAGCACCGACAAGTATAGTACATTCATCCTTACCAAAGTTAACAATATGACCATCATCAAATAACTGACTTATACTAAGCAAGTTATAAGTAAGACCTTTGACATATTGTACCTTGTTAATAGAAATGATACTATTACCTATAGTTCCTTTGCCAAGAATAGGAAGAGTTTTGCTATCACCAATTGTGACACGTCCACCCTTCTTCATCTTCAAGCTTAGAAACTGAGATTTGTCTCCACTCATGTGCCTAGTGCATCCACTATCCAATATCCATTGATTTGGCTTTACTTTAGACACGAGACAAACCTACAAAACAAACACAAACAACTCAACGTTTTGGTACCCAAATTTTGTTGGGTCCAACAGTGTTAGTTGATAAAACATATAGAACATTAAGATCAGATTTCTTGATCCACATTTGGATCACTTTAGAACTCTTCTTCCATGTTCTGCTGGTCTTATCAGCATTCTGTCTTGGAGCTGTCTTCTGTCTGTTTCTGTTGTCAGCATACTGACTGTGAGCTGACTTCCTGTTCCAGCTTGCTGATTGAGAATTCTTCATTGGACAGTTATTAGCAAGATGGCCCTTCTTTCCACACTTGTGACAAGTCACCCAAGGCATGGCATAATTGTATGGAATGCCATTTTTCCCTTCATATCTCATTGATGATGTGGATGTAGAAGCTGCACCAATGCCTCCTTTGTCATGAGAACCTTTAGCTTGTTTCATCATAGATTTGAGACTTTCTTCTCCCTGAACAAACTTTCCCATGGCTTTCTGAAGATTTTTAACTTCTTGCTCCAATGACTTGATCTTTTCAGCTTGAATAGAGATTTCGGCTAAGCTTTGGGATTTGCTTAACTCGAATGCCTCCAAGCTTGCATCCTTAGCTTTAAGATCTGCTCTCAGCGAGCTGAGTTCCTTCATGAGTGTATCATTCCTTCTTTGGATTTGGATGTTGTTCCCTTCAAGTTGTGAGATCTGTTCCTTGAGGGTAGCAATGATTCCACTACTAGCTTTGGCACTCTTTTCATTCAAGAAATCACCTATGACTTTCTTCAAATGAACATTTTCTTTCTCGAGCTCATAATTCTCATTCTTTAGATCAACGAGTTCCATTATTGATAAACAACTCTTATCCTGCATGGTTAGTTCACAAGTAGTTGTATCAATAGTATGTAATTCAGAATTAATAGAGTTTACCTCACTATTAGTGTCCGTATCTGAATCAGTTGTATCAATTGAGCCATCGAGACCAACAAGAGCCAAATTCACCATCTCATCACTAGAATCATCAGAAGCTGACTCATCTTCATCATCACTCCAAGTTAGAAGTGCCTTGGATTTCTTTTTGTTCTTAAAATCAGCTTGCTGTCTAGGCGGCTTTGACTTGTTCTTTAGCTTGTAGCAATCCCTTTTGAAATGCCCTTTCTTGCCACATTCAAAACATGCATCATCCTTTGAATCTTTCTTTGCACCAAACGCTTTCCCCTTTTCTCGCTTCATTTTGTTTTTCTTTTCAATCATTCTCTTAATTTTTCTGGACATAAGAGCTAGATCCTCATCTGATTCTGTTTCCTCATCTGTTTCCAGCTTGCTGACAGAGGAGTGCAGTGCAAGATTCTTCATTTTCTCTGTTGGCAGCTTGCTGCTTTCTGAGCTGTTAGCTTCAATCTTAGCTTCAAATTGTTCCAACTCAGCAAATATAGCCAGGTGATCCATAGTATCAATGTTGAGAGCTGACTCCAATGCTGTGACTTTGGCACCATATTCGAATGGAACAGCATTTAGAATATTCATGTTGATTTCCGATTGAGGAATCTTTTTCCCAAGTCTTTCAAGACTGTTGAGAGTGACTTGGAATCTGGCTTGGCTTTCTCGAATGGATTCTCCCTTCTTGATAGCAAAGCTTCCAAATTCTTTCATAAGCTTCCCGAGCTTGACTTTCTTTAACGCCTTTGAGCCTTCGTGATATGTCTCCAATGCATCCCAAATTTCTTTTGCAGATTTGAGAGAAGAGACCTTGTCATATTCAGCTTGATTCAACCCATTGATTAATGTACTCCTTGCTTTTCCATTGGCAGCAACCTTTGATAGCTCGTCCGTTGTGAGAACATCAACGTCTTTGACTTTGCCATCGCTATCACGATATTCATAAGGACCTCTTTGCACCACTCTTTGCATTAGGGGATCTCTGGATAGATGAGCCTCCATTTGGCCTTTCCACCAATTGTAGTTGTCAGAACCCGTGAGGAGAGGAGCTCTGAAATCGGACTTTCCCTGAAAGTTATCAGCCATATCGATCGATACTATTCCTGTTACAGAAGTATTAGTACAAACACAGCTCTGATACCAATTGAAATTACACACCTAGAGGGGGGGTGAATAGGTGTTATGGCTAATATGACCGATTTTTAATTGTTACCGAATAGTTAAACTGTCACAGACAGCTTGCTGTTAATTTCAGAGTAAACAGTCAGCTAGCTAACAATGCAGATGCAATGCAAAACAGATATAATCAGTAAGCTAGCAACACAGAGAATTTTAGCCAGGTTCGACCCCTAACCCTAATGGTCTACGTCCTGGTCCCCTACCAACTGGTAAGAGATTATATTATTAATCAAATAATGTTAACGATTACAATGATTCAATAATATAACTCCCTTTATCCCTTGTTCCTGTTATCAGCTTGCTGAAACCCCTGAACCACGAACCAAAAGCTCTCCAAGACCTATACTTCCCAAGTATACTCTTCTAGCTAACTAGTCCCCTTGTTCCCTTGTTTCACAAGCTCGATACACAGCAACAAACCTTTACACTTTGAACAATACAATGTATGAGTGTAATACAACCGAAACTATGAACTCAATATAGATATATAATCAAATATAAGTACTAGAGCTCAAGTGAAGATTTTGCAATGAAAGTGTGTTGTATTTCAGAAGCTTGAAGTGTGTTCTCCTTCTCTACCAAAACGGAAACCACACTCAAGTTTATATACCATCATTCCAAACGGTCATAACTCAACAAACTATCCAACGTTCTTGGCCCAACAACCTCACGTTTAATTTGCTTGAATAATGAACGTTTGAACAATGTATTTTTACTGAGTAAAAGCATAAAGACGTTTGAAACAACTCAGTAAACGTTTGTTTATAAAACAAAACAGTTTGAATAGAAGTAGGAGTCTAAAAGGATAAACAAGGTTTGAAATCAACTCCTATATTTTAGGAAAACGATTTTGAATAAAACTCTTTGATAAAAGATGAGCTCTAATATTTATATACTGTATATATATGTATTAGAGTCCTCACAAAACGTTCCCTAATAAATCTCCTTGAAAATAGGACTTGATCTTTATCCGATAAGCATCCTGTCAGTACACTGTGAGCTTGCTGATAGTCTGTCAATATTCCTGTAAGCTTGCTGACAGAACAATGATAACTTCAAAAGACATTAGCTGTTAGCACAGTTATAATCTCGTTCTCAGCTAGCTACCAGAGTACAGTTTTATGTTATCAAGTTGCTGTTAGTGTGATCATCAAAATCTCGAGAGTATCAGAAACCGAGGTTAGCAAGTGTTCCTGTGAGTTCTTGAAGATTAATCTTACTGACTGAACCTGCAGAGTTGCATACAATGCCAGTCCACTTAATTACAAAGATAAGTGAGATTAATTAGTGACCAAGAACCAAGAAACAAATTCAGGGGTAGGCTGTTAATTGATAAGATGGTTCCATATTCCCCAGCACTGATGGGATAGGTGATCCTTATTCTGTGCCTTTAACGCTTAATGGAAAATATGCTTGGTAAAAGTACTCGAAACAGTTAAGCAGAGAAGGTAGGGTGAGATATATTTCGTAAGGTAGTGATTTTTGATACTTAGCTTGGAAGTACTCTGTCAAACAGTTACATTGATAAATCAAAAAATTTGATGGATTTTGCAGCTCAAAGTATTGCAAGAAGTTTACCCTGTTGTCAATAGTATGAGATTTGCATCATTTCATGTTTTTTCAGTAATATATAGGAGTATATTATATGGAAGTGAGATTAACTACCTGCAAAATGATTTCGGCACTGTTTGGCATTACTTTCGAAGACAACAACAGCAGTTTTTTACCGAAAAACATGTGAAAATTTGTTCTATAAATCTACAAACAGTTTTTCTCCTCCCATATTATTACGGAAAACTGTTTTTTTAGCTTTTGTGGGAAACTGTCATATCTGATTTCTAAAAAAAATAAATTATCAGCATTTTTTTGTATAACACTTTTTTTATCAGCATTTTTTCGTACAAAATAACAATTTTTAACGACATTCTTAAAAAAACTTTTTGTATTTCATGTATAATTTTTTTAAAATATAATATAGATTTCACTTGCATAGATTTCTTCGACTACTACAATAGTCAAACCACAACCAATAATGGATATTATTGTTTAAATTTTAATAATTGTTATGGATATACAAAATCTAATAGATATTCTCAACCGCAAAATTCATTACATATATATACACACATACATAACTAATGCAACTATTCACAATGATAATTAATATCATTATGAAAACTATTACTTGGATGATCCTGCTAGAGTTTATAATGATCGGATGTGCTCGTCGTGACGAGATTGCAAAGACTCCATCACCATGCTTTATAGCTTGTATGAAAATGTGTACGCACAATGGAGGAGTTGATCCTTATTGTTTCACTATATATATGAGCAACTGTAAAGGCACCATAGCTGCATCAGACGATGCGCATGTGTGGCCTTCGTCTTGTGCTAAATCTACGTGTTCCAAACTTATCGATTCTGAAGAGTAAGTTAAATCAAGATACTGAAGCTGTGTTAAATTCTCAATGGCTGATGGTATCGGACCCGAGAAGAAGTTGTTTGCAAGGGTGAGATTGTTGAGATTTGGAAATGAAGTGAAACCAAACTCAAACAGCATTCCATCAAGTTGTTTCTCAAAAAGGTTAATCTTAGAGACTGAACCTGCAGAGTTACAAGTAATGCCAGTCCAGTTACAAAGATTATCGAGATTGGTTAGGGACCAAGAGTCGAGAAAAGAAGAGGGGGCTAGGCTATTCTTCCATTTCACAAGAGCTTCTCCCTCTTGTGTTGTTAGAATGGATTGAAGTAATGAGAGAAAGAAAACAAAGAGAAGAGGATAACAAGGCTTTACAAAGTGTACCATATTTCCACTCAACTTGACCATCAACCCAATACTACACTTCTATTTATAACTTATAAGCCTTATAACTCATGTATTAATTAATTTGACTAGAGGTTTTGTTAGTACCCCCAACTATTTATATTCTATGGAAAAAATATATATCCATTTATTTTTTTATACGATGTTTTGATTTTTGACACATTTTAGATGGGTAGACCGAGAGTAAACATTATTGTTTTTGATTAAATTCTTTTTTGAATGAAACTTTTGGTTTTACATTTTTGTTCAAAAAAATAAATTTTAAAAATAATACTTTTAACTACTGGTCAAAATATTATAAGTGTGTGCCAAAAGTCAAAGTGTCATGTAAAAAACGGGAGTTTTATTGATACTTATAAACTATTATGGAAACAGTTAGTACATGCTCCCTCCGTGTTTTTTATGTAACGCTTTGATTTTAACACACACTTTCAAGTATTTTGACTGGGTAGTTAAAAATATTATTTTTGTAAATTTTCTTTTTTTGAATAAAAATATATAACCAATTTTTTTCCACAAAAGATTAATCAAGAATAATTATTTTTACTATACAATCAATCCATATAAAAATATGTGTCAAAAATCAAAACGTCATTAGAAAAAAGAGAGAGTAAAATCGTTGATTTTTTAGTTAGGGGGACAAATTAGTGTGCAGATGGGTCCTCGGAAGACTCGAAAAGAGTCCGTCAAAAGGGTCATTTGTTAAATCTGGATGATTATTTCTGGATGAGTGAACTTATGAGTTAATCTGAATGTGTGAATGAATGATGTTGTTTGTTATTTTTTTCTACGTATTTGGATGACTAGCATGAATTACTCTTAAAAATATTATTTTATTAAATTTTATATTATTATTAATGGGAAATGGAACTTAAATCTCCGTTAATATTTAGCAAAAAAAACAAACAAAAACAAATCCCCGTTAACATTATAATTATAAACTATAATGCGCATATGGGAGACTATGATCATGAGCATATGTAAACTTTGCCTAATTCAGCTGATCAATCAAATGAGAGGAGCCCAGAAGGAAGGACCTAAATAACAATGGCAATAATGAAAAGAAAGAAACACAAGAAGCACGGCCCCCCACCACCAACTCAGGAAGAAACACAAGAAGCACCGGCCCCCCACCACCAACTCAGGAAATTGGATAGAAGCTGTTGTGCCATCAAGGGCTATATTCACCCGAGATTTTAAAAGATTCTTTTTTTTTTTTTAAGAAAAAAGATTTTTTTTTATTCATGAAATCTGGATGTACCTAATTCAAATTTTAGAAAATGAGTATTAGAATCTTTGGGTATTTAATTGAAATCTTAAATTATGATATAAAATTTGGTGATATATAATCAAGATTTTAAATTATGTTACAAAATTCGATAGTATTTAATTGGGATTATTTGAAATCCATTAAAATCTGATGGTATTCAAATGTTTGATGATTTTTTTGGACTTCATAAATTGATGTATTTTGTAGGATTGTTCTGTGTATGTTAAATTAATATTTTGAAAGCTCATCAAAATTCATGAGATTTGAATCATTATGCTTAAATTCTAAAAACTCTATATTAACTCTACGAAATTTTATCTAGGATCTGTATAAAATCAAAATAAAAAACAATTTGTTATTATTTATAAATAATATATAGTTCATATATAATTTATTTAAGCCGAATTGGTCGATTAGAAATGTGATAAGCGGAATTGGTCAATCCGGGCCTTAAGCCACAAGTAAAATGTTTTGGTGAAATTTTTAACTGAAACTTCAAATATTCATCATGCTATCATGCAAATTCCAACGACTTTTACTTTTACAGAAATATCGTGTGCAACACTTCACGAATAAAATAACAAATTAATTACCACCACAGGACGTACATATGTTAATATATAACTTAAAAAGTGACAATCTTTATTTTTAACGACAAACAATTTCAAAGTCATAGCTCAAAACTTTCTAAACCTTTTGGAATTTTTGTATAACAAAAACATAAATTTTTCTTTAAAGTCGAACTTTAATACAGTACTTTTAAATGAGAAAAGACGACCTTTATTTTGAAAAATGATTGGAAGCCACCGAACATTATGCAGTTAAAAATACGTCTATCACTTGAATAGGACATACCTGTGAATGGACTTGATAATATGATGAAACCATATATCATTTGTCTATATACATGTATATGTATTTATTTACTAGTCATATAATTTAAAAATATAGCTAACTGATTATCAAAATGAATTTAAAAAAAATGGTGAAATATATATATAATCCAAATAATAGATGTGCATTATTTTTGAATCGAGTAGTAATGGGAAAAATGAATTGGGTTTAGAGGCATAGAGTGTTGAGTGATGTATTAATATGTGTGATTTATAATATTTTTATGTTATATATTTTAAATATTATACTAATTAATATTTTTATACATTTATGATTCATTACTTTATATATAATTATAAAAAATGTAAAAAAAAATATAAAAAAAGATTTATTCATCTATATTCATACTTAATACCTGCCTCCTCTTTTAAATATAAAAAATTCATATCCTCGATTTCATGAACAAGCTCTTCACATATGACATTTCAGATATGAGTTTGAGAAGTTTGATTAATATTTTCGACCCTTTTCCGGTTAGGATTGATCCAAAAACTAAAAGTAGATCGGTAAGACAACTCCACCAACCCCATCCATTATCCAAAATTGCCGATATTCCTTTTTCCATTTGTTTCATTATTTTTTTATTGCCACACCTTCCGCTCAGGTCATTTTGATTAATTAGCAGTGTGCATACTGCCTTTCACAGAGTTGAATTAGTTAATTTCACACATTCAAAAGTCCACATGGTAATCCAAGACACGCTCATTGTCTTTAATAAAATCATAACTTATTTGTGGTGGATTCTTTCTTTATTAGTGATTTCTGTGGAGATGCAATAATTATCATAATCTCTGATATTAAAAAAACCGAGTGTTCTTTCTGACACAGTGCAAATTTTTTAAGAAATCTGAGATATAAATAGAAGTGTGCATAATACTACTGGAGTATAAAACATGAAGCACTTTGAAATGCCTTATTGTCACCTTCTTATACTTGTATTCTTCCTCCTCTTGCTTCCATCCAGCCTCGCAACAAGAAAAGAAGGGGAAGCTCTAGTGAAGTGGAAGGATAGCCTATCCCCGTCCTCGTTTCTCGAATCTTGGTCCTCAACCAATCTCAATAATCTTTTTAACTGGACTGGCATTACCTGTAACTCCGAGGCTTTAGTATCTGAAATCAACCTTTCACGAAAACAACTTGAAGGAACGCTAGCTGAGTTCCGCTTCAATTTGTTTCCAAGTCTCAACAATTTTACCATCAGTGGCAACAGTTTCACAGGTCCAATTCCACCAGAGATTGGTACTTTAACAGAGCTTCAACATCTCGATTTCAGCTTTAATAGTCTCAATGGTTTCATTCCTTATCAGGTTAGCCATCTTCAAAAATTGCGCACCTTAGACCTTTCATATAATCTCTTGGAAGCTCCAAACTGGTCCAAGTTTTCTCCTATTCCTTTCTTGACTACACTTAATGTCAGATTCAATAATCTTGTGTCAGAATTTCCCGAGTTCATATCCAATTGTCATAACCTGGCTAAACTTGATCTTTCACATAACTTTCTAACAGGTGATATGGTGCGTGAATCAGTATTTAATAATTTGCAAGATCTCAAATTCCTCAGTATTATGGAAAATTCTTTTGAGGGGCCATTTCCGCCAAGTATACTCAATCTTTCCAGAATAAGACATCTTGAGCTATCAAGTAATAACTTTTCAGGTTCTATACCCCAGAATATAGGGATGCTTCATGATCTTAAATATCTGAGCTTGTTTGCTAATTCATTTGTAGGAAGTATACCTTCTTCTATTGGTCTACTTAGGGAGCTTCAAATTCTAGATCTCTCGTATAACCATTTAAATTCCAATATTCCTCGTGAGATGGGGCTTTTGACTAATCTCAGCGAATTATATCTCGATATGAATAATCTTACAGGCAATATTCCTTCCGAGCTGGGCCTCTTGACTAAGCTCAACCTTTTGGTTCTTCTTTCCAATAACCTGACAGGAAATGTACCATCTGAGATTGGAAACCTGAAGCTACTGACTCAACTTCTTCTCGGTTCTAATCAGTTGACTGGACCAGTTGTGAAGTCCGTTTTTAACCTCAGTAATCTAGAGGTTCTTGGTCTACCTAATAACAAGTTTACTGGCAATATTCCTGGTGACTTCTGGAAAAATCTTAAATCTTTGTTATACATGGATTGTCGCGACAACCTTTTTTCAGGAACCATTCTGGGATTAAATACTAATCTGAATCTTACTTACATTGATTTAAGTGGAAACCAATTTACAGGTTTTTATTTCACTTTGTGCTATTTTCTTTAGTATGCACCTTTATTTTAACGCCAGTAATTAGATGGTTACAAATTGACCAAAGTTTCAACATTTTTTAACAGGTGAGTTTCCCTCAACAATTTGCAATGTCACGTCCATTGAGGTTCTTGATCTATCGCATAATGGATTAAGCGGTGCACTTCCACATTGTGTGGGAAAGCTTGCCAACAATCTGCATACCATGGTTCTCGGTAATAATAAATTTCAAGGAATAATACCAACAACCTTCAGCAATACCTGTCACCTAGAAGTTTTGAACATGCAAAACAATCACTTTGAAGGAATGGTGCCCCAAGCTTTGGCAAACTGCAAGGAGTTGAAAATTCTTGATATGGGAAACAACCACATAAGTGGTACCGTTCCATCATGGCTAAGTACTCTTCAAAATCTAGAAGTCCTTGTCTTGCGATCAAATAGACTTCATGGTAAAGTAAGTGCCAGTAGTACAAAACATCCCTTTCCTAAGTTGCGAATTGTTGATCTCTCCAACAATGAATTCACTGGAAATTTGCCAATTCAATATTTTTATTATATGAAACCGACTAGAAAGGGATATGATTATAACAATTCAAAAGAAGATTTTCAGTACTTTTACCAAGCTTCTGTCCCATTACGTGTGAAAGGCACAGAGTATGAAGTGAAAGAAATCCTTTATATTTACACAGCCATTGATCTGTCGTGCAACAAATTTCAAGGGAAAGTCCCAAAGGTCATTGGGGATCTTAGTTCACTCGCCTTGCTTAATTTATCTCATAATAGTCTTACAGGACCTATCCCATCAGTGTTGGGGAATATGGAAACGCTCCAATCTCTAGATTTGTCATCGAATCAATTGTCAGGTGTTATTCCTAATCAATTAACTAGTTTGACATTTTTTGCGGTCTTGAACCTCTCTGAAAACCATCTTACCGGAGAAATTCCTCTAAAAGGACAGTTCAGCACTTTTGGAAATGATTCATACTTGGGTAACTCAGCTTTGTGTGGACTTCCTTTGACGAAGAAATGCATGCATGCAGTGTCACCACCACAAGAAGTCGGAAATGATGGTGATGATGAAGATGATGTTCACAATGGACTCAACTGGGAATTGATCCTGATGGGATACGGATGTGGATTGATATGCGGATTGTCTTCAGGATACATTGCTTTCAAAATGGGAAAGCCTCGGTGGTTCGTGAGATACATTGAATTACTGCAACTGAAGTTGATAAGGACACGCATGAAGAAGAGAGTTCGATGAAGACGATAACATTGACAAAATGTTGTCTCGGGATCATGTGTATTCTGTTTTGTTCATCTAGATCAAATTTAATACAAATGCAATTGAAAGTAAAATACTTTGTAGTTAAATTGTATTAATCTCATATATATCATAATAAAGTTCATTGTCTTCCACATTCCATCCTATATATGCATTTCTGCTAGTAACTAGTAATTTTATATTAGTTCTTAGAATCTGTATTATTGTTGCACTTGCCGCTCACATCCTATATGGCTGGTAAGATTATTAATATTAAGATATAAATGGTAATTTTTAAAGAAGATTAATATCTTGTTTCTTTACATCTGCAGGCAAAATGATTCATACCAGACACCAAATTAATACGGTAATGTGTGATATTGACTATGTGGATTTGGTGTCCGTCCTGGAAAACTCGAGTTTATTATTAAATCTTTCAAACAGTGTGGGAGTGTGCTATTAAATCGTTATGTAAGAAACCAAAGAAAATAAATTAATGGATCTTGGTACAGCAGGAGCGGATGCGATGCATAATTTTTTGTTTTTTCATTCATTTTAATTTGCATTAACATCGATCAAGATATAAGGTTATAACAAAGTCCTCGGTTAACTTTGTAGTTTCATCGATGAAGCAGTATCTTGCAAAGTGGAAGCATGCCCAACCTTTTTCTTCACAGGCTCTGTACCAGGTTGTAGAACTTGGGGACGGAGCAGATAAGTGGGTTAAACCTTTGAATGATGAAGTCAAGATAACAGTCGATGCTGCAATGTTTGCTGAAGAAGCTGCGTATGGCGTAGGGATGTTAGCAAGAAATAGCTCAGGTGAAGTTCTGGAGGGGAAATCGAAGCTGTTTCAAGGAAACATTCGACCAAATGTTGCAGAGGCAATAGCAGTAAAAGAAGCTCTAAGCTGGAGCAAGGAAAATCGATGGGAAAAGGTGATGATTGAGTCGGACTGTCTAGCAGTTGTTCAGGCTATCCGAAGCAAGATTCCAATGCACTCTCCTTTTGGCGATATAATAATGGAGTGCAGAAATTTGGTGAAGGATTTAAATATTGCTTTGTTTTTTTATTAAACGATCTGCTAATATGGCCGCTCACTTGCTAGCGAGGGAGTCATATTCATTTCCAGATCGAGTTATTGATAGGGGGTCTGTTCCTATCAATTTGCAGATGATTGTGTTCGATGATGTTCAATCTTAATATATTTTTTTTTCATCAAAAAAAAAAAAAAAACCCCTAAAGCAAGAAAAATCATTATGATTCCCGACCAAACAGAATATTACATAATACCAAATACTTATGCAGCTAGTACACTACTGGTTCAGAAAAGTCCACAAGGACAACAACTTTCAAGTTCGTCTTGATCGACCAGTACCATTCTTCAAGCATCTTTTCATCAACTTCAGTTGCAGTACTTCGATATATCTCACAAACCACCAAGGCTTTCCTAGTTTGAGAACAATGTACGCAGATGACAATCCACATATCAGTCCACATCCATATCCCATCACAATTGCTTCCCATGTCAATTCATCACAAGCATCATCTTCATCACCATTTCCGACTTCTTGTGGAGGTGATGCTGTGTTTGCACATTTCTTCGTCAAAGGTAATCCACATAACGCGGAGTTTCCTAGATAAGAATCATTTGTAAATGTGCTGAACTGCCCTTTCTGAGGAATCTCTCCACTAAGATGGTTTCCCGAGAGGTTCAAGACCTCTAGAAATGTCAATGCAGTTAATTGAGGTGGAATAGCCCCTGTCAGTTGATTTGAAGACAAATCTAAAGATTGGAGTCCTTTCATATTTCTCAGCAACGAAGGGATAGGTCCTGTTAGACTATTATGAGATAAGTTGAGCAATGCAAGCCATCTAAGCTCTCCAATAACGTCAGGAATTTCTCCTTGAAACTTGTTGCAGGACAGATCAATGGCTGTGTAAATATGAAGGATATTTTTCACTTCATACTCTGTTCCCTTCACAGTTAATGAGACAGATGCTTCATAATGGAAAGAAATATCTCCTGTGTCATTCTGATAACGATACAAATTATCAGTTGATTTCATATTCTTAAAGTATTGAATTGGCAAATGGCCTGTGAATTGATTGTTGGACAGATCCACAATCCGCAACTTGGGGAAGGGATCTTCTATGCTCCTTCCACTTATTGTACCATAGAGTTTATTTGATCGCAAGACAAGGACTTCCAGCTCTCCAAGTACATAAAGCCATGACGGAAATGCACCACCTATTTTATTATTGCCAATATCAAGAATTTTGAAGTGCTTACAGTTCGCCAAAGATGGGGGTAACAATCCTTCAAACTCATTATTATCCATGTTTAGATATGTCAGCTGACAACTCCTGGAGAAACTGATTATTAGCAAGATTAATGAAAAGCAATCTATCAGCAAGATTCCCGAAACAGTTTGGAAGTGCACCACTAATTAATTCATTATTTGACAAATCAAGAACCAAAAGGGAAGTGACATTGCAAATTGTTGTTGGAAGCTCACCTGTCAAGATTGTTGAAACTTTGGTGAAACTGCAATAATCAGATTACTAGCTTAGTTACATATGAGATTAGGAAAAGATCTATAGAGAAAAACTATACCCGTAAAATGGTTCCCACTTAAATCGATGTATTCCAAAGTTGGATGATCGTCATATTTCCACAAGTCACTCTGAATATTTCCACGAAGACTATTATCATTTACATCAAGAACTGTGAGATTTGTGAGATTAGAAATGATCTTTGAAAGCGGTCCATTCAATTGATTAGAACTGAGTTCAAGAACTTCTAGTAGCTTCAGGTTTCCAATTTCAGATGGAATATAGCCACCGAGATTAGTGGAAGATAGACTCAAGTATCTGAGGTTAGTCAAGAGTCCCAGTCCAATAGGAATACTTCCTTCAAATAAATTTCTATTGTATGCGAGGTCAAGACTTGTTAATTTGGAAAGCTTGAATATATGTGGGGGAAGCGGACCCTCAAAAAAAGTAGAGTCAAGATAGAGGGTTTCAAGTCCAGAAAGCAAACCTATATCCTTAGAAATAGAACCTGAAAAGTTATTATGCCAAAGGAAAAGAATCCTTAATTTGGAGAGCTTGAATATATTTGACGGAAGCGGCCCCTCAAAAAAATTGGAGTCAAGATAGAGGCTTTCAAGCTCAGAAAGCAAACCTATATCGTTGGAAACAGAACCTGAAAACTTATTACCCCAAATAACAAGATTTTTTAATTTTGAAAGCTTGAATATTTTTGGTGGAAGCGGTCCTTCAAAGGAATTGTTGGCTAAATATAGGTATTCAAGATCACAAAGCAACCTTATGTCATTGGGAATTGAACCTGAAAGTTTGTTATCTGACAGGCTAAGATGTTTTAATTTGGAAAGCCTGAATATATCTGGCGGAAATGGCCCCTCGAAAGAATTGCCAACAAGACTGAGCTTTTCAAGATTATGCAGATCGGCAAATACTGATTCACGTACCAAATCACCAGTAAACTCGTTATAATTAAGGCTAAGGTGAGTCAGGCTATGAGAACTGGATATAAAATCTGGGAATTTCGACGCAAGAGGATTGCTACTGAGGTTGAGGATGCGCAAGAAAGGCATGGGAGAGAAATCGGACCAATTTGGAGCTTGCAATGCATTCTGTGACAGGTTTAAGATGAGCAAGCTCTGAAGATGGCTAACCTGGAACGGAATGGACCATCTAGATAATTATTTCTCAAATCAAGATATTGAAGCTGTGTTAAATTCTCAATGGCTGGTGGTATTGGACCGGAGAAGTAGTTAGCTGCGAGGGTGAGATTGTTGAGATTTGGAAATGAAGTGAAACCAAACTCAGACAGCATTCCATCAAGTTGTTTCTCACAAAGGTTAATCTCAGAGACTGAACCTGCAGAGTTACAATTAATGCCAGTCCAGTTACAAAGATTATCGAGATTGGTGAGGGACCAAGAGTCGAGAGAAGAAGACGGGGCTAGGCTATTCTTCCATTTCACAAGAGCTTCTCCCTCTTGTCTTTGGTCCCAGTTTCTATAGAGGTGTACAGAGAGTTTCCAATGATATAAATCCAATCTGATGGCGCCAATCTTTGGTCCCAGTTTCTGAAAACCCCTCGACCGACCTATCGCACTGTCTAACATGAAGACACTTGAATCATCCCAGTCGTCTGAATATTTCAAAATACCCATGAAAAAAAATTAAAATTGTGGTGTTGAAAATGTAAACCCATATCTGTCAACTTTAAGTCTTTAACGGTCAATATCAATTAAACGGAGAGCGATTAAAAGGGTGCAAAGCGAAGCAATTTTCAAATTTTGGGGTGCATACTGCCAAAAAAATTGTTTGAAACCAAATTGAAAAAACGCTTAAACATAAGGGGTGCAAAGTATCAATCACTCTAATTTTATAGAGTTGTTACATAAATTAAATTATTTGAGTTTATTAAATTAAATATGATATAATTTGTTTGTGATGTAGTTTTGTTGGTGGGATAAGGGTGTACTATACATTACAAAATAAAATGTTTCCATAATAGTATAATAATATTTATTGAATAAATAAATTTATGATAATAATCAAAATTATATATTTTAATATTTATTGGAATTCCGCATAACAATAAAAAATAAGTATTGATTTTTTTGAAGAAAATAAATAACTCAAAATTGGTTAGAATAAATAAAATCCCCATAATCTACTATTTCTAAAACTTCTGCCCACACCAACTGGCTAAGTCTGAAAATTACGGGAACATGTCTTTGGAATCTTAGATCAATCAATAATAATAAGTAATCAATAATAAATTTTTAATGGACGGATCTGAGCCGATGGGTCCTCAGAAGACTTGGAAAGAGTCCGTCCAAGACTTGGGAGAGAAGAAGACCTATCCCTGTTAACTTTAATCTTCAGGCTTCGCATGGCAAAGTGTTGGAAGGAGGTTAGCTGTCAGTAATATGATAGCTGCGCGCATAAGGCAGTGCAGAGCATAAAATAACTGGTATGGAATGAGAAACTATTGCATACACTAGTAAGAACTGATCGAAAGACTATGAGCAATATAATTTTGTATGAGACTTGAAATCATAGGTATAATATACAACATTCATCATTGATAATATAACCCAAATGTTTTGTAAGGAATTCTCATTCCAGTTCTTCATCACGTTTCTTACGATCTCCATAATGAAAATTTTAGATTGATTCATATTTGGTCACTATATATTTTCTCATTTATTTTTCGTTTTCAAATAACTATAATTATATAATTATGTGAACTTACGACGGTGTAGTTACTACGGAATCATAACCATTTGTATTCTACTATATTATCATCTTTTCAATATATTTAAGTATACATATAATTAATGTCCAGAATTGTTGTAGTGATAAATTACCATAATTTTATTATCATCTTTTCAATATATTTATTTAAATTAATTTGACTAGTGATTTTAGTACGTCAACTAATTTATATTCTATGAAAAAATATATGAAATTTATACTTGTAAATTGTTATTAAAACAGTTAATACATAATATCCTTGATTTTTCAGTTGGACAAATTAGTATGCAGATAATGGACTAATTTAAACCTATAGGACCTCGGAAGACTTGGAAAGAGTCTATCCAAGACTTGGGAGCTGTCCCTGTTAACACATATCCCATATGTTTTTAATATCCAAATAAATACACATATGAAGATAATATGAGAGCTGCATGATGCAGTGCGGAGCATAAAATTACTGGTATAAACATTGATCAAACAGAATATTACAGCTAGTACACAATACCAAGGTTTATATTATAAATACCCCTGAAGAAAGAAAAATTATTATGATTCAAGACCAAACAGAACATTACACAATACCAAATACTTATGCAGCCACAAAGAGAATAGAACACTACTGGTTCAGAAATGTCCACAAGGACCACAACTTTCGAGTTCATCTTGATCGGCTAGTACCATTCTTCATGCATATCTTTTCATCAACTTCAATTGCAGTACTTCGATATATCTCACAAACCACCAAGGCTTTCCTAGTTTGAGAACAATGTACGCAGATGACAATCCACATATCAGTCCACATCCATATCCCATCAAGATTGCTTCCCATGTCAATTCATCACCCGCATCATCTTCATCAACATTTCCGACTTCTTGTGGAGGTGATGCTGTGTTTGCACATTTCTTCGTCAATGGTGATCCACATAACGCTGAGTTTCCTAGATAAGAATCATTGTTGAATGTGCTGAACTGTCCTTTCTGAGGAATCCCTCCACTAAGATGGTTTCCCGAGAGGTTTAAGACCTCTAGAAATGTCAGTGCAGTTAACTGAGGTGGAATAGCCCCTGTCAGTTGATTTGAAGACAAATCTAAAGATTGGAGTCCTTTCATATTTCGCAGTAATGATGGGATAGGTCCTGTCAGACTATTATGAGATAAGTTGAGCAATGCAAGCCATCTAAGCTCTCCAATAACGTCAGGAATTTCTCCTTGAAACTTGTTGCAGGACAGATCAATGGCTGTGTAAATATGAAGGATATTTTTCACTTCATACTCTGTTCCCTTCACAGTTAATGAGACAGATGCTTCATAATGGAAAGAAAAAACTTTTGTGGAATTCTGATAACGATACAAATTATCAGTTGATTTCATATTCTTAAAGTATTGAATTGGCAAATGGCCTGTGAATTGATTGTTGGACAGATCCACAATCCGCAACTTGGGGAAGGGATCTTCAATGCTCCTTCCACTTATTGTGCCATAGAGTTTATTTGATCGCAAGAGAAGGACTTCTAGCTCTCCAAGTACATAAAGCCATGACGGAAATGTACCACCTATTTTATTATTGCCAATATCAAGAATTCTCAAGTGCTTACAGTTCGCCAAAGATGGGTGCAACAGTCCTTCAAACTCATTATTATCCATGTTTAGATATGTCAGCTGACAACTCCTGGAGATAGTAGTTGGTATTGTTCCTCGAAACTGATTATTAGCAAGATTAATGTAAAGCAATCCATCAGCAAGATTCCCGAAACAGTTTGGAAGTGCACCACTTAATTCATTATTTGACAAATCAAGAACCGAAAGGGAAGTGACATTGCAAATTGTTGTTGGAAGCTCACCTGTCAAGATTGTTGAAACTTCGGTAAAACTGCAATAATCAGATTACTAGCTTAGTTACATATGACAAAAGGAAAAGATCTATAGAGAAAAAATATACCTGTAAAATGGTTCCCACTAAAATCGATGTATTCCAAAGTAGGATGATGGTTATATTTCCACAAGTCACTCTGAATATTTCCACTAAGACTATTATCACTTACATCAAGGAATATAAGATTTGTGAGATTAGAAACGATCTTTGAAAGCGGTCCAGTCAATTGATTAGAACCGAGACTAAGAAGTACTAGTAGCTTCAGGTTTCCAATGTCAGATGGAATATAGCCACTGAGATTACTGAAATGTAAATCTAAGTACCTGAGGTTAGTCAAGAGTCCCAGTCCGATAGGAATATTACTTCCTTCAAATAAATTTCTATTGTCTCCGAGTTCTAGACCTGTTAACTTAGAGAGCCTAAATATATGTGGGGGAAGCGGCCCCTCAAAAAAATTAAATTGAAGATTGAGGGTTTCAAGTTCAGAAAGCAAACCTATATCATTGGAAATAGAACCTGTAAACTTATTACTCCAAAGAAAAAGACGCTTTAATTTCGAAAGCTTGAATAAATTTGGTGGAAGCGGTCCTTCAAAAGAATTGTTGCCTAAATATAGGTATTCAAGATCACAAAGTAACCTTATGTCATTGGGAATTGAACCTGAAAATTTGTTAACTGCCAGGAAGAGACGTTTTAATCTTGAAAGCTTGAATATATCTGGTGGAAATGGCCCCTCAAAAGAATTGCCATTAAGACTGAGGACTTCAAGATTATGCAGATTGGCAAATATTGATTCACGTGCTAAATCACCAGTAAACTCGTTATAATTAAGGCTAAGGTGAGTCAGGCTATGAGAATTGGATATAAAATCTGGGAATTTCGACGCAAGAGGATTGTGACTGAGGTTGAGGATGCGCAAAAAAGGCATGGGAGAGAAATGGGACCAATTTGGAGCTTGCAATGCATTCTCTGACAGGTTTAAGATGAGCAAGCTCTGAAGATGGCTAACCTGGAAAGGAATGGGACCATCTAGATAATTATTTCTCAAATCAAGATATTGAAGCTGTGTTAAATTCTCAATGGCTGGTGGTATTGGACCGGAGAAGAAGTTGTATGCGAGGGTGAGATTGTTGAGATTTGGAAATGAAGTGAAACCAAACTCCGACAACATTCCATCAAGTTGTTTCTCATAAAGGTAAATCTCAGAGACTGAACCTGCAGAGTTACAAGTAATGCCAGTCCAGTTACAAAGATTATCGAGATGAGTGAGTGACCAAGAATCAAGAAAAGAAGACGGGGCTAGGCTATTCTTCCATTTCACAAGAGCTTCTCCTTCTCGTGTTGTTGCAAGAATGGATTCAAGTGATGAGAGAAAGAAAACAAAGAGAAGAAGGTGAGAAGGCTTTGCAGAGTGTGCCATGTTTCTCCTATTTATACGCTGCATGCTGGATTTATAACTTGAATATTTAACTCATAAATACTAATTTGATAAAGATATTTTGTTGTTTAGTGTGGAAAAATTATATAATGAAAATAACTAAATATCTAATATCTTTAAATTTTTATTTTATGTGGCTAGTTTACAGAGATGATAAGTTTGGAGGATAGATTTTGAAATATAAGTGTGTGGATACTAATATAATATATATTAATGATCATATATTTTTTATGAATTTATTAGATGATTTTGATTTTTCATCAATTTGATTATTATATTATATTTATTTACCAATAAAGTAACTAAGGTTTAGTGTCATTTGTATCATTTGGAGTTGATTTATATAATTTAATTATAATTTATTTAATTATTATCATAATTCATGATTAGTTTTAATTTATTATTAACTAATTTAATTAATTTATATCAGATATTAAATTTTATTGTGAGGAAAATAATTTTTGTCACTCTCAAGCTACTTTCACATCTCCCAATGGTTGAGGACCGAGGTAGTGGTCCTTGGTAGACTTGAAATGAGTCTTGTAGACTTGGTGAGGCGTAGAGTTATCCTATTAATTTAATTCAATTTTTTTTAATAAAATTATATCTTTTAATATAATTGATGTCTGATAAAAATATTGTTTCTAGTTAAATAAAATAATACGAAAATAATATAATTATATATTAAAATATAGGTTAACATCAACCCAAATTATTAGTTTTTTAAATAACAAAATGATGAATGAAAACAATTATTTACAGAATATTTTTGAACTAATATTTAATGTGGTGTATTTAGGATATTGTGCTATAGTTTTTGGACCACAAATTTTGATATATAAGTGTGTGAACACTATTCCAATACACTAATGATTTTGATTTTTCAATTATAATTTTCGTTATTTTGATTATCATATTCTTTATGGATTTATTAGAAGACTTTGACTTTTCATCAATTAAATTTAAATTATTATACTTTCCTTATCAATTTAGTGCCAAGGAAGTTAATTCAATTCTGATTTGGTTATATAATTTATAATTATAATTTTTATATATTATCAAAATTTAGGATTAATTTGGATTTCATCCTTAATTTATTATTGATTAATTTGATCTGATTATTTATTTTTAGTGTCCGGAAAATAATTTATATCACTCTCGAGCTACTATCACATCTTTGAAAGGGCGAGTCGAGGCCGTGCTCCGAAGACTTGGAATGAGTCCTGGAAGGCTTGGGGAGACCCTGAGCATCTTTGTGCTCAGGGTCTCCTCCGAAGACTTGGAATGAGTCATGGAAGACTTGGAATAATTTATTCATTTTTGTGCATGGCCATGATAACCTGGGCATCTTGGCTTCGAAAGGACCGGTCCAAATGTTCCAGGGCTTGAGAATTCTTTGAAATACATATTGAGAAATGTTTGAAAATATTGATGAAAGCATAATAATAATTCAGAACATATGTCCGGCAAGACTATTATGAGATAGATTGAGCAATGCAAGCCATTTAAGCTCTCTTTGGAACTTCTCCGTGAAATTTGTTGCACGATAGATCAATGGCTGTGTAAATATGAAGAATGTTCTTCACTTCATACTCTGTTCCTTTCACATTTAAGGAGATAGATGCTTCATAGATGTAATTAATTAGTCCTTGTGACTTATTTTTATAACTATACGCGTTATCATCAGCAGCTGGTTTCATATTCTTAAAGTTTAGAATTGGCAAATAGCCCGCGAATTGTTTGTTGGAGAGATCTAGAATCCGCAACTTGGGGAATGGATGTGATGTGCTCCTTCCACTTACAGGACCGTACAGTCTATTTGATCGCAAGACTAGGATTTCTAGCTCTCCGAGATTAAATAGCCATGAAGGGAATGTACCACCCATTTTATTGTTCCCGATGTCAAGAATTTTTAAGTGCTTACAGTTTGACAAAGATCGGGGCAATAGTCCTTCTAACTGATTGTCATACATGTTTAGATATCTTAGCTGGCAACTCTTTGAGAAGGCTGTTGGTATTGGTCCTCGGAAGTGATTAAGTCGAAATTGCTTGAGCCCGGACTTAAAGCTTACACAAACAGGGTCTAAGTGTGTGAACAGCGATGCACAAGTGACCTTATATATTTTTAAGCCAACCTATCCCTGTTAACATTGGGCAAATTATCAACACAATTGTCCACACAACTTTAATCTCCAATAATATAGACATATGAAAATACAGGCGCCCCCCTGCTTTGCATCACAAAGTGTTGGAAGGATTATTGCTGTCAATAATATGCGAGCTCATCCTGGAGTGTAGAGCGTAAAATTATTGGTATCAAATGAAATTATAGCATAGAGTAGGAAGAACTGGAAGACTACCTGCACTATAATTGCATAATTTTGGTTGCAAATACTGATTCAAGCACAGGATTAACTGTAAATTTGTTATATGGAAAGGTCAAGGAAAGTTAGGCTATGAGAATTAGATATAAATTCTGGAATTATCGACACGATATTATTAATACCAAGGTTGAGTGTGCTCAGAATTGTTTAAATATAGCATATATAAGATTCATATATAAGATTCATTCGGGTTTCTTCTAACACCTTCAGGTTTTAGATGAGCCGGACTCAACAAAATGCATAGAAGATAAATCGGACCAGTTTGGAGATTGAAATTTGTATTTGACAGGTCTAAGACGTGTAATCTCCGAAGCCGACTAACCTGGTATGGAATTGAAGTTGTGCCAAATTCTCAATGGCTGGTGAACTGGACCGGAGATTGGAGAAGTCATTGTGTTTGATGGTGAAATTGTTGAGATTTGTAAATGAAGTGAAACCAAACTCAGAGGTTTAAAACCGGAGCTTAAAGTTGTTTTTAACTTTAAGCTGGAAATTTTCTGTTTGTGTAAAAATCAGAATCCGACTTAAAATCATAAATAAATCAAAAACTGACTTAGAGCCAAAAGTTAGTTGGAGGATTTTTTTTCAGTGAAATAATTTTTTAAAACTTTTTTCTAATAAAAATTACTCATAAAACATAAATTAGTTATAAATCATTTTTATTTTTCTTATTATATTTTTAATAATTTATAAGTCATTAATAAACACAAAATTATACACACGATATCTTATGCTCTCAGCTTAGCTTATCATATTAATCATGTACTAATAAATCATAAGCTCAGCCAAAAAGACTTTCGGTCAGCATTCCACTCAGTTGTTTGTATTTCATTTGCTTAAATAGACTTTTTGCCAGTGTTAGAGGAAAATGAATACAATGATTATGCGTGCTTTAGAATAGTAGCCTCAGAAGATTCCGTTGTCGAAGTTAGCTTGGAAGTTTTCATGACCAAGACTTCTAAATAGCCTGCTCTCTCATACCCCGCTAACTACTCCCAGACCCCGGAAATTAGGCGTTACACTTCTATTTATACCCAGCATGCCCGAATTATATAAGTTGAATATTTAACTCATAAATAATAAGTTGATAAAGATATTTTGTTATTTTGCGTGGAAAAATTATATAATTGAAATAACTAAATATCTAATATCTTTAAATTTTTATTTTATGTGGCTAGCCTATATAGATGATAATTTTGGAGGATAGATTTTGAGATATAAGTGTGTGGATACTAATATAATATACTAATGATCATATTTTTTTGAGGTAATTGCATATCGCACCCCTTAACTATCATTCAAAAACGATATTGTACTCATACTTTGAGAAACTCAACTCGCACCTTTTATCTTTACTATTCAAGCCCGAGATGCACTCCCTGCCGTTAACTTCCGTTAACTATATGCACTCCGTTAAGTCACTATATATACATGTAATTGTAATTTGGACCCCCTAGCTTACGTTTAAAAACGATATTGTACCCATAGGTTTGGAAACTCGAATTGCACCACCTATTTTTACATTTCAAGAACGATACGCACACCTTTCGTTGAATTCCGTTAAATACTCCCCCGTCTCAATTTACATGTCCTTTCTGCTTTTTGAGAAGTCAAATTGACTAATTTTTGACCAACTATTAAAAAAAATATTTATTATTTTAGAAAATAGAATGTTACATATTAAAATAGAATTCTTAATGGCTGGTGGTATTGGACCGTAAAAGTTGTTTCGTGCTATGTTGAGATTGTTGAGATTTGGAAATGAAGTGAAACCAAACTCGGAAAGCGTTCCACTGAGTTGTTTTTGTTTAAGGTTAATCTCAGAGCCTACCAGCAATATAATTTTGAATTACACATTTATAATAATTTTAGTTTAGGACTAGGCTGAACATCAAATTCTTAATTGGAGGCATACGCGAGAAATGTCGTCTGAAGTACTTACCACGTACGAACACTAAAAAAAGTGTATAATGGAAATTTTTAGAATTATAATTATTTTCGGTTACAATATTTCCCCCGCATCACAATATATATCTTCCCTCATGATAACTTTTAAAGAAGACTAATATTACAACTACATAGAAAGTATTTGTTCAAACCGATATCAGGTAATTAATTAGTATATATTCTGTTGCTGATTTTGCAATGCATATTGCCTATACAACTTTTTTTTTGACAAATATGGCTTATAGCCTTATAATGAGTATCTGTTCTACGAAACTCTCGGGGTGAGCCAGGGTCGAACCCAGGACCTGGGACGACAGAGGATAAGCTCTTAACCATACAACTTAATCACAAAACAATGGTATTCATTTTAATGGACTAATTTGAACCCATAGGTCCTCAGAAGATTTGGAAAGAGTCCGCCAAGACTTGGGAGCAATCCTCATCAACATTGCGCAAATTATCAACACAAATGTTACGCAACTTTAATATCCAAATAAATACACATACGGAAATACTTATAACATGCCACTGTTTTGCATCGCAAAGTGTTGGAAGGAGGTTAGCGGTCAGTTATATGAGAGCTGCATAATGCAGTGCAGAGCACAAAATACTCTAGGAAGGACTGAAAGACTTCCAGCAATATATTTTGTCCTCATCAGAAGACTTGGAATGAGTCCTCAAAGACTTGGAGAGACCCAGACCTATCCCTTTCGATTTTTTTAATCAAAATTCAGCTAGCAGAAGTATGCTTTGTAAAGTATAATTATCTACACAATTGTTCATACACCTTCTCCATAAATATTATAATATTAGATAGGCAAATTTGTATATAAGAATCAACATGTGTTTTAATAAAATTTGAGATAATTCATATTCAAAAACTCACAATAACTTACAATTAATTCTAAGTGAGTGAAAATAACTTCGTGGATCCTTTTCTAGAACTATGATGTATCTTTCAGTTGCAAATATTTATCATTAATTCTAAGTGAGTGAAAATAACTCCGCTCATCGTTACCTAAATGGTTTCTAGAATTATAATTTATCTTTCAGTTGCAAATATTTAGCATTAATTCTAAGTGAGTGAAAATAACTTCGTGCATCGTTACCAAAATGGTTTCTAGAATTATAATTTATCTTTCAGTTGCAAATATTTTGCGATATTATCATTTTCTCTCATGATAAGACACCACCACAACAAACTAACTTTTTCGACGGATTACTTACGATGGATGAGCAAACTGAAAACATTAGAGATCAGTTTCCTTCATATATATAATATTTCAGTATTAAAATTCTGGCGCTAAAAAATAAAATAAAATGATTTTCTCTCACGAAGTAGACTGTCGTATGTTTTCCATCGCAAGTGTAGATATCCAAAATTAACTACTGTTAAACGGTAAATTAAAATAAAGTCCACCGACATAGTTTGGTCGTAACCCTTTAGAATATTAGATTTCCGTCGTAAAATGGCAGTTTTGTTGTAGTGATATTTGGAGAAAACCAGTGTTCTAAACATCCCCGATTCAACCAATTAATCCCCGATTAATCCTCTGCAAGGTTGGCCACCGATTCGATTTTTGAAATCCGATTAATCCTTATATATATATTTCTTAATCGAAGTATATATAGTAAATTATTAAAATTAAAATACTATATTACTTTCAATACGAATAATTATAGAGTTTATGAATATAGTAAATATATTAGTTACTAAATAGCTAATATAATAATAACTAAATATTAAATAATATTTTAATATTAAAATAAATCCGATTTTCACTCCGATTAATCCCCTATTTCCTATTAATCCCTAAATCGGTAGCTAAACCGATTAGGTCCGATTCCTGATTTCTGTAACACCGGAGAAAACTAATATATTGTTTTTCTGCATTACTAGTGGTTCTGCATGTTTTGCATGGCTAATAATCTGGGTATCTGGCCAGCTGGGAAACTCGAGTTCAAATGATTGATCAATATTCATGTATTCGACAGAACTAGTTCATAATATGAGAGTTGTATCATAAAATCTTTGTACTGAAGTGAACCGTACGTGTATATATAGGGTGTAAGTTGAGAGTGCCTTCAAAATGTCGCTATAAGACTAAAGGTGAACTGAGAATTCTTTGAAAATACATGTTCAGACATCTTGGAGAATAATGATGAAAGTATTAAACGAGATTGCATAATATAGCATTATATTAGAACGTATTGCATCGCCTAAGACAATATCTCCTCAAGTCTTTCGTCTGCTATGCTTTGTGCATGTTTTCATCAATTTCAGTTGCAGTATTTTAATAAAAACACGTCTACCGTGTGAATAAGCATAACAGTATTATTCAAATTTGGACTAAAAAAATATTAACAAACCCAAAATCTCGTTTGGTATGCTTCAATGAGACCGAGACATAATATACAAGTGATATGTAAAACCAAGACCTCTGGATAACTAAATTTCCATTATCCAGAAGCTGTGCTATTGAATTTATACCCTGCTTTGAGGTATTAGTGTTAAGTATATATTAGCAATAATAAAGAGTGTCAAGGACACCAAGCCAGTCAGGCCACGTGGACAAGTGAGGAGGACGCGGGAAAATCAGTTTCATAGTTTGTTGTAAACTGTAAATGTATAAATGTAGCTTTCAGCAATGTAACAGACTAATAGTTGTAGTTTACAGAAATGAAGTTTGTTGAATTTTTCTCTCTCTAGCATAATAGTTCATAACTGCATTTTCATATTCTAACAATTAGTACTAAAAGCATCTCCAAGAGCCTCCTTATTGGCTCCTAAATATAATATAAAAAAATAGCTCTTAGCAATTTAAGACAAAGTTAAGAGTGTAAACTCCAACAATACTCTCTACATCTCTTCTCTATTTCATATTTTATTCATATATTGGGCTCCACTATAACAAAAGAGATGGAAAGATGGAGCTGAATTGGAGGAAAAGATTTTTTTATTGTGAAAAAATAAGTTAGGAGCAATGTGGTGGCTCTTAACTTTGAGGAGAGAGGAGAGAGAAACAAGAGGCTCTTAGTGATTTAAGAGCCACTTAAGAGTCTCTTGGAGCAACATTTTTCCTCTCCCTACTCAAATCTCAAGTTAGGAGCTTAAATGAAGAATCTCTTGGAGATGCTCTAAGAGCAACTCCAGCAGCTTCCCTATTAGGAATCTTAAACCAAAATATGAGTAATATGGGAAAATAATCCACTCCAACAGTATCCTAGTGATTCTCTAAATAACTAGCCATGCCTTATCTTTAGGTAACCTCTCTCCTCTCCTAAATATTATTTTACAATAAATTTTGAATACAAACATGTTCTCTCTTTTCACCTATTGCAATAATGGTAACTTTTAATAATAAAATAGTATATAAGGAATGAATATAAGGAATATTGTTGGAGGTGCGAATAGCTATTATCATCTTAAGTCACTAAGATCCAATATTTTATATTATATTTAAGGAATGGCAATGCTCTAAGTAAACATTGTGTTAACCCAAAAGTTTTCTGAGACATGCCAATGAGGCATAAATGATACCTATCTAAGAGGACAATACCTTCCTATATAACATACATTATTCTATGATTTTGCTTTCCTATTTATTCCACAAAAAGATAATTTTATTTAACAACCATATATCTAGTAATATGTCATACGAGTATATGCTAAAGTCAATTCCGCGGTAGAAACTAAACAGCAGCATTAGCATCCTCAGAGCCTGTCCAAAATTTTTCAAGTGGTTCCTATATTAGTATGAGAACCTGGAAGTATCCAAAACATGTAGATTATCATTGACACTGAAATAAAATGCATTTTCTCAACGACTAATCAATAATCATACGTACAATTATATAAGTATTACATAGCACCACAAATTTTGTGCAAACACTACTGGTTCAGAACACATGTTTTCCTAAGATAACATTGTTTCCAGTTGTGCTTCATGATTGAACGGTACTCAACATGCATCATCTCATCAACTTCTGTTGCACGCTTTCAGTGTATCTCATAAACCACTGAGGCTTTCTGAATGTGAAGACAACGTACCCTGTGGACAATCCGCATATTAGTCCACATCCATATCCCATGAGGATCACTTCCCAATCGGGTTCATCATAGGCATCATTGTCACCAGTTCCGCCTTCTTGTGGTGGTGACACAGTGTGTGTACAGTTATTAGTTAAAGGTAATCCACACAAGGCAAAGTTACCTAGGTAAGAATCCTTGTTGAATGTGCTGAACTGTCCTTTTTGGGGGATAGGCCCTGTCAGATGATTTTCCGAGAGGTTCAAGACCTCTAGAAATGTCAACCTAATCAACTGATCGGGAATACCCCCTGTCAAATGATTTGAAGACAAATCTAGAGATAAAAGTGATTCCATATTTCCGAGCTGTGATGGGATAGGTCCAATAAGACTATTATGTGATAGATTGAGCAATGCAAGCCATTTAAGTTCTCCAATAACCTCGGGAATTTCTCCCTGAAATTTGTTGCATGACACATCTATGGCTGTATAAATATGAAGGATCTTTTTCACTTCATACTCTCTTCCTTTCACAGTTAATGAGATCGATGCTTGATGATAGTAAAAACCACTTTCTGTATAAAAATAACTATAGTGGTTATCTGTTGGTTTCATATTCTTAAAATACTGAATTGGTAAATCGCCTGTAAATTGATTGTTGGAGAGATCAACAATCCGCAACTTGGGGAATAAATTTGCTGAGCTTGTTCCATTGACTGGACCGTGGAATCTATTTGATCGCAAGACTAGGACTTCCAGCTCTCCAAGAGTAAACAGCCATGACGGGAATTTACCACCTATTTCATTGTTTCCAATATCAAGAATTTGTAGGTGCTTACAGTTTGCCAGAGATTGCGGCAACAACCCTTCAAAGTGATTGTTGTACATGTTTAGATATGTCAGCCGACAACTCTTAGAGAAAGTTGTTGGTATTGGTCCTCGAAACAAATTATTAGCAAGATTAATGGAAAGAAGTTGATCAGCAAGATTCCCCAAACAATGTGGAAGTGCATTGCTGAATTCATTATTTGACAGAACAAGAGTCGAAAGGGATGTAGCATTGCAAATCGTTGCTGGAAGCTTGCCTGCAGTTAGAATTGTTGAAGCTTCAGTAAAAGTGTAATAATCAGGTTACTAGCATATACAAAACGAACATAAAAATTTAAAGAGAGAAGTAGACCTCTTAAACGGTTTCCACTTAAATTGATATAATCCAATGTCGGATGAACGTTGAATTCCTTAGGAATGCTTCCAGACAGATCATTGTTTGAAAGATCAATGTAAAATAATAATGTAGAGTTTTCCAAGAAGTCACTTGGAATACTGCCGGAAAACCAATTATCATTCAGACCAAGACGCGTTAGATTAGTGAGGTTAGAAATGATCTTTGGGAGCGGTCCGGTCAATTGATTAAAACTGAGATCAAGATGTTCTAGTAGCTTTAGATTTCCAATGTCAGATGGAATGTAGCCAGTGAGATAATTGGAATTAAGACATAAGTAGTCAAGGTTAGTCAAAAGCCCCAACCCAAGAGGAATACTTCCTTTAAATACTCTTTTATTATTTGAGAGGGCGAGATGTCTTAATTTGGAAAGCTTGAAGAAATTTGGTGGAAGCGGACCCTGAAAAGAATTACCATTAAGATCAAGAGATTCCAGGTTAGAAAGCATCCTTATATCATCTGAAATAAGACCTGAAAAATTGTTACCCCAGAGGGAAAGATCCCGTAATTTGGGAAGTCTGAAAATATTTTGTGGAAGCATCCCTTTGAAAGAATTGTTACCAAGATAAAGGGATTCAAGATCACGAAGCATCCCTATGTCATCCGGCACAGAACCTGAAAACTTATTAGCAGATAGGGAAAGGTATTTTAATTTAGAAAGCCTGAATATATTCGGTGGAAACGTCCCCTCAAAAGAATTACCATCAAGAAACAGCGTTTCAAGATTTTGCAAATTGGTAAATTCTGATTCGAGCACAAGATGATCAGCGGTGAACTTGTTGTCTCCAAGGTCAAGGAAAGTCAGGCTAAAAGAATTGGATATAAATTCTGGGAATTTCGACACAAGATGATTGGCCCGTAGGTTGAGGATGCTCATAAAAGGCATGGGAGAGAAGTCAGACCACTTTGGAGCCTGCATTTCATTATACGACAAGTCTAAAACACGTAATCTCTGAAGATGGCTAACCTCGTACGGAATGGAACCACTGAAATAATTGTAGCTTAAATCAAGGTATTGAAGCTGTGTTAAATTCGCAATGCCTGGTGGTATTAGCCCGGAGAAGCTGTTGTCTCTTATAGTCAAATTTTCGAGATTCGGAAATGAAGTGAAACCAAATTCGGACAGCGTTCCATCGAGCTGTTTTTGGGAAAGATTTATCTGAGACACTGAACTTGCAGAGTTACAAGTAATGCCAGTCCAGTTGCAAAGATTATCGAGATCGGAGAGTGACCAAGAATCAAGAAAAGAAGACGGGGCTAGGCTATTCTTCCATTTCACAAGAGCTTCTCCTTCTCGTCTTGTTGCCAATAGAATGGATGGAAGTAAGGAGGAAAAGAAAACAAGTAAAAGAAGATGATATAGCTTTGCAGAGTGTACCATGTTTCTCCTCAGCTTGATGTACGTTTCATCCTATAATGCACACTTCTATTTATAAGCGACCAACTGCAGTGGTTAACTATATTTAGAATATAATATATTATTACTTTTATTGTAAGTATATATATAATGGCTCAAATACAAACTTTATAATCATTATTTTTGTTCATCTCGCAACGATCAATTTCCATACCATATGTGCTATATTCTGATTTGATTTAGAGACTTTTTAATTTTGGTTTGTAGTTTGTACGCTAAAAAGGTTTGTACCAGAGTAGGACCCTATATATATATAATACATTAATTTTTTTTGTAATATATATATGATGTAAAATTTTCTTATAACAATATCTTGGAATTGAAAAAAAAAATTACACAATAATTATAACCGAGTGCAAAAACTTTGATATATTTTTAATAAATTATTTTATATCTTCTTTTTTTATCAATTTCTATGTAAGAGTTTTAATGAATTAGAGATGTTTTTATTATCATTAGAATACGGATATAGAAACTAGTGATATTACTTTTGCATAATACAACAACAGGTTATTTCTAAACAAGATGTTAAAAATTGTTATGATAAGTATAAAAGTCAGTTGTTTTCAATTATAATTTTTGGTAAAAAATTGAAATAGGTACTCTCGTTTTTCTCGAAAAGAAAATTTCCAAGTACTCCAAAAGTACTCCAAAAGCTAACCATAATCACTAGTATCTTTATTATAATTAAAAATATATAAATATCAAAAAAGTTATTGAATAAGTAACTCAATTTTTTTTAACAGCACTCTATTTTGAATTGTACTTCCGGACAAACCTACTCGTAACGAGAAAATGCATGGAAATTACATCCTAGGCAAATTGTAGTTTACGTCGAAACTTTTCAGCACTTCTGAAACCGAGTCGTTCAGTTAGCTGTCACCGTAAGATTCTTTAAGATTTAAGAATGGTCATCTACCCTGTAAACTTTATGGGCTGATTCACTCCAAGCCAGAATCAGTCTAATACTCCCGTCCCACGCTACAAATTTATTTTAAAAAACTTACGTATATTAAAAAATATTAATTTAATAACATTTTCTCACTTGTATCCTTAATAAATATATGAATGCCGACTCTTATTCATAAATAATTTTCGAAATTTTATATAAATTTGACATAATTTGAATAAAGAACCAATATTAATGAATAGCCAGGTTTAATATTTTTGCCCACCAATATATTGGATAATGAGATTTTGATTTGATATTATGGTCTTTTAGCCTAATTTCATTTGAAATTTTAAATTTTAACAAACTAACATGCTTGAGAATACGAATAGTGACTCATTAATTAGAACTAGCTTAAAACCCGTGCAATGCACGGGCGGTTTTAATATTTGTTATTTCATCGCATATATTTTAGATTTAACGAATTTTATTGAAAGTAAAATTGTGATAGAATAATGTTATTAAAAAAACTTTTATTTAGCAGCTAAATAAATTCTTAATAGTTTATTCCTTCAAATAGTTAATTTATAATTAGGTCAAATATATAATTTTTTAATGATAATGTTAAAATAATTTTTTTTACATGTTACTCCCTCCGTTCTTGAATATATGCCTTTTGACTTTTTCGCACACATTTTAAGATATTTTGACCACATAGCTAGAAATGTTATTTTCAAATATTTCTTTTTATGAATAAAAGTATTGATATAAAATTTTTATTCAGAAAAAGAAATTTAAAAATAATATTTTTACTATAAATTCAAAACACTTTAACATGCGTGCCAAAAAGTCAAAAGGCAGATATTTAAGAACGGAGGGATTATAATTTGAGGAGACCCGTAAACCCAGATAGAAACAACCCAATCAGCGTTTTAATATTTAGTTATTAATAGTTAATAATATAGTATAAAACATATTATAAGTTAAAGAGAAGCGTAATTCAAATACTGATCCATAATGGTAATCTAATTTTTAATGTTTTGATTTAGTAGATGATAAAAAATATTTAATAATTTGTTATAAATTAAGGATGTTTATGGATAGTTTGTTATAATTTGATTTAATAGACGATAATTTGTTTTAGTTAAAAAGATAATTACTATATTCTTCCATGTTCATTTAGAAGATTGAGTTTTTAGTTAGAAAGTATAAAGAAGATAACATATTTTAGTTAAAAAGATATTTGTTTATATAGATAGGGCTGTATTTCCATCCAAAGTTAAAAAAAATTAATTAGTTATTTAGATAGATCCGTATTTCGGCTCAAGTATCGAGCGACTAAACTTTCAATATTTCAACTTTAATAGTTAAAAAAATAACATATTTTAGTTAAAAAGAATACCGCGTAATTGATTACATAGATTGGCCTGTATTTCGGCCCAAGTTAAAAATAATAAGTAGTTATATAGATAGGCCCGTATTTCGACTCAAGTACCGACCGATCAAACTTTCAATGTTTCGATTTTAATAGTAAAAAAGATAACATATTTTAGTTTAAAAGAATAATTGATGATATAGATAGGCCTATATTTCGGCCTAGAAGCCCAAGTACCGACCGACCAAACTTTCAATATTTCGGCTTTAATAGTAAAAAAAATTAACATATTTTAGTTAAAAAGAATAATTGATTTTATAGATAGGCCTGTATTTCGGCCAAAAATAAAAAAAAATAAAAATAATTAGTTATATAGATACGCTCATATTTCGGCCCAAGTACCGACCGATCAAATTTTTAATGTTTTGGCTTTAATAGTAAAAAAGATAACATATTTTAGTTAAAAAGAATAATTGATTATATAATAGGCCTGTATTTCGGCTCAGAAGCCAAGTTCGACCGATCAAATTTTCAATGTTTCGACTTTAATAGTAAAAAAAATAACATATCTTAGTTAAAAAGAATAATTGATTATATAGACAGGCCTGTATTTCGGCCCAAAATTAAAAAAAAATAATTAGTTATATAGATAGGCCCATATATCGGCCCAAGTACCGACCGACCAAACTTTTAATGTTTCGGTTTTAATAGTATAGTATAGATAAGAACATTTTAATATAATATAAATTTAAGAATTTTAAATAACAATTGAAATCATATTTTTTGAAATCTACTGTTTGAAATAAGACCCACACTTTCAAACGTCCTCTTATGTTCTTTATAATCACATTTAAATTAAATAAAATTATAATAAACAATAATATTTGTTCACCAGCTACGCTGGTTAATTTGATGGCCGTGAATAATTTGTATACACCCTCTTTCAAAAAATTTGTATACACCCTGGAAAGTTGGAGTCAATGGGAAAGAGTCTCCGAAAGACTTGGAAAGAGTCCTCCCAACTGGGGTCCAGCGGAGGCAGAAAGCCCCGTTCAACTTCAGCCAATTATTGGGCCCAACAAAGCGTCGGTGTGGTGGTACTCCGGTACCCTTTGCGGGAAGTTGGAAACGTGTGCGTGTGCTGATCAATTAGCAAGAAAAAAAAAAATAATGGGCTTTTGAATTACGAGAATTATGGGCGATTTGACCAAACTTATTTTTAAAAATAAAGAGAATGTACAATAATTTTTATTTATTCTGAAATAAGTCTTTACTTTTTTCAAACAACAAATAAGAAATATCTCTTTAACATTTATATACAAAAATATATTTTTTAGAAAAATAAGAATTTATTTCTTATTATATTGGTTGTCAAACATGGACTAGGTCAAACATCTACACTATTTCCATTATCACCGATGATAAGATGTATTGTCTGATACGGAATTGAATGAATTACATAATTTTTAAAAACTTCTGTTCCCTATAGGTCGACCGTGGATCATCTAGCTTGGTCAAAGACTACTAACGGCCAAAATTCTGTGAAAACAGGTTACCAGTTTTGGCATGCCCAAAATATTGGCACTGGCACTGTTACACAATCTAGTGGGTGGAAGAAACTCTGGCAGTTGGAGGTTCCTCTTAAGATCAAAGTGTTTTTATGGCGTTTTTGCAGGAATAATGTGCCTGTGAAAAGTCGATTACAGTCTAAGGGAGTAAATCTTTCTCTTGACTGTCCCATGTGTAACTCTGGTGACGAAGACCTTATTCACATATTTTTCACCTGCCAGTTTGTAATGTTATGTTGGCAATACTCAGGTATGGTCTTTGATTTGTCTCTGGTGGAGTTTGCCCCCTCTTGGTTACTTGCTAGGTTTGAATAGACCTGGCAAATCGTTCGTGTCATGTATAAACGTGTCGTGTACTTTCGTGTTTCGTGTATCTGGTGGGTATACACGAACACGACACGAATTCAATTCGTGTACACGATTGTAAACACGAACACGACACGATTTAGAAACAGGTAAAAACGACACGAACTGTAGTACACGAATTTTTTCATGTACACGAAAACGACACGATACGAAATAGTACATGAAAACACGAAAACACGAAATATACACGAAAAAATACACGAAACTGGTAACGAATTAGTACACGAAATATTAATATTTTACAAATATTGTCCAAATTTAGGCTTAAACATAAGCAAAGTTACATAAAATAAAGGATAATTGGGAAACTTTGAATTTGTCCGCGACCAACTCTTAATCCGAAGGGTAAATATATATATATATATTTATTTATTTATTTCGTGTACCTCGTGTCGTGTACCCGAAGGGTAAACACAAAACCGACACGACTTCTCAGTCGTGTATTTCGTGTCGTGTACCTTTTCGTGTACTTCAATTTTATTCAATTTTATTCAATTTTTATTCAATTTTTTAATAAAATATATAAAATTTTATTCAATTTTTTAATATATTAAGTAATTCAATTTTTTAATTATAAATATATAAATATATATTTTTTGAGGTTTCCAATGTTATATGAGAGGTTGAGGTAAGTCAGGCTATGAGAACTGGATATAAAATTTGGGAATTTCGACACAAGATGATTGCTACTGAGCTTGAGGAAGCGCAACTGAGGCATGGGAGAGAAATTGGACCAATTTGAAGCTTGCAATGCATTCTGTGACAGGTCTAAGATGAGCAAGCTCTGACGATGGCTAACCTGGAACGGAATGGGACCATTAAGACTATTCATGCTTAAATCAAGATATTGAAGCTGTGTTAAATTCTCAATGGCTGGTGGTATTGGACCTGAGAAGAAGTTGTCTGCGAGGGTGAGATTGTTGAGATTTGGAAATGAAGTGAGACCAAACTCGGACAGCATTCCATCAAGTTGTTTCTCACAAAGGTCAATCTCAGAGACTGAACCTGCAGAGTTACAAGTAATGCCAGTCCAGTTGCAAAGATTTTCGAGATTGGTGAGTGACCAAGAGTGGAGAAAAGAAGAAGGGGCTAGGCTATTCTTCCACTTCACAAGAGCTTCCCCCTCTCGTCTTGTTGCAAGAATGGATTCTAGTGATGAGAGAAAGAAAACAAAGAGAAGAAGGTGAGAAGGCCTTACAAAGTGTGCCATGTTTCTCCTCAACTGGGTTATGAATCTAATACCACACTTGTACTTATAACTTGTATTTATATGCTGTATTTGCCTTGTTATTTAGTGAAGAAGATAATAAGGCTTTTTGGAATGCAGCATGTTTCTCGTGAACCTGATTGTGAATCTGATTGTATTATATGCTGAACCTGATTGTCATACTGCTCAATGTACACACTGTTTCTCAACTTTATTAATCACTCTTACAATGTTGCGCCTACTTTGTTTGAAGTTTCAGAACTAGTAACAGTAGTATACCACTTCACAGAATAATGTTAAAGGTCTCAAAAAATATCACAAAAAATATCACAAAATATCAGTAGTAAACTATTGTTGGTCACTTGCTTATAAATATAATGGTCCCCCTGTTTATGTACCAGTTCTATTAAATCAAACATGTCATGTGCTTTTTGGAGTTATTTTGAGATTTTTTTATACCCCTTACTTGCACATCAATTCCACTTATCAATATGAACTCTTTATTTATTTGAATTCTAACTCATGATAAGAATCTCATAGAGTTGTTTCATAAATTAAATTATTTGAGTTTATAAAATAAAATTGATATAATTTTGTTAGCGATGTAATTTTGCTGGTAGGATAAGATGAACATTACAAAATATAGTGTTTTCATAATATATCGTATAATAATATATATTGGAGTTTCACATATTAATAAAAAATAAGTATTGATTGTTTGAAGAAAATAAATATAACTCAACACTAGCTAGAATAAAAAGAAATCTTGATAATCTAGTATTTCTAAACCTTCTAGTCACATATAGCTAATATCACATAGAATTGGGGACTTACAATCTTGTAAAAGATATAGATACATGAGCGTGTTTAATTATATAATTTTTTTTCCTAATACGTGTTAGTTGGATGTAAGCGGAAAATTTTGCGACAATCAATTATTTGGATCACCGGGATTTGTCACCATCGTTGAACTATTAGCCGATATACGCCATTTAAAACAAGATGCGGGTATCCAGTAATATTCAAGTGATATGTAAATCGTTAGTGTGCCAATAGCCGTCAGATCATAATTTTTGGATAGACTAATCTGAGCCGATGAGTCCTCAGAAGACTTGGGAGAGAGAAGAAGACCTATCCCGGTTAACATTGCTCAAATTATCAACACAATTGTCCATGCAACTTTAATCTTCAAAACTAATACACATATAAAAATACTTATGCGTCCCTGCTTCGCATCGCAAAGTGTTGGAAGGAGATTAGCTGTCAGTAATATGAAAGCTGCATAATGCAGTGCAGAGCATAAAATAACTGGTAAGGAATGAAACTGTAGTGGACACTAGGAAGAACTGAAAGGCTACCAATCGTGTAGTGACCGTTTTGACTAACCTTATTTTCAGAAATAAGGACTAATTTCTGGAGAAAATACATAAAACTCTAATTTTCATGAAATAAGCCCTCTTTTTTTTTTTGGGTAAAAAATGAATATACAACACCTTCTTAACATCTGTATCTAAAAAATTACAAAAATATGTTTTTTTTTTTCAAAAAAAAAATATAGCACCACAAGTCATCCTAAGTTCCTAACTCTGTTTAAAGACACAAGTCATTCTAAGATTATAACGTTGTTTCTAGTTGCGCATCAGATCAACTTCTGCTGCAGTGTCTCAATGTATCTCAAAAACCACCAAGGCTTTCCGACTGTGAAGACAATGTATCCTGCAGACAATCCGCCTATTAATCCACATGCATATCCCATCAGGATCACTTTCCAATTGAATTCATCAACGGTATCATCTTCATCAACATTTTCATCATTGCCATTTCCAACTTGTGAAGGTGGCACATCGTCTATACAGTTCTTTGTCAAAGGAACTCCACACAAGGCCGATTTACCTAAGTAAGATTCTTCGCCAAAAGTGCTGAACTGTCCTTTCCGAGGGATTTTCCCAGAAAGATGGTTTTCTGAGAGGTTCAAACTTGCAAGAAATGTCATACTAGTAAGTTGATCCGGAATAACACCTGTCAATTGATTTGACGACAAATCTAGAGACTGGAGCTCTTTCATTTTTCCCAGTTGTGATGGAATAGGCCCCGAAAGACTATTATGAGATAAATTTAGCAATGCAAGCCATCTAAGCTCTCCGGTAATGTCTGGAACTTTTCCTTCAAATTTGTTGCACGACAGATCAATGGCCGTGTAAATATGAAGAATATTTGTCACTTCATGCTCGCTTCCTTTCACATTTAATGTGATAGAAACTTGATAAACGTAATAGGCTTCGTTTGTGTTGTTGAAATAATCATAATTATTATCATTTGGTTTCATATTCTTGAAGTATAAAATTGGCAGATAGCCGGTGAACTGATTGTTGGATAGATCCAAAATCCGCAACTTGGGAAAGGGGCGTGGTATGCTCCTTCTAGTTATTCTCCCGAAAAATCTGTTTGATCGCAGGATCAGGACTTCTAGCTCTCCAAGAGTAAAAAACCATGACGGAAGTGTTCCACCTATTTCATTTTTTCCAAAATCAAGAATTTGCAAGTGCTTACAGTTTGCCAAAGATTGGGGAACCAAACCTTTGAAGTGATTGTTATAGATGTTAAGATACGTCAGACGACAACTCTCGGAGAAATTTGTTGGTATTGGTCCTTGAAACTGATTATTAGCAAGATTAATCGAAATCAATTTATCCGCAAGATTCCCCAAACAATGTGGAACTGCACCACTAAATCCATTATTTGACAGATCAAGAATCGAAAGGGAAGTGGCATCGCAAATTGTTGGTGGAAGCTCACCTGTCATGATTGTTGAAACTTTGGTAAAACAGTAATATATACTCCCTCTGATTTCAGATAAATGACGTTTGACTTTTTGACACACATTTTTGAGTTCATTGACCTTTTAGTTAGAATTATTATAAAGTTTTGTGCCAAAAAGTTAAACGATATGTATTTGAAAAAACAGAGGCTGTAGTTTCTAGCATAATTGAATACAACAGAAGGAAAAAATATGGAAAGAAAAATACCTGTAAAATTGTTCCCCCTAAAATTGATGTGATCCAGGATCGGAAGAACATTATATTCCTTAGGAATGTTCCCAGACAAATTATTGTCTGCCAAATTAATGTAACGCGCGCAGTGATGTAGAGTTTTTCCAGAAGTCACTCTGAATATTCCCAGAGAGACTATTATGATGTACATCAAGAAACCATAGATTTGTGAGATTAGAAATGGTCTTTGATAGTGTTCCAACCAATTGATTACGAGCGAGATTAAGATATACTAGTAGTGTTAGGTTTCCAAAGGAAGACGGAATATAGCCACCAAGATTATTGTAAGCAAGAGACAAGTCCTCTAGGTTAGTCAAGAGCCCCAGTCCTGGAGGAATACTTCCTTCAAATAAATTTGTATTGTTTGCGAGACCAAGTTGTATTAATTTGGAAAGCTTGAAAATATTTGTTGGAAAAGGTCCCTCAAAAGAATTGGAGTCGAGATATAGGTGTTCAAGCTCAGAAAGCAAACCTATGTCGTTGGAAATAGAACCTGAGAAGTTATTACCCAAGAGGAAAAGGGTTCTTAGTTTAGAGAGCTTGAATATATTTGGCGGAAGCGGCCCCACAAAAAAATTGGAGTGAAGATCTAGGTCTTCAAGCTCAGAAAGCAAACCTATTTCATTCGAAAGAGTACCTGAAAAATTATTACTCCAAAGTAAAAGGAATCTTAGTTTAGAGAGCTTGAATATATTTGACGGAAGCGGCCCCTCAAAAAGATTATTGAACAGGGCAAGAACTCTCAACTTGGAAAGTTTGAATATGTCTGGTGGAAATGGCCCCCCAAAAGAATTTTCATTAAGATAGAGGGTTTCGAGATCACCTGGATTGGCTAATACTGATTCGCGCACAAGATCGCCTGTGAACTTGTTATATGAAAGGTCAAGGTATGTCAGGTTACGCGAGTTAGATATAAATTCTGGAAATTCCAACATAAGATTATTCTGATAAAGGTCGAGGATGGTCAAATAAGGCATGGGGGAGAAATTGGACCAATTTGGAGCTTGCAGTTCATTCTCTGACAGGTTTAAGACGTGTAATTTTGAAAGATGGCTAACCTGGTACGGAATGGAACCATTGAGATAATTATTGCTCAAATCAAGATATTGAAGCTGTGTTAAATTCCCAATGGCTGATGGTATTGGACCAGAGAAGAAGTTATCTGCGAGGGTGAGATTGTTGAGATTCGGAAATGAAGTGAAACCAAACTCGAAAAGCTTTCCAGTGAGTTGTTTGTTGAAAAGGTTAATGTCAGAGACTGAACCTGCAGAGTTACAAGTAATGCCAGTCCAGTTACAAAGATTATCGAGATGAGTGAGTGACCAAGAATCAAGAGAAGAAGACGGGGCTAGGCTGTTCTTCCATTTCACAAGAGCTTCTCCTTCTCGTCTTGTTGCAAGAATGGATTCAAGTGATGAGAGAAAGAAAACACAGAGAAGAAGGTCATAAGGCTTTACAAAGTGTGCCATGTTTCTGCTCAATTGGATTATGAATCCAATACCACACTGCATTCTTCTATTTATATATATGCTGTATGCTAATGTAATGCTAATGCTAATGATCCTATAGTATTTTTTATGAACTTATAATACTAATTGGACTTTGGTTTTTCTGTCACGTGGATTATTGCATAGTCTTTGAAAGGTTGTTGAGGCAGTAGGCCTCCGAAGAAGACTTGGAATAAGTTCTCTCAAAGACAAAAGCCATGCCTCTTAGTTTTCATATTACACGCAAATTAGGTATGAACAGTGTGGAAGGGTGCTGTTAAATTGTTAGGTACAGCAGGAGCGGATTTGATGCATACTTTTTGTTTTTTCATTCATTTAATTTGCTTTAACATTGATCAAGATAGGAAGGTTAATATTAATACCCCTGAAGCAAGAGAAATCATTTTGAGTCCCAACCAAACGGATTATTACATAATACCAAATACTTATTCAGCCAGGACACAAATGGTTCAGAAATGTCTACCAGGACAACAACTTTCTAGTTCGTCTGGATCAACCAGCACTACAACAAAACTGGCATCACACGACACTAGTCAGACAACGGACGCTGGAAAAAGTGTTGGCCGAAACAAAGACACAACACTTTATTTTCGTCCTCGAAAAACTATTGTCCAACACCTACAACCTACAACGGTTTAAAAAGTGTTGTCTAGTAAATTCAATCAGACAACGGTATCTTAACTGTGATATTGTGTAATGATGCACGTTAGACAACTGTTTTTAGAGCCGATGTGTGAAGAAACTTCAGACAATATTTCAAGAAACCGTTGTTGTAATTAGACAAGTGTTTTATTTGTTGTGTTGTTTACGAGCCGTTTAAACAAGGGTTCCATACAGTGTTGTGTGACCAGGAAGCTAACATACAAGTGTTTTTGTTACCATCGTAGCATGGCCTTATAGACAAGCCTTTAACTAATAAAACGTTGTCTGAGGCGCGTATCAGACGGCATCGCAATAGACCACGGTTTTCTTGGGTATCAGACAACGGGCAAAAACCGTTGTGTGATGCTGTTTTTGTTGTAGTGCAGTACCATTCTTCATGCATATCTTTTCATCAACTTCAGTTGCAGTACTTCGATATATCTCACAAACCACCAAGGCTTTCCTAGTTTGAGAACAATGTACGCAGATGACAATCCACATATCAGTCCACATCCATATCCCATCACGATTGCTTCCCATGTCAATTCATCTCCAGCATCATCTTCATCACCATTTCCGACTTCTTGTGGAGGTGATGCTGTGTTTGCACATCTCTTCGTCAAAGGTGATCCACATAACGCGGAGTTTCCTAGATAAGAATCATTGTTGAATGTGCTGAACTGTCCTTTCTGAGGAATCTCTCCACTAAGATGGTTTTTCGAGAGGTTCAAGACCTCTAGAAATGTCAATGCAGTTAGCTGAGGTGGAATAGCCCCTGTCAGTCGATTTGAGGACAAATCTAAAGATTGGAGTTCTTTCATATTTCTCAGCAATGATGGGATAGGTCCTGTTAAACTATTATGCGATAAATTGAGCAATGCAAGCCATCTAAGCTCTCCAGTGACGTTTGGAATTTGTCCCTGAAATTTGTTGCACGACAGATCAATGGCTGTGTAAATATGAAGGTTCTTTGCTACCTCATACTCCGTTCCCTTCACAGTTAAGGAGACTGCTGCATCATGATGGAAAGATAAATATCCTTTGGAGACTACTAGAAATTCGTCAATAGACATCGCACATTAGACATCAGTCGGAAGTGTCACCGATGTAAAATGCCTTTTTTACATCGCTCGTTTTATATGTGATGTCTTTCTGGTATCTTTACATCAGTCCTTAACATAAGTGATGTCTAAGCTCTCACTTTAAAATTTTTTCACATCACATTGTTTATTAAGCGATGTCTAATCTCAATTTTAAAAATATTAAAGCCCGCGCCCTCCGCTCCCCCGCCCTTAGTCAATTTTTTAATTAGTTCCCCCTACTGTTTTCCCCCCCTTTAACATATCATTCACTCCCGCCTCAGTATAAAACAATAAAAAAACATTAAAAATAAATCAAAATTAAAACAAAAGCATTCAAAAGAAAACAATCGGGACATATATACATATTTCTTTCAGACAGCAGCTCTTCCCCCTTTCTCTCGACAGCTAAACCTAGGTATGCGATTTTCTTCAATCCTTCAGTCCTTCAATCCTCGTTCTTGGTTTATTAACTGATTCCCTCTCTTCTAAACCCCCTTTCAAATGTTCTATTAACTGATTCCCTCTCTTCTAAACCCTAGGTGCGATTTGTGCGCGATTTGAAGCTGCTGTGTTCAAGCTTAAGGTTCGATCTTCAAGCTTAGGGTCGAGTGGAGCTTGGAGATTAGGGTTCTTTGAAGCTTGGAGATTTGAAGCTTGGAGATTAGGGTAGTTGCTGGGTTTTCGAAGCTGCTGGATAGCTGCTGGATTTTGGAGGTGCTGGGTTTCAAAGCTGCTGGGTTTTAGGTATATATATTCTTCTATATTCTTCTTTATATTTATATAAATGTTTCGGTTGCAAGTATAACTTTTTGTAGTTATATGTATGCATGTGAAAATTAAACGTGTAGTTGTATATATGTTTTATATATGTTTGGAGCTTGGGGTTTCTTTTTTATGTACTGTTTTATATATGTTTAGAGCTTGGGATTTGTTTTTTATGTTTTATGCACAGCTGTGTAAATATATTTGTGTTTGTTTAGTTTGTAAATGTAATTGTATATTGTGTTTGGATCTTTGTTACCATGTAATTTGATATCATATTTGACAATCAGGTAGTTTGAGAATAACATGGACAAGTCTTGGATTTTCAAAGATAGGGATACACTTGACTATGAAATCGGGGTTGAAGAGTTTTTAATATTTGCCGAGGAAAATGCTAGTGATACTAAAAAAATCCCATGCCCCTGCAAAAGATGTGTTAACTTTAAAAAATTTGCAGTTAAGATTATTAGGGGACATTTATATGAATACGGTTTTAGTTTGGGATACCTTGATTGGATTTGGCACACACAAGGGTGTGGAATCACTGGATCAACAGTTCATGACAATGCCCCTAGCCCTGCACCTACGCTTGACCCTGCATCGATGCATTCCCCTGGTCATGCATCACAAACAGTCAATGTTTGTGATGCTGCGTATAATTCAAGTGAGTACAATAATGAGTCGTATCAGTTTAGGAGATTTGTGGCTGATGCTCAACAGCCTTTGTATGAGGGTAGTGAATGTACCAAATTGGAGTCGATGCTAAAACTGCATAATTGGAAAGCAAGGTTTGGAATTAGTGATAGCGCCTTTACAGATTTATTGTCTACTGTTGGCTCTCTCCTTCCTAAGGAAAATGTGATGCCACCTAATGCATATGAAGCCAAGAAAACATTATCCAACTTAGGCCTAGAATACATAAAGTACCACTCATGTCCAAACGATTGCATACTATATCGGGGGGTATATGTTGATGCTTCTAAGTGTCCTAAGTGTAGTCTATCTCGCTGGAAGTTAGGAAAGGATGGTAAAGTAAGGATTAATGTTCCTGCTAAAATAATGTGGTATTTTCCAATTATTCCGAGATTGAAGCGAATGTTTAAATCTCCTTCTACATCTGAACTGATTACCTGGCACGCAAAGCAGCGAATAGAAGATGGAAAGATGCGGCATCCAGCCGACTCTCCTTCTTGGAGAAATATCGACTATAGGTGGCCTGCCTTCGGTAGTGAGGCAAGAAATATTCGCTTGGCGTTGTCTGCAGATGGTATAAACCCGCATAATAACGGTCTAACCAATAGATACACTTGTTGGCCAGTAGTACTAGTGACTTATAATCTTCCTCCGTGGTTATGCATGAAGAGGAAGTTTATGATGCTAACAGTTTTAGTTCCCGGTCCTCATGAGCCTGGTAATGACCTTGATGTATATTTACAGCCTCTAATCGATGATTTAAAGAAGTTGTGGGAGGAAGGTGAACCAAATGTCTATGATGCACACACTAAGTCGTATTTCACTTTAAAAGCAATTTTATTATGGACAATAAACGACTTTCCCGCATATGGAAATCTGTCCGGATGTGTTAATAAAGGTTATATGTCTTGTCCAATATGTGGTGATGATACTGTTGCAAAGTATTTAAGCCATAGTAGGAAGATGTGTTACCAAGGTCATCGACGTTACTTGGCTAGAAATCATCCATATAGGAAGCAAAAAGCTGCTTTTAATGGACAACAAGAATTAGGGCAGGCACGTCAACCTCTTTCGGGAGAAGAGGTTTTATTGCAGCAAGAAAAAATTGAATTTCAGTTTGGGAAAGAAGTAAGGAAGTCAAAGAAGGTTGACTGTCCATGGAAGAAAAAGTCAATTTTCTTCGAGTTAGAGTATTGGAAATTTCACCATGTCCGTCATTGTCTAGATGTTATGCACGTGGAGAAAAACGTGTGTGATAGCTTGATTGGCACACTACTGAATATGAAACATAAGTCTAAAGATAGTGAAGCTTCTCGTCTTGACATGATTGACATGGGGGTTAGGGCTGATCTAGCTCCACAAAAAGGAGAAAGAAAGACCTATTTACCTCCTTCGATTTTTAATTTGTCCAAGGCAGAAAAGAAGAAAATGTTGTCATCGTTAATGCACATGAAACTTCCTTATGGACACGCGTCAAACATTAAAAACTGTGTTTCCATGGAAGAATTAAAAATGTTTGGGTTGAAGTCCCACGATTGCCACATCTTACTTCAACAATTACTTCCTATTGCAATTCGCGCGGTACTTCCAAAAAAAGTCAGGGTCACAATAATTAGATTGTGTTTCTTCTTTAATGCTTTATGCAGCAAAGTTGTCGACGTATCTAAACTAGATAAATTGCAATCAGATGTAATAGTAACTTTGTGCGAGCTAGAAAAAAATTTTCCTGCATCATTTTTTGATGTAATGATACATCTCATAGTGCACTTGGTTCGGGAATTACGGTTATGTGGGCCAGTCTTCTATAGATGGATGTATGCATTTGAGAGGTTTAATAAGGTGTTGAAGAGTTACGTACGCAATCGTTACTACCCCGAAGGTTGTATAGCAGAATGTTATCTTGGAGAAGAATCGATTGAATTCTGCCAAGAGTTTGTCAAGCAAACTTGCACCACTGCTGGTCTTCGCAAAGATGAAGGCAAGTTAAGTGGTCCATTATCTGCTGCGGTAATGAAATCAATCGAAGAAAAAGAGAGGGATGAAGCTCATTTACACGTTCTTCTAAACAACCTTGAAGTACAGCCATATATCTTGTAAGATTTTTTTAATTTTGTGGCTGTTCAATTAATATATACATTCTGTATAAACTACTTCTTTAATGAATATATAATTTTTGGCAGAATGCATAAGGAGTATCTAGAGGAAATCCATCGTGGGAAAAAGAAAAGCGTTCATTGGCTCTTGAGAGAGCACAATAACAGTTTTGCTGATTGGTTTCTAGAAAAAGTTAGTATTTTTATAGTTTCATTTGTGCCTAATTTATTTTCTCTATAGTAATTTAGGATAATTTCTGTTTATGAAATGTGTAGGTCAGTAGTGAAATGGTGGAGAATCCTGGAGGAGTTTCAGAGACAGTAAGATGGATAGCTGGAAAACCATCATTTTCAGTTATGACTTACGAAGCTTATCTAGTAGACGGGGTCCGATACTTTACAAAACAGCGAGACAATGTGAGGGTAGTTCAAAACAGCGGAGTGTCTTTAGTTGCTAAAACTGTCCAAGTGTCTAGCGCTAAAGATTTAAACCCCGTAGAAAGTGACTTGACATTTTATGGTGTTATCCTAGATATATGGGAGCTGGATTATCATGCATTCAAAGCCCCACTGTTTTTATGTAATTGGGCGGACAATGACAAGGGAATTAAGGTGGATGATCTTGGGTTCACACTTGTCGATCTAAGTCGACAAGGCCACAAGAGAGATAAATACGTGTCTATAGATCAAGTAAAGCAAGTTTATTATATTGAAGATCCGGTGGATGCCAAGTGGTCCGTCGTATTAACCTCTACAACTCGAGACTACCAAGAGGTGTATAACGATGATGATTTAGGAGACACAACCATGGAAAATCCTCCATTCTGCTGCCAAATTCCTACATGTGATGTCGGTGATGATGTTGAGAAAAGTATTAGAGAAAATATTAAGGGCACTTGGGTTAAGAAGTGATAACATTATTTCAAGTCATGTAATAGTTAATTTTGTGATGAGACTTTGTAATTTACTCTGTGATAACATTATTTCAAGTCATGTAATATATGTGATGCAACTTTGTAATTTACTCTGTGTAATTAGACTCCTGTAATTTTCACTCTGTGTAAATGTTTAGTTATGCATTTTTACAATTTTGTAACGGCTTATGTAGGCTTATGTAACTTTATAACTGCTTATCCTGTAATTGCTCGTATATATGCCTGTGACTAATGGATTATATATGTTTCATTTTCAGATTGAAGAAGATAAATGGCAAATAAAAAGCAAAAAACCAAAGTACAATTCCATGAAGACTCCAAAAAGTCGGATGAGGCATCAGATAAAAGGTTGGAGCTGACAACAGAACCTCAGGGAGAAAATGTGAATTCTGTGGAGGAAACGGATGCAACAGTTACAACATCTGAAACAGCAAAGAAAAAGCGTGGGGGTTCCCGAGGGGTTTCTGCTATGTATAAAGTGGTGGTGAGGAAGGCGCAGGGCAAGAAAACAAAGGTTTCATGTAATGCACATGGAGTTCCTACAGGGGATGCAAGGCACAGTCTACAATCCTACACTGGAATGTTGGCTAGGACAATGATTCCGATTGATTATCCTAACTGGTCAAAGGTACCTGATGAACTAAAGGAGAAAATATGGATTGATGTGAAGGTATAAAAATAAGTAATCTCCTATGCATTTTGTAAATTTTGCATTTGCTTCTACTCATTTAGAGTATAATTTTGTAAATTTTGTCAATTAACATTGGTTGCAGGAGACATTTAAAGTTCCTAAGCAACTTGAGAAGGGGTTGATCAGGTCTGCAGGAGCAAAGTGGAGGAATTTTAAAGCAAATTTAACAAGAGATTATGTGAGGCCGTATCTTGGGCAGAAGAAGAAATTACGAAAGCCTCCAAAGAAGTATGCTTTTGTTGGAAAGGAGGCTTGGAAAAATTTTGTTGCTGAGAGGACTACCTCGAAATTTCTGGTATGAAATATATTTTATGTTCTGCTTTATTGTGATATAAATGTCTTTTTATATTCTGAAAAATAGTATTCTAATATTATTTAAAATATTTGAAGTCTTTTAGTGAAAAACAAAAGCTGAGGGTGAGTAATCGAAAATATCCTCACCGGACATCAAGAAAGGGTTACATTGGATTATTGGAAGAAGAGGTATAAAAATAGTTGTATTTTAAGCATTGAACCTAAATAATTGTATTTTACATATCTTGGCCTTTTTAATTTTTTTTTGATTTTAATCAGATCAAGAAAGGAACTTTGGCTGCCGATGAAGAACCTGATCGGGCTCTCATGTGGCAAAAGGCTCGTAAAATTAAAATTGATGATGATAATGATACTGATGATGATGAGGCTGATGATGCTGATGATGAGGATTCAGACCTAGCTGAAATAGGAAAAAGAATTGTGAGTATTTAAAATTAAAAGGCTCGTAAAATTAAAGTTAATATTGATGATGAGGTTCACTAGATGATGATTTGTATGTTCATATTTTTCATGTCAGAATATTTTACTAGAGCAGCAAAGTAAGGGGGAATTCACTCCTTCTGGGAGTCGAGATGTGTTGACTACGGCCCTACAAACTCCTGAACATTCGGGGAGGGTTCGAGGAGTTGGAGGCTTTGTGAGCCCGTCAATTTTTTTTAATATACCACCAGGAAGAAGAAATAGAATCACCAAAGCTGAGTTGTTGGAGAGGGATCGAGAGAGGGACGCGGAGCTGGAGAAAGCCAAGAAAGAGATGGCCATGGAAATGGAGAAGACAAGGCAGGAGATGGCTGAAATGAAGGCCTTGCTCAGCAAAGCAAATATTTCATCTCCTATTGCTTCTGATAAAGCAAGTTGTGAGGCAAACACTGTCAAAGAAGCTAAGACAGAGGTGGTGAAAAAACTGGAACCAGAGATGATTGAAGTTGACTTGGAACCTAATCCACCAGAGAATAAGGTAAAATAACTAGCACATTTATTCAATTTAGCTCAACATATTTCAAGCATTCGTCATAATTGTTTAAATATATGTGTGTAGGCCGGTCCACGAAAATGTGAGTTGGCTGTAGGCACAATAGAAAATAAAGTGGCATTTGGTTTGTTGTTTGATGATGATAACATGAACAAATCTATACATGGAGTGCCGATAGAGCCTGGATGTGTTCGCGTCTCAGTGGATGGCCCAATTCAAGGACAAGCCAAGATTCCTAAACCGGTACCAGGTGAGATTGAAACAGTAGAGCAAGCTGTTGGCTCGTACGTCTCATGGCCCCGCGACTTGATCATATTCCCAAATGCCCCTCCTACTATTCCTACTATGGTGTGTACTTTAACATAATTGTTGTACTGGATTGTACTATTATATGTTACCCCTATATTTTGTTTTAAATTAATTTTGTTCATTTTTCAGAAAGGTAAACGGAAAGTAAAGGAACCTAAAACCGAGTTAGATAAAGTCCAGTCCTTGTTTCATAACATGGAGATCAATAAAAATGTTCCAAAACGCTTTCGGTTGTTGTATAAACATGCAACAACATTTATGCAATCCTCCGGAGACTCAATTCAAATCCCGTGTGATGCTGAGGTGTTTGGTATCGAGAAAAGAATCTTCATATTGTATGAAAACATAGTCGCCTTGATGGAGTTTAATATGATTGGCCAAGCAGCAATTGCTGCATACATGGCGTGAGTAAACTTTTTTTAATTACTGTCTTCTAGATCATGACTGTTGTTTAGTTATAATTCATATTCGTGTAATTTTATATAATTTCATTTCATTTACAATGTAGATACTTGCATTGCGTGGTTCGTGAAAATGGCACTAATGATCAATTTGCTTTTTGTGATCCTGGAGCCTCGCTGAACTTGATGAACAATTCTTTTGAAGATAACTTGGTTAATCGATTTAAAGAGGGTAATCCTGATCGTCTCTTTTTGATGCCGCATAATAGCAAGTAAGTAGCTTAAGTGTTTTCTTATTTATTATAAATCTCTTTTATTTAGTTTTTTACATGACTGAAAATAAAATTTATATGATTTTGATAGTAATTGTGTTCTTCATAAATATTTGTTAAAAATAGTTTCCATTGGGTATTGGTTCTGTTTTGGGGTGGCGAGGTTTTCATACTTAATCCTCTGCCTCGTTCAACTAGTTTCCTCAACTTGGAAAAAGCAATATCAAGGTATTTTCATTTATTTTTTTATTGATTATCTTTCTTATGGAGATATAAATGCATGTGCATTATTAACACTGCCAAGATGACAGGGCTGTGATTACTTTCAATGTTCAGGCCGGAAGGGGAAATAAAGCCCCAAGCTTCAAATATATTGCAGTAAGCTTTCGTATTTATTTTTAACAATTTGTGCTACTGATGCTTAGAACCAGGGGCATTACTTTACTTACTATTTTGAGTTTTTTTTGGTTAAATAGGGATGTCCTAAACAGCCTGGTGGAACTGAATGCGGCTATGTTATTATGCGGTATATGAAAGAGATTGTCATGGACAATGAAATGACATTTTTTAAAAGGGTATTTTTCTTTGCCTAATCCATTGTTGATATAATTAAATGGTGTACATATAAATTTAGGTATAATTCAATGTTATTGTTTTACATTTTTCAGTGGGCATCCAAGAATCGAAAAGTGATTTGTTCCAAGGCTGAGCTTGACGAGGTTCGGTTTGAGACACTTAGCCATATCGAGTCCTTCTTATAAACAGGCCTTTGGTTTATTGGAGAACTTTGGTTTCCTTTAATTAGTTCAGTTTATGTAAGACAGTGACACTAGCTAGCTAAGTAGATTTTGTTGATAAATGGAGGGAAATGTAGTTGGTAAATTATGGTTGCTGGAGTACATGGTGAACTGCTTGTAAATTATGGTTGCTTGGTTAATATTTAGGATTTGTGCAGTTTCTTTGATTGTGGGATGTAATTTGATTGGTAATGATTGATGGTAATATATTTGGCTTTTGCGGAAGTATTGTTTTGCTAGCTAGTTTTGTTTTAGTTCTGTTATGGTAGGCTAGACGTTGGTAATTGGTTGTTTAATTAGTATAGCTTTGGTGTTGTTTTGGAATTTGTTGGAAATTTAAATGAAACAGGGGGATTCATAAGAAACAGGAGGATTCATGGCAATTTAAAACTAACATTTACATCACTTAGTAAGCGATGTCATAAGAATGAATACATATCAGTTAACAAGAAAAAGCCTGATGTTAAACTATATAATAGATATCAGAGTATAAAAATCACTGATGTAAAACAAGAACAAAGACATCGCTTTCTTAAAGAAAAGAAGGGTACCACATCACTTCCTATAAAAGCATGATGTAAAAGGTTATCATATACATCTATTTTACAAGTTTTAAGATGTTAAAGTATCATTTTATTAAGCATGTGACAAGTTTAAAATGATATAGAGGGCATAGGAATGAGGAACTGAAATTATAGTGAAGGTATCTACTGTTAAAAAATACATCAGATTGTCATATTAAACGATGTGTAAATAGGTTATAGACATCGGCTAGAAAGCGATGTGTAATGCACTTACTTTTCTCATCACCCACGAAGACATCGGTCTGATTTTACATAGACATCGCTTTTTAGCCGATGTCTATTGATCCACAATCCGCAACTTGGGGAAGGGATCTTTTACGCTCCTTCCACTTATTGTACCATAGAGTTTATTTAATCGCAAGACAAGGACTTCTATCTCTCCAAGTACATAAAGCCATGACGGAAATGGACCACCTATTTTGTTATTGCCAATATCAAGAATTTTCAAGTGCTTACAGTTCGCCAAAGATGGGGGCAAGAATCCTTCAAACTCATTATTATCCATGTTTAGATATTTCACCTGACAACTCCTGGAGAAAGTAGTTGGTATTGTTCCTCGAAACTGATTATTAGCAAGATTAATGGAAAGCAATCTATCAGAAAGTTTCCCGAAACAATTTGGAAGTGCTCCACTTAATCCATTATTTGACAAAACAAGAACCGCAAGGGAAGTGACATTGCAAATTGTTGTTGGAAGCTCACCTGTCAAGATTGTTGAAACTTTGGTAAAACTGCAATAATCAGATTACCAGCTTAGTTACATATGAGAAAAGGAAAAGATATATAGAGAAAAATATACCTGTAAAATGGTTCCCACTTAAATTGATGTATTCCAAAGTTGGATGATCGTTGTATTCCTTAGGAATGTTCCCAGACAAATAATTATTTGCAAAATTAATGTAACGTAAGGATATAGAGTTCTTCCACAAGTCACTCTGAATATTTCCACTAAGACTATTATCACTCACATCAAGATTCATAAGATTTGTGAGATTAGAAACGATCTTTAAAAGCGGTCCAGTCAATTGGTTAGAACTGAGATCAAGAAATACTAGTAGCTTCAGGTTTCCAATGTCAGATGGAATATAGCCACTGAGATTATTGGAACTTAGATCTAAGTAGCTGAGGTTAGTCAAGAGTCCCAGTCCAATAGGAATACTTCCTTCAAATAAATTATAGTCAAGATATAGGTATTCAAGCTCAGAAAGGAAACCTATATCATTGGAAACAGAACCTGAAAATTTATTTTCCTTAAGGGAAAGAAACCTTAGTTTGGAGAGCTTGAATACATTTGGCGGAAGCGGCCCCTCAAAAAAATTAGAGCGAAGATTGAGGATTTCAAGCTCAGGAAGCAAACCTATATCATTGGAAACAGAACCTGAAAACTTATTACCTCGAAGATGAAGAAACTTTAGTTTAGAGAGCTTGAATACATTTGGCGGAAGCGGACCCTCAAAAAAATTAGAGTGAAGATTGAGGAATTCTAGCTCAGGAAGCAAACCTATATCATTGGAAACAGAACCTGAAAAGTTATTACCCCAAAGGTTAAGAAACCTTAGTTTAGAGAGCTTGAATATATTTGGCGGAAGCGGCCCTCAAAAAAATTAGAGTGAAGATTGAGGATTTCTAGCTCCGGAAGCAAACCTATATCATTGGAAACAGAACCTGAAAAGTTGTTACCCCAGAGGTTAAGAAACCTTAGTTTAGAGAGCTTGAATACATTTGGCGGAAGCGGCCCCTCAAAAAAATTAGAGTGAAGATTCAAAAGTTCAAGCGCAGAAAGCAAACCTATATCATTGGAAACAGAACCTGAAAACTTATTACTCCAAAGAACAAGATGTTTTAATTTTGAAAGCTTGAATATATTTGGTGGAAGCGGTCCTTCAAAAGAATTGTTTCCTAAATACAGGAATTCAAGATCACAAAGCAACCTTATGTCATTGGGAATTGATCCTAAAAATTTGTTACTTGACAGGGTGAGACGTTTTAATTTGGAAAGCTTGAATATATTTGGCAGAAATGGCCCCTCAAAAGAATTGCCAACAAGACTGAGGACTTCAAGATTATGCAGATTGGCAAATATTGATTCACGCGCTAAATCACCTGTAAACTCGTTTTGATCAAGGCTAAGGTGAGTCAGGCCATGAGAATTGGATATGAAATTTGGGAATTTCGACGCAAGAGGATTGCTACTGAGGTTGAGGCTGCACAAAAAGGGCATGGGAGAGAATTGGGACCAATTTGGAGCTTGCAATGCATTCTGTGACAGGTTTAAGACGAGCAACCTCTGAAGATGGCTAACCTGGAACGGAATGGGACCATCGAGACTATTGATGCTTAAATCAAGATATTGAAGCTGTGTTAAATTCTCAATGGCTGGTGGTATTGGACCCGAGAAGAAGTTGTATGCGAGAGTGAGACTGTTAAGATTTGGAAATGAAGTGAAACTAAACTCGGACAGCATTCCATCAAGTTGTTTCTCATAAAGGTTAATCTCAGAAACTGAACCTGCAGAGTTACAAGTAATGCCAGTCCAGTTACAAAGATCATCGAGATTGGTGAGTGACCAAGAATCGAGAAAAGAAGAAGGGGCAAGGCTATTCTTCCATTTCACAAGAGCTTCTCCCTCTGGTCTTGTTAGTAGAATGGATTGAAGTAACGAGAGAAAGAAAACAAAGAGAAGAAGGTGAGAAGGCTTTAGGAAGTGTGCCATATTTCTCCTCAAGTGGGTTATGAATGCAATACCATACTGCCCAGTGCCCACTCTTATTTATATGCTGCATGCTTGCCGTGTTACTTTAATAAAGATTCTTGGACATTGTGCACTAACTTGTGGACCATATATTCTCGTATATAAATGTGTGAATATTATTCCGATATACTAATGGTCATATTTTTTCTGGACTTATTAGATGACTTTGATTTTTCGTCACTTTGATTATCGGGAAAATAGATTTTGTTCCCATTCAATTTATTGTGTTTTTAGAAATTTATCACCCAACTAAATTTTTGCCACTCAATCTAAGATATCTCTTAAATTTATATCATAAATTTTAATAACTTTATCTTATTAAAATTTTCAAAATAAATATATAGAGAGAGGAAAACTTAATTCGATGATTGTGCATCATTTTATGTTATTATTACTCCCTATGTACCTCTCATTAGTTTACAGTTTTTTCTACCGTTTAGCACGTATTTTAAGACTCTTATAAAGCATACTTTCATAACTTATTCTTTCGATTTTTTGTGTGTAAAATTCAAACGCTAAATTTTAATTCGGAAGAAAAAAATAAAATTATTAATGAAACTACATCTTTTAAAAGTCATAAAATGCGTGTAAAATTCTTATGAGCCATATTTTAAAAATGCTACACAGAATTAATGTAATGCTAATAATCAAATCCGAACCTAACTTCAGTGACAAAAAAAAACTGAACCTAACATTAGTGAGTAAATTAAAAAAAAATTAGTTGAGTGGTTAGTTTCTAAAGACACAATAAGTTTAGTGACAAAAAAAATTATCATAATGCTAGTAATCAAATCCGAACCTTAGTTGGTGGCTAAAAACAAATCCAAACCTAACATTAGTGAGCAAAAGGAAAAAATAATTAGTTGGGTGGTAAGTTTCTTAAAAAACAATAAGTTGAGTGGCAAAAAAAAAAAATCTATTTTCCCTTGATTATTATATATTCTCTTTATCTAATAATATTGTAACTAAATTTTAGTAATAGGAAAGTTAATTCGATTTTGATTTGATCGCTATAAATTTTAAGTGTGAGGGAAGTTAATTCAATTTTAATTTGATTGTATAATTTACAATTATAATTTTTTTTGTATATTCAAAGTTTAGGATTTATTCTGATTTTATATCTTTAATTTTGTATTGATTAATCTGATTATTTATTTTTAATGTTTGGAAAATAATTTACATCACTCCGAAAGGGTGAGCTAGGCAGTGGTCCTCCTAAGACCTGGAATGAGTCCTCTAAGGCTTGGGGAGTCCATAATGACAACATGATTCGTCGTGCTTGTAAAATACACAGTGGTCCATAACGTGAGAGTTGCAATAATTATAGGCCTTAAGAGTGCTGGAGAAATTCTCTGAAAATACATATTCAGAAATGTTTGAAATTTTTGATGAAAGATCGGCTTGTTAAACAAGCCAAATTCGGGCAAAAATTTCGGCTTCTATAATAAAACGAGCCGGCTCGATTCTACTCGCGAAATTACACGAGCCAATAGTTCGGGTAGAGATTTAGGCTCGATTAAGTTAAAATTATACGAGCTCACTCGCTTGACTCGTTCGTGAAATTAAACGAGTCGAGTTCGGGCAGAGTTTTAGGCTCGATTAGCTAAACGAGCCGACTCGGCTTGACTCGATTAAACTTGGCTCGAATTTGGCTCCGCTCAAAACTCGGTTTGCTCTAGTTGAATTACCGCCCTAACTAGGACATCTAGCTCTCCAAAATAAATAGCCATGACCGAAATGTACCACCTATTTTGTTGTTTCCAATATCAAGAATTTGTAAGTGTTTACAGTTTGTCAAAGATTGCAGCAACAAACCTTCAAAGTGATTGTTATGGATGTTTAGATATGCACAGACAAGTCTTGGACAGTCGTTGGTATTGGTCCTTGAAATTGATAATTAGCAAGATTATTGAAACCAAGCAAAGAAAGGTTCCCCAAACACTGTGGATGTGCACCACTTGACCCATTATCTGACATAATGAGACGCGAAAGGGAAGTGACTTTGCAAATTTTTAGTGGAAGCTCACCTGTTAAAAATCTTGAAGCTTTGTTATAATTTTGATAATCAGATAATTAGCATAGGTACATACAAAAGGAAAGGATATAAAGAGAAAAGTAATGTCAATGCAGTTAACTGAGGTGGAATAGCCCCTGTCAGTTGATTTGAGGACAAATCTAAAGATTGGAGTTCTTTCATTTTTCTCAGCAATGATGGGATAGGTCCTGTGAGACTATTATGAGATAAATTGAGCAATGCAAGCCATCTAAGCTCTCCAGTAACCTTTGAAATTTCTCCCTGAAATTCGTTGCACGACAGATCAATGGCTGTGTAAATATGAAGGTTCTTGCTACTTCATACTCTGTTCCCTTCACAGTTAATAAGAGAAAGATAATGGTGCTGTGAAATTCCTGATGCCTTATGCCTGCTGTCTGCTGTGCTTGGGTTGACTAAGGTCTTGTTATTACCCCCCAGCTACTTTTGCAAAATGTCACAGCTGACAATTATTTTGGAACAGAGGGAGTATAATCTATTAAAAAAAATGTATACCTATTTTTTGTATGATATTTTGATTTTTGACACACATCTTTAAATGAGTTGATTGGATAGTAAAAGTTATTGTTCTTGATTACATATTTGGAAATTTATCAAAAATACCAGCTTTCTAATTTTTTTTGCGATTTTACTTCTTTTTAAAAATTTTAGAAGATAAATTTTTAACTATCCGGTCAAAACACTTAAGAATGTGTGCCCAAAATCAAAGCGTCATAGAAAAAATAGAGAGGGAGTATAACTTGTACTTGTAAACTGTTATGGAAACAGTTAGTACATGCTTCCTCCCTTTTTTTTATATGCCGCTTTAATTTTGGACATACACTTAAGTGATCTGACTGGTAGTTAATAATATTATTTTCAAGATTTTCTTTTTAAATAAAAAATATAACCAAAATTTTTATTCACAAAAATTTTAATTTTATACTGTCAACCCATCTTGTGTCAAAAATTTTAACCTCAGTTTAAGAAAAACGGAGGGAGTAACATATTGTTGTTTTTTATATGATATTTTGATTTTTGACACACATCTGTAAATGAGTTGATTGGATAGTAAAAATTATTGTTCTTGATTATGTTTGGAAATTTATCAAAAATACCAGCTTTCTATTTTTTTTTCAATTTTACTTTCTTTTAAAAATTTTAGAAAATAATATTTTTAATTATCCGGTCAAAACACTTAAAAATATGTGCCCAAAATCAAAGCGTCATATAAAAAAATAGAGAGGGAGTATAACTTATACTTGTAAACTGTTATGGAAACAGGTTAGTACATACTCTCTCTCGGTTTTTTTATATGCCGCTTTAATTTTGGACATATACTTTTAAGTGATTTGACTGGGTAGTTAATAATATTATTTTCAAGATTTTCTTTTTCTAAATAAAATAATACAACCAAAATTTTTATTCACAAAAATGTTAATTTTATTATACTGTCAACCCATCTTGTGTCAAAAATTTTAACCTCGTTTAAGAAAAACGGAGTGAGTAACATATTGTTGATTTTTTAGTTGGCAGACAAATCAGTGTGCAGATGGGTCCTGAGAAGACTTTGAAAGAGTCCGTCCAAGACTTGGGAGCAATCCTGTTAACATTGCGCAAATTATCAACACAAATGCCCATACTAACTTTAAATTTTTATATTGGAGCTTATAATGATTATGCATCTCCACAGAAATTACTGATAAAGATAAATCCACTATAATTCGCGTATCTGGGAAATGGGAGACTATGATCATGACCATGTAAACTCTGCCTAATTCAGCTGATCAATCAAATGAGCGGAAGGTGGGGTTTTACTTCTCTAAACAATGGAGTAAATGGGTGTTTTTCGAAAGCCCAGAAGCACCCACCACCAACTCTGGGACTGACTAGCGCCAGTGGAACAAATTTTCTAAAGTGATTAATACGTTTCGAGGAGTTTGACAACTGACGGGGTGTATTCGATTGGGATATTAACTGTCTTATTTCCGATGGATTTATACAGAGGTAATTTTATGATTGGTTCACGGGAAGACAACCATCATCGAGGTATTTAACAATATTTGTACTGATTTAAAGAAGAACTATTAGAATTGATTTGATGATGATACGGGATGAATAATATTGAATACTGAATTAGGATGGAAGTAGATATTTTATGAATCTTTGTCATAATTTTTTTTCAAGTCTATCGATCATCAATGACATCACAAAGCATATGCAGGAGTTCACCTGTGTATGAGATCGAGGTGTATTGTGCAGTTTGTCGATATAAAATGTACTGGCAAACAATATAAGAAAGTACAGATAGAAGAGTACCTGCAGAACCAGCTGAATGATTTGGATGTGCACCAGAGAAGCTTATGGTTTCACCCAGGGCCGGGGGAGGCTAAAAAATATTGAGTCGGAAAAATTAATGATTTTTTTCATATTTAGTCATAGTTTGTTCTTAAAAATCCATATAAATCTTCATTTGAGCCCGACTAATCTTGAATGATGAGTAAATAATTACTATCATTTTAGCAGATTTTAGTCCCGATTCATTTTACGCCCCTGGTTTCACCTACATTCCTTTCTGTAAGAAAACCAGGTTGTCTAGTTTTCATATTTAGTCATAGTTTGTTCTTAAAATCCATATAAATCTTCATTTGAGCCCGACTAATCTCGAATGATGAGTAAATAATTATCATTTTAGCAGATTTTAGTCCCGATTCATTTTATGCCCCTGGTTTCACCTACATTCCTTTCTGTAAGAAAACCAGGTTGTATAGGCATCAGAGATTCTCCTTTACTGACAAAGATAAGAACCACAGATGACATTTTTGGCCTATCTTCGGGAGACGGTTGAATAGATGGAAGACCAATATGAATTGTTCGTAGCATAGATGTGGACTACGGGTTAATATATTAGTTCATGGACTTGCCTTCTTTGTGTAATCTCCATGCCTAAAACAGTGTGGAATCGCTGTTAAATTGTTACGTAAGAGATGAAAGCAAATTAATGGATGTTGGTATAACAGGTGTTTGATGCAAATTTTTTGATTTTATATTTGTTTTAATTTGAATTAACTAGCAAGGTTAATATTAATACCCCTGAAGCAAGAGAAATCATTATGAGTCCTGACCAAACGGATTATTACATAATACCAAATACTTATGCAGCTAGTACACTACTGGTTCAGAAATGTCCACAAGGACAACAACTTTCAAGTTCGTCTTGATCGGCCAGTACAATTTTTCAAGCATATCTTTTCATCAACTTCAGTTGCAGCACTTCGATATATCTCACAAACCACCAAGGCTTTCCTAGTTTGAGAACAATGTACGCAGATGACAATCCACATATCAGTCCACATCCATATCCCATCACGATTGCTTCCCATGTCCATTCATCACCAGCATCATCTTCATCACCATTTCCGACTTCTTGTGGAGGTGATGCTGTGTTTGCACATTTCTTTGTCAAAGGTGATCCACATAACGCGGAGTTTCCTAGATAAGAATCATTGTTAAATGTGCTGAACTGCCCTTTCTGAGGAATCTCTCCACTAAGATGGTTTCCCGAGAGGTTGAAGACCTCCAGAAATGTCAATGCAGTTAACTGAGGTGGAATAGCCCCTGTCAGTTGATTTGAGGACAAATCTAAAGATTGGAGTTCTTTCATATTTTTCAGCAAGGATGGGATAGGTCCTGTCAGACTATTATGAGATAAATTCAGCAATGCAAGCCATCTAAGCTCTCCAGTAACCTTTGGAATTTCTCCCTGAAATTTGTTGCACGACAGGTCAATGGCTGTGTAAATATGAAGGTTCTTTGCTACCTCGTACTCTGTTCCCTTCACAGTTAATGAGACTGCTGCTTCATAAGAGAAAGATAATGGTCCTGTGGAATTCCGATAACGATACAAATTATCAGTTGATTTCATATTCTTAAAGTATTGAATTGGCAAATAGCCTGTCAATTGATTGTGGGACAGATCCACAATCCGCAACTTGGGGAAGGGATCTTCTATGCTCCTTCCACTTATCGTACCATAGAGTTTATTTGATCGCAAGACAAGAACTTCTAGCTCTCCAAGTGCATAAAGCCATGACGGAAATGTACCACCTATTTTATTATTGCCTATATCAAGAATTTTCAAGTGCTTACAGTTCGCCAAAGATGGGGGCAACAATCCTTCAAACTCATTATTATCCATGTTTAGATATGTCAACCGACAACTCCTGGAGAAAGTAGTTGGTATTGTTCCTCGAAACTGATTATTAGCAAGATTAAGGTAAAGCATTCCATCAGCAAGATTCCCCAAAGAGTTTGGAAGTGCACCACTTAATTCATTATTTGACAAATCAAGAACCGAAAGGGAAGTGACATTGCAAATTGTTGTTGGAAGCTCACCTGTCAAGATTGTTGAAACTTTGGTGAAACTGCAATAATCAGATTACTAGCTTAGTTACATATGAGAAAAGGAAAAGATCTATAGAGAAAAACTATACCCGTAAAATGGTTCCCACTTAAATTGATGTATTCCAAAGTTGGATGATCGTTATATTTCCACAAGTCACTCTGAATATTTCCACTAAGACTATTATGACTTACATCAAGACATATAAGATTTGTGAGATTAGAAACGATCTTTGAAAGCGGTCCAGTCAATTGATTAGAACCGAGATCAAGAAGTACTAGTAGCTTCAGGTTTCCAATGTCAGATGGAATATAGCCACCGAGATTATTGGAATGTAGATCTAAGTACCTGAGGTTAGTCAAGAGTCCCAGTCCAATAGGAATACTTCCTTCAAATAAATTTCTATTGTGTGAGAGGTCCAGACCTCTTAATTTGGAGAGCCTAAATACATGTGGAGGAAGCGGCCCCTCAAAAAAATTAGAGCCAAAATAGAGGATTTCAAGTTCGGAAAGCAAACCTATATCCTTAGAAATAAAACCTGAAAAGTTATTCTCATGAAGGGCAAAAAACTTTAGTTTGGAGAGCTTGAATACATTTGGCGGAAGCGGCCCCTCAAAAAAATTAGAGTTAAGATTGAGGGTTACAAGCTCATGAAGCAAACCTATATCATTGGAAACAGAACCTGAAAACTTATTACTCCAAAGAACAAGATGTTTTAATTTTGAAAGCTTAAATATATTTGGTGGAAGTGGCCCCTTAAAGGAATTGTTGCCTAAATATAGGTATTCAAGATCACAAAGCAACCTTATGTTATTGGGAACTGAACCTGAAAATTTGTTACTTGACAGGGCAAGATCTTTTAGTTTGGAAAGCTGGACTATATCCGGCGGAAATGGCCCCTCAAAAGAATTACGATAAAGCCAGAGGGTTTCAAGATTTTGTAGATTGGTAAATTCACGCACAAGATCACCTGTAAAGTTGTTCTGGCCAAGGTCAAGGATAGCCAAGCTATGAGAATTGGATATAAATTCTGGAAATTTCGATACAAGATGATTCCTACTGAGCTTGAGGATGCGCAAAAAAGGCATGGAAGAGAAATGGGACCAATTTGGAGCTTGCAATGCATTCTGTGACAGGTTTAGGACGAGCAACCTCTGAAGATGGCTAACCTGGAAAGGAATGGGACCATCGAGACTATTGATGCTTAAATCAAGATATTGAAGCTGTGTTAAATTCTCAATGGCTGGTGGTATTGGACCCGAGAAGAAGTTGTATGCGAGGGTGAGATTGTTGAGATTCGGAAATGAAGTGAAGCCAAACTCGGACAGCATTCCATCAAGTTGTTTCTCATAAAGGTTAATCCCAGAGACTGAACCTGCAGAGTTACAAGTAATGCCAGTCCAGTTACAAAGATTATCGAGATTGGTTAGTGACCAAGAATCGAGAAAAGAAGACGGGGCTAGGCTATTCTTCCATTTCACAAGAGCTTCTCCCTCTGGTCTTGTTGGTAGAATGGATTGAAGTAACGAGAGAAAGAAAACAAAGAGAAGAAGGTGAGAAGGCTTTAGGAAGTGTGCCATATTTCTGCTCAAGTGGGTTATGAATGCAATACCATACTGCCCACTCTTATTTATATGCTGCATGCTTGCCGTGTTATTTGATAAAGATTCTTGGACATTGTGCACTAACTTGTGGACCATATATTCTCGTATATAAATGCGTGAATATTATTTCAATATACTAATGGTCATATTTTTTCTGGACTTATTAGATGACTTTGATTTTTCGTCACTTTGATTATTGGGAAAATAGATTTTATTCCCACTCATTATTGGGAAAATAGATTTTGTTCCCACTCAATTTATTGTGTTTTTAGAAACTTACCACCCAACTAAATTTTTGCCACTCAATCTAAGATATCTCTTAAATTTATATCATAAATTTTAATAACTTTATCTTATTAAAATTTACAAAATAAATATATAGAGAGAGGAAAACTTAATTCGATGATTGTGCATCATTTTATGTTATTATTACTCCCTATGTACCTCTCATTAGTTTACAGTTTTTTCTACCGTTTAGCACGTATTTTAAGACTCTTGTAAAGCATAGTTTCATATCTTATTCTTGCGATTTTTTTGTGTGTAAAATTCAAATGCTGAATTTTAATTCGAAAGAAAAAAATAAAATTATTTATGAAACTACATCTTTTAAAAGTCATAAAATGAGTGTAAAATTTTTATGACCCAAGGTAAACGACCTTGGGGACATAAAATATACTATATATAAAAATACAGACATATATCAAATCATCTAAATATCACAGACTACTACCATATTTTAAAAATGCTACACAGAATTAATGTAATGCTAATAATCAAATCTGAACCTAACTATAGTGACAAAAAAAACTAAATCTAACATTAGTGAGTAAAATAAAAAAAATTTAGTTCAGTGGTTAGTTTCTAAAGACGCAATAAGTTTAGTGACAAAAAAAATTATCATAATGCTGGTAATCAAATCCGAACCTTATTTGGTGGCTAAAAACAAATCCAAACCTAACATTAGTGAGCAAAAGGAAAAAAATTTAGTTGGGTGGTAAGTTTCTTAAAACACAATAAGTTGAGTGGCAAAAAAAAATCTATTTTCTCTTGATTATTATATATTCTCTTTATCTAATAATATTGTAATTAAATTTTAGTAATAGGAAAGTTAATTCGATTTTGATTTGATCGCTATAAATTTTAAGTGTGAGGGAAGTTAATTCGATCTTAATTTGATTGTATAATTTACAATTATAATTTTTTTTGTATCATCAAAGTTTAGGATTTATTCTGATTTTATATCAAAATTTTGTAATGATTAATCTGATTACTTATTTTTAGTGTCTGGAAACTAATTTACATCACTCCGAAAGGGTGAGCTAGGCAGTGGTCCTCCTAAAACCTGGAATGAGTCCTCTAAGGCTTGGGGAGTCCATAATGACCACATGATTCGTCGTGCTTGTAAAATACATAGTGGTCCTCTGGTCCATAACGTGAGAGTTCCAATAATTATAGGCCTTAAGAGTGCCCGAGAATTCTTTGAAAATACATATTCAGAAATGTTTGAAAATTTTGATGAAAGTTGTAAACAGCTTGCATAACATAGTACGTAATACTCCCTGCATCCCAATCCCAAATTAGATGAGCTCGTTGACATTGACCGCATAGCCACATTACATATTTTTAAATTTTAGTTTTGCAAATAAAAATTTAAATATGAAATTTTCATTTACAAAAGAAAAATTAAAAAAATAAATATCGGAACTAGTTGGTCAATGTACCTTAAGTTACGTGCTCAAAGTCAACTAGCTCATCTAATTTGGGATAGAGGAGTAGTTCAGAACATATGCAGTTTGTCGATATAAATTTTACTCTACTGTCAAAGTGGCATACAGTACAAGAAAGTACAGATACAAGAGTACCTGCAGAATGATTTTGTATCCTCAAAGTACTGAATTGGTAAATAGCCTTGGGGAATGGATGCCTTGTGCTCCTTCCACTTTCTATACCGTTAAACCTATTTGATTGCAAGACTAGGACTAGAGCTGGCAGGTGAGCTCGCAGCTCGCGAGCTCGACTAACTCGAACTCATTTAACTAGGCTCAGATCGGCTTGTTAAACGAGCAAATTCGGGCAAAAATTTCGGCTTGTTTAATAAAACGAGCCGGCTCGATTCGACTCGCGAAATTACACGAGCCAATAGTTTGGGTAGAGATTCAGGCTCGACTAAGTTAAAATTATACGAGCTCGCTCGCTCGACTTGTTAAAATCAGCTCATTTAGCTAAACGAGTTGGCTCGACTCGACTCGTGAAATTAAATGAGTCGAGTTCGGGCTAAGTTTTAGGCTCGATTAGCTAAACGAGCCGACTCGGCTCGACTCGATTAAACTTGGCTCGAATTTGGCTCCGCTCAAAACTCGGTTTGCTCTAGTCGAATTACCGCCCTAACTGGGACATCTAGCTCTCCAACGTTGTTTCCAATATCAAGAATTTGTAAGTGTTTACAGTTTGCCAAAGATTGGAGCAACAAACCTTCAAAGTGATTGTTATGGATGTTTAGATATGCACAGACAAGTCTTGGACAGTCGTTGGTATTGGTCCTTGAAATTGATAATTAGCAAGATTATTGAAACCAAGCAAAGAAAGGTTCCCCAAACACTGTGGAAGTGCACCACTTGACCCATTATCTAACATAATGAGACGCGAAAGGGAAGTGACTTTGCAAATTTTTAGTGGAAGCTCACCTGTTAAAAATCTTGAAGCTTTGTTATAATTTTAATAATCAGATAATTAGCATAGGTACATACAAAAGGAAAGAATATAAAGAGAAAAGTAATGTCAATGCAGTTAACAGAGGTGGAATAGCCCCTGTCAGTTGATTTGAGGACAAATCTAAGATTGGAGTAATGGAGTTATTTCATATTTCTCAGCAATGTTGGGATAGGTCCTGTCAGACTATTAATTATGCGATAAATTGAGCAATGCAAGCCATCTAAGCTCTCCGGTAACCTTTGGAATTTCTCCCTGAAATTTGTTGCACGACAGATCAATGGCTGTGTAAATATGAAGGTTCTTGCTACTTCATACGCTGTTCCCTTCACAGTTAATAAGAGAAAGATAATGGTCCTGTGAAATTCCTGATGCCTTATGCCTGCTGTCTGCTGTGCTTGGGTTGACTAAGGTCTTGTTATTACCCCCAGCTGACACTTATTTTGGAACAGAGGGAGTATAATCTATTAAAAAAATGTATACCTATTTTTTGTATGATATTTTGATTTTTGACACACATCTTTAAATGAGTTGATTGGATAGTAAAAGTTATTTTTCTTGATTACATATTTGGAAATTTATCAAAAATACCAGCTTTCTAATTTTTTTTGCGATTTTACTTTTTTTAAAAATTTTAGAAGATAAATTTTTAACTATCCGGTCAAAACACTTAAGAATGTGTGCCCAAAATCAAAGCTGTCATAGAAAAAAATAGAGAGGGGGTATAGCTTATACTTGTAAACTGTTATGGAAACAGTTAGTACATGCTTCCTCCCTTTTTTTTATATGCCGCTTTAATTTTGGACATACACTTAAGTGATCTGACTGGTAGTTAATAATATTATTTTCAAGATTTTCTTTTTAAATAAAAAATATAACCAAAATTTTTATTCACAAATATTTTAATTTTATACTGTCAACCCATCTTGTGTCAAAAATTTTAACCTCAGTTTAAGAAAAACGGAGGGAGTAACATATTGTTGATTTTTTAGTTGGCAGACAAATTAGTGTGCAGATGGGTCCTGAGAAGACTTTGAAAGAGTCCGTCCAAGACTTGGGAGCAATCCTGTTAACATTGCGCAAATTATCAACACAAATTCCCATACTAACTTTAAAATTTTATATTGGAGCTTATAATGATTATGCATCTCCACAGAAATCACTGATAAAGATAAATCCACTATAATGTGCGTATCAGGGATATATGGGAGACTATGATCATGACCATGTAAACTCTGCCTAATTCAGCTGATCAATCAAATGAGCGGAAGGTGGGGTTTTACTTCTCTAAACAATGGAGTAAATGGGTGCTTTTCGAAAGCCCAGAAGCACCCACCACCAACTCTGGGACTGACTAGCGCCAGTGGAACAAATTTTCTAAAGTGATTAATACGTTTCGAGGAGTTTGACAACTGACGGGGTGTATTCGATTGGGATATTAACTGTCTTATTTCCGATGGATTTATACAGAGGTAATTTCATGATTGGTTCGCGGAAAGACAACCATCATCCAGGTATTTAACAATATTTGTACTGATTTAAAGAAGAACTATTAGAATTGATTGGATGATGATACGAATGAATAATATTGAATACTGAATTAGGATGGAAGTAGATATTTTATGAATCTTTGTCATAATTTTTTTTCAAGTCTATCGATCATCAATGACATCACAAAGTATATATGCAGGGGTTCGCCTGTGAGCATTATGAGAGGAGCTCACCTGTCAATAATATGAGATCGAGGTGTATTGTGCAGTTTGTCGATATAAAATTTACTGGCATACAATATAAGAAAGTACAGATAAAAGAGTACCTGCAGAATGATGTTCCTGTGGGTGAGCTGAAAGTAGAACCAACTGAATGATTTGGATGTGCACCAGAGAAGCTTATGGTTTCACCCAGGGCCGGGGGAGGCTAAAAAATATTGAGTCGGAAAAATTAATGATTTTTTCATATTTAGTCATAGTTTGTTCTTAAAATCCATATAAATCTTTGAGCCCGACTAATCTTGAATGATGAGTAAATAATTATCATTTTAGCAGATTTTAGTCCTGATTCATTTTACGCCCCTGGTTTCACCTACATTCCTTTCTGTAAAAACACCAGGTTGTGTAGGCATCAGAGATTCTCCTTCACTGACAAACATAAGAACCACAGATGACATTTTTGGCCTATCTTCGGGAGACTGTTGAACAGATAGAAGAGCAATATGAATTGTTCATACCATAGATGTGGACTACGTGTTAATATATTAGTCCATGGACTTGCCTTCTTTGTGTTATCTCCATGCTTAAACAGAGTGGAAGCGCTCTTAAATTGTTACTTAATAGATGAAAGCAAATTAATGGATGCATGTTGGTACAACAGGTGTTTGATGCAAATTTTTTGCTTTTATATTCTTTTTAATTTGCCCTAACATTGATCAAGATAGCAAGGTTAATATTAATACCCCTGAAGCAAGAGAAATCATTTTGAGTCCCGACCAAACGGATTATTACATAATACCAAATACTTATGCAGCTAGTACACTACTGGTTCACAAATGTCTACCACGACAACAACTTTCAAGTTCATCTTGATCTACCAGTACCTTTCTTCATGCATATCTTTTCATCAACTTCTGTTGCAGTACTTCGATATATCTCACAAACCACCAAGGCTTTCCTAGTTTGAGAACAATGTATGCAGATGACAATCCACATATCAGTCCACATCCATATCCCATCACGATTGCTTCCCATGTCAATTCATCACCAGCTTCATCTTCATCACCATTTCCGGCTTCTTGTGGAGGTGATGCTGTGTTTGCACATTTCTTCATCAAAGGTGAACCACATAACGCGGAGTTTCCTAGATAAGAATCAATGTTAAATGTGCTGAACTGCCCTTTCTGAGGAATCTCTCCACTAAGATGGTTTCCCGAGAGGTTCAAGACCTCTAGAAATGTCAATGCAGTTAACTGAAGTGGAATAGCCCCTTTCAGTTGATTTGAAGACAAATCTAAAGATTGGAGTCCTTTCATATTTCTCAGCAATGATGGGATATGTCCTGTTAGACTATTATGAGATAAGTTCAGCAATGCAAGCCATCTAAGCTCTCCAATAACGTCAGGAATTTCTCCTTGAAACTTGTTGCAGGACAGATCAATGGTTGTGTAAATATGAAGGATATTTTTCACTTCATACTCTGTTCCCTTCACAGTTAATGAGACAGATGCTTCATAATGGAAAGAAAAAACTCCTGTGTCATTCTGATAACGATACAAATTATCAGTTGATTTCATATTCTTAAAGTATTGAATTGGCAAATGGCCTGTGAATTGATTGTTGGACAGATCCACAATCCGCAACTTGGGGAAGGGATCTTCTATGCTCCTTCCACTTATTGTACCATAGAGTTTATTTGATCGCAAGACAAGAACTTCTAGCTCTCCAAGTGCATAAAGCCATGACGGAAATGTACCACCTATTTTATTATTGCCTGCAGCAACAAACCTTCAAAGTGATTGTTATGGATGTTTAGATATGCACAGACAAGTCTTGGACAGTCGTTGGTATTGGTCCTTGAAATTGATAATTAGCAAGATTATTGAAACCAAGCAAAGAAAGGTTCCCCAAACACTGTGGATGTGCACCACTTGACCCATTATCTGACATAATGAGACGCGAAAGGGAAGTGACTTTGCAAATTTTTAGTGGAAGCTCACCTGTTAAAAATCTTGAAGCTTTGTTATAATTTTGATAATCAGATAATTAGCATAGGTACATACAAAAGGAAAGGATATAAAGAGAAAAGTAATGTCAATGCAGTTAACTGAGGTGGAATAGCCCCTGTCAGTTGATTTGAGGACAAATCTAAAGATTGGAGTTCTTTCATTTTTCTCAGCAATGATGGGATAGGTCCTGTGAGACTATTATGAGATAAATTGAGCAATGCAAGCCATCTAAGCTCTCCAGTAACCTTTGAAATTTCTCCCTGAAATTCGTTGCACGACAGATCAATGGCTGTGTAAATATGAAGGTTCTTGCTACTTCATACTCTGTTCCCTTCACAGTTAATAAGAGAAAGATAATGGTGCTGTGAAATTCCTGATGCCTTATGCCTGCTGTCTGCTGTGCTTGGGTTGACTAAGGTCTTGTTATTACCCCCCAGCTACTTTTGCAAAATGTCACAGCTGACAATTATTTTGGAACAGAGGGAGTATAATCTATTAAAAAAATGTATACCTATTTTTTGTATGATATTTTGATTTTTGACACACATCTTTAAATGAGTTGATTGGATAGTAAAAGTTATTGTTCTTGATTACATATTTGGAAATTTATCAAAAATACCAGCTTTCTAATTTTTTTTGCGATTTTACTTCTTTTTAAAAATTTTAGAAGATAAATTTTTAACTATCCGGTCAAAACACTTAAGAATGTGTGCCCAAAATCAAAGCGTCATAGAAAAAATAGAGAGGGAGTATAACTTGTACTTGTAAACTGTTATGGAAACAGTTAGTACATGCTTCCTCCCTTTTTTTTATATGCCGCTTTAATTTTGGACATACACTTAAGTGATCTGACTGGTAGTTAATAATATTATTTTCAAGATTTTCTTTTTAAATAAAAAATATAACCAAAATTTTTATTCACAAAAATTTTAATTTTATACTGTCAACCCATCTTGTGTCAAAAATTTTAACCTCAGTTTAAGAAAAACGGAGGGAGTAACATATTGTTGTTTTTTATATGATATTTTGATTTTTGACACACATCTGTAAATGAGTTGATTGGATAGTAAAAATTATTGTTCTTGATTATGTTTGGAAATTTATCAAAAATACCAGCTTTCTATTTTTTTTTCAATTTTACTTTCTTTTAAAAATTTTAGAAAATAATATTTTTAATTATCCGGTCAAAACACTTAAAAATATGTGCCCAAAATCAAAGCGTCATATAAAAAAATAGAGAGGGAGTATAACTTATACTTGTAAACTGTTATGGAAACAGGTTAGTACATACTCTCTCTCGGTTTTTTTATATGCCGCTTTAATTTTGGACATATACTTTTAAGTGATTTGACTGGGTAGTTAATAATATTATTTTCAAGATTTTCTTTTTCTAAATAAAATAATACAACCAAAATTTTTATTCACAAAAATGTTAATTTTATTATACTGTCAACCCATCTTGTGTCAAAAATTTTAACCTCGTTTAAGAAAAACGGAGTGAGTAACATATTGTTGATTTTTTAGTTGGCAGACAAATCAGTGTGCAGATGGGTCCTGAGAAGACTTTGAAAGAGTCCGTCCAAGACTTGGGAGCAATCCTGTTAACATTGCGCAAATTATCAACACAAATGCCCATACTAACTTTAAATTTTTATATTGGAGCTTATAATGATTATGCATCTCCACAGAAATTACTGATAAAGATAAATCCACTATAATTCGCGTATCTGGGAAATGGGAGACTATGATCATGACCATGTAAACTCTGCCTAATTCAGCTGATCAATCAAATGAGCGGAAGGTGGGGTTTTACTTCTCTAAACAATGGAGTAAATGGGTGTTTTTCGAAAGCCCAGAAGCACCCACCACCAACTCTGGGACTGACTAGCGCCAGTGGAACAAATTTTCTAAAGTGATTAATACGTTTCGAGGAGTTTGACAACTGACGGGGTGTATTCGATTGGGATATTAACTGTCTTATTTCCGATGGATTTATACAGAGGTAATTTTATGATTGGTTCACGGGAAGACAACCATCATCGAGGTATTTAACAATATTTGTACTGATTTAAAGAAGAACTATTAGAATTGATTGGATGATGATACGGGATGAATAATATTGAATACTGAATTAGGATGGAAGTAGATATTTTATGAATCTTTGTCATAATTTTTTTTCAAGTCTATCGATCATCAATGACATCACAAAGCATATGCAGGAGTTCACCTGTGTATGAGATCGAGGTGTATTGTGCAGTTTGTCGATATAAAATGTACTGGCAAACAATATAAGAAAGTACAGATAGAAGAGTACCTGCAGAACCAGCTGAATGATTTGGATGTGCACCAGAGAAGCTTATGGTTTCACCCAGGGCCGGGGGAGGCTAAAAAATATTGAGTCGGAAAAATTAATGATTTTTTTCATATTTAGTCATAGTTTGTTCTTAAAAATCCATATAAATCTTCATTTGAGCCCGACTAATCTTGAATGATGAGTAAATAATTACTATCATTTTAGCAGATTTTAGTCCCGATTCATTTTACGCCCCTGGTTTCACCTACATTCCTTTCTGTAAGAAAACCAGGTTGTCTAGTTTTCATATTTAGTCATAGTTTGTTCTTAAAATCCATATAAATCTTCATTTGAGCCCGACTAATCTCGAATGATGAGTAAATAATTATCATTTTAGCAGATTTTAGTCCCGATTCATTTTATGCCCCTGGTTTCACCTACATTCCTTTCTGTAAGAAAACCAGGTTGTATAGGCATCAGAGATTCTCCTTTACTGACAAAGATAAGAACCACAGATGACATTTTTGGCCTATCTTCGGGAGACGGTTGAATAGATGGAAGACCAATATGAATTGTTCGTAGCATAGATGTGGACTACGGGTTAATATATTAGTTCATGGACTTGCCTTCTTTGTGTAATCTCCATGCCTAAAACAGTGTGGAATCGCTGTTAAATTGTTACGTAAGAGATGAAAGCAAATTAATGGATGTTGGTATAACAGGTGTTTGATGCAAATTTTTTGATTTTATATTTGTTTTAATTTGAATTAACTAGCAAGGTTAATATTAATACCCCTGAAGCAAGAGAAATCATTATGAGTCCTGACCAAACGGATTATTACATAATACCAAATACTTATGCAGCTAGTACACTACTGGTTCAGAAATGTCCACAAGGACAACAACTTTCAAGTTCGTCTTGATCGGCCAGTACAATTTTTCAAGCATATCTTTTCATCAACTTCAGTTGCAGCACTTCGATATATCTCACAAACCACCAAGGCTTTCCTAGTTTGAGAACAATGTACGCAGATGACAATCCACATATCAGTCCACATCCATATCCCATCACGATTGCTTCCCATGTCCATTCATCACCAGCATCATCTTCATCACCATTTCCGACTTCTTGTGGAGGTGATGCTGTGTTTGCACATTTCTTTGTCAAAGGTGATCCACATAACGCGGAGTTTCCTAGATAAGAATCATTGTTAAATGTGCTGAACTGCCCTTTCTGAGGAATCTCTCCACTAAGATGGTTTCCCGAGAGGTTGAAGACCTCCAGAAATGTCAATGCAGTTAACTGAGGTGGAATAGCCCCTGTCAGTTGATTTGAGGACAAATCTAAAGATTGGAGTTCTTTCATATTTTTCAGCAAGGATGGGATAGGTCCTGTCAGACTATTATGAGATAAATTCAGCAATGCAAGCCATCTAAGCTCTCCAGTAACCTTTGGAATTTCTCCCTGAAATTTGTTGCACGACAGGTCAATGGCTGTGTAAATATGAAGGTTCTTTGCTACCTCGTACTCTGTTCCCTTCACAGTTAATGAGACTGCTGCTTCATAAGAGAAAGATAATGGTCCTGTGGAATTCCGATAACGATACAAATTATCAGTTGATTTCATATTCTTAAAGTATTGAATTGGCAAATAGCCTGTCAATTGATTGTGGGACAGATCCACAATCCGCAACTTGGGGAAGGGATCTTCTATGCTCCTTCCACTTATCGTACCATAGAGTTTATTTGATCGCAAGACAAGAACTTCTAGCTCTCCAAGTGCATAAAGCCATGACGGAAATGTACCACCTATTTTATTATTGCCTATATCAAGAATTTTCAAGTGCTTACAGTTCGCCAAAGATGGGGGCAACAATCCTTCAAACTCATTATTATCCATGTTTAGATATGTCAACCGACAACTCCTGGAGAAAGTAGTTGGTATTGTTCCTCGAAACTGATTATTAGCAAGATTAAGGTAAAGCATTCCATCAGCAAGATTCCCCAAAGAGTTTGGAAGTGCACCACTTAATTCATTATTTGACAAATCAAGAACCGAAAGGGAAGTGACATTGCAAATTGTTGTTGGAAGCTCACCTGTCAAGATTGTTGAAACTTTGGTGAAACTGCAATAATCAGATTACTAGCTTAGTTACATATGAGAAAAGGAAAAGATCTATAGAGAAAAACTATACCCGTAAAATGGTTCCCACTTAAATTGATGTATTCCAAAGTTGGATGATCGTTATATTTCCACAAGTCACTCTGAATATTTCCACTAAGACTATTATGACTTACATCAAGACATATAAGATTTGTGAGATTAGAAACGATCTTTGAAAGCGGTCCAGTCAATTGATTAGAACCGAGATCAAGAAGTACTAGTAGCTTCAGGTTTCCAATGTCAGATGGAATATAGCCACCGAGATTATTGGAATGTAGATCTAAGTACCTGAGGTTAGTCAAGAGTCCCAGTCCAATAGGAATACTTCCTTCAAATAAATTTCTATTGTGTGAGAGGTCCAGACCTCTTAATTTGGAGAGCCTAAATACATGTGGAGGAAGCGGCCCCTCAAAAAAATTAGAGCCAAAATAGAGGATTTCAAGTTCGGAAAGCAAACCTATATCCTTAGAAATAAAACCTGAAAAGTTATTCTCATGAAGGGCAAAAAACTTTAGTTTGGAGAGCTTGAATACATTTGGCGGAAGCGGCCCCTCAAAAAAATTAGAGTTAAGATTGAGGGTTACAAGCTCATGAAGCAAACCTATATCATTGGAAACAGAACCTGAAAACTTATTACTCCAAAGAACAAGATGTTTTAATTTTGAAAGCTTAAATATATTTGGTGGAAGTGGCCCCTTAAAGGAATTGTTGCCTAAATATAGGTATTCAAGATCACAAAGCAACCTTATGTTATTGGGAACTGAACCTGAAAATTTGTTACTTGACAGGGCAAGATCTTTTAGTTTGGAAAGCTGGACTATATCCGGCGGAAATGGCCCCTCAAAAGAATTACGATAAAGCCAGAGGGTTTCAAGATTTTGTAGATTGGTAAATTCACGCACAAGATCACCTGTAAAGTTGTTCTGGCCAAGGTCAAGGATAGCCAAGCTATGAGAATTGGATATAAATTCTGGAAATTTCGATACAAGATGATTCCTACTGAGCTTGAGGATGCGCAAAAAAGGCATGGAAGAGAAATGGGACCAATTTGGAGCTTGCAATGCATTCTGTGACAGGTTTAGGACGAGCAACCTCTGAAGATGGCTAACCTGGAAAGGAATGGGACCATCGAGACTATTGATGCTTAAATCAAGATATTGAAGCTGTGTTAAATTCTCAATGGCTGGTGGTATTGGACCCGAGAAGAAGTTGTATGCGAGGGTGAGATTGTTGAGATTCGGAAATGAAGTGAAGCCAAACTCGGACAGCATTCCATCAAGTTGTTTCTCATAAAGGTTAATCCCAGAGACTGAACCTGCAGAGTTACAAGTAATGCCAGTCCAGTTACAAAGATTATCGAGATTGGTTAGTGACCAAGAATCGAGAAAAGAAGACGGGGCTAGGCTATTCTTCCATTTCACAAGAGCTTCTCCCTCTGGTCTTGTTGGTAGAATGGATTGAAGTAACGAGAGAAAGAAAACAAAGAGAAGAAGGTGAGAAGGCTTTAGGAAGTGTGCCATATTTCTGCTCAAGTGGGTTATGAATGCAATACCATACTGCCCACTCTTATTTATATGCTGCATGCTTGCCGTGTTATTTGATAAAGATTCTTGGACATTGTGCACTAACTTGTGGACCATATATTCTCGTATATAAATGCGTGAATATTATTTCAATATACTAATGGTCATATTTTTTCTGGACTTATTAGATGACTTTGATTTTTCGTCACTTTGATTATTGGGAAAATAGATTTTATTCCCACTCATTATTGGGAAAATAGATTTTGTTCCCACTCAATTTATTGTGTTTTTAGAAACTTACCACCCAACTAAATTTTTGCCACTCAATCTAAGATATCTCTTAAATTTATATCATAAATTTTAATAACTTTATCTTATTAAAATTTACAAAATAAATATATAGAGAGAGGAAAACTTAATTCGATGATTGTGCATCATTTTATGTTATTATTACTCCCTATGTACCTCTCATTAGTTTACAGTTTTTTCTACCGTTTAGCACGTATTTTAAGACTCTTGTAAAGCATAGTTTCATATCTTATTCTTGCGATTTTTTTGTGTGTAAAATTCAAATGCTGAATTTTAATTCGAAAGAAAAAAATAAAATTATTTATGAAACTACATCTTTTAAAAGTCATAAAATGAGTGTAAAATTTTTATGACCCAAGGTAAACGACCTTGGGGACATAAAATATACTATATATAAAAATACAGACATATATCAAATCATCTAAATATCACAGACTACTACCATATTTTAAAAATGCTACACAGAATTAATGTAATGCTAATAATCAAATCTGAACCTAACTATAGTGACAAAAAAAACTAAATCTAACATTAGTGAGTAAAATAAAAAAAATTTAGTTCAGTGGTTAGTTTCTAAAGACGCAATAAGTTTAGTGACAAAAAAAATTATCATAATGCTGGTAATCAAATCCGAACCTTATTTGGTGGCTAAAAACAAATCCAAACCTAACATTAGTGAGCAAAAGGAAAAAAATTTAGTTGGGTGGTAAGTTTCTTAAAACACAATAAGTTGAGTGGCAAAAAAAAATCTATTTTCTCTTGATTATTATATATTCTCTTTATCTAATAATATTGTAATTAAATTTTAGTAATAGGAAAGTTAATTCGATTTTGATTTGATCGCTATAAATTTTAAGTGTGAGGGAAGTTAATTCGATCTTAATTTGATTGTATAATTTACAATTATAATTTTTTTTGTATCATCAAAGTTTAGGATTTATTCTGATTTTATATCAAAATTTTGTAATGATTAATCTGATTACTTATTTTTAGTGTCTGGAAACTAATTTACATCACTCCGAAAGGGTGAGCTAGGCAGTGGTCCTCCTAAAACCTGGAATGAGTCCTCTAAGGCTTGGGGAGTCCATAATGACCACATGATTCGTCGTGCTTGTAAAATACATAGTGGTCCTCTGGTCCATAACGTGAGAGTTCCAATAATTATAGGCCTTAAGAGTGCCCGAGAATTCTTTGAAAATACATATTCAGAAATGTTTGAAAATTTTGATGAAAGTTGTAAACAGCTTGCATAACATAGTACGTAATACTCCCTGCATCCCAATCCCAAATTAGATGAGCTCGTTGACATTGACCGCATAGCCACATTACATATTTTTAAATTTTAGTTTTGCAAATAAAAATTTAAATATGAAATTTTCATTTACAAAAGAAAAATTAAAAAAATAAATATCGGAACTAGTTGGTCAATGTACCTTAAGTTACGTGCTCAAAGTCAACTAGCTCATCTAATTTGGGATAGAGGAGTAGTTCAGAACATATGCAGTTTGTCGATATAAATTTTACTCTACTGTCAAAGTGGCATACAGTACAAGAAAGTACAGATACAAGAGTACCTGCAGAATGATTTTGTATCCTCAAAGTACTGAATTGGTAAATAGCCTTGGGGAATGGATGCCTTGTGCTCCTTCCACTTTCTATACCGTTAAACCTATTTGATTGCAAGACTAGGACTAGAGCTGGCAGGTGAGCTCGCAGCTCGCGAGCTCGACTAACTCGAACTCATTTAACTAGGCTCAGATCGGCTTGTTAAACGAGCAAATTCGGGCAAAAATTTCGGCTTGTTTAATAAAACGAGCCGGCTCGATTCGACTCGCGAAATTACACGAGCCAATAGTTTGGGTAGAGATTCAGGCTCGACTAAGTTAAAATTATACGAGCTCGCTCGCTCGACTTGTTAAAATCAGCTCATTTAGCTAAACGAGTTGGCTCGACTCGACTCGTGAAATTAAATGAGTCGAGTTCGGGCTAAGTTTTAGGCTCGATTAGCTAAACGAGCCGACTCGGCTCGACTCGATTAAACTTGGCTCGAATTTGGCTCCGCTCAAAACTCGGTTTGCTCTAGTCGAATTACCGCCCTAACTGGGACATCTAGCTCTCCAACGTTGTTTCCAATATCAAGAATTTGTAAGTGTTTACAGTTTGCCAAAGATTGGAGCAACAAACCTTCAAAGTGATTGTTATGGATGTTTAGATATGCACAGACAAGTCTTGGACAGTCGTTGGTATTGGTCCTTGAAATTGATAATTAGCAAGATTATTGAAACCAAGCAAAGAAAGGTTCCCCAAACACTGTGGAAGTGCACCACTTGACCCATTATCTAACATAATGAGACGCGAAAGGGAAGTGACTTTGCAAATTTTTAGTGGAAGCTCACCTGTTAAAAATCTTGAAGCTTTGTTATAATTTTAATAATCAGATAATTAGCATAGGTACATACAAAAGGAAAGAATATAAAGAGAAAAGTAATGTCAATGCAGTTAACAGAGGTGGAATAGCCCCTGTCAGTTGATTTGAGGACAAATCTAAGATTGGAGTAATGGAGTTATTTCATATTTCTCAGCAATGTTGGGATAGGTCCTGTCAGACTATTAATTATGCGATAAATTGAGCAATGCAAGCCATCTAAGCTCTCCGGTAACCTTTGGAATTTCTCCCTGAAATTTGTTGCACGACAGATCAATGGCTGTGTAAATATGAAGGTTCTTGCTACTTCATACGCTGTTCCCTTCACAGTTAATAAGAGAAAGATAATGGTCCTGTGAAATTCCTGATGCCTTATGCCTGCTGTCTGCTGTGCTTGGGTTGACTAAGGTCTTGTTATTACCCCCAGCTGACACTTATTTTGGAACAGAGGGAGTATAATCTATTAAAAAAATGTATACCTATTTTTTGTATGATATTTTGATTTTTGACACACATCTTTAAATGAGTTGATTGGATAGTAAAAGTTATTTTTCTTGATTACATATTTGGAAATTTATCAAAAATACCAGCTTTCTAATTTTTTTTGCGATTTTACTTTTTTTAAAAATTTTAGAAGATAAATTTTTAACTATCCGGTCAAAACACTTAAGAATGTGTGCCCAAAATCAAAGCTGTCATAGAAAAAAATAGAGAGGGGGTATAGCTTATACTTGTAAACTGTTATGGAAACAGTTAGTACATGCTTCCTCCCTTTTTTTTATATGCCGCTTTAATTTTGGACATACACTTAAGTGATCTGACTGGTAGTTAATAATATTATTTTCAAGATTTTCTTTTTAAATAAAAAATATAACCAAAATTTTTATTCACAAATATTTTAATTTTATACTGTCAACCCATCTTGTGTCAAAAATTTTAACCTCAGTTTAAGAAAAACGGAGGGAGTAACATATTGTTGATTTTTTAGTTGGCAGACAAATTAGTGTGCAGATGGGTCCTGAGAAGACTTTGAAAGAGTCCGTCCAAGACTTGGGAGCAATCCTGTTAACATTGCGCAAATTATCAACACAAATTCCCATACTAACTTTAAAATTTTATATTGGAGCTTATAATGATTATGCATCTCCACAGAAATCACTGATAAAGATAAATCCACTATAATGTGCGTATCAGGGATATATGGGAGACTATGATCATGACCATGTAAACTCTGCCTAATTCAGCTGATCAATCAAATGAGCGGAAGGTGGGGTTTTACTTCTCTAAACAATGGAGTAAATGGGTGCTTTTCGAAAGCCCAGAAGCACCCACCACCAACTCTGGGACTGACTAGCGCCAGTGGAACAAATTTTCTAAAGTGATTAATACGTTTCGAGGAGTTTGACAACTGACGGGGTGTATTCGATTGGGATATTAACTGTCTTATTTCCGATGGATTTATACAGAGGTAATTTCATGATTGGTTCGCGGAAAGACAACCATCATCCAGGTATTTAACAATATTTGTACTGATTTAAAGAAGAACTATTAGAATTGATTGGATGATGATACGAATGAATAATATTGAATACTGAATTAGGATGGAAGTAGATATTTTATGAATCTTTGTCATAATTTTTTTTCAAGTCTATCGATCATCAATGACATCACAAAGTATATATGCAGGGGTTCGCCTGTGAGCATTATGAGAGGAGCTCACCTGTCAATAATATGAGATCGAGGTGTATTGTGCAGTTTGTCGATATAAAATTTACTGGCATACAATATAAGAAAGTACAGATAAAAGAGTACCTGCAGAATGATGTTCCTGTGGGTGAGCTGAAAGTAGAACCAACTGAATGATTTGGATGTGCACCAGAGAAGCTTATGGTTTCACCCAGGGCCGGGGGAGGCTAAAAAATATTGAGTCGGAAAAATTAATGATTTTTTCATATTTAGTCATAGTTTGTTCTTAAAATCCATATAAATCTTTGAGCCCGACTAATCTTGAATGATGAGTAAATAATTATCATTTTAGCAGATTTTAGTCCTGATTCATTTTACGCCCCTGGTTTCACCTACATTCCTTTCTGTAAAAACACCAGGTTGTGTAGGCATCAGAGATTCTCCTTCACTGACAAACATAAGAACCACAGATGACATTTTTGGCCTATCTTCGGGAGACTGTTGAACAGATAGAAGAGCAATATGAATTGTTCATACCATAGATGTGGACTACGTGTTAATATATTAGTCCATGGACTTGCCTTCTTTGTGTTATCTCCATGCTTAAACAGAGTGGAAGCGCTCTTAAATTGTTACTTAATAGATGAAAGCAAATTAATGGATGCATGTTGGTACAACAGGTGTTTGATGCAAATTTTTTGCTTTTATATTCTTTTTAATTTGCCCTAACATTGATCAAGATAGCAAGGTTAATATTAATACCCCTGAAGCAAGAGAAATCATTTTGAGTCCCGACCAAACGGATTATTACATAATACCAAATACTTATGCAGCTAGTACACTACTGGTTCACAAATGTCTACCACGACAACAACTTTCAAGTTCATCTTGATCTACCAGTACCTTTCTTCATGCATATCTTTTCATCAACTTCTGTTGCAGTACTTCGATATATCTCACAAACCACCAAGGCTTTCCTAGTTTGAGAACAATGTATGCAGATGACAATCCACATATCAGTCCACATCCATATCCCATCACGATTGCTTCCCATGTCAATTCATCACCAGCTTCATCTTCATCACCATTTCCGGCTTCTTGTGGAGGTGATGCTGTGTTTGCACATTTCTTCATCAAAGGTGAACCACATAACGCGGAGTTTCCTAGATAAGAATCAATGTTAAATGTGCTGAACTGCCCTTTCTGAGGAATCTCTCCACTAAGATGGTTTCCCGAGAGGTTCAAGACCTCTAGAAATGTCAATGCAGTTAACTGAAGTGGAATAGCCCCTTTCAGTTGATTTGAAGACAAATCTAAAGATTGGAGTCCTTTCATATTTCTCAGCAATGATGGGATATGTCCTGTTAGACTATTATGAGATAAGTTCAGCAATGCAAGCCATCTAAGCTCTCCAATAACGTCAGGAATTTCTCCTTGAAACTTGTTGCAGGACAGATCAATGGTTGTGTAAATATGAAGGATATTTTTCACTTCATACTCTGTTCCCTTCACAGTTAATGAGACAGATGCTTCATAATGGAAAGAAAAAACTCCTGTGTCATTCTGATAACGATACAAATTATCAGTTGATTTCATATTCTTAAAGTATTGAATTGGCAAATGGCCTGTGAATTGATTGTTGGACAGATCCACAATCCGCAACTTGGGGAAGGGATCTTCTATGCTCCTTCCACTTATTGTACCATAGAGTTTATTTGATCGCAAGACAAGGACTTCTAGCTCTCCAAGTGCATAAAGCCATGACGGAAATGTACCACCTATTTTATTATTGCCAATATCAAAAATTTTCAAGTGCTTACAGTTCGCCAAAGATGGGGGCATCAATCCTTCAAACTCATTATCATCCATGTTCAGATATATCAGCTGACAACTCCTGGAGAAAGTAGTGGGTATTGTTCCTCGAAAGTGATTATTCGCAAGATTAATGTAAAGCAATCCATCAGCAAGATTCCCGTAACATTTTGGAAGTGCACCACTTAAGTTATTATTTGACAAATCAAGAACCGAAAGGGAAGTGACATTGCAAATTGTTGTTGGAAGCTCACCTGTCAAGATTGTTGAAACTTTGGTAAAACTGCAATTAATCAGATTACTAGCTTAGTTACATATGACAAAAGAAAAGATCTATAGAGAAAAACTATACCCGTAAAATAGTTCCCACTCAAATTGATGTATTCCAGAGTTGGATGATCGTTATATTTCCACAAGTCAGTCTGAATATTTCCACTAAGACTATTATCTCTTAAATCAAGAAATATAAGATTTGTGACATTAGAAACGAGCTTTGAAAGCGGTCCAGTCAATTGATTAGAACTGAGATCAAGAGATATTAGTAGCTTCAGGTTTCCAATGTAAGATGGAATATTGCCACTGAGATTACTGGAACTTAGACCTAAGTAGCTGAGGTTACTCAAGAGTTCCAGTCCAATAGGAAAACTTCTTTGAAATAAATTTCTATTGTTTGAGAGGTCTAGAATTTTTAATTTGAGCTTGAATATATTTGACGGAAGCGGACCCTCAAAAAATTAGAGTTAAGATCGAGGGTTTCAAGCTCAGAAAGCAAACCTATATCATTGGAAACAGAACGTGAAAAGGTATTACCCGAGAGGTAAAGAAACCTTAGTTTGGAGAGCTTGAATACATCTGGAGGAAGCGGCCCGTCAAAAAAATTAGAATTAAGATCGAGATATTCAAGTTCAGGAAGCAAATTTATATCATTGGAAACAGATCCTGAAAACTTATTACTCCGAAGAACAAGATGTTTTAATTTTGAAAGCTTAAATATATTTGGTGGAAGCAGTCCTTCAAAGGAATTGTTGCCTAAATATAGGAATTCAAGATCACAAAGCAACCTTATGGCATTAGGAATTGAACCTGAAAATTTGTTGCTCGACAGGTGAAGACGTTTTAATTTAGAAAGCTTGAATAAATCTGACGGAAATGACCCCTTGAAAGAATTTCTAATAAGATAGAGGGTTTCAAGATCACCTAGATTGGTTAATACTGATTCTCGCGCAAGATCCCCTCTAAACTTGTTGGATGAGAGGTCAAGGTACGTAAGGTTACACGAGTTAGATATAAATTCGGGAAATTCTGACAAAAGATTATTTTTATAAAGGTCGAGGATGGTCAAAAAAGGCATGGGGGAAAAATTGGACCAATTTGGAGCTTGCAGTTCATTCTCTGACAGGTTTAAGATGAGCAACCTCTGAAGATTGCTAACCTGGAAAGGAATGGGACCATCTAGATAATTATTGCTCAACTCAAGATATTGAAGCTGTGTTAAATTCTCAATGGCTGGTGGTATTGGACCCGAGAAGTAGTTAATTGCGAGGGTGAGATTGTTGAGATTTGGAAATGAAGTGAAACCAAACTCGGACAGCATTCCATCAAGTTGTTTCTCACTAAGGTTAATCTCAGAGACTGAACCTGCAGAGTTACAAGTAATGCCAGTCCAGTTGCAAAGATTATCGAGATTGGTGAGTGACCAAGAGTCGAGAAAAGAAGAAGGGGCTAGGCTATTCTTCCATTTCACAAGAGCTTCTCCCTCTTGTGTTGTTAGAATGGATTGAAGTAATGAGAGAAAGAAAACAAAGAGAAGAGGATAACAAGGCTTTACAAAGTGTGCCATATTTCCACTCAACTTGACCATCAACCAAATACGACACTTCTATTTATAAGCCTTATGCCTGCTGTCTGCTGTGTTTGCGAAATCATAACGGTATTAATTAATTTTACTAGAGGTTCTGTTAGTACCCCCAACTATTTATATTCTATGGAAAAATATATATAAATTTTTAGTTGGCGGACAAATTAGTGTGCAGATGGGTCCTCAGAAGACTTGGAAAGAGTCCGTCCAAGACTTGGGAGCGATCCCCATTAACATTGCGCAAATTATCAACACAAATGCCCTGTTAACTCTAATAAGTTAGGTTTATTTTATAATATTGGAGCTTATAATTAAGATTATGCATTTCCACAGAAATCACTAATAAAGATAAATCCACTATAATGCGCGTATCTTGGATATGGAAGACTAGCTATGATCATGACAATGGAGTAAATGGGTGCTTTACAAAAGCCCAGAAGCAAGGACCTGGATAACAATGTCAATAATGAAAAGAAAGAAACACAAGAAGAACGCCCCCACCACCAACTCAGGAAGTGTGCCATTTAATTTATTCGACCAGAATTGGTCGATTAGAAATGTGATCAGCAGAATTCGTCAATCCGGGACTTAAGCCAGAAATAAAATACTTGGTGAAATTTTAACTGAAACTTTAAATATTCATCATGCTATCATACAAATTCCACTGACTTTTACTTTTGCAGGAATGTCGTTCGCAACACTTCATGAATAAATTAATAAATCAACTGGGATACGCGCGGATGTGGATTGATATGCGGATTATCTTCAGGATACTTGTTATCAAAATGGGAAAGCCAAGGTGGTTCCTGAGATACATTGAATTACTGCAACTGAAGTTGACAAGGACACGCATGAAGAAGACTGTTCAATCAAGACGAAAACATTGACAAAATGTTGTCTCGGGATCATATGTATTCTGTTTCTCTTCATCTAAATCAAATTTAATACAAATGCAATTGATAGAAAATACTCTCTAGTTAAAATGTTATTAAGAGCATCTCCAATGGGGTTGCCTGTAATGATCGGTTAGATTGGACCCGTAAGACATTATACTTGAAACCACAAGGTTGTCGTCACCGAAGTCTAGGTGTTGAAGATCTTTAAGTAGACTAATTGAAGAAGGAATAATTCCTTCAAATGAATTATTATAAATACGATTTATTCCAAGATCGGGAAGCATCTCTATACCATTGGGAATGGAACCTGAAAAATTATTCACAGATAGGTCAAGAACCCTTAATTTGGAAAGCTTGAATATATTCGTTGGAAATGAGCCCTCGAAAGAATTGGCACCAAGATATAGTTCTTCAAGATTACGTAAATTGTTAGCTGCTGATTCAGGCATCGGATCATGTTATAGCAATTATATATGAATTCTGGAAAATTTGACGCCAGCTTATTACCACTAAGACTGAGACCAACCAGTATAGGCATGGGGGGAAAAATTGGACAAGCTCACAAACTACCAGTGCTTTGCGAAAACAATATACCCCAGTCCCCAAAGATTATCAGCGTATGTGTGAAAACACACTACAAAGAACTCGCGTAATTTCGACGGAATTCTGTCCAAACTATCTATTTCCGCTCACAACTAAGGTGCGGGAAATTTGCAGGAAAATATTTTCGACATTATCTGTAGAAATAAATATAATTTTGCCAGAGACTTTTTTGACAGTTTTCAATTGAAAATTGAAAAAAGTAATTTTGCGGCTTATTTTCGACTTTCGATATTTCGACAGTATTCCGTCAAAATTAATTTCTGTCAAAAAAAAACCGTAGAAATTAGCCGTTTTTCCAGCCATGACAATATACCACACTCCCGAGAGACTATCCGCATGCAAACATATAAAGAGATTAACATTCCTATGTTCTTTATAATGAATAGCTTTAGCATAATCTATACATTACAAATTTTAATTAATGCAATTTTTATATTAGACCCCACTAATTTAATTTATTCACTTTCGGCCACTAGGTTAATATGGACAACTTCAATAAAAATTTAATCAAAGTATAGTATGTGCTACGCAGATTTTAACTTTAATTGTAATAAATTTGATTTTAAATTAGGAAAAATCAGAATACATATCATTCTAAGACAACATTTTGTCAAGGTGTTTGTCTTAATTAATCTTAATTAAGCCGTGCATGTCATTATCAACTTACTTCAATGTATCTCATAAACCACCAAGGCTTTCCCATTGTAAGAACAATAAACCCCAAAGAATCCGCATACCAATCCACATCCATATCCCATTAGGATCACTCCCAATTGAGTTCATTATCATTAGCATCATCACCATTTCTGACTTGTGGTGGTGACACTGCATGCATACATTTCTTCGTTAATTGATAAGATGGTTCCGTATTCCCTAGCACTGATGGGCTAGGTGATCCTATAAGATCAATGGCCGTGTAAATATAAAGGATTTCTTTCACTTCTTATTCTGTACCTTTCACGCTTAATGGAACATATGAAGGTAGTGATTTTGATACTTACGCTTGAAAGTTGGAAGTACTCTGTCAAACAGTTACATGATAAATCAAAATTTTGATGGATTTTGCAGCTCAAAGTATTGCAAGGAGTTTACCTATATGTCAATATACACGGGGATGCTCGAATATACAAACCACGGTTAGCCTAAAAACCTAAAAACTAGTTTTAAACTGATCAAATATCTCCTCATACTTTTTAAAACTTATAATATGCACCTCTCAGTTTGTCATCAATTTTCCGTAATTTATACTTTCTACCCAAATGCCACGTTAGTAATGGGACCCCAACCAGGCGCCATGTCACCGCCGCGTCATCTGCCACGTCAGCACCGGGGTCCACCCCAGGGCGCCACGTCAACATGACGTCACTGCCACGTCAGCGGGATCCAACAATCTTGATCCAAATTTGAATCAATCATTGTTGAAAGAGAATTTAGGATAATATATGTCAAAATTGAAGATTTGCGGGATTTGCCATCATATAGCATCTCCAAATATGAGAAGTCCTTAGTTTAAAAATTGAGTTGGCATCCCAAAAATAAAATATATAGCCATTCTATTCAAAAAAATCACACTCAACCATAGACACCACTTATCTATAATTTTAACCAACATCCTACCGGCCACTATATTTGTCGAACCTCTAGAGGTCCGTAAAAAATCTCCAAGAAGATTACATAGTGTAATCTTCTTGGAGATTTTTTACGGACCTCTAGAGGTTCGACTAGGGATGGGCACGGGGAGACTTCGAGGGCGGGGAGTGCTATCCCCGACCCCGATCCCCGAATTCAATACCCCTACGGCCCTACCCGACCCCGCCCCGAACCTCGAACGGGGATTATTTTCCGCCCCGATCCCCGCCCCGAACGGGGAACGGGGATCCCCGCGGGGTTTCGGGGAATTTTATTTTTTAATAAAAACATAATAATTTTATAATATATAATATATTTTTTAATTAAAAAACAAACTACAAACTCCTAATATAATAATAAAATAATATTATCTTATATTTTCAACCTCAAATCATATTAAAATTGATTTATAATATAAATAAACAACAATTTAAAATTATAAAATATATTATATTACAATATATTTATAATCAATCAATAAAAATAAAGATTATTTTTTACTTTTGATTATATTATAAAATTTATCTATTTTTAATAATATATTTAGTATAATATATATAAATATATTATTATTTATATATATATATAATCGGGGTAATTTACACATCATTTCCTATCATATTAAACTCATATATTTTTTTATAACAATCTAAATATTAATAACATACTATTTTTAAGTTATAATCTATCAATGTAGTTAACATTATTGAAACACAATCACTTACATGTTTAACAAATTTTATATAATGTCTCACATGTCCAATTTCGTCAACGATTTAGGCAACCCTATTAAAAATGCACTAAGCAGGAATGTCTCTTAGAAAACTTGCCCGTTTGGCTGAGCTTATGGCTTATGACTTAATGTGACTTGTGACTTAACGTGTCTTATCTGATAAGCTGATAGCTTAAAATGTCTGTTTGGGTAATTTTGGCTTATGAATGACTTATGAGTTATTAAAAATATAATAATAAAAATAAAAGTGATTTATAAGAAACTTATGATTTAGGAGTAATTTTTATCAAAAAAAAAGTTCAAAAAAATTTAGCCACTGAAAAAAGTACCTCAAATTAACTTCTGGCTTTAAGTCAGCTTCTGGCTTATTTCTGACTTTAGGCTGGCTTCTGACTTATTACACAAACAGACATTTTTCAGCTTAAAGCCAAAGATGGCTTAAAGCAAGGGCTTTAAGCCCAGGCAAACATCCTCTTAAGGATATCGATTAGCGTGGACTATGCGAGTCATCTCATTTGATCGCTTAAGTTGCCGATCATTTGATTGATCTGTGATCAGAGCAAATCCAATATTGTACTATTAGATGCCTTATAAATATAATTAAATATAGTAATCTTATGATTTAAGACATGATTTTTTTATATTAACTCCAACAATATGTTTTATGATTAAAATAATACTCTCTCTGTTCCTTTTTAGTTGTCACATTTGCAAAAATACATATATTAAAGAAAATTAAATGTTGTAAGTTGTTTCCACGCATGCCCTTATTTATTATATTAAATACTAAGTCAAAACTGTATATATTAGTAGTACAGTCAAACATTTGAACCAACAATCAAGGGGTAAACATGAAAAAATATGTATAAATATGTATTGGAACAAGGATGAGAATATTATTTAAGGACAAATTATTTTTGTAAATTTCACAACTAAAAAGGGACTGAAGGTGTATTATATTTGAATTATAATTGGGCATAAATGGAAAAAATGAGAGAGAAGAGATCTGTAAAAAACGAGGGAAAGATATATTTTATTGATAGAAGTGAAATAGGGCATGCCTAGTGATGTCTTAAAAACGAGACGCTTGATGGATTTCCTAGTATTTTAAGGTATCACTGGACATTGGTGGAGCACTCATTAGGTGGAGCACTCATTTATATAAATACCTTAATTTTTAATTTAGGATACTAGTTTAGGACACTATTGGATTTGCTCTTAAATTGCGTTCTCCACTGCCGCTAAACCATTAACGCTAACACATATTTCGTCCCCATTACTATCCCAAATTTTGTCCCCAATTTTTTCTAAATGACACATAAATAAATAATTTTTAATTAAATTATTTATGTGCGTTCATGATTCCATTAATATTAATTTGAAGAAACCAATCAAACAATTAAAATTTGGGAAAAAAATTTGAAAACAACTCAGGTACTTATGATTTTCCATTAATTAGCCAGTTTCACTCATCTAACTAGATGAATGCAAATTCAACATACTAATACTCGATCTAAATCAAAATTTGATATTAGAACAGATTACTGCATACAAAAAATAAAATTTGCTGATAAAACTTTACCTACATTAAAATTGGTAAATAAAAATAAAAATAAATATTAAAGCTAAACCAATCATTGTACATATTACAAGAATAAAAAAATTTAATCCCATCATCATTGAAATAACTAGATAACAAAAACATATGCATTTAAACATCTGTTACTAAAATATAATTGATATGATCAGATTAGAGTCTATTCACAAATATTAAACAAAATAAACTAAGGACATGGTAGTCTTAGATTTTAGATTTGAGGGTGATAACAAGTTAATGGAACATATTCCTAAATCACATATAAAATAGGACATTATAGCAAACAAACTCATTGATCTGGGACATAATATATAATGTAGAGTTAGTTGATAGCTAAAGAATATGATCTCCGGAAAAATTGCATGCTATCTGAGTTCGATATTAGTAATTATGAAAGTTTCAAGGATACCATCATGCAACCGGTTGCCTCTATTATTCTCAACAATCAATCACCTAGAATAATACTTGTACTCTACAAGCTGGCATCACAATACATGTTGTATCTGAAACTATATGCTATAGAGAGGTATTGCTGCTATGTACTGTTTACATTCTTTTATTACATTGTGACTTGCAAAAGTCTAAAAATTAGCCATTCCCTCGATATAGTAGAATGTAGGAACATACGGAAAAACCCTGCAAGAAGGCAACGAGATTATATGTTGGATTTCGCCGCTTGTGGAATTAAGAATATTGTAATCATTTACGCTTCCGCTTTCCCCAGCCCCCATCCCCACAATTTTGTTCTCATCTAAACAGAATACACAATTTCCCACGTCCGGAAGCACTGTGCAGTAATACCAGGCTGCAAACTCCTCATCAAGGACATAAATGCTGTCAGTTCCAACAATAACACCAACCTGGTTATTCCACCAAACCGATTTCATACTGAGTTCAGCCCCTTCTAATTCCGGAACTGCCTTTAGACGGCAATCACGAAAATCCAACCAAAAGTTAATCTCCGGCTCTGTAGCAAACGCATCTACAAATGTGACGAGAGCTTTCGGCAAAAATAACACACCACCAAGACGATCGGAGACTTTCATTGGCCCCAAGTCAACAACTTCCCAATTTGCAGAATTTACAGAATAAACGCGAAGCGCATGTATCTTTTTGGGTCCCGGAGCATCCAAGCTCGTAAGCCTTTGATCCCATCTCAACAATTGTACGATCTTTAAGTCATCAGTCCATTCATCATAAAAGAATCCAGAAGTTACAGAAGCTTGCTCACAATCTGGTACAAAAATATAAGGGGCCCCAACCTCTTTATAATGTTTTGTTAAGGGGTTTAGCAGGATGTATCTAGAGGGAGAACTGGTGATATAGAGGCATATAATACCACTGGAAGATCCCACTACAGTTGGGACTTCCCCCTGCTTTAAAAAATCTGGGTAGTCAGTGAAAATTGGAACAGCATGTTTTATACCAGAATTCAAGATTGGAACAATTATACACCTAGACTGACACAGTTGGCGGCTCTCTGGGGATAACAAAACTGAAACAGAGTACGGAATCGGGCTTACATCAAATAAAATTGAAGTGTGTTTAGGTGTAGGATTTTTAGGTGGGTTGAATAACATCAGTCTGGGTCCCTCATGCAAAAGAAAGGAGGCCCAACTCCTAGCCACCAAAACCAGGGGAAGAACATCTAGGCTGTTCAACTTAGGCAGAATTTGTAGAAAGATAATATCTTCCGGCAGTTCCAGTAGGGGCTCAATTCCTTTATCATTATCCTTTGAATTCTCTGATGGTTTTTGCTTGCTCGTCTCAGCTGTAATGTGAACAAATAAACTTCTGTACAAACTTTTTCCATTTCATACTAAACTATGTACAAACCTCTTAATTAATTACACATTGTACATAACATTGTACTAAGCTCTTAAAAGATGTGATCGTTTTACTACACATGGAAATAAATATAAATAAAAAGTTCACATTAATACATTATACTTCTAAATCAGGTGCATGGTGGAGAAGATTACTATTAAGTCCTTCAGAGATGGAAGAGACGGAAGTTGCTGGTTGAATCTGAATCTGCTCCAGCCTGGCACTAATATCTCTCACCTAATATGGGGTATCATTATTAAAACATTGTGAATGAAAATAAATTGCAAAAGCCAACAACTAAATTCGAAGTAGCACTTAAAATATAACCGAGGATGCCACCGCACCCTTCAGTATATAGCAATAGAGCTACTCATTCTATGGTGCTCCTACCCAGCAAACAATCCTATCTCAGTAGTAAAGTTTGTTTGAAAATTAATCAGAGTAGATATGCTTAGCAATGAAGGAGAAATTTTACAAGATAGAGAAGGAATTATTAATTAGTACTAATTCAAGTGAAAGTGTAGGAAAGAAGCAATAAACTAACTCCCTGAACATAGTGAAGCATCATATAAGTACTCAATTAACATCTCGCTCAGCCCTACTACTGTCTATAGTCTTGTCATTCTCTCCCATTTTTCAGTGCACTATTAACACCAACTAATTATTAATGATATTTATGAGGTGATTCATCTTTTTAAACTCAAATGTGTTCGTATGCAAGTGAAGGCAGAGATCTGAAATTGAAACCCGATTGGCAATTTGGCATGCATAAAAGTTTAGCCACTTGCGTGCAAAACGATAATACTTGTTGTAGTCATCAATTTAAGATACTCGATTGATAGAAACTATACTATATCACATTCCATAAAATCAACTGGCATTCCCCAAGAAAATTAATAAATTACCTCCATAAGGGTAATCAACAGCCTCCTCGCCGAGTCTCGAACCCGCTGCTCCCCATCCCACAACCTATCAACAACCGCCGTCATAATTCTATCAGAATGCAACTTAAACAACTCCGCGGCCGACGACAGCAACACACGTGTCCTTCAAAAGCTCAAGACACGTGTCGACTAGCGCCGTCACTTCCGACGATGACAAGCACTTTCTTGAATCTTCAAGAAGCTGTTGCAGCCGATCCACTCCCGCCCTTCGCTTCTTGGTATCATTCGATCTCGCCATTTCTAAGGCCTCCTCCATGAGAGCGAGAGTGGTTTGGCGAGTAATTAGGTCTTGGAATGTGGATATGAAGCTTCACTCGATGATGATGATGTTATTGTTTGTGTGTAGAAAGAATTGTATTATTACAGAGAGGGAGGGGACCAAGCGAATGATTAGGGTTTGAAATGTGGATCTGAAGTCAAGAAGAAGATGATGTGATGATCTGAAGTGAGTATAGTTGTTTGTCTGAAGAAGATGATGTGATGAATTGAGTTGAATATTACGAGAAGGAAAGGGGGAAATTAAGTGTTTGAAAAATAATCTCCTGTGAGTATTTGTGTCTTTATTGCATATACAGATACACGTAGATACTGTAGTAAGCTGCCTCCCCAAGCTTCCACGCACTCAATTCAGTTCAGCATAAAGCATATTTATTACTCCCTCGCTTCGTTTCTTAATATTTTTGCTGTTTGTTTTTATCACGTTTGTCAATATATATTTTTAATTAATATATTTTAATTTTGTATTAACATTAAATATAAAAATTTCATCTTATTAAAGTACTCATAGATACGAATCCAACAAGATCACTCATGACTATATTTAATTTTATAAATTGGACATAAATTACTAATTTGTCTCATATTATGAACCGTTCCGACATATCAAACGAGAAACGTGATAAGAAACGGAGGGATTACTATTTTCAAAAATAACATTCATGGTTCTAAACTTCTAATGTGCTTTAATCTTAATTCTTGATACCATTCCAAGAATTCCCATGCCATTCATTCATATTTACTACATACTCCATTTATGCTAATGATGAGCAAAACCGTATTGCAGCCGAAAAACTGAAACCTTACTGTAGGAATGAGTTTCGTTTCTATCTTAATTTTCTAGAAAAGTTCATCGAAATAAAATTTGATTTTAAAAAAAAATATTTGGGTTAAAAATATATTCTAAATAGTCAAAAAAATTATACTATAAATTTATATTTATATTATATATTTTTATATACTTTTTAGAAGTTATAATATCTAATGTATAAATTCAAATGTATCTATTTTTGAAGAAGTGTTGATGATTCATTGATAGTTTTTAAATAAATTATAAATCTTAATTTTATTTATAATATTAAGTTACTTTTTCCAAAAGAATCAATTCTTTTCGATCATACTGAACTGGATCGGACAAAATATTTCAGTTTGGTCCAGTCTAAAAATATTTAAATTTTAATTTCGATTTATTCAATTTGGTATGATTGACCATATGCTCACCCGTGTTATGCTAGGTGTTTAAGAAGTTAGGTGTTTAAGTTTATCGTTTACACTTATTTATTTTGAGACTCCTGCAAAGTATAGTTTCATAATATTTTTTTTAATTTTTTTGTATGCGAGAAACACCCCTAGAGCTGGCTTTAGCTCATATGAAGTAAGAATAAGATCAGTGGATCAACCATTTAAGAGCGAGCATAAAATCTTCAATGGATAGTCTGATTGTTCAATGGATAGTCTGATTCCAAACGGAAACTGTATCTTACCAAAATTAATCAACCAAACAAATACCACATGTATCTTCTGAAAGTAGTAGGTCTACCAAATAAGGAAAATCAGAGAAGAAGATACTAACGCAGTTTAATTCCAGAGTCAGAAAAATTCAACAAAAAGCAATCTCTTTAACATTGTATCATCACTTCTTCAGAACTTCATTTCCATTCATCGTTAGTTCTTTTTGACAATGATTATTCCAAAAAGTCTTGCAATAACAACAAACACACTACCTCATCTAAAATATTGACCACAGTCAACATGTTTATCACATGTCTACATAAGTTGGCAGATCATAAGGCTATTACACAGTTAAAACAAACAATCATCGATTATTTTACCCGAAAACGATGTAATACTAATAATAAAAAATAGGAATAAATACCTTACATATCTCTAATGACTCTCAAAACCGGTACATAAACAAATAACAACACAAGACAAATGCCAGAACCTGAATCTCAGTTAAATCTCCTCACTTGAACAAGTACCTATTAGCATTAAATAAATCCAACTTGCACTACAACAATAACACCATTAGACAACACTGATCAGACAACGCACGGTGAAAAAAGCGTTGTTTGGAAAAAAGACACAACACTTTCTTTTCGGCCTCGAAAAACTATTGTCTAACATCTACGACCTACAACGGTTAAAAAATTGTTGTCTAGTAAATTCAATTAGACAATGGTTTCTTAACTGTGGTATTGTGTAATGATGCATGTTAGACAACTGTTTTGAGAGCCGATGTGTGAAGAAACTTCAGACAATAGTTCAAGAAACCGTCGTTGTAATTAGACAAGTGTTTTATTTGTTGTGTTGTTTACGAGGAGTTCAAACAAGGGTTTTATATAGTGTTGTGTGACTGGGAAGCTAACATACAAGTGTTTTTGTTAGCATTGTAGCATGGCATTATAGACAAGCCTCTACTAACTAATAAAATGTTGTATGATTGAATGAATTTTAAGAAAATGGATGTACATAAGAGAGTGCAAAGATTCAAAGTCCTAACCAAAGTTATAACAAAACAATCAATTTCTTGATAGTCATATGTTTTTCTTGCATTAGATCAAGAATTGATCAAGGAAATGCGAATTTTTAACTCATAAAAATGAAAATTTATTATACAACGGTTTCCTTCCCATAAACTGTTGTCTACACTACTTTTTTACAACGGATTTTCCGTGAACCGTTGTTTGAGCCTAATTTAGACAATAGATTTTCTTAGAACGGTATACTTCTGTAACAGTTGTATCATTTTCAATTATACAACATAGGTGCATATAAAAACCATTGTATGTTAGACACTACATGACAAAAAATACCTTTTTACAGTAAGACAAAATTTACAATTGACTAGTATTGTTAAAAAAAACATACAAAATAAACATAAAAAATTGATTTTTTTTATACATGACTAATATTGTTAGTTTTCGACATCCGTACGGTTAGATCATCAAAATCAATATTTATAAAATAATACGGAGCTAATCTTATATATAGCAAAGATCCTATTCAGTACTTTCTAAATTGTAAATATAAAACACATACCAATACTCATGTTCGAACTACAAAATTATCTTCATAGTACAAATGACAATTGATATTTGCATATATACATAATATAAGTATATTTGTTAAGACAAAGAGTACAAAATTAAGAACTAATCAAGAAAATGTGAATTTCTAACTCTTAAAAATGAAAATTTATTATACAACGGTTTGCCTCCCAGAAACCATTGTCTACACTACTTACACACAACGAGTTTTTCCCGAAACATTGTTTGAGCCTATTTTAGACAATAGATTTTGTTATGACTGTATAATGTCTATAACAGTTGTGTCATTTTAACTCATACAACACACGTGCCTATAAGTACCGTTGTCTGTTGGACACTACAAGACAAAAATTACCTTTTTACAATAAGACAAAATTTACAATTGACTAGTTTTGTAAAAAAAGCATATAAAATAAGCATAAAAAAATCTAATTTTTTTATGCATGACTAATATTGTTAGTTATTAACATCCGTACGGTTATATCATCGAAAAAAATATTTATAAATTAATTCAGAGCAAATTTTGTAGATAACAAAAATTCTATCTAGTGCTTCCTAAATTGTGAACATAAAACACATAGTAATACTCAGGTCCGAACAACAAAATTATCTTCCAATTACAAATGAATAATACAAATTTGGACATATGCATAATATAAATATAATTTTTTGATAAAAAGTACAAAAATAAGAAATGACATAAAAACAACGATCATCACTAGTTTTGTTACAACAAGATATAAATAAATATAGAAAAATTTAAAAATATTATACATGACTAATATTGATAGATATTAAGATCTTTATATGTTTGGATGATCGAAAATATTTCAAAATTAATACGGGGTTAATCATATAGATCACAAAACTTTTATTAAGTACATCCTATATTGTAAATATGAAATTTATACTAATATTGACATTTGAACCACAAAAATATCTTCTTATTACAAATGAATAATAAAAATTTGTGTATATTTTATTTAGACAAAGAGTACAAAAACGGAATACATCGAGAAAATGAGAATTTTAACTTTTAAAGAATTATTAATTTTTTATTAAATAGTTGTATTTCAACTATATTTTGTCAAAAAGATTTACCAGATTAATTTTTAATTTTTTGAAGATTTTCACAAATAACTAAAATAATTAGATATTGACATCTACATTAAAATTGTTTTTAAAATTTATTTAATATGAAATATTTGTAATCAAATACAAAAATATAATTTAAAAAATTCATTTATTTATAATTCAACTATATGGATATTATAATACATTGATTTTGTTATTTACACGGGATGAACGAATGATTTCCACCTTACAAAAATTTTCAATTCCCTCTCTACTTGTTTATCCAAATTTTCATTTCCCCCCCTCTATTTTGACCTAAAATTTGTAAGTGAGAGTAAATCTCTCTTCTTCTGAATCTATCTCTTCCTCTTCTGGTGCGGCTGTGTCTTCCCCACTCTTGCCGCAATTGATTTGTTAAAGCATCTCGCCCCTCCCCTCCCTCTCGCCCTCTGTCTCTCCCTCACCCTCCTCTGAACTCTCCCCTCCCTCCCCCGTCTCTATCTCATTTTCTACAAAGCTTACTCAGATCTGTTCTGTCGGCGATAACCCCAAAGGCCATTCAAGTTTTTGATGCCGGTGTTGACCGTGCTGATTAGTTTAACAACAATTCACCTTATGAAGAGGTAAACGAATGCTTTTTACTGTGTAATTATACTTGATTTTGGGGATAAAGTTTGAATCTATATGAGATTTTTGTTTGTGTGTTTGATTTTAGTAGTAGTTGCGTGTTTTAGTGATGGATCTTGTGTTGTCTTGGTTTTGTGTGATAACATTTGTGCTTTGATTTTAATCTGTGTGTTTGGAGACAGATGATTTTATTAATTTTATATTTGTTTTGGCCGATGAGGTTTGTTAATTTCTAGATATACATGCTTCATCAACTGAATAAATATCCCTGGGACATTCTTGTATATATTCCGAGGCATCCATACAACTGACTTCTTTTTGTCCATCTTCTTCTTATAGAGTGAGGGTACATTACTTGCTGTAGGTTATTTTAATGACCAAGCAAGAAAATGACTCGAGATGGTATGTTATATTTTCCGAATAATATTATATTTATGTATCTAATCTTTAAAATTTCATATACAACACATATATGTTAACACAAATGTTGTCAATAATGTAAGAGAGTTTGGAAGAAATCTCTCTGCTTCCAGCAGCTCATATGGATCTACCCACATGGCATCTATATCAAACACTACCATCAATCCTCCTTACTCTGCTTTTTACTCACATGGTTTGTCTTTATTTTCGACTTTTTTTAAATCTCTATGACCATATTTTCGGGCCTGGACTTTTTGTGCATCTCTACGCATTTCGGTTAATTTGGTATCTTTTAATGTTTAATTCAGGTCATAAAGGAACTTATTTTTATCCATCACAACAACCATGTCAGAGATTTGAATGATATTCCGCTGAACATGGTACGTCTTCTGGTCCATGATTATATTGCAAATAGTAGCTTGCAAGAGTTTTTATACTTCACTGATGATAGAAGCAAGATGCTGATGTTGTTCCTTATGTTGTTAATAGTACCTTAAAGTCAGCAAATATTTTACTTGATGAACTCAATCCCCATTTGTCTGATTTTGGCTTAGCTGCTCCAACTCTAAATACAGAAAGACTGGTATGTTGATAGGGCTCACAATTGCTACAATTTATTGTGTATGAATGACGTGAAACCATGGAAGATGGCACACTGGTATATCTTGAACTCGAAACATACTCCTCAACCACATTAATTTCTTGGTACGAAAAGCATATCAAGAACTTTTTTATGTATTACAGGTGGTTGCAGTAGAGTCACTTCCAAAAGAGATAGCAGGAGGGCTCCATCCGAATCAAAAGAATGCAATCAGAGGATTGTTCCTGGGCTGGGTAGTTGAAAAGCTCACAAAAGACTCTTGTAGTCACATATGCCTCTCTAGATGCTACCATTTATTGTAGGTATTTATATTTTTGAGATTTGCCATCCTCGGGGGAAATATTTCTGGATATTGGATGGTATATATGATTTGGTTGTAACAATGGTTATTAGTGCATAATGAAATTTTTTGTTTACAAATTTTTGGCTTTTTAATTACATTCTCTAGCTTAGTTTAATCGAGTTATGTTAATCATTGTCTATTATGTATTTAGGTAATGGGATAATACAGGGCCATTGTCATACTGAACATGATACAATAATCATTATTCATTAAAAACATTGTCTCATAAAACTGGAAACAATGATTTATTGTCACAAAACCATTGTCCAAACAAATGACTTGCAATAATGATGAAACAGAAACAATTGTTAAAACATGTAAACGACAACCAACTATGAAAGAAAACCATTGTCTGACGTAACTAAACACAACAACCTCACTAATTAAAACATTGTTAGAAGGGGCCTTACACAAGTGGCTTGGTGTTCGAAACCCGTTGTACAAGAGAGGAAAGAACGAGCTTCTCTATTTCAACTACTGTTGTATGATCATCTTTCCAACAAGTCTTGCGAGCTAATAAAACTGTTGTGGATAGTCTCTCTAACAACACCATTTTTGAAATCGACTATTGTTAAGGAGTGTTTCTAACAACACCACGTTTAAGAGTAAACGTTGTTGTTTCTGGGTGTTGCACAACAATTTTTTTAACGTAAACCATCGTGTTTAGCACTATCACACAACGGTGCGCACCGTTGTCTGATACGCATATCAGACGGCGTCTCGATAGACCACGGTTTTCCGTGGTCTCAGACAACGGGCAAAAACCGTTGTGTGATGCTAAATCTGTTGTAGTGTTGGAATCATTAAAAAACAATAAATTAGCTTATCACAATCAAAATATTTTACCCTTACAAAAAAAAAAAAATCAAAATATTTTACCAAACATACAAAAGTTGTTACCAGGTGAAAGTTGAGGGCTGAGCAAGAGCAGCAACAGCAGTCGTCGACTTGACAACCATGGTGAGAGCCACAACAAAAGGAAGCAAAGCAGATAAAATTTGTGAAGAACCATCATCATTTGCAGCTTCTTTGTCACCCACATCGATTATCTACAAACACTTGAATCATGATCAATAAATACACTTTACTTTACAGTTCTAATGGCAGGTGGAAACAAACCACAAACAAAATCAACGAAATAACCAGAATTAATTGCCCAAACATCAGCATAAAAATTTCCCAGAGTGAAATTAACAATATGCATCAAAATGATATACTGCTCGACTCAATCACAAATGACACACATCATACAGAACAGGTGAACAAAGTTAGAAGGGCTATTTATAATCAGACATCCCAAAAGAATAGCAAGGGCAAGAAAATTACCTTTGCCACAACCGCAGATACAACAATCCAATTCCCTTTACCAACAAAACAACCCTAGCACCTGAATGTTTTAACAAGAATCGCTATAGCAGAAAAGGCTGAAAAACACCACCAAAAGATTGCACCGCCGGAGGCTGACTATAGGTGTATATATGCCCACAATCTAAATCAACTGACCGAGGATTTCCAAGAATCTGAGAAACCGATTCGGGGTCACTGGGGTACCTAAGAATCGCTGATTCCTACTTTTACAAAAATCCTGCAAGTTAACAGCTAAACTACAGGCCAATTTCGGAATTGATGAATAATTGAGGGTGTGTATGTAAATTTTTCATCCAATTTCTGGTATATTTTTCCCCTGATTCTGCTTTAATAAGTAGATAGATAGATAAGTAGATATATTCAGGATCTCATGGCATTTACTTTGATTAAATTACATGAAAAGCCAAAAACTTATGTAAATAGTTTTAAAAGGAACCACACTTCTATTTATAACAAAGAACATAAGATCAACATAAAAACCAGAAAATAACTTGAATAAAACCGGAAAAAAAAAAAAAAAGACGTAGCAATGTAAGTAATTCGAATTAAATCGCCATGTTGAAGTAGTCATGATCAAAGTGATGTAATCGCAAATAACCATCTTCACCTCCACTTGCGAAACTTTTTCCATCAGGGTTGAATGCCAATGCATTTATCGGACCAAAGTGTCCTTTCACAGATCCAATTTCTTCTTCAAGGACCTTGTGATAAAATTTGGCCTCAAACTTGCCAGCACGAGGATCGTTTGTAACAGTCGATGCATCTTGACCACCTCCGAGCACGACATGATCAAGTAGTGGAGAGAGTGCAACTGCATTAACTGGGGCTTCAGCCTTGTATGTCCTGAGAAGTTTCATTGATCTGATGTCCCAAAGCTTAGCTGATTTGTCAATGGAAGCAGTAAGTAAATGTGAACCGTCTCTTGATTTTGCAAGTGATGTAATGGCCTTCTGATGACCAGTATCCTTGTCTGACTCATAAATCACTTTCTTTGTCTCAACGTCCCACACACGAACAACGCCTTGTTCACCACCACTTATTATGGTCCTATTTAAAGGTCCCCAAACAGCTCTATTGATTCTTCCTCCAGGTGAGAATTCAATCACAGAATCACCGCACTGTTCACTAGGATCTCTGGCTATGTGTTTGACATGAATTGCAGAAGACATGTCACGAAAGGAGTCTGTTGCAATGACAGCAAGCTTGTCTCCGACACCAAATTCTACTGATTTCACAGTGGACTTAAATTCAAACGTGAACAGCTCAGACCCAGTTTGAACATCCCATACCTTTGCTGTTTGATCCGCACTTGCAGTTATTAAAAGTTTTGAATCCCTAGAAACATCACAACCCCAAACAGAACCAATGTGCCCACGGTAAGTGCCTAAAAGCTCTCCCTTATCAGCGTACCAAACAGCGGGGTTTCTGTCTAATGCGCAGGAGAAGAGGAGGTCACCCTCCTTGTTATACTTTAGATATGTTAATGGCCTTTCGTGTCCTTTGATCAAGATCGGCCTCATATTTCCTCCTGATAATCGATGTAGAAGCAAAATTTTGATCACACACAAATTAATACTTGAAATCTGAACAACAAATCAACATAAATTTTCAATTACAATATCTATATCAAATTTAAACATCAACAGAGTCCACTCCGAAAATAACGTTACTAATATTTAAAAAGAGAACATGATAATCATATAATACCACCAAAAATTGAACTCACTAGTCATATTAAAGTGTGTGTGTGTATGTGATTGGGTGTAGAATAAACCTTAATTGAAGAAGAAGAAGCTGCTTTTATTGTGTGTTTAATCGCCCAGAAAATCGCCTCAGATATAGCTTGTCCGTCTGAGTATTATAACCCAAGAGAGAAGAAAGAAGTTGTTTTGTTGTGTATTTAATTGTCACTATATATAGGCTGCTTTGCGGTTGCAATCCGATCACTAGTCTGATCAGGAATGTAATATCCAGTATTTTTTTAAAATAATATTAATTGGTTAGTAATAATAATAAAGGATTAAAATTAGATTATGAATAGGATTTAAAATTGAATTAGGATAGTGTACTTAAAATATAGATCAGCCTTGCATTCAGATAATGGATAGGTTTAGAATTAGGGTCTCAAGACTCTGTATATATACTCCTTCCGTCCCTCTCATTTGTTTACATTGGGGGACGGGGGCTCGGCACGCATTCTAATGCTCTCGTAAAACGTAGTTCAATAAATTATTTTGAACTTCCTTTTTTTCTAGATAAAAATTTGATGTTTAAATTTTTATACAAAAAAGAAAAATTTTGAAAATAAATCATAGAACTATGTTTTATATGCGCTTTAAAATGCGTGTCAAACACTGTAAATAAACGAGAGGGACAAAGGGAGTATATTGATTTGTTCTCTCATTCTTTTTATATACTTTTGAGAGCTACTCAACCTTCTCTTCATTTTTATGACAAAAATTCGTAGGGCTTTATTCTCACAAATCAGCTGTCTTGTAAAATTCGTAGAAAATTCAATTCTTATCGGAATTTGATGATTCTTGATGTTTCGGAAAGCTCTTTCAATCTCATATACTTTCGTTTATAATGTTTTCTCAGATTATGTTTCAAACTGTTCTCAAAATTACAAAACTTAATCAGATCCTGTTCTCGCTTTGAGTTCTGAATCAGCGGACGTTTTATTTAATTCCCGATTCGTTATGACTCCGTTCTTGACGAGCCTTACCTTTTCGGAAAGGTCTTTTCGTTCTCTACGATTTTCGTGTTTTGCGTTATTCCAGAAAACATCGTTTAGAAGGTCAAAACATTCGTTTATTGTTCTGGGCATATTGGAGTCAGGGAGATATTTGGAGTTTAAGATAAAGTCGGGGTTAGGGAGTTTAGATGGTCCCTTGTGAGGTTGGTTAGTGTTTGCGTTTGCTATTTTTAAGGTACAGATTTCGTTCTCTTTTATTCAGCACTACTTCTATTAGTGTTAGGTAAATTTGATTACTCTGTTTTGATCCTTTCTGTTTGGCGTTTTTGTACGGGTTCTACCCTGTTTGATTCAGCGATATTCATCTTACAACTTGTTATATTCGTTGTATCTTTACTCTGTTCCTTCAGCGAATATTTATTTGACTGGTTTGATTTCTGAAAATTATCTCAAAATCTTTTTCAGTTATATTCCAAAATATAAAAGAATCTGTTTTACTTCTCTTACAATTTAATTCAGCTATTCCCCTTAGAAATAAACTATTTTGATTCGTACGGATTTTGTCCTATTTTGATTTTTCTGTCACGTTGGTTGTTGCATAGTCTTTATCTAATATATATATCACTGTCGAGCAACTGCTACATCTTTGAAAGGTTGTTGAGGCAGTAGGCCTCCAAAGAAGACTTGGAATAATTTCTCGAAGACTTGGAGAGACAAAAGCCATGCCTCTTAATTAATGAATCTTGGTACAACAGGAGGGGATTTGATGCATATTTTTTGCCTTTTCATTTTAATTTGCATTAACATTGATCAAGATAGGAAGGTTAATATTAATACTCCTGAAGCAAGCGAAATCGTTATGAGTCCGGACCAAACAGAATATCACATAATACCAAATACTACTGGTTCAGAAATGTCTACCAGGACAACAACTTTCAAGTTCTTATTGGTCGACCAGTACCTTTCTTCAAGCATCTTTTCATCAACTTCTGTTGCAGTACTTCGACATATCTCACAAACCACCAAGGCTTTCCTAGTTTGAGAACAATGTATGCAGATGACAATCCACATATCAGTCCACATCCATATCCCATCAAGATTGCTTCCCATGTCAATTCATCACCCGCATCATCTTCATCAACATTTCCGACTTCTTGTGGAGGTGATGCTGTGTTTGCACATTTCTTCGTCAATGGTGATCCACATAAAGCGGAGTTTCCTAGATACGAATCATTGTTGAATGTGCTGAATTGTCCTTTCTGAGGAATCTCTCCACTAAGATGGTTTCCCGAGAGGTTTAAGACCTCTAGAAATGTCAGCGCAGTTAACTGAGGTGGAATAGCCCCCGTCAGTTGATTTGAGGACAAATCTAAAGATTGGAGTTCTTTCATATTTCTCAGCAATGACGGGATAGGTCCTGTTAGACTATTATGAGATAAGTTGAGCAATGCCAGCCATTTAAGCTCTCCAGTAACCTTTGGAATTTCTCCCTGAAATTTGTTGCACGACAGATCAATGGCTGTGTAAATATGAAGGTTATTTGCTACTTCATACTCTGTTCCCTTCACAATTAATGAGACTGCTGCTTCATAATGGAAAGAAAAAACTGCTGTGGAAAGCTGATAACTATACAAATTATCAGTTGATTTCATATTCTTAAAGTATTGAATTGGCAAATGGCCTGTGAAGTGGTTGTTGGACAGATCCACAATCCGCAACTTGCGGAAGGGATCTTCTATGCTCCTTCCACTTATTGTACCATAGAGTTTATTTGATTGCAAGACAAGGACTTCTAGCTCTCCAAGTACATAAAGCCATGACGGAAATGTACCACCTATTTTATTATTGCCAATATCAAGAATTCTCAAGTGCTTACAGTTTTCCAAAGACGGGGGCAACAATCCTTCAAACTCATTATTATCCATGTTTAGATATTTCAGCTGACAACTCCTGGAGAAAGTAGTTGGTATTGTTCCTCGAAACTGATTATTAGCAAGATTAACGTAAAGCAATCTATCAGCAAGATTTCCGAAACAGTTTGGAAGTGCACCACTTAATTCATTATTTGACAAATCAAGAAGCAAAAGGGATGTGACATTGCAAATTGTTGTTGGAAGCTCACCTGTCAAGATTGTTGAAACTTTGGTGAAAAGGCAATAATCAGATTACTAGCTTAGTTACATATGACAAAGATCTATAGAGAGAAACTATACCCGTAAAATGGTTCCCACTTAAATTGATGTATTCCAAAGTTGGATGATCGTTATATTTCCACAAGTCACTCTGAATATTTCCACTAAGACTATTACCACTTACACCAAGATATATAAGATTTTTGAGATTAGAAACTATCTTTAAAAGCGGTCCTGTCAATTGATTAGAACCGAGTTCAAGAACTTTTAGTAGCTTCAGGTTTCCAATCTCAGATGGAATATAGCCACTGAGATCATTGGAAAATAGACTCAAGTACCTGAGATTAGTCAAGAGTCCCAGTCCAATAGGAATACTTCCTTGAAATAAATTTCTATTGTCTCTGAGACCCAAATCTCTTAATTTGGAGAGCCTAAATACATGTGGGGGAAGCGGCCCCTCAAAAAAATTAGAGCCAAGATAGAGGGTTTCAAGTTCAAAAAGCAAACCTATATCCTTAGAAATAAAACCTGAAAAGTTATTTTTATAAAGGGAAAGAATCTTTAGTTTGGAGAGCTTGAATAAATTTGGCGGAAGCGGCCCCACAAAAATATTAGAGTTAAGATCGAGGGTTTCAAGCTCAGAAAGCAAACCTATATCATTGGAAATAGAACCTGAAACGTTATTACCCCAAAGGGAAAGATACCTTAGTTTGGAGAGCTTGAATATATTTGACGGAAGCGGCCCCTCAAAAAAATTAGAGTTAAGATCGAGGGTTTCAAGCTCAGAAAGTAAACCTATATCATTGGAAACAGAACCAGAAAACTTATTACTCCAAAGAACAAGATGTTTTATTTTTGAAAGCTTGAATATATTTGATGGAAGGGGTCCTTTAAAGGAATTGTTGCTTAAATATAGGGATTCAAGATCACAAAGCAACCTTATGTCATTGGGAATTGAACCTGAGAATTTGTTACCTGACAGGCGAAGATGTTTTAATTTGGAAAGCCTGAATACATCCGGCGGAAATGGCCCCTCAAAAGAATTTTCATCTAGGTAGAGGGTTTCAAGATTTTGTAGATTAGTAAATTCACGCACAAGGTCACCTGTAAAGTTGTTATATCCAAGGTCAAGGATAGCCAAGCTATGAGAATTGGATATAAATTCTGGGAAGTTCGACGCAAGATGATTGCTATTAAGGTCGAGGATGCGCAAGAAAGGCATGGGAGAGAAATGGGACCAATTTGGAGCTTGCAATGCATTCTGTGACAGGTTTAAGATGAGCAACCTCTGAAGATGGCTAACCTGGAACGGAATGGGACCATCGAGATAATTAAAGCTTAAATCAAGGTATTGAAGCTGTGTTAAATTCTCAATGGCTGGCGGTATTGGACCCGAGAAGAAGTTGTATGCGAGGGTGAGATTGTTGAGATTTGGAAATGAAGTGAAACCAAACTCGGACAGCATTCCATCAAGTTGTTTCTCACTAAGGTTAATCTCAGAGACTGAACCTGCAGAGTTACAAGTAATGCCAGTCCAGTTGCAAAGATTATCGAGATTGGTGAGTGACCAAGAGTCGAGAAAAGAAGAAGGGGCTAGGCTATTCTTCCACTTCACAAGAGCTTCTCCCTCTCGTGTTGTTGCAAGAATGGATTCAAGTGATGAGAGAAAGAAAACAAAGAGAAGAAGGTGAGAAGGCTTTGCAGAGTATGCCATGTTTCTCCTCATCAACTGGGTTATGTGAATCTGATATCATACTGCACACTTCTATTTATACGCTGCATACTGGATTTATAAATTGAATATTTAACTCATAAATAATAATTTGATAAAGATATTTTGTTATTTCGTGTGGAAAAATTATATAATGAAAATAACTAAATATCTAATATCTTTAAATTTTTATTTTATGTGGCTAGTTTACAGAGATGATAAGTTTGGAGGATAGATTTTGAAATATAAGTGTGTGGATACTAATATAACATACTAATGATCATATATTTTTTGTGAATTTATTAAATGATTTTGATTTTTCATCAATTTGATTATTATATTATATTTATTTACCAATAAAGTAACTAAGGTTTAGTGTTATTTGTATAATTTAATTTTATAATTTATTTAATTATTATCATAATTCATGATTAGTCTTGATTCATTATTAACTAATTTAATTAATTTATATTGGATATTAAATTATATTGTCATGAAAATAATTTATATCACTCTCAAGCTACTTTCACATCTCTCAATGGTTGAGGCCCTAGGTGGACTTGAAATGAGTCTTGTAGACTTGGAGAGGCCGAGACTTATCCTTTTAATTTTATTCAATTTTTTTAATAAAATTATATCTTTTAATATATTTAATGTAATAAATATTATAAAAATATTGTTTCTAGTAAAATAAAATAAGACGAAATTATATATAAAATATAGGTTAACATCAACCAAATTATTAGTTTTAAAATAACAAATTTATGAATGAAATCAATTATTTATTGAATATTTTTGTGCTATTATTTAATGTGATATATTTAGGATATTGTGCTATAGTTTTTGGACCACAAATTTTGATATATAAGTGTGTGAACACTATTCCAATACACTATTGATTTTGATTTTTCAATTATAATTTTCATATTATCATATTCTTTATGGATTTATTAGAAGACTTTGACTTTTCATCAATTAAATTATTATACTGTCTTTAGCAATTCTAGTGCCAAGTAAGTTAATTCAATTCTGATTTGGTTATATAATTTATAATTATAATTTTTATATATTATCAAAATTTAGGATTAATTTGGATTTCATCCTTAAGTTATTATTGATTAATTTAATCTGATTTTTTATTTTTAATGTCGGGAAAATAATTTATATCACTCTCGAGCTACTATCACATCTTTGAAAGGGGGAGGCAGTGGTCCTCCGAAGACTTGGAATGAGTCCTGGAAGGCTTTGAAAGGGTGAGCTACTCTCTCTTAATTTATTCATTTTTGGACATTTTTGTGCATTGCCTGGCTTCGAAAGAACCGGTCCAAATGTTCAAGTGCTTGAGAATTCTTTGAAAATACATATTAAAAAATGTTTGAAAATATTGTTGAAATCATAATAATAATTCAGAACATATGTCCTTAAGACTATTATGAGATAGATTGAGCAATGCAAGCCATTTAAGCTCTCTTTGGAACTTCGCCCTGGAATTTGTTGCACGACAGATCAATAGTTGTGTAAATAGATCGATAGTTTTTAGAGGATAGATTTTAATATATAAATGCGTGGACACACTACTAATACAACACACTAAAATCATGTAATTTTTTTTAAAAATTAAAATCATGTATTTTTTATAAACTTATTTGATGAATTTGATTTTTCATCAATACTATTATTATACTGTTTTTATCTACAATAAAGCAACTACATTTTAGTGTTAGGGGAATTTGTTCGATTTGGATTTGATTTATGCAACTTTTAATATGATTTTAATTGTTATCATAATTCGGGAATAATTTTTATATATATATTTTTAATCGATTATAAACTAGTTTAATTTAATTTAATTTATTTGATTATTAAATTTTATTGTCAAAAATAAATTTATATCACTCTCAAGCTACTTTCACATCTCTTAAAGGTTGAGGCGGTGGTCCTCTCGGACTTGGAATGAGTCCTCGAAGACTCGGAGAGACGTAGGCTATCCCTCTTAGTTTTATTCAATTTTTTAAACAAAATTATATCTTTTACTATAATTAATATAATAAATATCATAAAAAATTGTTTCTAGATGCATAAAATATAACAAAAATAATATAATTATATACTAAAAGGTCACAGTAATATGATTATATACTAAAACAATCAACCATGTTAATTGCATTAATGTAATATACATAGGATATAATAAGGGAATTGTTATATCCATATCAATATTTTAATTTCCAGAACAATTTGGAAAAGTTTGTTTGAATTTGCTTCGGAAATAAAAAATTTGCTCTGGAAATAACATTTTCCTATAATAATCAATATAAATATCGCAAATCCACAATTTCCAAGAAGAGAGGCGGATACGAGAAATTTAAATGAGTATAATGCTATTTTTGTGTTTTTATAAAAATATTTAAATATACAAATAAATATTATTAGTAATTAAAATTATTTATAACTTTTCAAGATATTATAATTTAATTTAATCTATATCACCATAATATTTTTCAATTAAATCTCAAGGTGATCATGAACCCATACTATACTGCACTCGTCTATTTATTAGCATTTTGCCTGCCGTGTACGTGAAATCATAACTTTATTAATGGATAAGAAAAAATTAATTGATCGTTGATTTTTCAGCTTGTGGGAAAAATAGTGTGCAGTTAGCTGTCAGGATGATAAATTTTGATGTCTAAGTGTGTGAATAGCAATGCATAACCAAATATTTTTTGGGCCAATTGTGAGCCAATGGGGGCTCAGAAGACATGGAAAAAGTCTGCTGATGACTCGGGGAGAAGAAGACTTACATCCCGTTCAGTTGATTCATGACTTAACGTTAGTTATCTCATAATATGAGAACTTAAAATATTTGTTTGATTAATTTTGATTTATTAATAATTTATAAGTTATTAAAAATATAATAATAATAATAATAAAAGTAATTTATGAGTAATTTGTGATTTAGGAATAATTTTTATCAAAAAATGGCTAAAAAAAAAATTAGTCACCGAGAAAAGTATCTCAAACTAACTTCTGGCTTTAGGTCAATTTTTGACTTATTTCCGACTTTAAGCCGACTTCCGACTTAATACACAAACATACATTTTTCAGCTTAAAGCCAGAGATGATATAAACCCCGGGCTTTAAGCTCAGATAAACATGCTCTTATTCCTATTAAAATTGAGAAACTACTGATTATAGGAGCCGATTAGTTTAAAAGAAGTTCTCTATAAAAAAATGGAGTATAAGTGAGAAATAAATTAATATATATAAATTATTAAAGTGTCTAGAAAAGAAATAGATATTATAAAGAAAAACTAGCATTTTCTACTTCCATTTCCTTCTCAGTACTTTTTAAAAGCACTTTTTACGTTTTTACACAAACGAGTCAAGAGAAGTAGGACTCCAGCTTCTTGTAAACAAACAGGCACATAAAATAAAAGTTTAGAGTATATTATAATGAAAAATTAATGTTATTTACGAAAGTTAATAATCGAATATTCCATTGTTAAGATGATAAAATAAATTTTTATATTTGAATGTCAAATTTTTTTTAATATAATTCATAAATATATTACCTAGTTTGAATTGAGATATATTACTTCTTGAATTGTATTCTCTCGTCCATTTTTATACAGTTTTCTTTTTGATTGCCCCATTATTTCTAAACATTTCAAAACTTTAATAATATAATACACTTTTATACCCATTGCTTTCTTCTGCTATCTATATGCTATAATAATATAAACGTTATTACACTCGTTACTTTCCTCCACTATTTCAAATGTATTATTAAATATAAATGGGTCACATTATTTTACCACATCTTCATTTAACTGTACTCATCTTTTACTTCTTGGTCTCCGTGTCCACACCTAATGAAACTCCTCAAACCCTATTTTTGAGGCACATCTCTCCTAACCCTATCCCATATTTTATTATTAATTCTTATCAACACTCTTTTTCTCTCTCTACTTTTATATTATGCTTTAATGATGAAAGAGAGTCTTTAATAATAAAATATTAAACTTCTTATGAGAATAAGACACATTGTTGGAGTCCAAGTTAGTAAAATATATCCTAAATCACCAGAACGTAATATTTTATATTATATTTAGGACTTTAACTAAGATACTTTTGGACTTGCTCTTAAATAATTAAATATCACATTTATTTGATAACAAAAGATCGATGACTTTATGGTACATCATATTCTCTCTTACTCAAAATAAGAGTCTTTTAATTTTTTACATGTAATTTCACGTATAAAAAAGACATGCATCTATATATTATATTTCAAATTTTTTTCTAAATAAAAATATAGATGTTATATTTTTATGTATAAAAAATTTAAAAATAATATGTTAAAATATGTTTTTTATACTTCGAATTACATATAAAAAATCTAAAGAACTCTTATTATGACATGGAGTATACTAGCAACAAACTTCTAAATATCATTCGCTTGGAAGATGCCGAGTACGAGTTCCAAAAAGGAAAATCACAATCAGTCCAGCCCGACACGATCTGTTTATGACTGTATTGTTTTGTTTAAATATTAAAATATCATTTTGTTTACACGTGTACAACCAACCAATGCTTGGCAACCATACTTCATAGGGCTGTACGTTCAATCCGCTCCACCGCATTAACCGCAACAACCACCTGCAACCGATCCGTGTATTATGGATAACCGTAAAATGTGGGCAGTCGCGGATGAAATTTTTAATAACCATTAACTTGAAGCTCTGCTTCAAGTTATATATTTCCGGAGTAGTTTGCTTTTGTAATATGTAATCAGATTTATTGTATTAACTTTATTCAAGATTTTAAGTGATAAATTATATATTTTTGAGTTAAAGTCTGTACTTTATGCAAGATTTTAAGCAATAACTTATATATTTTCTTTGTTATAACTATTTTAGCAGTTGAACCGCAACCAACCGCAATTACGTGGATGGATTTGGTTGGGTTTTTTTAACCAACAGTATGGTCGCGGTTTGAGATTTTAGAAAACCGTAAGTTGCGGTTTGGTTTGGTTATTACCCTCCAACCGAACCGATCCGATCCGCGTACAGCCTTACTCCATACAACTTAAACAAGCCAAATAGTTTGATGTGCAACTTATTTTACGACATCAATGCATATATCAAGTGTCAACATAAATTTAATCCACTAGAACCAATAACACAACTTATCCCTCAATTTAATTTCACAATAAGCCCCCCGTCCAGAATTATAATAACTTGCTAGATTATATACAAGTATACCCAGAATCCCCCATAATATAATCATCAAATGTGAAAATTTATGTCAATTAAAAACATAAAGGAACAAAACTATATCTGAAGACTTGCACGAGATGACCTCGAAATCATCCTTTTCTTGTTATCCATCTCGCTAGCCGCTACTGCCGCATCAGCTGTTTTTCCAGCTACTAATCGAAGTGTTCGAACCAGAAAAATGAAAAAAAAACAGGAGATTACATACACACTCATCAAAGTTCAAAACCCACACAAATAACTAATCAACAAAATATGAAAAATAGGAAATCAACAAATCAAAACATGAACATGAAACCCGTATAAAAACATACATAAACCTAATTGTAAAAACATCAAAATCGAACTCACATAACTTATAAAAAATGAAAATCGACCAATCAAACCCCAAAAATCAACATCATACCAGAGAAAAGCGGAGTAAAACCCTTATGATAACTAATTTGATAACTAAATCGATGATTCTCTAACGCTTATAGGTAGTTTTAGACAAGTTTCTTTTGAAGTAGGGTTTTAATATTTCATTACAAGCTAAATAAATATTTTATCGTATTTGACTAAAAATTCACACATAAAATACAACTAATTTTTTTTTAAAAACAATTTTAATCAATATTAACATGTTAAAATAACATTCATACAGTTTGGATCGTCCAAAATAATTTTTTAAAATATATTTCTAATAAATATTCCATTAAAGACTAAGTAATTTGACCTCATTTTACTATAAAATCCATACACCATATTAAAGGCTAATTTTTTTAAAAAATAATCAATTATCACGTTACAATAGCATCTGTATGGTTGGATCATCTAAAATAATTTTATTAAAAATAGTTTCATGTTTCAGGTAAGTATTCGATTAAAAGCTAAGTAATTTGACCGCATTTTACTACAAAATCCACACACCAAATAAAAGGTTATTATATAAAAAAACAATCAATATTATCATGTTACAATAACATCCGTACGGTTGGATTGTCCAAAATGATTTTTAGAAAAATAGTTTCATGTTTCGGGTAAGTATTCGATTAAAGGCTAAGTAGCATTTACTACAAAATCCACATACTAAATAAAAGGCATTTTTTTAAAATATTTTTTTAATCAATTAACATGTCATAATAACATCCGTACGATTGGATCATCCAAATGATTTTTAAAAAAAAATAAATTCATGTTTAATGTAAGTATTTCATTAAAGGCTAAGTAATTTGACTGCATTTGACAACAAAATCCACACAACAAATAAAAGGCTATAATTTTCCTATAAAAAAATTAATCAATATTATTGTGTTACAATACCCCCGTACGGTTGGATCGTCCGAAATTATTTTTTAAAAAAAATAGTTTCATGTTTTGGGTAAGTATTCGATTAAATGCTAAGTAATTTGACCGCATTTGACCACAAAATCCACACACCAAATAAAAGACATATTTTCTCAAAATTTATTTTAACCAATATTAACACGTTACAATAACATCTGTACGGTTGGATTGTCCAAATTTTTTTTTAAAAAAAAGTTTTATGTTTCGGGTAAAGATTCCACTAAAGACTAAGTAATTTAATTGCATTTGACTACAAAATGCGCATACCAAATAAAAGGCTAATTTTTTTAAAAAAAATTTGTAAACAATATTATCACATTACAATAATATCCGTATAGTTGGATCGTCGAAAATAAATGATTAAAAAATATTTTTATGTTTTGGGTAGGTATTCGATCGAAGGCTAAGTAAATTGACCACATTTGACTACAAAATCCACATACCAAATAAAGGTTAATTTTTAAAAAAATTTTAAATACAAAATCTGTAGTTAAGAATGTAATATAAAATATCTAGTTAAGGATGAGCCAATTAACAATTATGTTACATATATAAATTCAAGAGAATTACTTAATATCTACAATACATATATCAAAGTCCATTATATTATTAAACCTTTTTCTACAACTCAAATCAATTTAATCAACTAAATCTCCTGGAGCTTTAGCAGTACACACATTTCAACTAAGAGCCTGGCATTGTATCCGTGTATGTGCTCATGTGGTGTATATCAATTGTCCATGTAAAACTAATAATCAATTACTAACGAAACTCTTAGTATTTAGACTTTTTGGCACTTTGATGGCTTGTATTATTTCAAATTTGCACGTTAGTGACCGACCTTTAAAAGTCATCAATTGTGTTGCTGAACTTATTTTTTTTTTAACACATTAGGGGCTCCGCATCATATCCATTAAATCGAAGTAACGGTCGTCAGGGGTATTTCAGGAAAATATTTTTGCAACGGCTATATGCTGTGTATATATATACGTTTCTGCTGTGTGTAATTGAGCATATTCAAACCTAAATCTCTCATCCAAACCAAAAAGCTCTGCAAAGATGAATCAACAATGTATGTGTGGAAGCTGGGCAGTGGAGAAGACATCGTGGACGGAGTACAATCCGGGTAGAAGATTCTTGACTTGCGTGAATGGAAGGTGCAATTTCTTCAAGTGGGTTGAACCCGAGTTTGATGCGCGCAGCAAGAGTGTAATCAATGGACTGATAAGGCGTTTGAAGAACAAGGACGATGAATGTTTTGCTGAAATGATTAAGGCCAAAGATGAGTACAAGGATTTCTACAGTGAAGAACTATCCGAGGCGCAGAAGCAAGCAAGGAACTGGAAAATTCTTGTTGTGTTGTTGTTGTTGTATATTTTTCTTTGTTGGTTTCCATCTGCTGGTAAGGATGGTAGTAATCATCATCAAACAACAAATCATCATCAGAATTATCTTGATTGGAACTATCACAGTGGAAGGTCTCATCACTACTTTCCTTTTCTTCTGGCACAAAATCCTCATCATCAGAATCTGTGTCTGAAAATTCCTCTTCCAACCCCTCCATTTCCCTAACTTGTTGCACAATTTCAATTTCATTTTGGGTGGTATCCCAAAACCGTGTATTGTCAAAATCAAACTCAAACTCTTCCTGATCATCATCATTTCCCACAGTTGGAATGCTCTTTGCAGGTGCTGGATACATCTTTGCAGGTGCTGGATTGATCTTTTCAGGTGCTGGATTGATCTTTTCAGGTGATGGATTGTTCTTTTCAGGTGCTTCTTTAGGAGTTGGTTCAACAAATTCAACCTCTAAATCTCTATAGGGCACTATACTTAGATGTGCCATAGTGGTGACATAAATCTCCATATACTTATCCACATCAGATATAAGCTCACACATGGTCATTAGCTCCTCATCATTATTTAGTACAAAAGCTCTATCGAATGTAGTGCCAGGTAGCTTATACCACAGTTGGTGAAACCCAAACTCATCAACCTCTTTCAACATACTATATATCTCAATTATGCTGATCTGATCAGCATTACAGAAGTCAAAGAAATCTACTGTACCTCCCACATATGCCCTAGGGTTATCTACCCAATCGGCCCCATGATATATTTTTAGGGTAAAATCACCAGGTTCTGCAAATGTAGAGTGCAAAGCAACAGTTTTATTTACAATAAACAACACTATACTTAACAAATAGCCACTAACAACAAGCACTATACTAAAACAGGCATAAATTGATTTTATAATGACCGAATCTTGGACTATGTAAAAGCCTTAATTTTTAAAAACCCACAAGCAGAATCTTTCATTTTAATAGTATAAAGCAATTGCAGGTCCATAATACTAAACAACTAGCCACTAACAACAACAAACACTGAAATAATGGTCAATTAAACTCATTTCATATGCTACAAAGAAGAAAAGTTGAAGAGCTTACTACAGTAATCGGGGCACTGTCGAGGCTAATACACATCAGCATCCTCTTTAAGACGCCGGAACCAACTCATCTCTGTAAGCAGGAATTCGTCGTCGTTCTTGCTTCGGAAAAGAGGGTAGCCGTTTCGTTTTTTAATTTGGAGGGAAATAAGAGGAGGAGGAGATATGTATTGATCATTTGACGCCGTTACTTCGATTTAACGGATATGATGCGGAGCCCCTAATGTGTTAAAAAAAAATAAGTTCAGCAACACAATTGATGACTTTTAAAGGTCGGCCACTAACGTGCAAATTTGAAATAGTACAAGCCACCAAAGTGCTAAAAAGTCTAGTATTTATCAAGGGAATATCAACGAATGTAATAACAGATACTTTCGTTGCTAGTCTGTTGCTCATTCCTTGGTCTTTTGTTATTATTCCATTGTGTGGCTATATTTCCTAATAGAACATCTCGTTGTAAATAAGTGTGGGTATTTCATTACGAATTGGTTGACAGAACATTGACCGGTCAAATTGTTACAAATCCGTTGAGAACTACCAACGGACTAATTTCCTTAACAATTTTTATTGACAAAAACGCTTTCTCTTATAGTGCAACTAAATTAATCAAGTTCCACACATCTGTCAAAATTATTCCGGTTAGTAAGAAGTTTAAAACTTAGCAGCAATATACATGCACGCAGAACAGTTTACACATAATCATATTTGCTAACGTGTAATTATATTCCTATGCAATACTCAACCTATATATTTGTAAAAAATTGTAAAACATATATAAATAAAATAATTTAAACACATATGTAACAAAGAAATTCACAAATACTTTTACAGTATAACATGATTATATTTTTAATAAGACTGAATAAAATATATTATTTTTACACAATACTAAATAAAAATGCTAAATTATACTTAAAGTCAGGACATACATATAAAATGTAACATGCAAGCATTTTAGGAAAAATAATCTGAGACTAACATTTTTCTTCACATTCTTCACACAAGAATTTAGATGCACTAGAGAATCTCATAAGTTTTTCCTTAAAGGTTAAGGTTGCACAGGATGAAGCGGACAAAGGAGATGATCAACTACAGTATATCACGTATAACAGAATGGAAATCACACAGCTAGGCTCTTTTTACCCCACCTAAACTTCTTCCATGTTTTACACGACTCATCGAACCCATAACATTATATTTATAATATTGTTTAGATAGATTTTTATTAAGAGTTAAATAACTAATTCATTACTAACCTCGCCGGAAACTTGCAACTGAGTCATGTTGTTGAAAAAATTTTCAAACGCATTATCAAGTAATTAAAAACTTTCAAAAGCATCACTCTCCGTCAGTTCCATTAATTACTTAACGGATAATTCAAAAATATTTTTTAAAAATGCGAATAAATCTTAAAAAATTCAGAATAAGCAGAAAAAACAAAAAAAATCTTAATAAATTCAAAAAAAAACAGAAAAAAAGTGAGGAAAAAATTGGAAAAAAATTCAAAAATCTGAAAAGAATTTGAAAAAATTTGGAAAAAATTAGTTGGCAAGTTCTTTTTTCCCCAGATTTTAGAAAATTTGAAAGGAACAAAAAAAAAAAAAGCTTGCCACTTTTGGTTTCCCATTTTTTTTGATTTTTTGATTTTATTCACATTTTTCAAAAAAAGAAAAAAAATATCATAGTTTATTCACATTTTTTCGGGTTTTTTTTTCAAATTTTTTTAATGTTTTTTTGTCTTTTCTTTATTTTTTTTCGAACTTTCCGTTAATTGTTTAACATAACTGACGGAGAGTGGTGTTTTTGAAATTTTTTAATTACTTAATGATGCAGTTTGAAAGTCTTTTCAACAACATGACTCAGCTGCAAATTTTCAACGATATTAATGATGAAGTAGCTATTTAACCCTTTATTTTAATTAGAAGATAACGACAAATTTCAAAATATTGACCGGAAGTTATTCACTTATGGCAAAACTAGTTGAACCACAGTAGGAGTATATATCTAACTCAAACAACTCAAAATCGCTTTTTTTTTTTTTTTTTGACAAAATGCAAATTCATTCCATTATATTAAAACAAGTTTAATCGGGACAAATCCCCAACTGACAATGCAATCAGGTTGATAAACAATAAAACGAGCTAAACAAATAGCCGCATTGTTTCCAGACTGCTTAACACACTGAATTCAAGAATTCTTGAAACTGAAAATGAATACAAAAGCTTCTCGAGTAATCCAGCCTACATCAATCTCGAAAATGATAGCTTCACAATTGACCTTCACAATAGTTCCATGGCTGTTGCGGTGTTCAGACGACTCAGTTGTAAAAACTAAGCAACGAGGAACAAGAGCCCTCGAATAATGAACAACTATAATTTGTGACAGGTGAGCACATGCGATCGCCACCGTTCCAAGCATACCCCAGCTATCTACATGCCGGGAGCCAGCTATAGACATGCCGAAAGATGTAATGATGCGATAAGCCAAATCTCCCAAAACTCCATCCCAATCATTCTCATTGATAACACAGAAAGACATAACAACCACAAATATAACAACGCAGAATCACCCAAAAATTGGGTACTAAATCAACACACGCCAAAAGGCGAGACGGGAAAACACAATCGAACCTTTGATTTCAAAAGATCTGATTTATTCAGAAAACAATCAAGGCCAAGCTCAATTCCGAAACAGATCCGAGAATAAAACTCGATTGGAATCTTCGAGGTTTAAGCAACACTCGAAAATCGCTTTTAAGATAAAAACAAATAAATAAATAAACTTTATCATATCTTTAAAATAAAAATACAAAATAATTAAAATTGCGAATATGTGAAATACACCATGGTACAATGTCCCAATAAATATTTGGAAATCTCAAGAAACGAAACAAAATTGATAAAATATTAGACATGTTTCACTATCTATAAATAACACAAAAATATTTTAACAACTAAAATCATCTGACTAAGCACCGCCTCATATTTTTGTTATTAGTATTATATAAGACAATTAATACGAGTGCAAGATGAGTTAGTCATATATAAGACAATTAATACGAGTGCAAAATGTTAACAAGACATGCTTGATAATCATGATTCACTGTTATGTTGTAATAATCAATCACGGTATTAACTGGTTTCATATTATTAAAATATTGGATTGGCAAGTAACCAGTGAATTCATTGTCGAAGAGATCCAAGATTCGCAAGTTGTTGAAGGGATCACCAGTTAACATGTTAAATGAAAGATCAAGGTTAATCATGTTATAGCAATTAGATATGAATTCTGGAAAAATTGACGCCAGCTTATTACCACCAAGACCGCGACCAACCAGTATAGGCATGGGGGAAAAATTGGACAAGCTTAGAGCTTTCAAGTGATTAAATTAGAGGCCTAAGACGACCGACCTCTGAAGATGGCTGACCTGGTATGGAAGGGTACCATTGAGATTACTATAGCTAAAGTCTCGGGTGGTATTGGACCAGTGAAGTTGTTATGTGTAATGTTGAGATTGGTGAGATTTGGAAACGAAAAGAAACGGAGGTTAGCAAGTGTGAGTTCTTGAAGATTAATCTGACTGACTGAACCTGCAGAGTTGCATACAATGCCAGTCCACTTAATTACAAAGATAAGTGAGATTAATTAGTGACCAAGAACCAAGAAATGAATTCGGGGATAGGCTGTTCTTCCATTCCACAAGAGCTTCTCCTTCGCGAATTGTTGCAGATAGGACAGTGGAACTAGATGAGAGTAATGAGATAAAGAAAAGAAGAAGATGATGAGAAAGCTTTCCAAATTGCACCATTGCTAAAAAGATATAGCTATATTTTTTAATTTGCTGCAATTATTAGGGATGGATACTTGTTGGAGCTGTCATACTAGTGCTAGTCGGCACACTAGCACTAGTATGACAGCTCCAACAATACTGAAAAAAAAAAATCAACCAAGTTCTTTCCAAGAGACTGGGGCCAGGGAGTATATATCACCATATGACAACATTTTTCAAGTTTATCAAGATGGATCGGTTTTCTTTCTGCATGTTCTTATCGACTTCAGTTGCAGTCCTTCGAAGCATCTCACATACCACCAGGGCTTTGTGAAAACAATATACCCGTCCCCAAAGGCTATCAGCGTATTTGTGAAAACAAGCTACAAAGAACTCAAGTAATTTCGATAGAAAATTTATGTTGAAATTAGCTAATTTCAATGGAATTCTGTCGAAAATATCTGTTCCCGCTCACAGCTGAGAGGCGAAAAATTTGTCTTTTAAAATTGTCGGGAAATATATTCGACAGATAATCTTGGCCGTAGATATTAAACATAATTTTGGCAGATCAATTTCGACAGAGACTTTTTTTCAATGATTTCAATCGAAAAAAGTAATTTCAACATTTTACTTTTGACAATTACTAATTTCAATAAGCGATTAACTTGCCTATGTTCTTTATAATGATCAACTCCAGCTGCAGTACTTCAATGTATCTCACAAACCACAAAATATAAACCCCAAAGAAAATCCGCATATCAATCCACATCCGTATCCCATAAGGATCACTCCCCAGTTGAGTTCATTATCATTAGCATCAGCATCACCATTTCTCCGTCAAAGGAAGTCGGCACATTAGGATAAGATGGTTTTCTGAGAGGTTCAAGACCGCAAGAAATGTTAAACTAGTTAATTGATAAGATGGTTCCATATTCCCCAGCACTGATGGGATATTAGGTGATCCTAATTATTCTGTGCCTTTCACGCTTAATGGAAAATATGCTTGGTAAAAGTACTCGAAACAGTTAAGCAGAGAAGGTAGGGTGAGATATATTTCGTAAGGTAGTGATTTTTGATACTTAGGCTTGGAAGTACTCTGTCAAACAGTTACATGATAAATCAAAAAATTTGATGGATTTTGCAGCTGAAAGTATTGCAAGGAGTTTAGCTGTTGTCAATAGTATGAGGTTTGCATCATTTCATGTTTTTTCGGTAATATATAGGAGTATATTATATGGAAGTGAGATTAACTACCTGCAAAATGATTTCGGCACTGTTTGTCATTACTCTCGAAAACAACAACAGTTTTTTACCGAAAAATTGTTCTATAAATCTACAAACAGTTTTTCCTCTCCCATATTATTACGGAAAACTGTTTTTTTTAGTTTTTGTGGGAAGCTGTCATATCTGATTTATACGACATTTTTTTTATCAGCATTTTTTCGTATAACACTCTTTTTATCAGCATTTTTTCGTACAACATAACAATTTTTAACAGCAGTCCTAAAAAAACCTTTTGTATTTCATGTATAATCTTTTAAAATATAATATAGATTTCACTTGCATTGATTTCTTGGACTACTACAATAGTCAACCACAACCAATAATAGATATTCTTGTTTAAATTTTAATAATTGTTATGGATATACAAAATCTAATAGATATTCTCAACCACAAAATCCATTGCATATATATACACACACATATATAACTCAATGCAACTATTCACAATGATAATTAATATCATTATGAAAATTATTACTTGGATGATCCTGCTAGAGTTTATCATAATCGGATGTGCCGGTCATGACGAGATTGCAAAGACTCTATCACCATGCTTTATAGCTTGTATGAAAATGTGTACGTACAATGGAGGAGTTGATCCTTATTGTTTCACTATATGTATGAGCAACTGTAAAGGCACCATATATAGCTGCATCAGATGATGCGCATGTGTGGCCTTCGTCTTGTGCTCAATCAACGTGTTCCAAACTTATCGATTCTGAAGAGTAAGTTAAATCTATTGAAATTATGTTTATTTCCGCTTACTTTTGTCTTATAATATGCTGTATGCTAGTGGAATACTAATGTAATGCTAATGATCCTATAGTATTTTTTATGAACTTGGAAAACTAATTGGACTTTGGTTTTTCTGTCACGTGGATTATTGCATAGTCTTTATCTAATATATATGTTACTCTCGAGCAACTGCTACATCTTTGAAAGGTTGTTGAGGCAGCAGGCCTCCGAAGAAGACTTGGAAGAATAAGTTCTCAAAGACTTATAGAGACAAAAGCCATGCCTCTTAGTTTTCATATTACACGCAAATTAGGTATGAACAGTGTGGAAGTGTGCTGTTAAATTGTTAGGTAAGAGACCAAAGCAATTTAATGGATTTTGGTACAGCAGGAGCGGATTTGATGCATACTTTTTGTTTTTTCATTCATTTAATTTGCTTTAACATTGATCAAGATAGCAAGGTTAATATTAATACCCCTGAAGCAAGAGAAATCATTATGAGTCCCGACCAAACGGATTATTACATAATACCAAATACTTATGCAGCAAGTACACTACTGGTTCAGAAATGTGCACAAGGACAACAAACTTTCAAGTTGGTCTTGATCGGCCAGTACCATTCTTCATGCATATCTTTTCATCAACTTCTGTTGCAGTACTTCGAGATATCTCATAAACCACCAAGGCTTTCCTAGTTTGAGAACAATGTATGCAGATGACAATCCACATATCAGTCCACATCCATATCCCATCAAGATTGCTTCCCATGTCAATTCATCACCCGCATCATCTTCATCAACATTTCCGACTTCTTGTGGAGGTGATGCTGTGTTTGCACATGTCTTCGTCAATGGTGATCCACATAATGCGGAGTTTCCTATATAAGAATCATTGTTGAATGTGCTGAATTGTCCTTTCTGAGGAATCTCTCCACTAAGATGGTTTCCCGAGAGGTTTAAGACTTCTAGAAATGTCAGTGCAGTTATCTGAGGTGGAATAGCCCCTGTCAGTTGATTTGAGGACAAATCTAAAGATTGGAGTCCTTTCATATTTCGCAGTAATGATGGGATAGGTCCTGTCAGACTATTATGAGATAAGTTGAGCAATGCAAGCCATTTAAGCTCTCCAATAACGTCAGGAATTTCTCCTTGAAACTTGTTGCAGGACAGATCAATGGCTGTGTAAATATGAAGGATATTTTTCACTTCATACTCTGTTCCCTTCACAGTTAATGAGACAGATGCTTCATAATGGAAAGAAAAAACTTTTGTGGAATTCTGATAACGATACAAATTATCAGTTGATTTCATATTCTTAAAGTATTGAATTGGCAAATGGCCTGTGAATTGATTGTTGGACAGATCCACAATCCGCAACTTGGGGAAGGGATCTTCTATGCTCCTTCCACTTATTGTGCCATAGAGTTTATTTGATCGCAAGACAAGGACTTCTAGCTCTCCAAGTACATAAAGCCATGACGGAAATGTACCACCTATTTTATTATTGCCAATATCAAGAATTCTCAAGTGCTTACAGTTCGCCAAAGATGGGTGCAACAGTCCTTCAAACTCATTATTATCCATGTTTAGATATGTCAGCTGACAACTCCTGGAGAAAGTAGTTGGTATTGTTCCTCGAAACTGATTATTAGCAAGATTAATGTAAAGCAATCCATCAGCAAGATTCCCGAAACAGTTTGGAAGTGCACCACTTAATTCATTATTTGACAAATCAAGAACCGAAAGGGACATGACATTGCAAATTGTTGTTGGAAGCTCACCTGTCAAGATTGTTGAAACTTCAGTAAAACTGCAATAATCAGATTACTAGCTTAGTTACATATGACAAAAGGAAAAGATCTATAGAGAAAAAATATACCTGTAAAATGGTTCCCACTAAAATCGATGTATTCCAAAGTAGGATGATGGTTATATTTCCACAAGTCACTCTGAATATTTCCACTAAGACTATTATTACTTACATCAAGAAATATAAGATTTGTGAGATTATAAACGATCTTTGAAAGCGGTCCAGTCAATTGATTAGAACCGAGACTAAGAAGTACTAGTAGCTTCAGGTTTCCAATGTCAGATGGAATATAGCCACTGAGATTACTGGAATGTAAATCTAAGTACCTGAGGTTAGTCAAGAGTCCCAGTCCGATAGGAATATTACTTCCTTCAAATAAATTTCTATTGTCTCCGAGTTCTAGACCTGTTAACTTAGAGAGCCTAAATATATGTGGGGGAAGCGGCCCCTCAAAAAAATTAAATTGAAGATTGAGGGTTTCAAGTTCAGAAAGCAAACCTATATCATTGGAAATAGAACCTGAAAAATTATTACTCCAAAGAACAAGTTGTTTTAATTTTGAAAGCTTAAATATATTTGGTGGAAGCGGTCCTTCAAAGGAATTGTTGCTTAAAAATAGGTTTTCAAGACCACAAAGCAACCTTATGTCATTTGGAATTGAACCTGAGAATTTGTTACCTGACAGGTGAAGATGTTTTAATTTGGAAAGCTTGAATATATCTGGCGGAAATGGCCCCTCAAAAAAATTGCCAAGAAGACTGAGGACTTCAAGATTATGCAGATTGGCAAATATTGATTCACGTACTAGATCACCAGTAAACTCATTAAAATTAAGGCTAAGGTGAGTCAGGCTATGAGAATTGGATATAAAATTTGGGAATTTCGACGCAAGAGGATTGTAACTGAGGTTGAGGATGCGCAAGAAAGGCATGGGAGAGAAATGGGACCAATTTGGAGCTTGCAATGCATTCTGTGACAGGTTCAAGATGAGCAAGCTCTGAAGATGGCTAACCTGGAACGGAATGGGACCATCCAGATAATTATAGCTCAAATCAAGATACCGAAGCTGGGTTAAATTCTCAATGGCTGGTGGTATGGGACCCGAGAAGAAGTTGTATGTGAGGGTGAGATTGCTGAGATTTGGAAATGAAGTGAAACCAAACTCGGACAGCATTCCATTAAGTTGTTTCTCAAAAAGGTTAATCTTAGAGACTGAACCTGCAGAGTTACAAGTAATGCCAGTCCAGTTACAAAGATTATCGAGATGAGTGAGTGACCAAGAATCAAGAAAAGAAGAAGGGGCTAGGCTATTCTTCCACTTCACAAGAGCTTCTCCTTCTCGTGTTGTCGCAAGAATGGACTCAGGTGATGAGAGAAAGAAAACAAAGAGAAGAAGGTGAGAAGGCTTTAGGAAGGGTGCCATATTTTTCCTCAACTGGGTTATGAATGCAATACCATACTGCACACTTCTATTTATATGCTGCATGCTTGCCGTGTTGTTGGAATTATAGCTTAAATATTGAACCCATAAATAATAATTTGATAAAGATATTGTGTTATCTACTGTGGAAAATTATATATTGAAAACAACTAGATATTTTATATTTTTAAAATTTTATTTTATGTGAATAGTTTTTAGAGATGATTGTTTATAGGGGATTGATTTTGAATAGGTTATATGCAATTGGATTTATTACCGACACTGGGCTGTTAGTAGACCATATCCATAGGACCCTTGACATTGTATGGACTAATCTGAGCTGATGGGTCCTCAGAAGACTTGGAAAGAGTCCATCCAAGACTTGGGAGAGAAGATGACCTATCCCAGTTATCATTGCGCAATTGCGCAAATTATTAACACAATTGTCCATACAACTTTAATCTTCAAAACTAATACACGTATAAAAATATAACATCTTAGGGTTTTAGATAGACTGGTTCTCGGGCAATGCATAAAATAATCGGTATCGAATGAAACTACTGCATACACTAGGAAGAACTGAAAGACTACCAGCAATATAATTTTGAATTACACACTTATAATAATTTTAGTTTCGGACTATGCTGAACATCAAGTTCTTAATTGGAGGCATACGCGAGAAATGTCATTTGAAGTACCACGAACACTAAAAAAGTGTATAATGGAAATTTTTAGAATTATAATTATTTTTGGTTACAATATTTTTTCCGCATCACAATAACAACTACATAGAAAATATTCGTTCATACCGATATCATATTACTAGTATTCATATATTCTGTTCCTGATTTTGCACTGCATATTGCCTGTACAACTTAACCACAAAACAATGGTTCATTTTACCTTATATATTATTTTGCAGATAGCTTCATATCATAAAATTTTTAATGGACTAATTTGAACCGATATGTCCTCAGAAGATTTGGAAAGAGTCCGTCCAAGACTTGGGAGCAATCCTCATCAACATTACGCAAATTATCAACACAAATGTTACGCAACTTTAATATACAAATAAATACACATACGGAAATACTTACTTGCCACTGTTTTGCATCGCAAAGTTATATGAGAGCTGCATAATGCAGTCCAGAGCATAAAATACTCTAGGAAGGACTGAAAGACTACCAGCAATATATTTTGTCCTCGTCAGAAGACTTGGAATGAGTCCTCAAAGACTTGGAGAGACCCAGACCTATCCCTTTCGATTTTGTTTAATCAAAATTCATCTAGCAGAAGTATGCTTTGTAAAGTATAATTATCTACACAATTGTTCATACAACTTCTCCATAAATATTATAATATTAGGTAGGCAAATTTGTATATATGAATCAATATGTGTTTTCATAAAATTTGAGATAATCCATATTCAAAAACTCACAATAACTTACAATTAATTCTAAGTGAGTGAAAATAACTTCGTGGATCCTTTTCTAGAACTATAATGTATCTTTCCGTTGCAAATATTTATGATCATTAATTCTAAGTGAGTGAAAATAACTTCGTGCATCGTTACCTAAATGGTTTCTAGAATTATAATTTATCTTTCAGTTGCAAATATTTTGCGATATTATCATTTTCTCTCATGATAAGACACCACCACAACAAACTAACTTTTTCGACGGATTACTTACATATGGATGAGCAAGCTGAAAACATTAGAGATCAGTTTCCTTCATATATATAATATTTTAGTATTAAAATTCTGGCGCTAAAAAATAAAATAAAATGATTTTCTCTCGCGAGGTAGACTGTCGTATGTTTTCTGTCGCAAGTTTAGATATCCAAAATTAACTACTGTTAAAACTGTAAATTAAAATAAAGTCCACCAACATAGTTTGGTCGTAAACCTTTAGAATATTAGATTTCCGTCGTAAAATGGCAGTTTTGTTGTAGTGATATTTGGAGAAAACTGATATTTTGTTTTTCTGCATTACTAGTGGTTCTGCATGTTTTGCATGGCTAATAATCTTTGTACTGAAGTGAACCGTACGTGTATATATAGGTGTAAGTTGAGAGTGCCTTTAAAATGTCTTTTACTTTATAAGGCTAAAGGTGAACTGAGAATTCTTTGAAAATACATGTTCAGACATCTTGGAGAATAATGATGAAAGTATTAAACGAGATTGCATCCTAAGACAACATCTCCTCAAGTCTTTCGTCTGCTATGCTTTGTGCATGTTTTCATCAATTTCAGTTGTAGTATTTTAATGTATTTCACAAACCACCAAGGCTTTCCTATCTTGAAAACAATGTACCCCAAAGACAATCCGCATATCAATCCACATCCATATCCCATCAGGATGGCTTCCCAATTAAGTTCATCATCAGCATCGTCATCTTCATCAGTATCACCATTTCCGACTTCTTGAGTTGGTGACACTGCATGCATGCATTTTTCCGTCAAAGGAAGTCCACACAAGGCCGGGTTCCCCAAGTATGACTCATTTCCAAAAGTGCTGAATTGCCCTTTTTGCGGGATTTCCCCAGTAAGATTATTTCCCGAGAGGTTCAACACCTTTAGAAATGTCAATTTAGTTAATTGGTGTGGAATAGCCCCTGTCAATTGATTTGAAGACAAATCTAGAGATAGGAGTGCTTCCATATTTCCGAGGAGTGATGGGATATGTCCGGTGAGACTATTATGAGATAGATTGAGCAATGCAAGCCATTTAAGCTCTCATGTAACCTTTGGAACTTCTCCTTGAAATTTGTTGCAAGACAGATCAATGGTTGTGTAAATATGAAGAACTAGTATTTATGCCCGCCTTGCTGGGCATTTTAAATTGCAGAAGATTAATAAATTTATTTTTGCTGATCTTGTGCTTGAAAAAATTCTGTTTTGAACACGCACCAATTCTATATGAATCCTAATGATTTGTGAATATGGCGAGGAGACCAAATGCAAAGCTAGCATTCCATATTAGCGAGTTCCCATACGTTATCACAGAACAGTACATTAAATAAGATAAATAACGTGATGGAATTATAGAAATAGCATTTTCAGGTTCTGGGAGTAGTAGAGGCCTTTCATCGAGTCCTTGTACTTGAGTAGCTCAGTGGTTGTTACGCCAATTTGCCAACCTGTATTCATGCATATTTATTTTGGCTAAAATTCATCTTTCAATTGTGTTTTATTGAAGTACAAATTTTAATGTGTTCCTCAGATCTTTCACTACCTGATAATGATTATTGGATGTTCGTCAGCGTCATGGAGTATTTGTGAGTATTTGTATATACAATAATATTTTAAAATAATATTTTAAAATAATAGATAGAATTTAGTCCTTTTTTTGTCAATAAGATTTAAAATATTGATTATATTTTGAAAATTAATATGACGTTATTATATCCATTACTTATACTTACAAACTTTTATATGCAAGAAAACAACAATTGAGTTATAAAAAAAATATTAAATATAACTTGTGATTTTGTAGTTATAAAAATAAAAGTTCAGTGTAAAATAAAAATCAAATTCAACAAAAACCGTTGTATAACTTGAGTATTTATAAAAGTTAATTCGTAATTAAAATTCATTTACGTTCGAAAATTACATAATATTTTTAAAGATATGAAAGTCATATTTTATCAAGTACTTCTCGGCGTCGCCGCTCGGCGACGCCTCGCACTTTAGTCGAATATTTTATATTTTATAATTTAAATAATTATATAGCTAAACATTTTCAATATATGAAAAGTCATATTTTATCAAGTACTCCTCGGCGACACCTCGCACTTTAGTCGAATATTTTATATTTTAATATTTTATAATCAAAATAATTATATAATACATTTGTAATATATGAAAAGTCATATTTTATCAAGTGCTCCCCGGCGATGTCTCGCACTTTAGTCGAATATTTTATATTCTAATATTTTATAATCAAAATAATTATATAGCCAAACATTTGTAATATATGAAAAGTCATATTTTATCAAGTACTCCTCGGCTCGCCGAGCGGCAACGCCTCGCACTTTAGTCGAATATTTTATATTTTAATATCTTATAATCAAAATAATTATATAGCTAAACTTTGTAATATATGAAAGATCATATTCTATCAAGTGCTCCTCGTCGTCGCCGACCGGTGACGCCTCACACTTTAGTAGAATATTTTATATTTTAATATTTTATAATCAAAATAATTATATAGCTAAACATTTGTAATATATGAAAAGTCATATTTTATCAAGTCCTCCTCGGTGTCGTCGAGCGGCGACGCCTCACACTTTAGTCGAATATTTTATATTTTAATATCTTATAATCAAAATAATTATATAGCTAAACTTTGTAATATATGAAAAGTCATATTCTATCAAGTGCCCCTCGACGTCGCCGAGCGGTGACGCCTCGCACTTTAGTCAAATATTTTAAATTTTAATATTTTATAATTAATTTGGATAATTTAATTGTAAATGTATATTATTAATTACTGATAACTCGTTAAATTTTTTTATTATAAATTTTGTTTTGAACTATAAAAAACTATTCTCAAATTAGAAATCATTATATTTGTATAATTTTATTAAACCGTTACATAAAATAATTAATCATTAATAAGTTATTCAAAAATTATTTTTATGAACACTAATATTAAAGTACTTTCGGCTAAAAGTGATTATAATCTTAAAGCTACATACATTTCAACCAAAAATTTGAGTATAATTTTATTAAAAAAGATAAATTTGTCAATTAAACTTTATATATTTTTAAATGATTTCATGAATAATTTAAGAGGTCATTTGTTAACCAGTGAATGACACTGTATTAACTGAAAGAAGAACCATTCATCATTCAGATAAAGTGAATATTTCAAATAGTGCAAAAATAAAATTGGTCTAATATAATAATTGCTTTAATAATGGATGATAATTAGTAACACTTTTATTTCCGGGCTCAATTCCTCTGTCTAATAACCAACCAAAAGTCAAGATGGACATCTATTTTTGGATAATTATAATAAAAAAACAAAGATAACAATACAATTCAAATTCAAGTAAACAAAAGAATGGAACCCGGGGTATTACATGTTAGAGCAAAAGCAAATTTCACAAATTTCACAACTTTGAGTGAATTTCACAGCTGCAAACCTACTTTTGAAAGTGCTATTGCTATTAGCCCTGTCATTGGCAATATTAGACTATGAGACGCTATATTATCATCCTGTCACTCATACAATTTATAATCCATGTATTTGCTAACATGCATTTCCCAAATACCAACGACTGCCATATTTCCTCATCTCTTAGCGGAGGAGACATCTCTGACCTTGGTTCCCTTGTACTCTTCAGCCTCAACATTTTTAACAAATGGGTCATCTCTTTGATTTTTGCACTGGCTTCATTTTTGGGTGCAAGTGCAACTACACCCATTTTGAGGTTGTCTCCAAAGTAGATGATGAGACCTTGGGAGATTGGATGTTATGTACACTGCGAGCATACTCCATATCCTGCTGAGTTGAACCGTCGATCAGTCAAGTAAAGTATTACTTTGTAATCTAGGCTTTGACAGATTTCGTGTGTCAGTGCAAGCTCCCTCCATTGATCCCAATTTCTCCACCAAATTTTGGTTTTTCAACATCATAAGCAGTGATCAGTGTAAAAGCAGTAGATCAGTGTAAATATTAATCATTTAACCATTATTTGCAACCACTGTGTTCAAGACATTTAAAGTAAATGTAGCTGTATAAGGTTACAGTTATCAAGCACATTATCATCTGACATAAACGACATGCCATACCAGGCACAAATCAAGCAGTGCAGGAGGGCATATAGATATGGAAGACCTGAGAAGTCTTCTGTACACTCGTTCCTCATCATAATACCCCTAAAAGTGGGTCTGCAATTGTACAAAGAAAAGGTGTGACTATGCGAAGCAAAACCGGTACATATCTGATTATCACTGCAAAAGTACAGTAAACTCAGTTCTTGATTTCTTCTATTTTTCTTTAAAAGTACAGTTGTAGGAGATCTAGCCAAACACTGAAATTTATGGAGCAAAACTTACATCGGCGATATAAAGAGCCTAAAAGCAAAGATGTTACCTGCAAGAGGCAGATGTAATGTAAGAATTTACATTGTCCAAAAACAGAGAGAAGCAACTTACAAAACTACTTTGAGATAATCTTTCTTCTCGAGGTCAGATCATCTCGAGAAAGCCAGATTAAACTTGTGTCGGCCTCAATTTCTCATAACCAAATTATTAACAACATACTCTAGTTACAAACTATCTTCAATATTATTATTGTAAACACCATCTCCTTAATTGTACAATTAAACGAAACAAACAACAAATCAACCCAACTACACAAACACATAATTAAATTAAACGAATCATGTTAAGTAACCAACTCATCTCGAACCTCGTAAGCCTCGTAAAGATGTTAAGAGTGTGAGGCCTGAGATCATATATCATTCTAGCAATGTTCAAAAATCACCTATAAAAAGAACCCAAATTCACAAATATCATAATTGTCCATATCCAAATTTTAACTAAGCAACATCAAGAAATTTCAAACTTTCCGAGTGGGATTTAATCAAATTTACTATAATTTAAAATAGCAAAATCTTGTGAAACACATAATTGTGTAGCAATCAAACTGCTATCTCTGCCGCCACAATCACTTGCCTAATAATGTACCTTTATTTCGTTCAAAGTATTCGAAACATTTCTGCAGGCTTTTTTTCCGTTGCTTGTGGACAACACAGAATCATGGAGTCCTACACCACTTGCCAATGATACTAAAATGCCAAAATTGAGTGAACCACTTAGTGTACCTAACAAAAGAAAATTAAAAAGATTTTAGTAAGTAGAACAACAGAAAAAAGGAGTTCAGCAAGTTCACACAACAATAGAGGAGCATGTAAAAATAGTAACAGAGGCTATTATGTCCTTGATAAGCCGGTTTGCAACTTTAAAACTCTTAGGATGATGAATTCTAATGTTACGCTCTGCCCAAATCTCATGAAAAGCAGTAGCTAGGTAAAGATAAGTAATGTCTCCTCTCACTCTATCCAAATCCACCTTAAGGAATATACCAATGCTAAACTACTGCCAGATAGCATTAAACAAACACAGGCTTGCAGCAAGAATAGTTATAGTTACTCCATTATTTTGTTCATTACATTACGAAGAAGCCTACATTATAATCATTGTTTTATACCTTCATCTTCTTATCATTTTACATTAGTTCATTCCTTGACATTATTTCTTCTTACTTGTTGGAGATCTCAAAGGCGAAACTCCTTCCCAAATCTTGGATAACTTGATCTGCCAAGTAAGGACATGTCGGGTCTGGAACATGGTCACTAAACATTACAACACGCATAATTTAGACACATAATTTAATTATAAAGTGGAGTCCTGCACCACTTTCCGTTGATACTGAAATGCAAAAATTAGGTGAGCTACTTAGTGTACCTGCTTATAGGCTACCAATGCTTTTCTAGTAACAGGGGATGAATGAAGATGAATGAAGGCTTCTTACTTTTGTAGAATCCTAGACATCACAAGATAATTGATTTTTGTTGCACTTGGATGGTACGGAGACTGAAATCATTAAGCTGTGCATTCCCCTTGCCATGCATGGATTGCTGGGCAGTTTGCTAATCATGTTTAAATACTATCATCACTTGTTGCACACCTGTGAAGGAACGAAACAAACCAAAATGAGACCAAAAAATACCAAATATTTTTTCAACCTTTCGATCAAAACAGGACCTAAGCAACCTCTCCATCAAAATGAAACCAAAACAGGACTCTCCATTTGATTCTTAATCCAACTCATCCGAAATTTATTTTCAATTAAACAAATTAGTCCTTTTTTCTTGTATATTTTTCGCAGAAAAAGATGCCTGCCTGCGAGGGAAAAGAATCTTACGGAGATATTTAAAGCTCCACGGCCAATGTTGCTAGATTTGGGTTGGGTGCCCCAATGTTGCTGGTCAAAATTTTATCTGCAACACGTATTGCATTCTTAATATTGAAGCAAGCTCTTGGATAAACTGTATCAGATTCGAAGTAATGTCACTTTTTTTTACCATAGAAAGCAGAGCAAAAGCCTAAAGTATGATAATCAGGTGCTTTGCATTGGTCCATATATATACTTGTGTCTGTTCCGAAACCAATCACAGTCTCAGTCCTGAAGACAGACCAAAGCAATGCAGACCTGAAGGAAAGTAGCAATAAACCTGCATTGAAACCCATCTTTCCAGACCTCCTACATTTTATCATTCCATATTAGTTCATTCATTAACCTCACAAACCATCTATCCAAAATTATTAGATCAAAAAATTTAAATGTAAACTTTTAATTAACACATTAAATGACCAATGCAAGAGACCTTAAAGATATTGGGCCTGTTTGGCCAAGAGAAGCAGAAGCTGCTTCTGGCTTCTGCTTCTCTTGACCTGTTTGTGTAAAGAAGTTGAAGCACTTTTAAGAAGCTGAGAATGCTAGCTTCTCTCTCACAGCTTCTGCTTCTTTTCCAAACACTTTATTAACTTATTTACTTCTCACTTCTACTCCACTTCTTTACTATAAGCAAAAAGTCACTTCTTTTAAGCTAACCCAAACGGCCCCATTATCTTTTAGATAATATTCACATGACAAACACCTATAATTCGAATTAAAATCCTTTTAATTAGGTACAGAGAAAATAACAGAGTATATATATTTATAAAAACTCATCGATTTTTTTTAATGAATAAAAACATGTTAAGGAAAGCCTAAAGAAGTATATAATTGCCCTTTAGTTCTCAGACTCAACTCCATTTTAATAAATTAATTAACACAGTTGATCAATGCTCAGTAACAACCACCTAGGTACACACAAATTGAAAACAAACAGAAAACTATAACGGCAGATCATGATTTATTTACACAAAGCATCAACACATTTCACTTTTCCAATATCATTCATGCCATAAGAACACTCATCTCCTATAATCATAGAAATCTTATCAGCGATTAGCATAGAGTCAAACATAAAAATGAAACATACTAATGATAAATAAAGAACAAAATTCAAACAAAACTTGTAGGAATTTAATCAAACACTTGGTAACACAGCAGTTAACAATCATCCAACAGTAGATATTCAATATTACATAAGCAAGCAAGCAACTTTGATTCAATATTACATATAAACATTATAATATAAATTTGAAATTCATAAGCAAGCAACTGTTATGTACAGTTGGGCTGGTTGTAGAAGGGGAAGTTCCCGGCGTCAGGAGCTATAATATAAAGAGATATACAGTAGTTATAGTTTGAGGATTCAAATTCAAAATTAAGCTTAAAAAGAAAACTTCCTATATAATATTGAAGCTTCCTAGTGGAATTAATCAAGAGATCAAGAAGAGATACCCAATATAGTTTTTAATCCTGTTTCGGCAATAGCGCGTAATACTCTGGCATCTCATCTCCTCTTTAAATTCTTTTCTTGAAAAAACTCCCCCACTTTCTCTGCTTTCTTTAAGATCATTTCTTTTGCAACTTCAGTAGTTTGTCGCCGCTCGTATGATATAATCATGTCATTTCTCAGCACCTCCCCCTGAACATAACAATAACTTTTTACGTCAATGTACCAAATATAAAATTGCAGCTTGTATACTATTTTACCTCAGACAGTCTTTATGTAATTTATTTTTCTTTTACTATTGTACAACTCACGCATCTATGACTACTCGGTGAAAACGTCAAAGTCGTTTCATTTAAGAAATAACCAAGTTCCAATATAAGAAAATGAGTTTCAGAGCAGAGCTTACCCTAAAGTTGATTCCCACGATCAGCTATAATTTGGACAGATTGAGGAGAACATCATAAATTAAAGCTCCGTACTCTACACCAACATTATAGTCAAGCGGTTTAGTTACACATGCAATTACACTAAAAGTCTAATATCAGGGAGGTGCATCTCTTCACATGCAATTGCGATTCTTTTTGCTCTAAAAAAAATTATTTGAAGCTGCTAGATATAAATTACAATTTGTTCGCAACATTTTGAAAATAAATTTATTAATTTTTTCACTCGGACATATCATCAAACACATCCTCAACACGATAAATTTATTAACTTCTTCTCTCAGACATATTATCAAACACATCCTCCACAAATTTCTAAATACAGAACAAATATAATATGAAAAATTTAATCATCAAGTTTTAAAGCTCACATGCTCAATACTGTTTCATCTCTTAATTGTGTAGCCCCTTTTCCTCCGCTTTTTGGACTGATAACCTACAAAGCAAGAGATGAAACAATTAGGCCACACATGGTAGAAAAATAGAGAAGTTAAATTTATGTAACCATACCACTAATCATGTCTTCGGAGGTAAATAGACGTCGTGAATTGCTTGTTCCATCTCCCTTAAAGTTACAATCGATTAATCGCATGATCATGAAAGAAGACATCATTTTATCATTTTATTAAATAAAACACAAATCAAACCTCAGTCATCAAAGCTCAGATTGGTGTATATTAGATCTGATATGTATATTTGCTGATTCGCCGATGGTGGTTTGGCTGGACGATGATATGGTGCGCAAATTTTTTGAATTTCAAAAAAAAGATATTTCTTGCGAAGCTTAGGACAGAAGCGTGTTGAAAATGTGGGCTGCAGTACAGACTTACACACGCGGGGGAGAAAAGGAGACTGGAGTATAACCTGGTTCATGGCTGCTCAGAGCTGCAATGGTGGAGGCTGGGCTCCCTTACAAAAGTAACCAGTTCGAACGTAAAGTTTTCAAAACTAACCAGCCTACGTTCAACTTTTCAAAACTAACCAGCCTAAATCAAAAAAAGTCGGGCGACCCAAGCTGAAGTTTTTCCCCGTTCAGGTCGCCCTCGTCAGGGGCGACCCATACTGTCACAAAATACAGTTAGGGTCGCCCTTGACAGGGGCGACCCATACTACTACATTTTTTGTAGCGGTTTCACTCATTCACTTGTCCTAGGTGGCTGACCGATACCCAAACTGAGGTACTGATTTTTTTTTTAAATTTTGATATAATTGTATTATAATACGCCGAATGTTCTAAAAATCCCCGATTTAACTGATTAATCCTCGATTAATCTCCTGCAAGGTCGGCCACCGATTCGATTTTTAAAATCCGATTAATCCTTATAACATATTTTCTAATAGAAGTATATGTGATAAATTATTAGAATTAAAATACTATATTACTTTAAATATGAATAATTATAGAGTTTATGAATATAGTAAATATATTAGTTACTAGATACCTAATATAATAATAACTAAATAATAAATAATATTTTAATATTAAAATAAATCCGATTTTCAGTCCGATTAATCTCCGATTTCCGATTAATCCCTGAATCGGTAGCTCAACCGATTAGGTCCGATTCCCGATTTCTGTAACACTGATTATACGCCATTTAATATTATTGTATTATATATTTAATATTTTATTTAAAATCAAATTTTAATTGTTTTGTGAAATTAATATAATTAATAAAATTAAATAATATATATATCTTAGCACTAAACTTTACAAATTATGTACTCGTTAATTTAATAATCAAATAATAATAAAACAATAATATTAAAACAATTTAATATTATTTTCCCCTGTGGGGAAAATAATTTAATAGAAAACAACTTAAAACAATTTAAATTTAAAGCGTAGAGTTTTATATTTTATAATATTTCTTTTATAAATGGGTAGTAGAAATGTATATTTATCATTCTATGCTAATATCTTCACAATATTAATATGAAATTAAGTTAGTTTTACTTTCTCCCATCTCAAATACTTCACTACATTTTATTTATGTCTCACTTTTTCCCACTTTGTACTTGTAAAAGCAGAGTACACAGATTCTTGAAGCTCTGACCCATCTCAAATTCTTTGAAGAAATCCCTTTGAGTTAGGTATTTTCTCCAAAAGATCACCCCCATTACTATATGTATTGTATCTTATATGTAATGTCTCAACTTTTGTTGTTCAAGTAATTCAAATTTTATATTATTTTTTTCAGTTATTTGATATATGTAAAGTTTAGTCAAAATAAAGTCAGTTTGACTGGTTTCGAGAAAAATCAACATGTGTATGTGTTTTAGTGTTCTGTCGTTTATTATGTTATGTTTGAATCATTATAAAACATTATGACATAAGAATGAAGAAAAGCACATGAACTGCATAATAACGTAACAACGAATCTACTAGACTAAGAGTACATAATCAGATCAAGAAATAAAAACGTACGAGTACATGGTCAGGTACATAACCATAAACAAACTACATACGAGGGAAATCCTACTTCTTCTTATGGCCGAAGATGTGGCTTCCAGTGTGACATCTTCGACCCTTTCCCTTCGCAGCTCTAGGTGGCTGCTGTCGATGCTCATCCTCAGGTTGCTCCTCGACCTCGGAGTGCCCTGCTACTGCTGTGCTGGGGGGCGCCCATGGACTACTCTGACCAGTGTACGAAGCAAAAGTGGACATCTGTATAGGAGTGGGAGTGGACCTCTCTGGTGGCGGTGCGAATGGAAACGCGGGTGCCCCGAAGATGTAGGACTGGCTAGCAAATGACGGCACCGGGACCTGTGGCGGAGGTGTGGTGTACTGATCCCTCAGGAAAGACATGTCAGGACGATAAGCATCTGCATCCTGGAACTGGTATGACTCCTGCGACTGACCCTCAGCAGACATGTCGTGGTCATCCTCTAATCTGACCGTAAAGCCACGTGGACCACCCTCGTAGTCATCCCCTGCATATGTAGATGGCCCGACCGTCGACGCGGGCCAGGACTCCCATCCATCCGCCCTAGAAGTACCCGCTACATCCCCAACCGGCGAAGAAGAAGTGCCAACCAGGTGTGACCAACCTCCCGTGTCTGAGCTACCACTGGCCACGTGAGTGTAGTACGTGCCTGGCTCCGGCTCAACTGGTGTAACTGGTGGCCGTCCTCTGTGTCTGCTAGGGTTGCTTGAACCCCTAAAACGTCCTAACAACCCCTGTACAATCCTCTGTGCCCGAGAAAGATCCAGGGTAGCAGGGTCAATGGCACTCTCCATATCTAGAAGCTGATCCTCCTGTTAACAGCCATGTGAAGACATAATCAGATGAAGAATAGTTATAACAGAACATATAGAAAATAAGCTAGCATAGTAATGGAAAGAAGTTAGAAGAACAGTTACAAGGGAGTTTACCAGTGCCTGTGTGGCACCCTGTGTGCCCTGGAAAGCCTCTGCAGTCCTCCAATAGACGGGGTTTACAATGTATCTACGTGTCACTGCAAGAAACCAAGGCATGTATGCCGCAGTGCAACCCTCGCCAAACATGAGTGGGGGAGATGTAAGAGCTCGCTCGAGGGACCTATCCCATAGACGAGTGTAAGACTCCCTGGCGCCCTCCCAGTTAATCCCCTCGTTGACAATGGTGTGCAGGTTACTATGATTCGCACGTGGAGAGGATGTGGGTATGTCCTGCACGAACCCGAACTGCCTCGTCACCCTATCAGTATAACACCACTCGACATAGGCCATGTACAACAAAGGCGTAGGAGCAGTCCAACGCAGGTACAAATCATACTCAGGCTGATGCTCGTCATCTAGATCTGCATACGGCCTCCACCGAAAATTTGCCTCAATCATGTTATCCAGCTCGTACCGGGTGATACGACGCTGACCGTGCGGCACCTCAGTACGGGTAAACGGCCCTGTCCACCTACAACAAAATGTTTATATTATACGTGTGAACTAGTACATGTGCACAAACTGGAGGATATACAAACTTATTGCGATTACGAGAAGAGTAGCATATTACAAACCTTAGCGCAAGTGGGTAGATAATCAGGGGTGTGGCCGTGTGTCGGGGAGCTAATGTAGGGAACCGCTCGTATATCCACACCTAGTGTGAAGGTACATACATATATGTGCACATCAAAATATCACTACGCCATATATGGCCTATGACAACATCAAAAAAATGATGCCATAACCCCAAAATATGTTGCCATAGCCCGAAAAAGGGCTATTGCAACATAAAATTTAAGTTGCATTTTTTCATGTTGCCCTAGGCTTCTATTGCAACATTTGGGTAACCTACTGCAACACGGCTTTTTATGTTACAATAGACGTGATATTGCAACATCTGACTACCCTATAGCAACAAATATATTATGTTACGTTAGACCTCCTGATTTCAAAAAAAGTGGGACCCACACGTGGGTCACACATGTGGGTCCTATGTTTGGACACCTGTTTTTCAGTTGCATGTTTGCAACATTTTTTGTTATAAATTGAAACATATATATATTAGCTACTACAACATATATGTGCTAATGCAAGACTAAATTAACAACTTTGCAATATTTCACTATATCCACTGAAACATTAAACTATTCTTTCATACAAATCAAAGTTTATAACAAATCCAACCAAACAAAACTACCTAACAAATCCAACCAAATCAAAGTATTAAACGAATCCAACCAAACATCCCACTACACTACACTATTATATATAAACATATTCTTGCATTTGCTCGCACTTCTCAAGTTCGGAAATTTCCAAATTCTGGAACAGTCAAGTCTTTGACTTTGTTAAGTTGATCCATTAACGGCTTAAGCTTCTCCTGCAACAATACAATGCAACTACTAAGCTGAGCTCCAGTAAAGAAGCATGCTTTATTTTAAACTCAAATTATGTGTACTTAGTTGGGCAGTGCACAGATAACACAATAAAGTTGCAGCAGATAATGAAATTAATACTAAACAGGGTAAGAACTTCGTCCATGATCAATATTTGTATAGTGGCTGAAACATGGGAAATATTAATTCTTACTAACTAAAGATATAAGACATGGCAGAGGATGACTTGTGCCAATTAGGTCATGCTACAAACTATATGAATTCAAAGACATATGCCAACTTATTATAAATGCCAAACCAGAAGTCCAAAACAATAGTTGTAGATAACTAGAGCATGCTATGTGAAATATTTATAATTCGTTTTCCTTTTATTGTCACTATGCCATTATGATTGAGGCATAACAGGTACAACGAATATAACCAATTAGCAATGAATAAATCTATAGTCCCCGGCCATCAGCAAGCTAGTTAGATACCTCATTGAACAAATATTGTATCCAATGTATACATTATAATGATAGAACACTTGAGCAACCAGCTAGTATGTACATTAAAACAACTCAATGTTAAAGAGGAAGAAATAGTAAGAGCCTCCCTTATAAGGATTATCAACTGAGCATTATTTTTACCTGGTTATATACCACCGGTAGTCACTAGCATCTTCCATAGAATTCTTTACTGCTCACTCACACCAAATACAAAACTGTGTTGTACTGTGACGAGCATAAAATATGTGAGAATCATAATGAAATGAGAAAGTCTTATTGTCACACTAAACTGAGTTGACTACATGTCTTGAACATTAAGCAGGCCAACAACAAAAGCACCATTTTCATGTAAAATATATCCATATATGCAAAGCACTGACATTGAGACAAATGCAAAAGAATCGGAATATTTGCTCTTTACTAAAGATTGCGCACGAAATCTGGTCTAGAAAAAGGATGCCCCAAGGTAGCTTAATAATATACAGAAAAGAAAAGACATACAAGATATTATACAAAACAGGGACCTCTTCCTCGTGATAGATCTTTTATAATTAAGAAGAATATTGTTGTTGAACACTTTTAAGCAACAAAAAAATTAACACAAAAACAGAGTATTGCAATTTCACAAAACAAATGAAAAAAAAAACAAAAAATCAAAGGAAATAAACTAGATAAAGATAATAAACCAAATAAACATAAAAACAAAGAACACTAAATGCAAATAAACTCATAACATGAAGCCCTAAATTCAAAAATACCTTATAATAAAGTCTTGGAGTGCAAACCCAAACTAAGAACACCTGAAATCAAAGAGAAAGAGATATCAGATGAAGTTTAAGAGATTATATGTAAGTAATTGAACCCTAATTGAAGTTTAATGAAGAACCAAAACCCTGATTGAAAAGCCAAAACCCTAATTGAAGAATTGGAACCTCGACCCACAAATCAACTGTGCTCCAACTATAAATGCAAATCCAAGTTAATTAAAAGTGATGGCGAGATTGAGTGAAAATGGTGGCCAGAGAGAGATTAGCTTCAGAGAGATTAACAAGAGAGAGAGAGTAGAGAAGGGAGAGAGAGTTGAGCGAGGGAGAGAGTGTAGTGAGTGTTGAGGGTATTCAAGGAGACTCGAGCGTGTATAGTGTATGTGTGAAAATTTCAAACTTGGCTGAAAATTTGGGCGGCTGTAAGCCTAATTTTTACCCGCTTTGAGCTCGATATTTGCCCAGTTCAATAAAGTCAAATAATGTACTGCACGTCTGCACCTATACTTTATTATTTTAACAAATAAAATTCATGTAATTATTTTAGGAACAAAATTCATTATATGTATTTATTACTACTTATAATTCGTATATCTATATTTTTATTTTTGAAACTTATATATCAGTTCTGATATCAAAACAAGGGGAATTTAATTATTTTTACTTTTCATTGCTTTTAAAAAAATTAATTACTTTTAAAATTCCTATTTTAATTTTTTTAATTATTATGAATAAAATTTGCATATCATCGCGTATCTTATTTATTTAATTTGCATATCACTTTAAAATATTGTTAAAATAATTTAAATTATTATTTAATGTTAAAATAATATTATAATACTTTAAGCTAACACTTTTACAAGTATATTACAAGCTGCAACACATAATGTTTGCTATTGCAACATATAATTGACATGAATGGTTATCGTTGCGGTAGATATGGATCAGTGTCTCTATTGCAACATAATTTTGCAACACTCGCGTTCATACCATTGCGATAGATCATATATGGCGTAGTGTATATATGAAGAAAAACTTGAAAAATAAAATGATAGTAAATGCGTACCTGTACTAACGTGGCGTATCCAGCGAAGTTTTTTGTGACTTTATGGGTGGAATCGCACATCTTCCTATAAAGGTATGCAAGAACAGCACTCCCCCAGCTATAACCATCCACGCTCTGCAAGTCACGTAGCATCCAAAGGAGGTTGAGATTCACATAGTTCCCGCTGCTATCAGGAAACAACGATCCAATAACACACAGTAGGTGTGCCCTGATGTGAAAGATAGTCTGTGCATCAAAATCCTCCGCTGCCTCGTCCAACCGGGCACAGTCGCCAAATTTTTCAATCAACCAACCGATCCTCAAGCCGTTCTTCCTCACATCAGCCGGCTTAGGAGTCACTCCAAGAACATCGCGTATCATGGCCAATCTCTCGCGAGGTGTGGTGGTGAAGCCATGTAGAATAAATGGCCGGCCAGTGGTTCGTAACCCGAGAATGTGATGGACATCCTCCAGTGTAATGGTGGCCTCCCCGAAAGGTAGATGAAAAGTGTGCGTCTCTGGACGCCACCTCTCGATAAAAGCAGTGATCAAGCCCCTGTCATGCTTGACCTGACCCAACTTGAACACCCACTCAAAGCCCGCATCATTAATAGCATCTATTATCGTCTGAGGCGGCCTGGTTTGGTCAACTACATTCCAGTACTCACCGAAGTTCGTCCTGACTCTAAGATCAGGAATGTCCTGCAATTTAAAATACAGGAACTTGTCAGCAGTTTATAGTGAAGCAAACATTAACGTTAATAAACAACAGTCCATCAAGTCATTACCGTACTACTGTTCCACACAAAAGTGGACCTATGCGTGTCCTGCAATGTCAACAAAGTGCCGTTAACCGGCCCGGGATGATAAGCTGCAGGATCCATCTGTGCCAACAATTTTCAAATATATTTATAATTCGAATTCAAAGCTTTTGTATATATACAAAATCTCATTCCAACATAATATTTGTAATTCGAATTCAAAGCTTTTGTTTCTAACTAAATTAAATTACTACCTACAAAATCTAACATGCACAAAATCTTAAATTCCAACATATCAAATCTATAAATTAGCCTTAATTTCAATTAGCCTTAATTCCAACATATCAAATCTATAAATTAGCCTTAATTTCAATTATAACAAATCTCAAGCCACAATCAATAAACTAACCGATCTTATAACATGCAACTCAAGCTAATAAAACAACAATAATCCAAATCAAGTCATTATATATATATACACATTAATTTAGAGAGAATCGAGAGCGTACCTTAAATTAATTTTTGTTCGAATTTCCTATTTATTTTAATTCTCTTAATTTCATAAATATTCTAATTCTCGAAATTTCATATATTCGAATTATATATTAATATAATTAAGATTTTTATTAATATATGTTCGAAAATTTTATTTTAATTCGATTATTTTGCTTTTTTTCGAATTTTTATTATTATAAATCGAATTTTAATATAATTTTGTTTTATGCTAATAATATTAATATAAATCGATTTTTTTTAATATTAGCTATTAATATCTTTTTTATCCGAATATTTTATTTGCTTTCTAATTTTTTTAATTCTCAATATATTTTATATTATTTTTTAATTCGAATATTATATTTTAATATATTTTAATTCGAATATATTTTAACTCGAATATTATTTTATATTATATTTTAATTCGAATATTATATTTTATTTTTAATTTGAATATTATATTTTAATATATTTTAATTCGAATATTTTTTAATTCGAATATATATTATATTATATTTTAATTCGAATATTATATTATATTTTTAATTCGAATATTATATTTTAATATATTTTAATTCGAATATTTTTTAATTCGAATATTATATTCTCAATATCTTTTTAATTCGAATATTATATTATATTTTTTCTCTCCAACTAAATTTAATTACTACCTACAAAATCTAAAAAGCATAAAATCTTAAATTCCAACATATCAAATCTATAAATTATCCTTAATTTCTATTATAAATCTTTAAATTTTTTAACAAATTTAAAAATCATAATGTACCAAATCTCAATCCGGTAATTATAACACTAATCTCAAGCCGGTAATTATAACACTAGTCTATAAATTAGCCATAATCATGAACATAATCGATATTTGTAACATGCAAGACAAACTAATCAAGTAATAAATTACAAATCAAGGCTTTATATACTAATATTTAGGGGAGGAATAAGGTAGTACCTTCAAATTTTTTGCTAGGGTGGGCGACCTTGATGCTAGCTCGGGCGATCCTCTCCCACTTTTCTTCCTTCCTTTACCAAAATCTCCCCTTTCGGCTCCTTGCTGTGGCTGCTGCAGTGTTGTTTTCAAACTGAGTGTGTGCAAATGTGTGTGTAATTGTGTGTTTGTGTGGCTGGGAGGGGGTTTTAAGGGGGTAGTGTCACACGTGGTCGCCCGTGATTGGGCGGACCACGTCACAGAACTTCAAGGGGGGACGCCCCTGAGGAGGGCGACCTGTGCTTGATGAACTCCAATGGGGGACGCCCCTGAGGAGGGCGACCGGTGCTCGGGAAAAAAACAGGTAAGGGTCGCCCGACTTTTTTTGATTTAGGCTGGTTAGTTTTGAAAAGTTGAACGTAGGCTGGTTAGTTTTGAAAACTTTACGTTCAAACCGGTTACTTTTGTAAGGGAGCCGTGGAGGCTGGGTTTTAAATTTTGAAATGAGTAAAATGTAAAGAATGTAAGCTTGTTACATAAGCTTCGGGTAAGTACGGTTTAGTGAATAAAATAAACAAAAGACAGCAGGAAGATAGCACGTGGTGGCAATGAGCTTACGTGGGTGCCGCTTAATAGAGCGGTGGCATTTTTGTAATAAGGTGGAACTTTGAGGTGAAGAATTAAGCAGTGTGGTAACTGTACAAATCACGCATCAGGAGCTATAATATAAAGAGATGTTTTTCACTTCATACTCTGTTCCTTTCACATTTAAGGAGATAGAGGCTTCATATATGTAATTAATTAGTCCTTGTGACTTATTTTGATAACTATACGCTTTATCAGCAGCTGGTTTCATATATTCTTAAAGTATTGAATTGGCAAATAGCCCGTGAATTGGTTGTTGGAGAGATCTAGAATCCGCAACTTGGGGAATGGATGTGATGTGCTCCTTCCACTTACTGGACCAAGGCACAATGAAAAGAACTGTCAGAGTTATTCCTCAGTGTGAGGAACAATTTTTTTGTCGACATATCCAACTGTTATTGTTAGACATTTGAAGGCAGGACCAAGGCACGTTCCATCAAATCCCCAACTGTCATTGTTAGGCACACAAGCGGCCACTGTCGTGCTTGGCTAAATCAATGCTAGCCTGGGAGCTGAAGCTGAGACTGGAATGTGTGGGATTGTATATTTGGATTTGGTGCTGGCGAGGAAAACTCGAATTTATGATAATCATTCAAACAGTGTGAAAGTGCTGTTAAATTGTTGCGTAAGAGATGAAAGCAGATTAATGGATCTTGGTACAACAGGTTTGATGCAATTTTTTTGTTTTTCCATTCTTTTTCATTTGCATTAACACAGATCAAGATAGCAAGGTTAATATTAATACCCCTGAAGCAAGAGAAATCATTATGAGTCCCGACCAAATGGATTATTACATAATACCAAATACTTATGCAGCTAGTACACTACTGGTTCAGAAATGTCTACCAGGACAACAACTTTCAAGTTTGTCTTGATCGACCAGTACCTTTCTTCATGCATATCTTTTCATCAACTTCAGTTGCAGTACTTCGACATATCTCACAAACCACCAAGGCCTTCCTAGTTTGAGAACAATGTATGCAGATGACAATCCACATATCAGTCCACATCCATATCCCATCACGATTGCTTCCCATGTCAACTCATCACCAGCATCATCTTCATCACCATTTCCGACTTCCTGTGGGGGTGATGCAGTGTTTACACATTTCTTCGTCAAGGGTGATCCACATAACGCAGAGTTTTCTAGATAAGAGTCATTGTTGAATGTGCTGAACTGTCCTTTCTCAGGAATCTCTCCACTAAGATGGTTTCTCGAGAGGTTTAAGACTTCTAGAAATGTCAATGCGGTTAACTGAGGTGGAATAGCCCCTGTCAGTTGATTTGAAGACAAATCTAAAGATTGGAGTGCTTCCATATTTCCAAGCAGTGATGGGAGAGGTCCAGTAAGACTATTATGAGATAAGTTGAGCAATGCAAGCCATCTAAGCTCTCCAGTAACCTTTGGAATTTCTCCCTGAAATTTGTTGCACGACAGATCAATGGCTGTGTAAATATGAAGGATATTTTTCACTTCATACTCTGTTCCCTTCACAGTTAATGAGACAGATGCTTCATAATGGAAAATAAAATCTCCTGTGTCATTCTGATAACGATACAAATTATCAGTTGATTTCATATTCTTAAAGTATTGAATTGGCAAATGGCCTGTGAATTGATTGTTGGACAGATCCACAATCCGCAACTTGGGGAAGGGATCTTCTATGCTCCTTCCACTTATTGTACCATAGAGTTTATTTGATCGCAAGACAAGGACTTCTAGCTCTCCAAGTGCATAAAGCCATGACGGAAATGTACCACCTATTTTATTGTTGCCAATATCAAGAATTCTCAAGTTCTTACAGTTCGCCAAAGATGGGGGCATCAATCCTTCAAACTCATTATTATCCATGTTTAGATATTTCAGCCGACAACTCCTGGAGAAAGTAGTTGGTATTGTTCCTCGAAACTGATTATTAGCAAGATTAAGGTAAAGCAATCCATCAGCAAGATTCCCGAAACAGTTTGGAAGTGCACCACTTAATCCATTATTTGACAAATCAAGAACCGAAAGGGAAGTGACATTGCAAATTGTTGTTGGAAGCTCACCTGTCAAGATTGTTGAAACTTTGGTAAAACTGCAATAATCAGATTACTAGCTTAGTTACATATGAGAAAAGGAAAAGATATATAGAGAAAAGATACCTGTAAAATGGTTCCCACTTAAATCGATGTATTCCAAAGTTGGATGATTGTTATATTCCTTAGGGAAGTTCCACAAGTCACTCTGAATATTTCCACTAAGACTATTATTTCTTACACTAAGAAATATAAGATTTGTGAGATTAGAAACGATCTTTGAAACTGGTCCAGTCAATTTATTAGAACCGAGATTAAGACCTACTAGTAGCTTCAGGTTTCCAATGTCAGATGGAATATAGCCGCTGAGATTACTGGAATATAGATCTAAGTACCTGAGGTTAGTCAAGAGTCCCAATCCAATAGGAATACTTCTTTCAAATAAATTTCTATTGTTTGAGAGGTCTAGATATCTTAATTTAGAGAGCGTGAATATATGTGGGGGAAGCGGCCCCTCAAACAAATTAGAGTCAAGACATAGGGTTTCAAGCTCAGGAAGCAAACCTATATTATTAGAGACAGAACCTGAAAAGTTATTGTTCCCAAGGGAAAGAATCCTTAGTTTTGAGAGCTTGAATATATTTGGTGGAAGCGGCCCCTCAAAAAAATTAGAATAAAGATCGAGGGCTTCAAGCGCCGAAAGCAAACCTATATCATTGGAAACAGAACCTGAAAACTTATTACCCCAAAGAACAAGATGTTTTAATTTTGAAAGCTTGAATATATTTGGTGGAAGTGGTCCTTCAAAGGAATTGTTGGCTAAATATAGGTATTCAAGATCACAAAGCAACCTTATGTCATTGGGAATTGAACCTGAAAGTTTGTTAACTGACAGGCTAAGATGTTTTAATTTGGAAAGCCTGAATATATCCGGTGGAAATGGCCCCTCAAAAGAATTTTCAACGAGACTGAGGACTTCAAGATTATGCAGGTTGGCAAATAATGGTTCACATGCTAGATCACCGGTAAACATGTTATATGAAAGGTCAAGGTGAGTCAGGCTTTGAGAACTGGATATAAAATCTGGGAATTTCGACGCAAGAGGATTGCTACTGAGGTTGAGGATGCGCAAGAAAGGCATGGTACCATTGAGATAATTCAAGCTTAAATCAAGGTATTGAAGCCTTGTTAAGTTCTGAATGGCTGGTGGTATTGGACCCGAGAAGAAGTTGTCTGCGAGGGTGAGACTGTTTAGATTTGGAAATGAAGTGAAACCAAACTCGGACAGCATTCCATCAAGTTGTTTCTCACAAAGGTTAATCTCAGAGACTGAACCTGCAGAGTTACAAGTAATGCCAGTCCAGTTACAAAGATTTTCGAGATTGGTGAGTGACCAAGAGTCGAGAAAAGAAGAAGGGGCTAGGCTATTCTTCCACTTCACAAGAGCTTCTCCCTCTCGTCTTGTTGAAAGAATGGATTCAAGTGATGAGAGAAAGAAAACAAAGAGAAGAAGGTGAGAAGTCTTTGCAGAGTATGCCATGTTTCTCCTGATCAACTGGGTTATAAATCTGATCAACTGCACACTTCTATTTATACGCTTCATGCTGGAATTCATAAATAATAATTCAATTTTTTTAATAAAATTATATCTTTTAATATAATTGATGTATGATAAAAATATTGTTTCTAGTTAAATAAATAAGACGAAAATAATATAATTATATATTAAAATATAGGTTAACATCAACCCAAATTATTAGTTTTTTAAATAACAAAATGATGAATGAAAACAATTATTTACTAAATATTTTTGAACTAATATTTAATGTGGTGTATTTAGGATATTGTGCTATAGTTTTTGGACCACAAATTTTGATATACAAGTGTGTGAACACTATTCCAATACACTAATGATTTTGATTTTTCAATTATAATTTTCATTATTTTGATTATCATATTCTTTATGGATTTATTAGAAGACTTTGACTTTTCATCAATTAAATTTAAATTATTATACTTTCTTTATCAATTTTAGTGCCAAGGAATTAATTCAATTCTGATTTGGTATATAATTTATAATTATAATTTTTATATATTATCAAAATTTAGGATTAATTTGGATTTCATCCTTAATACATTATTGATTAATTTGATCTGATTATTTATTTTTAGTGTCGGGAAAATAATTTATATCACTCTCGAGCTACTATCACATCTTTGAAAGGGCGAGGCGAGACCGTGCTCCGAAGACTTGGAATGAGTCCTGGAAGGCTTGGGGAGACCCTGAGCATCTTTGTGCTCAGGGTCTCCTCCGAAGACTTGGAATGAGTCATGGAAGACTTGGAATAATTTATTCATTTTTGTGCATGGCCATGATAACCTGGGTATCTTGGCTTCCAAAGAACCGGTCCAAATGTTCCAGGGCTTGAGAATTCTTTGAAAATACATATTGAGAAATGTTTGAAAATATTGATGAAAGCATAATAATAATTCAGAACATATGTCCGGCAAGACTATTATGAGATAGATTGAGCAATGCAAGCCATTTAAGCTCTCTTTGGAACTTCTCCGTGAAATTTGTTGCACGATAGATCAATGGCTGTGTAAATATGAAGAATGTTCTTCACTTCATACTCTGTTCCTTTCACATTTAAGGAGATAGATGCTTCATAGATGTAATTAATTAGTCCTTGTGACTTATTTTTATAACTATACGCGTTATCATCAGCAGCTGGTTTCATATTCTTAAAGTTTAGAATTGGCAAATAGCCCGCGAATTGTTTGTTGGAGAGATCTAGAATCCGCAACTTGGGGAATGGATGTGATGTGCTCCTTCCACTTACAGGACCGTACAGTCTATTTGATCGCAAGACTAGGACTTCTAGCTCTCCGAGATTAAATAGCCATGAAGGGAATGTACCACCCATTTTATTGTTCCCGATGTCAAGAATTTTTAAGTGCTTACAGTTTGACAAAGATGGGGGCAATAGTCCTTCTAAAGTTCTAACTGATTGTCATACATGTTTAGATATCTTAACTGGCAACTCTTTGAGAAGGTTGTTGCCCGGCAATAGTCCTTCTAACTGATTGTCATACATATTTAGATATCTTAACTTGTTGGTATTGGTCTCGGAAGTGATTAAGTCGAAATAGCTTGAGCCGGGACTTAAAGCCCACACAAACAGGGTCTAAGTGTGTGAAGAGCGATGCATAAGTGACCTTATATATTTTTAAGCCAACCTATCCCTCTGCTTTGCATCACAAAGTGTTGGAAGGATTATAGCTGTCAATTATATGCGAGCTTATCCTGGAGTGTAGAGCGTAAACTGGAAGACTACCTGCACTATAATTGCATAATTTTGGTTGCAAATACTGATTTAAGCACAGGATTAACTGTAAATTTGTTATATGGAAAGGTCAAGGAAAGTTAGGCTATGAGAATTAGATATAAATTCTGGAATTTTCGACACAATATTATTAATACCAAGGTTGAGTGTGCTCAGAATTGTTAAAATATAGCATATATAAGATTCATTGGGTGCTTCCTCTAACATCTTAAGGCTTTAGATGAGCCGGACTCAACAAAAAGCATAGAAGATAAATCGGACCAGTTTGGAGATTGAAATTTGTATTTGACAGGTCTAAGACGTGTAATCTCCGAAGACGACTAACCTGGTATGGAATTGAAGTTGTGCCAAATTCTCAATGGCTGGTGGTACTGGACCGGAGATTGGAGAAGTCATTGTGTTTGATGGTGAAATTGTTGAGGTTTGTATATGAAGTGAAACCAAACTCAGAGGTTTAAAACCAGATTTTTGTGTAAAAATCAGAATCCGACATAAAGTCATAAATAAATCAAAAACTGACTTAGAGCCAAAAGTTAGTTGGAGGTTTTTTTTCCAGTGAAATAATTTTTTAAAACTTTTTTCTAATAAAAATTACTCATAAAACATAAATTAGTTATAAATCATTTTTATTTTTCTTATTATATTTTTAATAATTTATAAGTCATTAATAAACACAAAATTATACACACGATATCTTATGCTCTCAGCTTAGCTTATCATATTAATCATGTACTAATAAATCATAAGCTTAGTCAAAAAGACTTTCGGTCAGCATTCCACTCAGTTGTTTGTATTTCATTTGCTTAAATAGACTTTTTGTCGGAAAATGGATACAATGATTATGCGTGCTTTAGAATAGTAGCCTCAGAAGATTCCGTTGTCGAAGTTTAGCTTGGAAGTTTTCATGACCAAGACTTCTAAATAGCCTGCTCTCTCATACCCCGCCAACTACTCCCAGACCCCGGAAATTAGGCGTTACACTTCAATTTATACCCAGCATGTCCGAATTATATAACTTGAATATTTAACTCATAAATAATAAGTTGATAAAGATATTTTGTTATTTTGCGTGGAAAAATTATATAATGAAAATAACTAAAAATCTAATATCTTTAAATTTTTATTTTATGTGGCTAGCCTATAGAGATGATAATTTTGGAGGATAGATTTTGAGATATAAGTGTGTGGATACTAATATAATATACTAATGATCATATATTTTTGAGGTAATTGCATATCGCACCCCTAACTATCATTCAAAAACGATATTGTACTCATACTTTGAGAAACTCAACTCGCACTCTTTATCTTTACTATTCAAGCCCGAGTTGGACAAATTAGTATGCAGATAATAGACTAATTTGAACCGATAGGACCCCAGAGGACTTGGAAAGAGTCCGTCCAAGACCGAGCAGTCCCTGTTAACACATATCCATATGTCCCTGCAACTTTGATATCCAAATAATACACATATGAAGATAATATGAGAGCTGCATGATGCAGTGAGGAGCATAAAATTATTGATATAAACATTGATCAAACAGAATATTACACAATACCAAGGTTTATATTAATACCCCTGAAATTCAAGACCAAACAGAATATTACACAATACCAAAAACTTATGCAGCCACAAAGAGAATAGTACACTACTGGTTCAGAAATGTCCAACAACTTTCAAGTTGGTCTTGATGGGCCAGTACCATTCTTCATGCATATCTTTTCATCAACTTCAGTTGCAGCACTTCGATATATCTCACAAACCACCAAGGCTTTCCTAGTTTGAGAACAATGTAAGCAGATGACAATCCACATATCAGTCCACATCCATATCCCATCAAGATTGCTTCCCATGTCAATTCATCACCCGCATCATCTTCATCAACATTTCCGACTTCTTGTGGAGGTGATGCTGTGTTTGCACATTTCTTCGTCAATGGTGATCCACATAACGCGGAGTTTCCTAGATAAGAATCATTGTTAAATGTGCTGAACTGTCCTTTCTGAGGAATCTCTCCACTAAGATGGTTTCCCGAGAGGTTGAAGACCTCTAGAAATGTCAGTGCAGTTAACTGAGGTGGAATAGCCCCTGTCAGTTGATTTGACGACAAATCTAAAGATTGGAGTTCTTTCATATTTCTCAGCAATGATGGGATAGGTCCTGTTAGACTATTATGAGATAAGTTCAGCAATGCAAGCCATCTAAGCTCTCCAATAACGTCAGGAATTTCTCCTTGAAACTTGTTGCAGGACAGATCAATGGCTGTGTAAATATGAAGGATATTTTTCACTTCATACTCTGTTCCCTTCACAGTTAATGGGACTGATGCATCATATTGGAAACCCGTTAATGTTGTGGCATTCTGATAGCGATACAATTTATCAGTTGATTTCATATTCTTGAAGTATTGAATTGGCAAATGGCCTGAGAATTGATTGTTGGACAGATCCAAAATCCGCAACTTGGGGAAGGGATTTTCTATGCTCCTCCCACTTATTGGACCATAGAGTTTATTTGATCGCAAGACAAGGACTTCTAGCTCTCCAAGTGCATAAAGCCATGAAGGAAATGTACCACCTATTTTATTATTGCCAATATCAAGAATCTTCAAGTGCTTACAGTTCGCCAAAGATGGGGGCAGCAATCCTTCAAACTCATTATTATCCATGTTGAGATAGGTCAGCTGACAACTTTTGGATGAAGTAGTTGGTATTGCTCCTCGAAACTGATTATTAGCAAGATTAATGTAAAGCAATCCATCAGCAAGATTCGCAATACAGTTTGGAAGTGCACCACTTAATCCATTATTTGACAAAGCAAGAACCGAAAGGGAGGTAGCATTGCAAATTGTTGTTGGAAGCTCACCTGTCAAGATTGTTAAAACTTAGGTAAAACTGCAATAATCAGATTACTAGCTTAGTTACATGTGACAAAAGGAAAAGATATATAGAGAAAAAAATACCTGTAAAATGGTTCCCACTTAAATCGATGTATTCCAAAGTTGGATGATCTTTATATTCCTTAGGAATGTTCCCAGACAAATAATTATATCCAAGATCAATGTAAAGTAAGGATACAGAGGCTTTCCACCAGTCACTCGGAATATTTCCACTAAGACTATTATGATCCACACCAAGAAATATAAGATTTGTTAGATTAGAAACAATGTTTGAAAGCGGTCCAGTCAATTGATTATAACTGAGACCAAGATATAGTAGTAGCTTGAGGTTTCCAATGGCAGATGAGCCACTGAGATTAGTGGAAGTTAGATCTAAGTAGCTGAGGTTAGTCAAGAGTCCCAGTCCAATAGGAAAACTTCCTTCAAATAAATTTCTATTGTATGCGAGGTCAAGAATTGTTAATTTGGAAAGCTTGAATATATTTGACGGAAACGGAGCCTCAAAAAAATTAGAGCGAAGATTGAGGGTTTCAAGCTCAGAAAGCAAACCTATATCATTGGAAAGAGAACCTAGAAGTTTATTACCGTTAAGGTAAAGAACCCTTAATTTGGAGAGCTTGAATATATTTGATGCATGGAAGCGGCCCCTCAAAAAAATTATCGTAAAGATTGAGAAATTCAAGCTCAGAAAGCAAACCTATATCATTGGAAATAGAACCTGAAAACTTATTACTCCAAAGAAAAAGACTCTTTAATTTCGAAAGCTTGAATAAATTTGGTGGAAGCGGTCCTTCAAAAGAATTGTTGCTTAAGTTTAAGGATTCAAGATCACAAAGCAACCTTATGTCATTGGGAACTGAACCTGAAAATTTGTTACTTGACAGGGAGAGACGTTTTAATTTGGAGAGCCTGAATATATCCGGCGGAAATGGCCCCTCAAAAGAATTACAATAAAGCCAGAGGGTTTCAAGATTTTGTAGATTGGTAAATTCACGCACAAGATCACCTGTAAAGTTGTTATGTGAAAGGTCAAGGATAGCCAAGCTATGAGAATTGGATATAAATTCTGGGAATTTCGATACAAGATGATTGCTACTGAGGTTGAGGATGCGCAAAAAAGGCATGGGAGAGAAATTGGACCAATTTGTAGCTTGCAATGCATTCTGTGACAGGTTTAATATGAGCAAGCTCTGAAGATGGCTAACCTGGAACGGAATGGGACCATCTAGATAATTATTTCTCAAATCAAGATATTGAAGCTGTGTTAAATTCTCAATGGCTGGTGGTATTGGACCGGAGAAGAAGTTGTCTGCGAGTGTGAGATAGTTGAGATTTGGAAATGAAGTGAAACCAAACTCGGACAGCATTCCATTAAGTTGTTTCTCACAGAGATTAATCTCAGAGACTGAACCTGCAGAGTTACAAGTAATGCCAGTCCAGTTACAAAGATTTTCGAGATTGGTGAGGGACCAAGAATCGAGAAAAGAAGAAGGGGCTAGGCTATTCTTCCATTTCACAAGAGCTTCTCCTTCTCGTGTTGTTGCAAGAATGGATTCAAGTGATGAGAGAAAGAAAACAAAGAGAAGAAGGTGAGAAGGCTTTGCAGAGTATGCCATGTTTCTCCTGATCAACTGGGTTATGAATCTGATAACATACTGCACACTTCTATTTATACGCTGCATGCTTGCCGTGTTATTGGAATTATAGCTTAAATATTGAACCCATAAATAACAATTTGATAAAGATATTTTGTTATCTACTGTGGAAAATTATATATTGAAAACAACTAGATATTTTATATTTTTAAAATTTTATTTTATGTGAATAGTTTTTAGAGATGATTGTTTATAGGGGATTGATTTTGAATAGGTTATATGCAATTGGATTTATTACCGACACTGGGCTGTTAGTAGACCATATCATAGGACCCTTGACATTGTATGGACTAATCTGAGCTGATGGGTTCTCAGAAGACTTGGAAAGATTCCATCCAAGACTTGGGAGAGAAGATGACCTATCCCAGTTATCATTGCGCAATTGCGCAAATTATCAACACAATTCTCTATACAACTTTTATCTTCAAAACTAATACACATATGAAAATACTCAAGAGTCCCTGCTTTGCATCGCAGAGTGTTGGAAGTATTGAAATATAGCATAAGATCTAATTGGTATTTTCCTCTAACACCTTAATTAAGGTTTAAAGTTTTTGATGGATTGTTCTCAACATGATATCAGAGTGCATAGTATAAAATAATTGGTATTGAATGAAACAATTGCATACACCAGGAAGAACTGAAAGACTACCAGCAATATATATAATTTTGAAGTACACATTTATAATAATTTTAGTTTAGGACTAGGCTGAACATCAAATTCTTAATCGGAGGCATACGCGAGAAATGTCGTCTGAAGTACTTACCACGTACAAACACTAAAAAAAGTGTATAATGGAAATTTTAGAATTATAATTATTTTCAGTGACAATATTTCTCCCGCATCACAATATATACCTTCCCTCATGATAACTTTTAAAGAAGACTAATATTACAACTACATAGAAAGTATTTGTTCATACTGATATCAGGTAATTAATTAGTATTCATATATCCTGTTGCTGATTTTGCAATGCATATTGCCTATACAACTTAATCACAAAACAATGGTATATATTCATTTTTACCTTATATATTATTTTGCAGATAGCTTTGAGATAATAAAATTTTTAATGGGCTAAATTGAACCGATAGGTCCTCGGAAGATTTGGAAAGAGTCCGCCAAGACTTGGAGCAATCCTCATCAACATTGCGCAAATTATCAACACAAATGCAGTGCAGAGCATAAAATACTCTAGGAAGGACTGAAAGACTACCAGCGATATATTTTGTCCTCATCAGAAGACTTGGAATGAGTCCTCAAAGACTTGGAGAGACCCAGACCTATCCCTTTCGATTTTTTAATCAAAATTCAGCTAGCAGAAGTATGCTTTGTAAAGTATAATTATCTACACAATTGTTCATACAACTTCGCCATAAATATTATAATATTAGGTAGGCAAATTTGTCTATATGAATCGATATGTGTTTTAATAAAATTTGAGATAATCCATATTCAAAAACTCACAATAACTTAGGATTAATTCTAAGTGAGTGAAAATAATTCCGTGGATCCTTTTCTAGAACTATAATGTATCTTTCAGTTGCAAATATTTATCATTAATTCTAAGTGAGTGAAAATAACTCCGCGCATCGTTACCTAAATGGTTTCTAGAACTATAATTTATCTTTCAGTTGCAAATATTTATCATTAATTCTAAGTGAGTGAAAATAACTTCGTGCATCGTTACCAAAATGGTTTCTAGAATTATAATTTATCTTTCAGTTGCAAATATTTTGCGATATTACCATTTTCTCTCATGATAAGACACCACGACAACAAACTAACTTTTTCGACGGATTACTTACCATGGATGAGCAAGCTGAAAACAATAGAGATCAGTTTCCTTCATATATATTGGCCCTGTTTGTTTCGAGAAGTAGAAGCTGCTTCTGGCTTTTGCTTTTTTTTTTTTACCCGTTTATGTAAATAAGCAGAAGCACTTTTAAGAAGCTGAGAATGCTAACTTCTCTCTCACAGCTTCTACTTCTTTTCCAAACATTTTATTGACTTATTTGCTTCTCACTTTTAATCCACTTCTTTACTGTAAGTAAAAAATCACTTTTTTTAAGCTAGCCCAAACGGCCCTATAGTAGTTTAGTATTAAAATTCTGGCGCTAAAAAATAAAATAAAATGATTTTCTCTCGCGAAGTAGACTGTCGTATGTTTTCCGTCGCAAGTTTAAAAATTAACTACTATTAAAAAAATGTAAACAAATAAAGTCCAGCGACATTGTTCCGTCGTAACTAATATTTTGTTGCAGTGATCACTACTAGAAAAACAGGATCAGACATCACAGATTAGACATCGGTTAAAAAAACCACCGATGTTAAAACCCTTTTTTACATCGAAATTTTAAAAACCGATGTCTATTAAAAAACTAGACATCATCTTAGTGTAGAACCGATGTCTAAAACATGTTTTTAAAAAATTGGCCGCGCTTCCCCGCTTCTATTCCCCACTTAGCCAAATTTTTCACAAACAAAAAAACCCCGCCTTTAAAACCCCGCTGCTTAGTTGATGTGTTGTCTGAACAAGACATCAACACCTGTCTTTAAACATAAAATTAAAAGGAAAAAGACATAAAACTAATAAAACTACCTAAATTAAATCATTTGTACAAAATACATTCTCTCTCCCCGTTCTTCCCCCTTTCTCAGCGAGCGAACCCTAGGTTCCAATTCGGCCGATTTCATCCTTAAATTTGTGCGATAAAGGTTGATTTGTACCTAATAAACTGATGTTTGTTCGATTACAATACTCATTTGCTTCTTTAATTCGTTTTTTCAACAGATCTCAGAGTTCAGTTCGAGTGTGGAGTTTGTGGGTTTAGTGGGTGCTCGTACTTCAGTTCGAGTTTGTAGGGAGTTCGAGCTCGGAGTCTGTTCAAGCTCTGTTCAAGTCTATTCAAGCTCTCTTCGAGTTGGAGGAGGTAATTTCTTATTTATTACTTGAGTTTGGGTATCCTTGTGGTTGTATGTGTATGTATATATGTATTTCAGTGTGTGTTTTTGGAAAATGAGATAGTTTGTAGTTGTGGTTTTTGGAAAATGAGATAGTATGTTTATATGTATTTGTATGTTTATATGTATTTGTATGTTTGTAGTTGCTTATCATAAACTGATTGGAGTGGTTTTGTATATTGAATTAGCTAGCTAGTGTCCTTTGTTTTTGGTCTTACAATCATGGAAAATCCCCCATTCTGCTCAGAAATTCCTACGTGTGATGTACCTGATGATGTTCAGCATAGTATTAGGAATAATATTGAGGGAACTTGGGTTAAACATTGATATGTGTTTAATTCTCGTATCTGTTTTTTATTTGTGTCCAAAACACATTGTCTTTCCCCGTTATTTAATTCTTGTATCTGTTTTTGATATGTGTAATGATGTTTTAGACTTTTAGTCATGCATCTGCTATTTAATTCTCGTATCGGTTTTGATTTAACTATTACTGCACATTTGCTATTCAATTTAATATATTACTATCATGCATCTGTTTTAATATTCTTGTATAAATACATGTGCATTACTATTTGATTAATATGCCATGGTTAATGATTTTATGGTCTTGTTTTTCAGATTGAAGAAGAAAAATGACACCTAAAAAGCAGAAATCCAAAGTACAATTCCGAGAAGGACCTGATTCCAATCAGGGAGATGAAGAATTAGATAAAGGTGTTGCAGAAATGGAAAATGCAAAGGCATCAAGTGAACCTCAACCTGAAATGTCAGAACAAACAGCAGCAACAGTTACAAGTACGGAATCTGCAAAAAAAAGGTATGGCAGTGCCCGAGGTGTTTCCGCTATGTACAAAGTGGTAGTGAAGAAGGCACAGGGAAAGAAAACTAAGGTCACATGCAATTCACTTGGAGTTCCCATCGGGGAGAATAGGCACGTACTACAGTCCTATACCGGGATGCTTGCTAGGACGATGATTCCCATCAACCATCCGAACTGGCCAAGTGTAGATGCTGAATTAAAAGACAAATTATGGCTTGATATTCAGGTTTCTAAATTCTTGAATTCTTATGTTTTTAAATTATATAAGCTGCTGGATATGCTTTTGATCGGAATAATGTTGATTGCAGGACACATTCAAAATTCCCAAGGAACTCAAGAATGCGGTGCTAAAGTCTGCATCCGCAAAGTGGAGACAATTTAAAGCGAATTTAACTAAGGATTACGTGAAGCCGAATGTTGGAAATAAGAAAAAGTTAAGAAAGCCTCCAAAGCAGTATGCTTTTATTGGTAAAGAGGCTTGGAAAAAATTTGTTGCTGAGAGGACCACTAGGGACTGGCAGGTAATATTACATCTTTCCATTTCTACAAGTTTTGTTAATTTTTCCATTTCTGGCAGGTAATATTTCCATAATATGCAAATATTGTTTGTAATTTTTGTTGCAGGCACTTAGTGCAAAACAAAGTTTACGAGTGAAAAATAGAAAATACCATCACCGCACGTCGAGGAAGGGTTATATTGGATTAATAGAAGAAGAAGTAAGAACAACTACACATTGTAATTGGATTGCTTCATTTTACCTATGTCAGTACTTTAATCATGTGTTCATTTTCATCAGCAAAAGAATGGAAATTTGGAGCCTGGAGAAATTCCTGATCGTGCTGTGTTGTGGAAAAAGGCTCGCAAACTAAAACCTGAAGAAGAGGTTGATTCAGATCTTGAAGACATATGTAAAACAATTGTGAGTATTTAAAAAGTAAATAGCATAGTCATTATTAATCAGCACTGCGAATGCAATTTTAATTTGAATGCAAATTTTTTTATGAAAGGATACTTTATTGGAGAAGCAAAGTAAAGGAGAATTTAATCCTTGCGGAAGTGACGATGTATTGACTACAGCCTTAGAAACTCCCGAACATTCAGGAAGGGTTCGTGGAGTTGGTAGCTTCGTCAGCCCATCAGTATTCTTCAACATACCGAATGGAAAGCGCTGTAGAATAACCAAAGCCGAGTTGTTAGCCCGTGATCGAGAGAGGGACGAAGAGTTGAAGAAAGCCAAGCAGGACATGGCTGAGGAGATTGAAAAGACACGGAAGGAGATGGCTGAACTGAGGACAATTCTTAAATCAAATGTTTCATCTCCTATGTTGTCTGATAAAGCAAGTTGTGATTCGAAGGCAGAAGATGCGCAAAAAGCTAAGCCTGAAAAAACTAAGCCAGCAATTGCAAAAAATCTTCTCGATGATGATGTAGCTATTATTGAGTATGCTGCAGTTCCACCAGAGAATAAGGTAATATAACTTGTGCATTTTGTAGTTTGTCAAAGGTATCTCCTATGTTCCTATTATTTCTTTAATTTAAATGTGTGCAGGGGCCGAAGAAATGTGAGTTGGCAGTGGAAACCATAGAAAACAAGGTGGCATTTGGCTTGCTATTTGATGATGAAAACATGAACAAGTCTATACATGGAGTGGCTTTGCAGCCCGGATGTGCTCGTGTCTCGGTGGATGGCGCAATTCAAGGAGACGCCTTGATTCCAATCCCCATAAAGGGTGAAATCGAGACAGTGGACCAAGCTGTTGGGTCTTATGTGTCATGGCCCCGAGACTTGATCATACTCCCAAATGCCCCAGTTGTCGAGGTATGCATGATTATAGGTTCTTTATATTTGCAGAAAAATAGGAGAAAAATTAGTGGTCTAAGTTATATTGAAATCATTTGCTTTATATATGCAGAAAAAAAAGAGAAAAGAAAAAGAACCTAAAACTGAGTTGGAAAAGGTGCAAAGATTGTTTAAGAGTGTCGAGATCAATAAGAAAGTTCCACAGCGCTTTCGCTTGTTGTATAAACATGCAACAACATTCATGAAGTCCAGCGGGGGTTCGATACAAATGCCATGTGATGCCGAGGTTTTTGGTGCTGAGAAAACAATTTTTATATTGGCTGAGAATATAATTGCTTTGCTCGAGTTCCAAATGATTGGGCAAGGTGCACTATCTGCATACATGGCGTAAGTAATCTTTCCAATTTATTCTTGTCGCTTCTGCCCTGTCTCATATTATTTGCTTGTGTGCATATTTATTTTGAAAAATAAATATTTTTTTGATTTTTAATGCAGGTACTTGCATACGGTGGTTCGTGACAATGACGAATTGGAAATGTATGCTTTTTGTGATCCCGCAACCATATTCACCAACAGTACAGATATTGAACGTAACTTGGTGAATCGTTTGAAAGAGGGTAATCCTGACCGGCTTTTCCTACTACCCTATAATACCAAGTAAGTACTCCGTCCTTATTGGCCATTGGATATTTTTCTAATCCTGACCGGCTTTTCCTACTAATTAAAATTTTTTTGTAATAAACATAGTTGTCACTGGATATTGGTCATATTATGGGCTGGAGAAATATTTGTACTCAATCCTTTGCCTCGAGGAACTAATTTTCCTGAGTTGGAAAAAGCACTGACTAGGTATTTCCATTATTTGATACAGAGCTATATTTAATTATTGAAATATCGTTTATTTTGCACTAATTAATGTCACCACCACACGTGACTGCAGGGCGATGATTACTTTTAATGTTCAGGCTGGGAGGGGAAATAAAGCCCCTAGTATCAAATATATGCCGGTATAACCTTTGTTTTTTCTATTAATTAGGATCAGTTAATACGGTATTATTATATAGGTATGTTACTATTCTAATTTTATTTTTAAACAGGGATGTCCCAAACAACCTGGTGGGATTGAATGTGGCTATGTAGTTATGCGCTACATGAGAGAAATTATAATGGACCATGAACTGTCATTTTTAAAGAAGGTATTTACATTCCTTAGATTTTGTAATTGTCATATATATATATATATGTGTGCAGTTGGATAATTTATAATTTTATTTGTTTTACATTTCAGTGGGCTCTTAAGACGCGTAAGCTGATTTGTTCGGAAGCCGAGCTTGATGAGGTCCGGTTTGAGGCTCTTAGCCATATTGAATCATTCATGTAGTTGCAATGACTTTAGGAGTAATCTGACTTTAGGTTTCGTTTAGAAGTCTACTGCTGATTTTGGGAGTATAATGTGTAGTTAATGGCAATGCAGACTTGTGAATTGAAGTACTACTAGTATTGGTTGTGTTGTGGATAATTTGAATTAGTTGGCATCAGTACTAGTATTGCTTGTTGGTGAATTATGTAATTAGTTGGTGGATTAATGCAAATATGTTTGGTAATTGGTGATATTGTTGCTTGGGAAATTTGATTGTTGATTTGTTTTGAGATTTTAATTTTACATTTGGGCATGTTATATAAGCAGGTGGAACATGGACTAAAAAATGTGAAATGACATCACTTCTTTGAAAAACTGATGTCTAAACTACAGAAAGACAATGGATTTAAAAGTAACCTGATGTAAAAAAACACTATAGACATCAACCGATATAAAGAGATGATGTAAAAGAAAACTATAGACATCAACTGAAATAAAGAACTGATGTGAAAGACGAACATAGACATCGTCTAATTTAAACAGATGATGTGAAAAAAAGTAATTTACATCGGTTAGTTTAGGTAACTGATGTTAAAAATGAATATTACATCAGTTCCACTGCAAATGTGTTCATTTTTCTCTTGTGTGTCTCATGTTTAAGATCATATTCAGCCTCTATTATTACCATATTTCATATTAGAATCATGTAAAAAAAGATGATTTTCAATGCATAGACATCTGGTTCTTTAGTAGAACTGCTGTGAAAGGTGGTTCTAGACATCGGTCATAAACCGATGTCTAAGACCCCTACCTTTTACATCACATGCGAAGACATCGGTCCTGTTTTCAATAGACATCGGTTTTTAGCCGATGTCTAAGCCCTTTTTTCTAGTAGTGGATATTTGGAGAAAACTAATATTTTAGTTTTCTGCGTTGTTACTGGTGGTTCTTATACAGGCATGTTAATGAGTACTTAATGGCTTCTGCATGTTTTGCATGGCCATAAGAGCATCTCCAGCAGCTTCCCTATATGGTATCCTAAGCTATTATTATAAGAAATATAGCACAAAACACAACTCCAGCAGAGTCCTAGCCATTCCTTAAAAAGTTAGGATCCCCTCTTCATTCCTCATTTTTAAGGATTGTGAAGCCATTCCTCATACTATTTTCATGAATAAAATATTCACTTCTTTCCATTTTCCCACTCTTTCCAAACTTTCTCTCTCTTATTACAAGTTGAATATAATATTATAATAATAATAGAGAATGTAAATAGGGAATGTTGTTGGAGTTCTCATTCACTAAAATGTAGTAATCCCTTAAAAGATACATATTTTATTATATATTTAGAGAACCGGTTAAGACTCTGCTGGAGATGCTCTAATAATCTGGGCATCTGGCCAGGGAAACTCGAGCGCACATGATTGATTAATTAATAATATTTATTTATTCAACAGAACTAGTTCATAATATGAAAGTATTAAACGAGATTGCATACTATTGTCATAGTTTAGAACATGTGTCATCCTAAGACAAATGTTATCAGCAGCTGGTTTCATATTCTTAAAGAGTATTGAATTGGCAAATAGCCCGTGAATTGGTTGTTGGAGAGATCTAGAATCCGCAACTTGGGGAATGGATGTGATGTGTGCTCCTTCCACTTACTGGACCATACAGTTTATTTGATTGCAAGACTAGGACTTCTAGCTCTCTGAGAGTGAATAGCCATGAAGGAAATGTACCGCCCATTTTGTTGTTCCCGATGTCAAGAATTTTCAAGTGCTTACAGTTTGACAAAGATCGGGGCAAAAGTCCTTCTAACTGATTGTCATACATGTTTAGATATCTTAACTGGCAACTCTCTGAGAAGGTTGTTGGTATTGGTCCTCGGAACTGATTATTAGCGAGATCAATGCAATGCATTTTATCTGCAAGATTTCCCAAACAATGCGGAAGGGCACCACTTAATCCATTATCTGACAGAACCAGAATATAAAGGTTTGTAGCATTGCAAATTGTTGCTGGGATCTCACCTGTTAAAATTGTTTGAGCTTCGGTAAAAGTGTAATCAATGTAACATACAAAAGGAAAATAAAATATATTGAGGGAGAAGTAAACCTGTAAGATGGTTTCCACTTAAATTGATGTATTCTAAAATTGGATGCACGTTATACTCCCTGGGAATATTTCCGGACAAATTATTATTTGAAAGATCAATGACGTGTAAGGATGGCAAGTTTTTCAAGAAGTCACTAGGAATTTTGCCAAAAAACCTATTATCGCTTAGCCCAACCATCTTAAGATTAGTGAGATTAGAAATGAGCATTGAAAGTGGTCCAACCAATTGATTAGAACCGAGATTAATAGATTCCAGGAGCTTCAGGTTTCTGATATCCAGTGGGATACTTCCTTTAAATAAATTCTTATTGCCATAGAGATTTAGATGTCTCAATTTGGTTAGGTTGAATATCTTTGATGGAAAAGGCCCATCAGAAGAATTTAAGGCAAGATTGAGGTTTTCAAGCTCAGAAAGCAAACTTATATCATTGGAAACAGGACCAGAAAAGTTATTTTCTGTTAGTTCAAGAATTTTTAATTGGGAAAGGTTGAATATATTTGGGGGAATTGGTCCATCAAAAAAATTGAAGTCAAGATAGAGGGTCTCAAGTTCAGAAAGCAAACCTATATCGTTGGAAATAGAACGAGAAAAGTTATTACCCGTGAGTTCAAGAACTTTTAAATTGGAAAGCTTAAATACTCTAGGTGGAATCGGCCCCTCAAAGGAATTTCCAGCAAGATGGAGGTTTTCAAGATTATGTAGATCGGTAAAAATTGATTCAAGCACAAGATCACCTGTAAACTTGTTAAAAGAAAGGTCAAGGAAAGTGAGGCTATGAGAGTCAGATATAAATTCTGGGAATTTTGACACCAGATTATTGCTGCCAAGGCCGAGGATGCGCAAAAAGGGCATGGAAGAGAAGTTGGACCAATTTGGAGATTGCAATTCATTATGCGACAGCAGTAAGATGTGTAATATCTGAAGATGGCTAACCTGGTACGGGATGTATTAAAACCTTATGTTAATACATGAAAGATTATGAGTCACGACCAAACAGACAGCTAGTACACAATACCAAGGTTTATATTAATACCCCTGAAGCAAGAAATATCATTATGAGTCCCGACCAAACGGATTATTACATAATACCAAATACTTAAGCAGCTAGTACAGTACTGGTTCACAAATGTCTACCACGACAACAACTTTCAAGTTCATCTTGATCTACCAGTACCTTTCTTCATGCATATCTTTTCATCAACTTCAGTTGCAGTACTTCGATATATCTCACAAACCACCAAGGCCTTCCTAGTCTGAGAACAATGTACGCAGACGACAATCCACATATCAGTCCACATCCATATCCCATCACGATTGCTTCCCATGTCCATTCATCGCCAGCATCATCTTCATCACCATTTCCGACTTCCTGTGGAGGTGATGCTGTGTTTACACATTTCTTTGTCAAAGGTGATCCACATAACGCGGAGTTTCCTAGATAAGAATCATTGTTGAAGGTGCTGAACTGTCCTTTCTGAGGAATCTCTCCACTAAGATGGTTTCCCGAGAGGTTCAAGACCTCTAGAAATGTCAATGCAGTTAACTGAGGTGGAATAGCCCCTGTCAGTTGATTTGAAGACAAATCTAAAGATTGGAGTCCTTTCATATTTCTCAGCAATGATGGAATATGTCCTGTTAGACTATTATGAGATAAGTTCAGCAATGCAAGCCATCTAAGCTCTCCAATAACGTCAGGAATTTCTCCTTGAAACTTGTTGCAGGACAGATCAATGGTTGTGTAAATATGAAGGATATTTTTCACTTCATACTCTGTTCCCTTCACAGTTAATGATACAGATGCTTCATAATGGAAAGAAAAAACTCCTGTGTCATTCTGATAACTATACAAATTATCAGTTGATTTCATATTCTTAAAGTATTGAATTGGCAAATGGCCAGTGAATTGATTGTTGGACAGATCCACAATCCGCAACTTGGGGAAGGGATTTTCTATGCTCCTCCCACTTATTGTACCATAGAGTTTATTTGATCGCAAGACAAGGACTTCTAGCTCTCCAAGTGCATAAAGCCATGACGGAAATGTACCACCTATTTTATTATTGCCAATATCAAGAATTTTCAAGTGCTTACAGTTCGCCAAAGATGGGCGCAACAATCCTTCAAACTCATTATTATCCATGTTTAGATATGTCAGCTGACAACTCCTGGAGAAAGTAGTTGGTATTGTTCCTCGAAACTGATTATTAGCAAGATTAATGAAAAGCAATCTATCAGCAAGATTCCCGAAACAGTTTGGAAGTGCACCACTTAATTCATTATTTGACAAATCAAGAACCAAAAGGGAAGTGACATTGCAAATTGTTGTTGGAAGCTCACCTGTCAAGATTGTTGAAACTTTGGTGAAACTGCAATAATCAGATTACTAGCTTAGTTACATATGAGAAAAAGAAAAGATCTATAGAGAAAAACTATACCCGTAAAATGGTTCCCACTTAAATCGATGTATTCCAAAGTTGGATGATCGTTATATTTCCACAAGTCACTCTGAATATTTCCACTAAGACTATTATCACTTACATCAAGAAATATAAGATTTGTGAGATTAGAAATGATCTTTGAAAGCGGTCCAGTCAATTTATTAGAACTGAGATCAAGAAGTACTAGTAGCTTCAGGTTTCCAATGTCAGATGGAATATAGCCACTGAGATTACTGAAATGTAGATCTAAGTACCTGAGGTTAGTCAAGAGTCCCAGTCCAATAGGAATACTTCCTTCAAATAAATTTCTATTGTCTGAGAGGTCCAAATCTCTTAATTTGGAGAGCCTAAATACATGTGGGGGAAGCGGCCCCTCAAAAAAATTAGAGCCAAGATAGAGGGTTTCAAGTTCAAAAAGCCAACCTATATCCTTAGAAATAAAACCTGAAAAGTTGTTCACATAAAGGGAAAGAATCTTTAGTTTGGAGAGCTTGAATACATTTGGCGGAAGCGGCCCCTCAAAAAAATTAGAGCTAAGATCGAGGGTTTCAAGCTCAGAAAGCAAACCTATATCATTGGAAACAGAACCTGAAAAGTTATTACCCCAGAGGTAAAGAAACCTTAGTTTGGAGAGCTTGAATACATTTGGCGGAAGCGGCCCCTCAAAAAAATTAGAGTTAAGATCGAGGGTTTCAAGCTCAGAAAGCAAACATATATCATTGAAAACAGAACCTGAAAACTTATTACCCCAAAGAAAAAGATGTTTTAATTTTGAAAGCTTGAATATACCTGGTGGAAGCGGTCCTTCAAAGGAATTGTTGCCTAAATATAGGTATTCAAGATCACAAAGTAACCTTATGTCATTGGGAATTGAACCTAAAAATTTGTTAATTGACAGGGTGAGAACTTTTAGTTTGGAGAGCTTGAATACATTTGGCGGAAGCGGCCCCTCAAAAAAATTAGAGCTAAGATCGAGAGTTTCAAGCTCAGAAAGCAAACCTATATCATTGGAAACAGAACCAGAAAACTTATTACCCCAAAGAACAAGATGTTTTAATTTTGAAAACTTGAATATATTTGGTGGAAGCGGTCCTTCAAAGGAATTGTTGGCTAAATATAGGTATTCAAGATCACAAAGCAACCTTATGTCATTGGGAATTGAACCTGAAAGTTTGTTATCTGACATGCTAAGATGTTTTAATTTGGAAAGCCTGAATATATCCGGCGGAAATGGCCCCTCGAAAGAATTGCCAACAAGACTGAGCTTTTCAAGATTATGCAGATCGGCAAATACTGATTCACGTACTAAATCACCAGTAAACTCGTTATAATTAAGGCTAAGGTGAGTCAGGCTATGAGAACTGGATATAAAATCTGGGAATTTCGACGCAAGAGGATTGTAACTGAGGTTGAGGATGCGCAAGAAAGGCATGGGAGAGAAATGGGACCAATTTGGAGTTTGCAATGCATTCTGTGACAGGTTCAAGATGAGCAAGCTCTGAAGATGGCTCACCTGGAACGGAATAGGACCATTGAGATAATTAAAGCTTAAATCAAGGCATTGAAGCCTTGTTAAGTTCTGAATGGCTGGTGGTATTGGACCCGAGAAGAAGTTGTATGCGAGGGTGAGATTCTTGAGATTTGGAAATGAAGTGAAACCGAAGTCGGACAGCATTCCATCAAGTTGTTTCTCACAGAGGTTAATCTCAGAGACTGAACCTGCAGAGTTACAAGTAATGCCAGTCCAGTTACAAAGATTTTCGAGATTGGTGAGGGACCAAGAATCGAGAAAAGAAGAAGGGGCTAGGCTATTCTTCCATTTCACAAGAGCTTCTCCCTCTCGTGTTGTTGCAAGAATGGATTCAAGTGATGAGAGAAAGAAAACAAAGAGAAGAAGGTGAGAAGGCTTTGCAGAGTATGCCATGTTTCTCCTCATCAACTGGGTTATGTGAATCTGATATCATACTGCACACTTCTATTTATACGCTGAATACTGGATTTATAACTTGAATATTTAACTCATAAATAATAATTTGATAAAGATATTTTGTTATTTCGTGTGGAAAAATTATATAATGAAAATAACTAAATATCTAATATCTTTAAATTTTTTATTTTATGTGGCTAGCTTACAGAGATGATAATTTTGGAGGATAGATTTTGAAATATAAGTGTGTGGATACTAATATAATATACTAATGATCATATATTTTTTGTGAATTTATTAGATGATGTGATTTTTCATCAATTTGATTATTATATTATATTTATTTACCAATATTAAAGTAACTAAGGTTTGGTGCTGTTGTTGTCATTTGGAGTTGATTCATATAGCTTAATTATAATTTATTTAATTATTATCATAATTCATGATTAGTTTTGATTTGATATATCCATTCGGTATATGGATATCCGAACCCAATGCTCACCCGTGCTGTGAACTTGGAGAGACATAAAGTTATCCTCTTAATTTTATTCAAGTTTTTAACAAATTATATCTTTTAATATAATTAATGTAATAAATATTACAAAAATATTGTTTCTAGATACATAAAATAAAAAATAATATAATTATATAATTGAAATATAGGTTAACAGCAACCAAATTATTTTTTAAAATAATAACAAAATTATGAATGAAAACAATTATATATTGAATATTTTTGAACTATTACTTAATGTGGTGTATTTAGAATATTGTGCCATAGCTTTTGGACCACAAATTTTGATATATAAGTGTGTGCACACTATTCCAATACACTAACGATCATATTCTTTTTGTGTACTTATTAGGATGATTTTGATTTTTCATTTATAATTTTCGTCGTTTTGATTATTATATTCTTTATGGATTTATTAGAGGACTTTGACTTTTCATCAATTTAACCATATTGCCTTTATCAATTTCAGTGCCACGTAAGTTATTTCAATTTTAATTTATAATATAATTATACTATCTTTGTTCCCCTCATTTCTTTACGTTAATTTTGGCACGTTTTTCCATACTAATTTAAAGTATAGTTCCGTGATATATTTTTTAATTTTTTTTCTCTGAATAAAAGTTTGACGTTTAAACTTTTATCAAAAAAGAAATTTTTTAAAAAAAGTTATGAAACTATACTTTATACGAGCTCAAAATGCGTGCAAACAGTGTACGTAAAGTAATTTTTATATATTATCAAAATTTAGGATTAATTTTGATTTCGTATCCTCAATTTATTATTGATGATTAATTTGATCTGATTATTTATTATTAGTGTCCCGAAAATAATTTATATCACTCCCGAGCTACCATCACATCTTTGAAAGCGCGAGGCAGTGGTCCTCAGAAGACTTGGAATGAGTCTAGAAGGCTTGGGGAGACCCAGAGCAATCTCTCTTAAGGTATTCATTTTTTTTTTATACTGCATTTTGTGCATGGCCATGATAACCTGGGCATCTTGGCTTCCAAAGAACCCGTCCAAATGTTTAAGTGCCTGAGAATTCTTTGAAACATGTTTAAGTGCCTGAGAATTCTTTAAGACTACATCAATTTCAGTTGCATAATTTCATCTGTTTGAGAAATTGGACCAATTTGGAGAATGCAATGCATTCTGTGACACGTTTAAGACAAGCAACCTTTGAAGATGGCTAACCTGGAACGGAATGGGACCATCGAGATAATTAAAGCTTAAATCAAGATACTGAAGCTGTGTTAAATTCTCAATGGCTGGTGGTATTGGACCCAAGAAGAAGTTATCTGCAAGGGTGAGATTGTTGAGATTTGGAAATGAAGTGAAACCAAACTCGGACAGCCTTCCATCAAGTTTTTTTCCGAAAAGGTTAATCTCAGTGACTGAACCTGCAGAGTTACAAGTAATGCCAGTCCAGTTACAAAGATTATCGAGATTGGTGAGTGACCAAGAGTCGAGAAAAGAAGAAGGGGCTAGGCTATTCTTCCATTTCACAAGAGCTTCTCCCTCTCCCTCTCGTCTTGTTGCAAGAATGGACTCAAGTGATGAGAGAAAGAAAACAAAGAGAAGAAGGTGAGAAGGCTTTACAAAGTGTGCCATGTTTCTCCTCAACTGGGTTATGAATACCATACATACTGCACACTTCTATTTATATGCTGCATGCATGCTTGCCGTGTTATTGGAATTATAGCTTAAATATTGAACCCATAAATAATATAATTTGATAAAGATATTTTGTTATCTACTGTGGAAAATTATATATTGAAAACAACTAGATATTTTATATTTTTAAAATTTTATTTTATGTGAATAGTTTTTAGAGATGATTGTTTATAGGGGATTGATTTTGAATAGGTTATATGCAATTGGATTTATTACCGACACTGGGCTGTTAGTAGACCATATCATAGGACCCTTGACATTGTATGGACTAATCTGAGCTGATGGGTTCTCAGAAGACTTGGAAAGAGTCCATCCAAGACTTGGGAGAGAAGATGACCTATCCCAGTTATCATTGCGCAAATTATCAACACAATTGTCCATACAACTTTTATCTTCAAAACTAATACACATATGAAAATACTCATGAGTCCCTGCTTTGCATCGCAAAATTTTTCAAGTGGTTCCTATATTAGTATGAGAAGCTGGAAGTATCCAAAACATGTAGATTATCATTGACACTGAAATAAAATGCATTTTCTCAACGACTAATCAATAATCATACGTACAATTATATAAGTATTACATAGCACCACAAATTTTGTGCAAACACTACTGGTTCAGAACACATGTTTTCCTAAGATAACATTGTTTCCAGTTGTGCTTCATGATTGAACGGTACTCAACATGCATCATCTCATCAACTTCTGTTGCACGCTTTCAGTGTATCTCATAAACCACTGAGGCTTTCTGAATGTGAAGACAACGTACCCAGTGGACAATAATCCGCATATTAGTCCACATCCATATCCCATGAGGATCACTTCCCAATCGGGTTCATCATAGGCATCATTGTCACCAGTTCCGCCTTCTTGTGGTGGTGACACAGTGTGTGTACAGTTATTAGTTAAAGGTAATCCACACAAGGCAAAGTTACCTAGGTAAGAATCCTTGTTGAATGTGCTGAACTGTCCTTTTTGGGGGATAGGCCCTGTCAGATGATTTTCCGAGAGGTTCAAGACCTCTAGAAATGTCAACCTAATCAACTGATCGGGAATACCCCCTGTCAAATGATTTGAAGACAAATCTAGAGATAAAAGTGATTCCATATTTCCGAGCTGTGATGGGATAGGTCCAATAAGACTATTATGTGATAGATTGAGCAATGCAAGCCATTTAAGTTCTCCAATAACCTCGGGAATTTCTCCCTGAAATTTGTTGCATGACACATCTATGGCTGTATAAATATGAAGGATCTTTTTCACTTCATACTCTCTTCCTTTCACAGTTAATGAGATCGATGCTTGATGATAGTAAAAACCACTTTCTGTATAAAAATAACTATAGTGGTTATCTGTTGGTTTCATATTCTTAAAATACTGAATTGGTAAATCGCCTGTAAATTGATTGTTGGAGAGATCAACAATCCGCAACTTGGGGAATAAATTTGCTGAGCTTGTTCCATTGACTGGACCGTGGAATCTATTTGATCGCAAGACTAGGACTTCCAGCTCTCCAAGAGTAAACAGCCATGACGGGAATTTACCACCTATTTCATTGTTTCCAATATCAAGAATTTGTAGGTGCTTACAGTTTGCCAGAGATTGCGGCAACAACCCTTCAAAGTGATTGTTGTACATGTTTAGATATGTCAGCCGGCAACTCTTAGAGAAAGTTGTTGGTATTGGTCCTCGAAACAAATTATTAGCAAGATTAATGGAAAGAAGTTGATCAGCAAGATTCCCCAAACAATGTGGAAGTGCATTGCTGAATTCATTATTTGACAGAACAAGAGTCGAAAGGGATGTAGCATTGCAAATCGTTGCTGGAAGCTTGCCTGTTAGAATTGTTGAAGCTTCAGTAAAAGTGTAATAATCAGGTTACTAGCATATACAAAATGAACATAAAAATTTAAAGAGAGAAGTAGACCTCTAAAACGGTTTCCACTTAAATTGATATAATCCAATGTCGGATGAACGTTGAATTCCTTAGGAATGCTTCCAGACAGATCATTGTTTGAAAGATCAATGTAAAATAATAATGTAGAGTTTTCCAAGAAGTCACTTGGAATACTGCCGGAAAACCAATTATCATTCAGACCAAGACGCGTTAGATTAGTGAGGTTAGAAATGATCTTTGGGAGCGGTCCGGTCAATTGATTAAAACTGAGATCAAGATGTTCTAGTAGCTTTAGATTTCCAATGTCAGATGGAATGTAGCCGGTGAGATAATTGGAATTAAGACATAAGTAGTCAAGGTTAGTCAAAAGCCCCAACCCAAGAGGAATACTTCCTTTAAATACTCTTTTATTATTTGAGAGGGCGAGATGTCTTAATTTGGAAAGCTTGAAGAAATTTGGTGGAAGCGGACCCTGAAAAGAATTACCATTAAGATCAAGAGATTCCAGGTTAGAAAGCATCCTTATATCATCTGAAATAAGACCTGAAAAATTGTTACCCCAGAGGGAAAGATCCCGTAATTTGGGAAGTCTGAAAATATTTTGTGGAAGCATCCCTTTGAAAGAATTGTTACCAAGATAAAGGGATTCAAGATCACGAAGCATCCCTATGTCATCCGGCACAGAACCTGAAAACTTATTAGCAGATAGGGAAAGGTATTTTAATTTAGAAAGCCTGAATATATTCGGTGGAAACGTCCCCTCAAAAGAATTACCATCAAGAAACAGCGTTTCAAGATTTTGCAAATTGGTAAATTCTGATTCGAGCACAAGATGATCAGCGGTGAACTTGTTGTCTCCAAGGTCAAGGAAAGTCAGGCTAAAAGAATTGGATATAAATTCTGGGAATTTCGACACAAGATGATTGGCCCGTAGGTTGAGGATGCTCATAAAAGGCATGGGAGAGAAGTCAGACCACTTTGGAGCCTGCATTTCATTATACGACAAGTCTAAAACACGTAATCTCTGAAGATGGCTAACCTCGTACGGAATGGAACCACTGAAATAATTGTAGCTTAAATCAAGGTATTGAAGCTGTGTTAAATTCGCAATGCCTGGTGGTATTAGCCCGGAGAAGCTGTTGTCTCTTATAGTCAAATTTTCGAGATTCGGAAATGAAGTGAAACCAAATTCGGACAGCGTTCCATCGAGCTGTTTTTGGGAAAGATTTATCTGAGACACTGAACTTGCAGAGTTACAAGTAATGCCAGTCCAGTTGCAAAGATTATCGAGATCGGAGAGTGACCAAGAATCAAGAAAAGAAGACGGGGCTAGGCTATTCTTCCATTTCACAAGAGCTTCTCCTTCTCGTCTTGTTGCCAATAGAATGGATGGAAGTAAGGAGGAAAAGAAAACAAGTAAAAGAAGATGATATAGCTTTGCAGAGTGTGCCATGTTTCTCCTCAGCTTGATGTACGTTTCATCCTATAATGCACACTTCTATTTATAAGCGACCAACTGCAGTGGTTAACTATATTTAGAATATAATATATTATTACTTTTATTGTAAGTATATATATATATATATATATATATATATATATATATATATATATATATATATAGAATACATTAATTTTTTTTGTAATATATATATGATGTAAAATTTTCTTATAACAATATCTTGGAATTGAAAAAAGAAATTACACAATAATTATAACCGAGTGCAAAAACTTTGATATATTTTTAATAAATTATTTTATATCTTCTTTTTTTTTTATCATTTTCTATGTAAGAGTTTTAATGAATTAGAGATGTTTTTATTATCATTAGAATACGAATATAGAAACTAGTGATATTACTTTTGCATAATACAACAACAGGTTATTTCTAAACAAGATGTTAAAAATTGTTATGATAAGTATAAAAGTCCGTTGTTTTCAATTATAATTTTTGGTAAAAAATTGAAATAGGTACTCTCGTCTTTCTCGAAAAGAAAATTTCCAAGTACTCCGAAAGTACTCCAAAAGCTAACCATAATCACTAGTATCTTTATTATAATTAAAAATATATAAATATCAAAAAAGTTATCTGTCACTAGTAACGAGAAAATGCATGGAAATTACATGCTAGGCAAATTGTAGTTTACGTCGAAACTTTTCAGCACTTCTGAAACCGAGTCGTTCAGTTAGCTGTCACCGTAAGATTCTTTAAGATTTAAGAATGGTCATCTACCCTGTAAACTTTATGGGCTGATTCACTCCAAGCCAGAATCAGTCTAATACTCCCGTCCCACGCTACAAATTTATTTTAAAAAACTTACGTATATTAAAAAAATATTAATTTAATAACATTTTCTCACTTGTATCCTTAATAAATATATGAATGCCGACTCTTATTCATAAATAATTTTCGAAATTTTATATAAATTTGACATAATTTGAATAAAGAACCAATATTAATGAATAGCCAGGTTTAATATTTTTGCCCACCAATATATTGGATAATGAGATTTTGCTTTGATATTATGGTCTTTTAGCCTAATTTCATTTGAAATTTTAAATTTTAACAAACTAACATGCTTGAGAATACGAATAGTGACTCATTAATTAGAATAAGAACATTTTAATATAATATAAATTTAAGAATTTTAAATAACAATTGAAATCATATTTTTTTAAATCTACTGTTTGAAATAAGACCCACACTTTCAAACGTCCTCTTATGTTCTTATAATCACATTTAAATTAAATAAAATTATAATAAACAATAATATTTGTTCACCAGCTACGCTGGTTGATTTGATGGCCGTGAATAATTTGTATACACCCTCTTTCAAAAAATTTGTATACACCCTGGAAAGTTGGAGTCAATGGGAAAGAGTCTCCGAAGACTTGGAAAGAGTCCTCCCAACTGGGGTCCAGCGGAGGCAGAAAGCCCCGTTCAACTTCAGCCAATTATTGGGCCCAACAAAGCGTCGGTGTGATGGTACTCCGGTGGTACTCCTGTACCCTTTGCGGGAAGTTGGAAACGTGTGCGTGTGCTGATCAATTAGCAAGAAAAAAAAAATTAATGGGCTTTTGAATTACGTGAATTATGGATGATTTGACCAAACTTATTTTCAGAAATAAAGAGAATGTACAATAATTTTTTTTTATTCTGAAATAAGTCTTTACTTTTTTCAAACAACAAATAAGAAATATCTCTTTAACATTTATATACAAAAATATATTTTTTAGAAAAATAAGAATTTATTTCTTATTATATTGGTTGTCAAACAGGGACTAGGTCAAACATCTACACTATTTTCATTATCACCGATGATAAGATGTATTGTCTGATACGGAATTGAATGAATTACATAATTTTTAAAAACTTATGTTCCCTGTAGGTCGACCGTGGATCGTCTAGCTTGGTCAAAGACTACTAACAGCCAAAATTCTGTGAAAACAGGTTACCAGTTTTGACATGCCCAAAATATTGGCACTGGCACTGTTACACAATCTAGTGGGTGGAAGAAACTCTGGCAGTTGGAGGTTCCTCTTAAGATCAAAGTGTTTTTATGGCGTTTTTGCAGGAATAATGTGCCTGTGAAAAGTCGATTACAATCTAAGGGAGTAAATCTTTCTCTTGACTGTCCCATGTGTAACTCTGGTGACGAAGACCTTATTCACATATTTTTCACCTGCCAGTTTGCAATGTTATGTTGGCAATACTCAGGTATGGTCTTTGATTTGTCTCTGGTGGAGTTTGCCCCCTCTTGGTTACTTGCTAGGTTTGAATCAGGTCCTGATCATGAAACTTTTAATATTGCTCGAGTTCTTTGGGGAATTTGGTTTTTTCGAAACAAGAAGGTTTGGGATCACAAGGTTGTTACAGCTGCTATAGCTATGGATTGGAGCGCTAAGATTATTTCTGACTGGAAGGAGGCTAAAGCTAAGCGTGTTGTTCAGGTTGGTAGTACTTCTAGTTCCGCATCTTCTTCTCGAGTGAAGTGGAAAAAGCTGACGGATGGAGTTCTCAAACTAAATGTTGATGCAGGTGTGCGTTTCGGTGAGGCCTCGGTCTCGTTGGGTTTGGTTCTGCGTGACAGCGAGGGAGTTTTTGTGATGGGTAAAACAATATGTAAAGCCATGGTGGCTACTGTCCTTGAAGCCGAAGCAAGCGCTATTTTTGAAGGGGGTGTTGGCCCTGTGAGTCACCATCAGTAACAATATGGACCTTAAAGTCACAATCCCGTAAAATGGCCCCGGGTGTCACTCCAAAACATGTTCTGAAGCAGCGTTTAGGATTTATACTAAAACGTGACTCCTGGTCACGTTATGGGGTTATTATTTTAAACTAAAAAAAGCAAAACGTCACTTCAATTGCTGTTATATATGAAAACGAGACTTTAGTCACGTGCTGGTGTGTTTATCAGAAGTAAAACGTGCCTTCATGTGACGTTCTTGATTTTTTTTTTTATTTTTTAATAACCTAAAAATCTAAAACGTAACTTAATGTCGTTTGCTAGCTTAACACCCAACTTACAATTCTGTCGCCACTTTAAACGCCATTTAAAATTTTGTTTTATATTTTAATTCCGGTTCCTCGGCTTTAGGGTCTCACGGCCCTAGAGCCTCGAGTTAATTAGGGTTTAGGCTCGAGCGTTTAGGGCTTGAAGGTCCTTCAGCCTCGCATTAATTATGGTTTAGGCTCGAGGGAGTAGGGTCTACCGGCCCTACACCCTCAATCCTAAAACCTAGCGTTTGGCCAATTAATTTACAGTACGAATTAATCATTATGGCAACCCAAACCTAAACCTAAATGTTAACGATTGTAAATTTATTTATTCCGCCGGTTTCTCGGCTTCAGGGCCTTCGGCCCTTCAGCCTCGCATTAATTAGGGTTTAGGCTCGAGGGAGTAGGGCCTACCGGCCCTACACCCTCAATCCTAAACCCTAACGTTCGGCCAATTAATTTACAATACGAATTCATCATTCTGCAACCCAAACCTAAACCCTAAATGTTAACGATTGTAAATTTTTTTATTCCGCCGGTTTCTCGCCTTCGGCCCTTCAGCCTCGCATTAATTAGGGTTTAGGCTCGAGGGAGTAGGGCCTACCGACCCTACACCCTCAATCCTAAACCCTAACGTTCGGCCAATTAATTTACAGTATGAATTAATCATTCTGCAACCCAAATCTAAACCCTAAATGTTAACGATTGTAAATTTATTTATTCTGCCGATTTCTCGGCTTCAGGGCCTTCGGCCCTTCAGCCTCGCATTAATTAGGTTTTAGGCTCGAGGGAGTAGGGCCTACCGGCCCTACACCCTCAATCCTAAACCCTAACGTTCAGAAAATTAATTTACAATTATAAACAAATTTTTCTAAACCCCATGTATGAACGCTTAAATATTCTTTTTAACGTAGGAAACCGCAGCCGCTACCCTTTGGGGTGCACTGGTTAAATATTATTATAATTTGTTATAACGTTGACTAGTGAGTGAATTTCTTTCTATATGGAAATAAGCAAGATGTGAGTAATATGAAAAAAAAACTCAGATCAGTGAACGTAACTTCATGTTACGTTAGACTTTTTTTAAAAAGTATTAAACCTGGAAACACTGTTGCGTGTGCCGTTTATGATGGAAAAACAGAACGTGAGTTTAAGTAGTGTTATAGAGTGATAATGAGGGCCATTTTTTATTATAATGACAACTAGGGCATTTGACACTAAAAAAAGGTTACTGGGGGCCTTTTCTCTTTTGAAGGTCTCCCGTGGTTGTGCTCATTAAATCATGAGGTGGTGGAAATTGAATCAGACTCTCTCCTGGCCATTAAAGCCTTGCATGACTCTCAGGAAAATCTTTTAGAAGTTGGTCACATCTTGAATGCCTGCAAGCTTATTTTAAATTCGAAGCCATGTTATTCAGTTTCATTTGTTAAACGACAAGCGAATGGAGTAGCTCATCTAGTAGCTAAATTATCCTGTTCTTTAAATTGTCAAAAAGTGTTTATGTCTCCTCGAGATGTATTGTTGGAGATTTTTCTGTATGACATTTCGTATTAATGAAATTTGTCTTTTATTCAAAAAAAAAAAAGAAGGTTCTGAATATTATAAAAAAAGTTAAATTGTCCTTGGAATATTATGTTCTGGTTAGATAAAGTAATGTTTTGATATGATACTACATTATCTACCGTTATATTTTTTAGAGTTTCTCATTGTGTAACACTTTAAAAAAAATATAAACGTCACTCATTTAACATTATTAAGTGATATTATGACAAAAAAGAATATTATAAAGTGATATTTGAAATCATATTGGATCTAATATTTAATTTTCGAGACATTACTACTTAAAAATGTGATAATGATAAGGGCAACATCCGATTTTCAGCATGTGATTTAAAAGATAATGATCATCTGTTATTCGTGAAATTATTTTTAATTGTTTTTTAAAAATATTAAAAATAAATTATATAGCTATGCAGTTAAATCATCTAAATTAGTGTGCCTAAAATTAACGAACTCACTAATTTGGAATATAGAGAGTATTTTATAATTTAATTTGTAAAATAATATTTTTAATTCTTTTTTAAAATAAAAATAAACATATCCCTTTTACTTAACATTTACACACGTTGAGGGGCTTATTACCACGATCTCCTTTTACATGTTCATTTTGATTTTCGAAAGTCAAATTAACCAATTTTTAACTAAACATATAAATTAAAAATATACATTGTGAGTCCATAATTATCATTTTAGTAGATTTAGTCCGGGTTAATAGGCGAAAAGATCATTGAACTCATGGCCAACTTGCAGTTAAGTCACTGAACTTAAAAAGTTTGCAAACGGATCACAGAACTCGATTTAAGTTGCAGTCAACTCACTGAACTAATAAAAGTTTGCAAATAGGTCACTGCGACGTTAAATATCAGCTGCCTTTAACAGAATCCTTTAAAAAAAATAAAAAAAACTTTGAGAAAAATATAAATATCGATTTTTTAATAAAGTTGAATTTTTTTAAAATACTTTAAAAAATATGAAAAAACATCGAAAAAATCTAAAAATTTTGAAAATAAATTTAAAACTTTGAAAAAATCTGAAAATTTGGAAAAATTCTAAAATTTTTTAATTTCAAAAATTTAGGTATATTTTTTGAATTTCCAGATATTTTTAGATTTTTTTAATTTTTACATTTTTCATTTTTTTGAAAAATTCCAAATTTTTTAAAGCCTTTTCAAAAAATTTAGGCTTTGTTGATTCCAGAATTCCACCTTCCCAGTGGCATGACAATGGTCACTGACAGATATGCCAGTTCCCCATTTGAGACATGGAGCCGGTGCATCACAAACATAACAGTGACACTGTAACAGACAATGGTCAAATAAGATACGCAGAACGTTCGGTACTGAAAAGAGGTGTAATAATTAATTCTGAGAAAAAATATTATTACCTGGTTTAGCACAAAGTGATTGTTGTACATGTTTAGATATGTCAGCCGACAACTCTTAGAGAAAGTTGTTGGTATTGGTCCTCGAAACAAATTATTAGCAAGATTAATGGAAAGAAGTTGATCAGCAAGATTCCCCAAACAATGTGGAAGTGCATTGCTGAATTCATTATTTGACAGAACAAGAGTCGAAAGGGATGTAGCATTGCAAATCGTTGCTGGAAGCTTGCCTGTTAGAATTGTTGAAGCTTCAGTAAAAGTGTAATAATCAGGTTACTAGCATATACAAAATGAACATAAAAATTTAAAGAGAGAAGTAGACCTCTAAAACGGTTTCCACTTAAATTGATATAATCCAATGTCGGATGAACGTTGAATTCCTTAGGAATGCTTCCAGACAGATCATTGTTTGAAAGATCAATGTAAAATAATAATGTAGAGTTTTCCAAGAAGTCACTTGGAATACTGCCGGAAAACCAATTATCATTCAGACCAAGACGCGTTAGATTAGTGAGGTTAGAAATGATCTTTGGGAGCGGTCCGGTCAATTGATTAAAACTGAGATCAAGATGTTCTAGTAGCTTTAGATTTCCAATGTCAGATGGAATGTAGCCAGTGAGATAATTGGAATTAAGACATAAGTAGTCAAGGTTAGTCAAAAGCCCCAACCCAAGAGGAATACTTCCTTTAAATACTCTTTTATTATTTGAGAAGGCGAGATGTCTTAATTTGGAAAGCTTGAAGAAATTTGGTGGAAGCGGACCCTGAAAAGAATTACCATTAAGATCAAGAGATTCCAGGTTAGAAAGCATCCTTATATCATCTGAAATAAGACCTGAAAAATTGTTACCCCAGAGGGAAAGATCCCGTAATTTGGGAAGTCTGAAAATATTTTGTGGAAGCATCCCTTTGAAAGAATTGTTACCAAGATAAAGGGATTCAAGATCACGAAGCATCCCTATGTCATCCGGCACAGAACCTGAAAACTTATTAGCAGATAGGGAAAGGTGTTTTAATTTAGAAAGCCTGAATATATTCGGTGGAAACGTCCCCTCAAAAGAATTACCATCAAGAAACAGCGTTTCAAGATTTTGTAAATTGGTAAATTCTGATTCGAGCACAAGATGATCAGCGGTGAACTTGTTGTCTCCAAGGTCAAGGAAAGTCAGGCTAAAAGAATTGGATATAAATTCTGGGAATTTCGACACAAGATGATTGGCCCGTAGGTTGAGGATGCTCATAAAAGGCATGGGAGAGAAGTCAGACCACTTTGGAGCCTGCATTTCATTATACGACAAGTCTAAAACACGTAATCTCTGAAGATGGCTAACCTCGTACGGAATGGAACCACTGAAATAATTGTAGCTTAAATCAAGGTATTGAAGCTGTGTTAAATTCGCAATGCCTGGTGGTATTAGCCCGGACAAGCTGTTGTCTCTTATGGTCAAATTTTCGAGATTCGGAAATGAAGTGAAACCAAATTCGGACAGCGTTCCATCGAGCTGTTTTTGGGAAAGATTTATCTGAGACACTGAACTTGCTGAGTTACAAGTAATGCCAGTCCAGTTGCAAAGATTATCGAGATCGGAGAGTGACCAAGAATCAAGAAAAGAAGACGGGGCTAGGCTATTCTTCCATTTCACAAGAGCTTCTCCTTCTCGTCTTGTTGCCAATAGAATGGATGGAAGTAAGGAGGAAAAGAAAACAAGTAAAAGAAGATGATATAGCTTTGCAGAGTGTGCCATGTTTCTCCTCAGCTTGATGTACGTTTCATCCTATAATGCACACTTCTATTTATAAGCGACCAACTGCAGTGGTTAACTATATTTAGAATATAATATATTATTACTTTTATTGTAAGTATATATATATATATATATATATATATATATATATATATATATATATATATATATATATATATAGAATACATTAATTTTTTTTGTAATATATATATGATGTAAAATTTTCTTATAACAATATCTTGGAATTGAAAAAAGAAATTACACAATAATTATAACCGAGTGCAAAAACTTTGATATATTTTTAATAAATTATTTTATATCTTCTTTTTTTTTTTTATCATTTTCTATGTAAGAGTTTTAATGAATTAGAGATGTTTTTATTATCATTAGAATACGAATATAGAAACTAGTGATATTACTTTTGCATAATACAACAACAGGTTATTTCTAAACAAGATGTTAAAAATTGTTATGATAAGTATAAAAGTCCGTTGTTTTCAATTATAATTTTTGGTAAAAAATTGAAATAGGTACTCTCGTCTTTCTCGAAAAGAAAATTTCCAAGTACTCCGAAAGTACTCCAAAAGCTAACCATAATCACTAGTATCTTTATTATAATTAAAAATATATAAATATCAAAAAAGTTATCTGTCACTAGTAACGAGAAAATGCATGGAAATTACATGCTAGGCAAATTGTAGTTTACGTCGAAACTTTTCAGCACTTCTGAAACCGAGTCGTTCAGTTAGCTGTCACCGTAAGATTCTTTAAGATTTAAGAATGGTCATCTACCCTGTAAACTTTATGGGCTGATTCACTCCAAGCCAGAATCAGTCTAATACTCCCGTCCCACGCTACAAATTTATTTTAAAAAACTTACGTATATTAAAAAAATATTAATTTAATAACATTTTCTCACTTGTATCCTTAATAAATATATGAATGCCGACTCTTATTCATAAATAATTTTCGAAATTTTATATAAATTTGACATAATTTGAATAAAGAACCAATATTAATGAATAGCCAGGTTTAATATTTTTGCCCACCAATATATTGGATAATGAGATTTTGCTTTGATATTATGGTCTTTTAGCCTAATTTCATTTGAAATTTTAAATTTTAACAAACTAACATGCTTGAGAATACGAATAGTGACTCATTAATTAGAATAAGAACATTTTAATATAATATAAATTTAAGAATTTTAAATAACAATTGAAATCATATTTTTTTAAATCTACTGTTTGAAATAAGACCCACACTTTCAAACGTCCTCTTATGTTCTTATAATCACATTTAAATTAAATAAAATTATAATAAACAATAATATTTGTTCACCAGCTACGCTGGTTGATTTGATGGCCGTGAATAATTTGTATACACCCTCTTTCAAAAAATTTGTATACACCCTGGAAAGTTGGAGTCAATGGGAAAGAGTCTCCGAAGACTTGGAAAGAGTCCTCCCAACTGGGGTCCAGCGGAGGCAGAAAGCCCCGTTCAACTTCAGCCAATTATTGGGCCCAACAAAGCGTCGGTGTGATGGTACTCCGGTGGTACTCCTGTACCCTTTGCGGGAAGTTGGAAACGTGTGCGTGTGCTGATCAATTAGCAAGAAAAAAAAAAATTAATGGGCTTTTGAATTACGTGAATTATGGATGATTTGACCAAACTTATTTTCAGAAATAAAGAGAATGTACAATAATTTTTTTTTATTCTGAAATAAGTCTTTACTTTTTTCAAACAACAAATAAGAAATATCTCTTTAACATTTATATACAAAAATATATTTTTTAGAAAAATAAGAATTTATTTCTTATTATATTGGTTGTCAAACAGGGACTAGGTCAAACATCTACACTATTTTCATTATCACCGATGATAAGATGTATTGTCTGATACGGAATTGAATGAATTACATAATTTTTAAAAACTTATGTTCCCTGTAGGTCGACCGTGGATCGTCTAGCTTGGTCAAAGACTACTAACAGCCAAAATTCTGTGAAAACAGGTTACCAGTTTTGACATGCCCAAAATATTGGCACTGGCACTGTTACACAATCTAGTGGGTGGAAGAAACTCTGGCAGTTGGAGGTTCCTCTTAAGATCAAAGTGTTTTTATGGCGTTTTTGCAGGAATAATGTGCCTGTGAAAAGTCGATTACAATCTAAGGGAGTAAATCTTTCTCTTGACTGTCCCATGTGTAACTCTGGTGACGAAGACCTTATTCACATATTTTTCACCTGCCAGTTTGCAATGTTATGTTGGCAATACTCAGGTATGGTCTTTGATTTGTCTCTGGTGGAGTTTGCCCCCTCTTGGTTACTTGCTAGGTTTGAATCAGGTCCTGATCATGAAACTTTTAATATTGCTCGAGTTCTTTGGGGAATTTGGTTTTTTCGAAACAAGAAGGTTTGGGATCACAAGGTTGTTACAGCTGCTATAGCTATGGATTGGAGCGCTAAGATTATTTCTGACTGGAAGGAGGCTAAAGCTAAGCGTGTTGTTCAGGTTGGTAGTACTTCTAGTTCCGCATCTTCTTCTCGAGTGAAGTGGAAAAAGCTGACGGATGGAGTTCTCAAACTAAATGTTGATGCAGGTGTGCGTTTCGGTGAGGCCTCGGTCTCGTTGGGTTTGGTTCTGCGTGACAGCGAGGGAGTTTTTGTGATGGGTAAAACAATATGTAAAGCCATGGTGGCTACTGTCCTTGAAGCCGAAGCAAGCGCTATTTTTGAAGGGGGTGTTGGCCCTGTGAGTCACCATCAGTAACAATATGGACCTTAAAGTCACAATCCCGTAAAATGGCCCCGGGTGTCACTCCAAAACATGTTCTGAAGCAGCGTTTAGGATTTATACTAAAACGTGACTCCTGGTCACGTTATGGGGTTATTATTTTAAACTAAAAAAAGCAAAACGTCACTTCAATTGCTGTTATATATGAAAACGAGACTTTAGTCACGTGCTGGTGTGTTTATCAGAAGTAAAACGTGCCTTCATGTGACGTTCTTGATTTTTTTTTTATTTTTTAATAACCTAAAAATCTAAAACGTAACTTAATGTCGTTTGCTAGCTTAACACCCAACTTACAATTCTGTCGCCACTTTAAACGCCATTTAAAATTTTGTTTTATATTTTAATTCCGGTTCCTCGGCTTTAGGGTCTCACGGCCCTAGAGCCTCGAGTTAATTAGGGTTTAGGCTCGAGCGTTTAGGGCTTGAAGGTCCTTCAGCCTCGCATTAATTATGGTTTAGGCTCGAGGGAGTAGGGTCTACCGGCCCTACACCCTCAATCCTAAAACCTAGCGTTTGGCCAATTAATTTACAGTACGAATTAATCATTATGGCAACCCAAACCTAAACCTAAATGTTAACGATTGTAAATTTATTTATTCCGCCGGTTTCTCGGCTTCAGGGCCTTCGGCCCTTCAGCCTCGCATTAATTAGGGTTTAGGCTCGAGGGAGTAGGGCCTACCGGCCCTACACCCTCAATCCTAAACCCTAACGTTCGGCCAATTAATTTACAATACGAATTCATCATTCTGCAACCCAAACCTAAACCCTAAATGTTAACGATTGTAAATTTTTTTATTCCGCCGGTTTCTCGCCTTCGGCCCTTCAGCCTCGCATTAATTAGGGTTTAGGCTCGAGGGAGTAGGGCCTACCGACCCTACACCCTCAATCCTAAACCCTAACGTTCGGCCAATTAATTTACAGTATGAATTAATCATTCTGCAACCCAAATCTAAACCCTAAATGTTAACGATTGTAAATTTATTTATTCTGCCGATTTCTCGGCTTCAGGGCCTTCGGCCCTTCAGCCTCGCATTAATTAGGTTTTAGGCTCGAGGGAGTAGGGCCTACCGGCCCTACACCCTCAATCCTAAACCCTAACGTTCAGAAAATTAATTTACAATTATAAACAAATTTTTCTAAACCCCATGTATGAACGCTTAAATATTCTTTTTAACGTAGGAAACCGCAGCCGCTACCCTTTGGGGTGCACTGGTTAAATATTATTATAATTTGTTATAACGTTGACTAGTGAGTGAATTTCTTTCTATATGGAAATAAGCAAGATGTGAGTAATATGAAAAAAAAACTCAGATCAGTGAACGTAACTTCATGTTACGTTAGACTTTTTTTAAAAAGTATTAAACCTGGAAACACTGTTGCGTGTGCCGTTTATGATGGAAAAACAGAACGTGAGTTTAAGTAGTGTTATAGAGTGATAATGAGGGCCATTTTTTATTATAATGACAACTAGGGCATTTGACACTAAAAAAAGGTTACTGGGGGCCTTTTCTCTTTTGAAGGTCTCCCGTGGTTGTGCTCATTAAATCATGAGGTGGTGGAAATTGAATCAGACTCTCTCCTGGCCATTAAAGCCTTGCATGACTCTCAGGAAAATCTTTTAGAAGTTGGTCACATCTTGAATGCCTGCAAGCTTATTTTAAATTCGAAGCCATGTTATTCAGTTTCATTTGTTAAACGACAAGCGAATGGAGTAGCTCATCTAGTAGCTAAATTATCCTGTTCTTTAAATTGTCAAAAAGTGTTTATGTCTCCTCGAGATGTATTGTTGGAGATTTTTCTGTATGACATTTCGTATTAATGAAATTTGTCTTTTATTCAAAAAAAAAAAAGAAGGTTCTGAATATTATAAAAAAAGTTAAATTGTCCTTGGAATATTATGTTCTGGTTAGATAAAGTAATGTTTTGATATGATACTACATTATCTACCGTTATATTTTTTAGAGTTTCTCATTGTGTAACACTTTAAAAAAAATATAAACGTCACTCATTTAACATTATTAAGTGATATTATGACAAAAAAGAATATTATAAAGTGATATTTGAAATCATATTGGATCTAATATTTAATTTTCGAGACATTACTACTTAAAAATGTGATAATGATAAGGGCAACATCCGATTTTCAGCATGTGATTTAAAAGATAATGATCATCTGTTATTCGTGAAATTATTTTTAATTGTTTTTTAAAAATATTAAAAATAAATTATATAGCTATGCAGTTAAATCATCTAAATTAGTGTGCCTAAAATTAACGAACTCACTAATTTGGAATATAGAGAGTATTTTATAATTTAATTTGTAAAATAATATTTTTAATTCTTTTTTAAAATAAAAATAAACATATCCCTTTTACTTAACATTTACACACGTTGAGGGGCTTATTACCACGATCTCCTTTTACATGTTCATTTTGATTTTCGAAAGTCAAATTAACCAATTTTTAACTAAACATATAAATTAAAAATATACATTGTGAGTCCATAATTATCATTTTAGTAGATTTAGTCCGGGTTAATAGGCGAAAAGATCATTGAACTCATGGCCAACTTGCAGTTAAGTCACTGAACTTAAAAAGTTTGCAAACGGATCACAGAACTCGATTTAAGTTGCAGTCAACTCACTGAACTAATAAAAGTTTGCAAATAGGTCACTGCGACGTTAAATATCAGCTGCCTTTAACAGAATCCTTTAAAAAAAATAAAAAAAACTTTGAGAAAAATATAAATATCGATTTTTTAATAAAGTTGAATTTTTTTAAAATACTTTAAAAAATATGAAAAAACATCGAAAAAATCTAAAAATTTTGAAAATAAATTTAAAACTTTGAAAAAATCTGAAAATTTGGAAAAATTCTAAAATTTTTTAATTTCAAAAATTTAGGTATATTTTTTGAATTTCCAGATATTTTTAGATTTTTTTAATTTTTACATTTTTCATTTTTTTAAAAAATTCCAAATTTTTTAAAGCCTTTTCAAAAAATTTAGGCTTTGTTGATTCCAGAATTCCACCTTCCCAGTGGCATGACAATGGTCACTGACAGATATGCCAGTTCCCCATTTGAGACATGGAGCCGGTGCATCACAAACATAACAGTGACACTGCAACAGACAATGGTCAAATAAGATACGCAGAACGTTCGGCACTGAAAAGAGGTGTAATAATTAATTCTGAGAAAAAATATTATTACCTGGTTACAGTATTGTTCATGAGGAGTAGATGTAAAGGGAAGTTTAGCACAAAGATCTCGTGGGTGAGGATAGTCTCGACATGCGACCTATAATCCATCAAAGTATAGCACCCAAACAAATTATATTGGAAGTTGCAACATAAATCAGAAAAAATTAAATAAATATCCACTCCGATAATTAAAAAAAGAAAGAAGAGAAATGACATTAAGTGAAGCGGTCATTATTAAACAAAGAATTTATTAACCATTATCCAGAAAAATCTGAAAGATGTTGATATTAAAGTCTGAACATGCATGAATCCAATATACTATTCACTTCAAATAATACCCAATGAAATAATTTGTACACAAATAAACTACTAAAACACCGTATGCATCTACTACAACTTACATATACAAGTCCGAGTGTCGAGTTGTCAAATTATTAGGTTAAATGCCCATATGTTATTAACCGTTTTCATTTCCATACCCCTATGCATTTGATAGTAATGCAGTCAACGACTCAACTATAAACTTCTTAAATTGTCATGATAGAGGCTCACACTCTCTATTGCCTCAAACAATCTACTTTCTGAGGTTAGTTTTATCAATTAACATCAATGTTACCTTACGTCTTTTGACCTTGGCTTTGGATTAACAATCTAAACACAATTCAATTATCAAACAAAATAATATAATCATAATAAGCACATTAAACAAAAACGCCCAGCTTATATATTGGATTAATCAACATTCATCAGACTACTTAATTCTCCAAAAAATAACGGACTAAACATATGAAAACATAACAAAAAACACAAAAGCAACACATAATATCAAAAAAAACAACAAATGCAGCATTATACCTGCCCTGTCTCCCCAACAACAACAAGCTCATCCGAATCACCCCCTACCGCAACATTCTCACTTTCGACACCAACTTTGTCAGGATCACCATCTAAAATCACACAATCATCATCATCATCCTCACCAGACCCCTTCACTTCACCACTAACCAACAAACTCTGATTATACTCATCACATTTTCTCTCCAAAGTATCACAAATTTCTTGCAACCACTTACCATCATCAACTTCACCACCATTATCAACCACCCCCAAATTCTTACCCCACCCCATATCATCATTATCTCCATTCAAGCCAAACATAGCACTTTCATCCATCAAGAATCATAAAATCTTGCCTTTTCACACTCAAAACACAACCAAATTCAATCAAGAACCAAATGGGCTACTCCAAAATCAAATCTTTAGGCCTTCTACAACAATTTCAACAAACCCCAGATAATATCCATAACATGGGTATGATTCTGTGGGTTCTTTTAGTGTTTAGTCTGTGTTTTTGCCAAGGGGGTGTACATATACATATACCCACGCATGTATGCATATAAAAATCTCGGCGAGAGAGAGGAGAGAGGGGAGAATAACAGCAGAAACCCAATTGAATTACGAGGGTTTTGATGTTGGAAAGTTGAAGAGGCGGTGGGTGTTTATATATGTATGTACAGGTGTGTGTATTTAATAGAGCAAGATTTCGTGTTCATATTATTTTCTGATTGTGTGGGACCCACATGCTAAATCTTACAGTATTAAATATAATTTCAAGATTTTATAATTTGCAGTTTGATTTTGTAACTGTTTTGTTCTATATGAATACCACTTGCCAAATTAATTAAAAATTTAATTTTTAAAAGTTTATAATATTGCCGTTAGATTTTGTAACCGTTTTGGTTTAGGTGAGTAACACTGATAATCTTATTAGCATTTAATTTTAAGATTTTATAATTCTAAGGTGGTTGGCGGTTAGGGTAATTGTTTTGAGTATTTAAAAATTTTAAATTTTAAAAGGTGACGAAATAATTAGAGCAGATTGGTTGAAAATTACACAAAAAATGGATATTGAAAGATTTTTATTTAATGTTGGATATTATATTTTATTGATGTAGTTGTGAATTTTTGAGATTTTTCTGGATTCTCATTTAAGAAGAAGATTTAATTTAGATTTTATATTAGTTTTTTTTAAAAAGATATTAAATTCAAGCGTTATCTTGTCAATATAAGTCAAACTTTATCTCTCGGAAACCGTACGTTACTTATTTGAAAAACAGACGTTATATTTTTGTAACAGTTCAATATCTGTTTAATATATTTATCAAAATTATTGAGAAAACATGTAGGGTCAGGGATAGTGGGATAGTCCTACAGTATTTTTGTAATGTAGGCCCATTACAAAATCACATGTGAAAGGAATTTAATTAATTCTGCTGTTAGCGTTTGGGTTTGGTTTGATTGAAAAATATACAGAACAAATAATTGTTCATGGGCTTCATACGGAAATGGGCCGGTAACTGCGTTTGTGCAGACCATTTACAAAATTTATTGGTTAGAGAAAAATCTGATCCGAATGGATACTCAACCTCGACCCGAATGAATTTTAACGAACATGATATTTTGGATTTGGATTTGAATTTAATTTTTAGACCCGAACCAGTTTGAATTTGGATTTAGATATTAAGTATTCCGTATCAAAACCGGACCCGAAATCTAAATTCGATCCAAACACAAAACCCGAAAAAATTTCCAAATATCCAAATATATGTATGTAGTATACTAATATACTTTTTTTCAATTTTAAATATACTAAATTGTGTTTATAATATGGATAGATAAAGTGTGAATGTGTGTAGTTTAGTTTTAAATATAATGAAATTCAAGGGTGAAAAAATAAAAAATAATATTTTTACAATACTACTTACATTTCTGGATTCGGGTTTTGGATAAACCCAAACAAACCTGAACCCGATCTGAAACCCGTGAATTTGGATTTGAATTTGATATGTGAAACTCGATTGGATTTGGATTTTAAAAATAATTTGGATTTGGATTGAGATATCTGATATATCTGAACTGATTCGACTTGTTGCCATCCCTGGTGAAAATATGCAGTGTACACCTTCAAATGGAAACAAATTAACAAACCTGTCAGTGACTTAGTGGGCGAAATTAATACTCCCACTTTCCCACGTATTTGAGACTCTTATAAAATATAATTTTATAATTTTTTTAAAAATAAAAGTTTGATATTTATATTTTTATTCAAAACCAATATGATTGAAAAAATATTATGGAATTATAATTTATATGAATCTCAAAAATATGGGTAAAATTAAACTGCGGGAACAGATGATATACTTTTAAATTAAACATGTTACTGCATTTTTGTCAGTGTAATACTCTTTTTGGAAGGAGTTGATGATTCAAATCTCGTCCAAGACTCGAAGACAGATGAGCAGGCCTCGAACTTGAGCTGGGCTGCTCGCGACTGGTTTGAGCTGAAATTTGTTCAATAAAACTCGACCTGGCTTGAGTTTATATACAAGGCTGACTTTAATGAGATTTCATAGCCGTTTAATTAAAGGAGTCGAACTCCGTAGAAGTTTTGTCTCAATTAAATTAAAATGAGCCGGCTCGCCTTATTCGATTAACCTCGACTCGACAATTTTCTTCCACTCATATATAGCTAAAAAACATAAGAATCTCAGATGACATTTTTGGTCTAGACAGGTGAACCACACTGACTCATATATTCTCGAAAGTGCTGATTTTTCCTTTTTGCGGTATTTTCCCGGTAAGATTATTCTCTGAGAAGTTCAAGACCTCTAGAAATGTCAATCTAGTTAACTGCCTAACTGGTGTGGAATAGCCTCCGTCAATCGATTTGAAGACAAATCTAAAGATTGATTCATATTTCCGAGCAGCTAGAAAGTATGAGTGTGGTTGAAGGTATGGTAGTGCACGGTACATGAATACGAGAATCCGTAAATTTAAAAATATCGGGATTCGGATGCGAGGGATTCAGTAAATATTAACATGTTAAATATATATATAATAAATGTATTTCAAGAGTTACATTTATATTTAAACCAAATAATCAAACAAATAGTTCAATATCCTTAACAATTTAAAATATAATTATTTAATAACACAATTATTACATTATTAAGTGATAGAGTATTCAACAAAATCACAAAATTAATAATCAACAAGAATCCTCAAAAACCTCCGAGCACCTAAGAATGAGTTCGCGGTGCGGCGGACGAGTGAATAATCCCTGTTTTCTAATGGCGAGCAACGGGGAGATGTCTAGTAAGATCATTATGAGATAGATTGAGCAATGCAAGCCATTTAAGCTCTTCGGAAACCTCTGAAATTTCTCCTCAAAATTTGTTGCATGATAGATCAATTGTGTAAATATGAAGAATTTTATTCACTTCATGATTTCTTCCTTTCATAGTTAACGAGACAGAAGACCTGGAAATAGTGTGCAGATAGCTCTCAGATCATAATTCACGATGGACTAATTCGAGCCGATGGGTCCTCAGAAGACCTTGAAAGAGTCTGTCGAAGATCTGGCAGAGAAGAAGACCTATCCCTGTTAACATTGCGCAAATTATCAACACATATAAAATACTAATGCGCCCCTGCTTTGCATCGCAAAGTGTTAAATCAGCATTCAGCATCCTCTTAGCATGGTCAAGATTTAACAAGTGGTTCTTGTATTAGTATGAGAACTTGAAATCATATTTACAAAAAAAAAAGTTCAGTATATGCTAACATTGATCAGATTCATTCTAAGATAAGGTTGTTTCTAGTTGCGCATCACATCAACTTCTGCTGCAGTGTCTCAATGTACCTCAAAAACCACCAAGGCTTTCCAACTGTGAAGACAATGTATCCTGCAGACAATCCGCCTATTGATCCACATGCATATCCCATCAGGATCACTTTCCAATTGAATTCATCAACGGTATCATCTTCATCAACATTTTCATCATCGCCATTTCCAACTTGTGAAGGGGGCACTTCGTCTATACATTTCTTTGTCAAAGGAACTCCACACAAGGCCGAGTTACCTAAGTAAGATTCTTCGCCAAAAGTGCTGAACTGTCCTTTCCGAGGGATTTTCCCAGAAAGATGGTTTTCTGACAGGTTCAAACTAGCAAGAAATGTCATACTAGTAAGTTGATCTGGAATAACACCTGTCAATTGATTTGACGACAAATCTAGAGACTGGAGCTCTTTCATATTTCCCAGTTGTGATGGAATAGGCCCCGAAAGACTATTATGAGATAAATTTAGCAATGCAAGCCATCTAAGCTCTCCGGTAATGTCTGGAACTTTTCCTTCAAATTTGTTGCACGACAGATCAATGGCCGTGTAAATATAAAGAATATTTGTCACTTCATGCTCGCTTCCTTTCACATTTAATGTGATAGAAACTTGATAAACGTAATAGGCTTCGTTTGTGTTGTTGAAATAATCATAATTATTATCATTTGGTTTCATATTCTTGAAGTATGAAATTGGCAGATAGCCGGTGAACTGATTGTTGGATAGATCCAAAATCCGCAACTTGGGAAAGGGGTGTGGTATGCTCCTTCTAGTTATTCTCCCGAAAAATCTGTTTGATCGCAGGACCAGGACTTCTAGCTCTCCAAGAGTAAAAAGCCATGACGGAAATGTTCCACCTATTTCATTTTTTCCAAAATCAAGAATTTGCAAGTGCTTACAGTTTGCCAAAGACTGGGGAACCAATCCTTTAAAGTGATTGTTATAGATGTTAAGATACGTCAGACGACAACTCTTGGAGAAATTTGTTGGTATTGGTCCTCGAAACTGATTATTAGCAAGATTAATCGAAATCAATTTATCAGCAAGATTCCCCAAACAATGTGGAAGTGCACCACTTAATCCATTATTTGACAGATCAAGAATCGAAAGGGAAGTTGCATCGCAAATTGTTGGTGGAAGCTCACCTGTCATGATTGTTGAAACTTTGGTAAAACTGTAATATATACTCGGCTTAATGACCTTTTAGCCCTCGAAGAATGGGTGGAAGTTCCGATGCGGCCTCAAAGTTTAAAAACGTACATTTCGACCCTCAAAGTATCTTTGTCGTACTTTTTAGCCCTTTTTAAAAATACCGATACAAATCGGGGGATAAACTTGACAATTCATATTCGGGGTGAAGTTTGGGCGTACCTTTTAACCCTTAAAGTATACATCTCGTTCCTTTTAATCCCTAAATAATACATTAAAATATATTAAATGTTCCTTTTAACCCTTAATGTTTAATGCCCCATTTAACCCTCACGTGTGAAATGTCAACTTTGCCCACCCGTTATATACCGGTATACGCCATAAGGGTTAAAAGGTACGACAAAGATACTTTGAGGGTCGAAAGGTACGTTTTTAAACTTCGACGCCGCATCGGAACTTCTACCCAAACTTTAAGGGCTAAAAGGTCATTAAGCCATACTCCCTCTAATTTCAAATATATGACGTTTGACTTTTTGACATATATTTCTAAGTTCATTGACCTTATAGTTAGAATTATTATAGAGTTTTGTGCCAAAAAGTCAAACGATATGTATTTGAAAACAGAGGCAGTAGTTGTTAGCATAATTAAATACAACAGAAGGAAAAAATATGGAATTAAAAATACCTGTAAAGTTGTTCCCCCTAAAATTGATGTGATCCAGGATTGGAAGAACATTATATTCCTTAGGAATGTTCCCAGAAAAATTATTGTCTGCCAAATTAATGTAAAGCAGTGATGTAGAGTTTTTCCAGAAGTCACTCTGAATATTCCCAGAGAGACTATTATGATGTACATCAAGAAACCACAGATTTGTGAGATTAGAAATGGTCTTTGATAGTGTTCCAACCAATTGATTACGAGCGAGATTAAGATATACTAGTAGTGTTAGGTTTCCAAAGGAAGACGGAATATAGCCACCAAGATTATTGTAAGCAAGAGACAAGTCCTCTAGGTTAGTCAAGAGCCCCAGTCCTGGAGGAATACTTCCTTCAAATAAATTTGTATTGTTTGCGAGACCAAGTTGTATTAATTTGGAAAGCTTGAAAATATTTGTTGGAAAAGGTCCCTCAAAAGAATTGGAGTCGAGATATAGGTGTTCAAGCTCAGAAAGCAAACCTATGTCGTTGGAAATAGAACCTGAGAAGTTATTACCCCAGAGGAAAAGGGTTCTTAGTTTAGACAGCTTGAATATATTTGGCGGAAGCGGCCCCACAAAAGAATTAGAGTGAAGATCTAGGTTTTCAAGCTCAGAAAGCAAACCTATGTCACTGGAAAGAGTGCCTGAAAAACTATTACTCCAAAGTAAAAGGAATCTTAGTTTAGAGAGCTTGAATATATTTGACGGAAGCGGCCCCTCAAAAAAATTATTGAACAGGGCAAGAACTCTCAACTTGGAAAGTTTGAATATGTCTGGTGGAAATGGCCCCCTAAAAGAATTTTCATTAAGATAGAGGGTTTCAAGATCACCTAGATTGGTTAATACTGATTCGCGCACAAGATCGCCTGTGAACTTGTTATATGAAAGGTCAAGGTATGTCAGGTTACGCGAGTTAGATATAAATTCTGGAAATTCCGACATAAGATTATTTTGATAAAGGTCGAGGATGGTCAAACAAGGCATGGGGGAGAAATCGGACCAATTTGGAGCTTGCAGTTCATTCTCTGACAGGTTTAAGATGTGTAATCTTGAAAGATGGCTAACCTGGTACGGAATGGAACCATTGAGATAATTATTGCTCAAATCAAGATACCGAAGTTGTGTTAAATTCCCAATGGCTGATGGTATTGGACCAGAGAAGAAGTTATCTGCAAGGGTGAGATTGTTGAGATTTGGAAATGAAGTGAAACCAAACTCAAAAAGCTTTCCAGTGAGTTGTTTGTTGAAAAGGTTAATGTCAGAGACTGAACCTGCAGAGTTACAAGTAATGCCAGTCCAGTTACAAAGATTATCGAGATGAGTGAGTGACCAAGAATCAAGAAAAGAAGAAGGGGCTAGGCTATTCTTCCATTTCACAAGAGCTTCTCCTTCTCGTGTTGTTGCAAGAATGGATTCAAGTGATGAGAGAAAGAAAACAAAGAGAAGAAGGTGATAAGGCTTTACAAAGTATGCCATATTTCTCCTCAACTGGATTATGAAAGGCTTTACTCTGCACTCTTCTATTTATATACTAATGATTCTATATTTTATATGAACTTAGAAGACTATGATAATATGATTCTTGATATTGATTATAATATTTTTTATTAATTTATTAGAGGACTTTGGTTTTTCTGTCACGTTGATTATTGCATAGTCTTTACCTAATATATTTGTCCCTCTCGAGCAACAACTACTACATCTTTGAAAGGTTGTTGAGGCAGGAGGCCTCTGAAGAAGACTTGGAAAGTATGATTATCACACAATTTATTGACAAATTTATAACTTAAATATAATTCTAATATTTTTTTGGTGTCATTGATAATCAAACTCATCATGACCGTTTATAAATCCTATTGAGACTTGAGCATCAAAATTGTTTAGTCCATATTTATCGAAAAGTTTTAGGGCTCTATTTTATTTTTCAGTTACAAATTTTTGTGGAACGAGGATCTACTCTCACGGTGATAAAGAAAACTAATATTTCTCAACTTATCATACAAAAGCTTGAAGCAAAAATTATAATTTGTTTCAGAAAAAAGGTAAAATTTATATATCAATAATATTTTTATCAGACCAATTAAATAAAAAAATATTTTAATAAATAGATATTTTATCAAAATATTTAATAGCTAAATTTTGTTAATAAATTAATAAGAAACTACAGATACAAGAGTACCTGCAGAATGATGTTCCTGTGCTGAGCTGAAAGTAGAACCAGCTGAATGATTTGGATGTGCACCAGAGAAGCTTATGGTTTCACCCAGGGCCAGGGGAGGCTAACATATGTTGAGTCAGAAAAATTAATGATTCTTTTTATTCAGTAGGAGCTTGTTTTTAAAATCCATTTAAATCTTCATTTTAGTCCTGCTAATCTTGATGTTAGAATATATCATGATCATCCTGAACCTAGTTTTAGGAGAATTGATCATTTAACATGGTATCCGACCCTAGTTTCACTTGCATTTCTTTCTGTAAGAAAATCAGGTTGTATAGGCATCGGAGATTCTCCTTTGCTAACAAAGATAAGAACCACAGATGACATTTTTGGCCTATCTTCGGGAGACTGTTGCACAGATAGAAGACCAATATGAATTGTTCGTAGCATAGATGTGGACTACGTGTTTATAGCTTACGTGTTACTAATAGATTAGTCCATGGAATTGTCTTCTTTGTGTAAAACTGTCGAATTCAATAACTCCTCAGTATGATGAGGAACAATATTTTTGTCGACGTATCCAACTGTTATTGTTAGACATTTGAAGGCAGGACCAAGAGCGGCCACTGTCGTGCTTGGCTAAATCAATGCTAGCCTGGGAGCTGAAGCTGAGACTGGAATGTGTGGCATTGTATATTAATTTGGATTTGGTGCTGGAGAGGAAAACTCGAAAAGAAAGAGAAGAAAATATACATGTGGAATACTAATGATCCTATATTTTATATGAACTTGTAAGACTATGATTCTTGTTGTTGATTATTATATTTTTTATGAATTTATTAGCGGACTTTGATTTTTCTGTCACTTTGGTTATTGCATAGTGTTTATCTAATATATATCTATCACTGTCAAGCAACTGCTACATCTTTGAGAGGTTGTTGAAGCTGTAGGCCTCCGAAGAAGACTGGAATTTTTATACATTACACGTGTGAACAGTGTGGAAGTGTGCTATTAAATTGTTATGTAAGAGACTAAAGCAAATTAATGGATCTTGGTACAACAGGTGTTTGATTTAAATTTTTTGATTTTATATTCTTTTTAATTTACATTAACATTCATCAAGATAGCAAGTTTAATATTAATACCCCTGAAGCAAGAGAAATCATTATGAGTCCCGACCAAACGGATTATTACATAATACTAAATACTTATGTAGCTAGTACACTACTGGTTCAGAAATGTCCACAAGGACAACAACTTTCAAGTTCGTCTTGATCGGCCAGTACCATTCTTCATGCATATCTTTTCATCAACTTCAGTTGCAGTACTTCGATATATCTCACAAACCACCAAGGCTTTCCTAGTTTGAGAACAATGTACGCAGATGACAATCCACATATCAGTCCACATCCATATCCCATCACGATTGCTTCCCATGTCATTTCATCACCAGCATCATCTTCATCACCATTTACAACTTCTTGTGGAGGTGATGCTGTGTTTGCACATTTCTTTGTCAAAGGTAATCCACATAACGCGGAGTTTCCTAGATAAGAATCATTGTTAAATGTGCTGAACTGTCCTTTCTGAGGAATCTCTCCACTAAGATGGTTTTTCGAGAGGTTCAAGACCTCTAGAAATGTCAATGCAGTTAGCTGAGGTGGAATAGCCCCTGTCAGTTGATTTGAAGACAAATCTAAAGATTGGAGTTCTTTCATATTTCTCAGCAATGATGGGATAGGTCCTGTTAGACTATTATGCGATAAATTGAGCAATGCAAGCCATCTAAGCTCTCCAGTGACCTTTGGAATTTGTCCCTGAAATTTGTTGCACGACAGATCAATGGCTGTGTAAATATGAAGGTTCTTTGCTACCTCATACTCCGTTCCCTTCACAGTTAAGGAGACTGCTGCATCATGATGGAAAGATAGATATCCTTTGGAATTCTGATAACGATACAAATTATCAGTTGATTTCATATTCTTAAAGTATTGAATTGGCAAATGACCAGTGAATTGATTGTTGGACAGATCCACAATCCGCAACTTGGGGAAGGGATCTTTTACGCTCCTTCCACTTATTGTACCATAGAGTTTATTTGATCGCAAGACAAGGACTTCTATCTCTCCAAGTACATAAAGCCATGACGGAAATGTACCACCTATTTTATTATTGCCAATATCAAGAATTTTCAAGTGCTTACAGTTCGCCAAAGACGGGGGCAAGAATCTTTCAAACTCATTATTATCCATGTTTAGATATTTCACCTGACAACTCCTGGAGAAAGTAGTTGGTATTGTTCCTCGAAACTGATTATTAGCAAGATTAATGGAAAGCAATCTATCAGCAAGTTTCCCGAAACAATTTGGAAGTGCTCCACTTAATCCATTATTTGACAAAACAAGAACCGCAAGGGAAGTGACATTGCAAATTGTTGTTGGAAGCTCACCTGTCAAGATTGTTGAAACTTTGGTAAAACTGCAATAATCAGATTACCAGCTTAGTTACATATGAGAAAAGGAAAAGATATATAGAGAAAAATATACCTGTAAAATGGTTCCCACTTAAATTGATGTATTCCAAAGTTGGATGATCGTTGTATTCCTTAGGAATGTTCCCAGACAAATAATTATTTGCAAAATTAATGTAACGTAAGGATATAGAGTTCTTCCACAAGTCACTCTGAATATTTCCACTAAGACTATTATCACTTACATCAAGATTCATAAGATTTGTGAGATTAGAAACGATCTTTAAAAGCGGTCCAGTCAATTGGTTAGAACTGAGATCAAGAAATACTAGTAGCTTCAGGTTTCCAATGTCAGATGGAATATAGCCACTGAGATTATTGGAACTTAGATCTAAGTAGCTGAGGTTAGTCAAGAGTCCCAGTCCAATAGGAATACTTCCTTCAAATAAATTATAGTCAAGATATAGGTATTCAAGCTCAGAAAGGAAACCTATATCATTGGAAACAGAACCTGAAAATTTATTTTCCTTAAGGGAAAGAAACCTTAGTTTGGAGAGCTTGAATACATTTGGCGGAAGCGGCCCCTCAAAAAAATTAGAGCGAAGATTGAGGATTTCAAGCTCAGGAAGCAAACCTATATCATTGGAAACAGAACCTGAAAACTTATTACCTCGAAGATGAAGAAACTTTAGTTTAGAGAGCTTGAATACATTTGGCGGAAGCGGCCCCTCAAAAAAATTAGAGTGAAGATTGAGGAATTCTAGCTCAGGAAGCAAACCTATATCATTGGAAACAGAACCTGAAAAGTTATTACCCCAAAGGTTAAGAAACCTTAGTTTAGAGAGCTTGAATATATTTGGCGGAAGCGGCCCCTCAAAAAAATTAGAGTGAAGATTGAGGATTTCTAGCTCAGGAAGCAAACCTATATCATTGGAAACAGAACCTGAAAAGTTGTTACCCCAGAGGTTAAGAAACCTTAGTTTAGAGAGCTTGAATACATTTGGCGGAAGCGGCCCCTCAAAAAAATTAGAGTGAAGATTCAGAAGTTCAAGCGCAGAAAGCAAACCTATATCATTGGAAACAGAACCTGAAAACTTATTACTCCAGAGAACAAGATGTTTTAATTTTGAAAGCTTGAATATATTTGGTGGAGGCGGTCCTTCAAAAGAATTGTTTCCTAAATATAGGAATTCAAGATCACAAAGCAACCTTATGTCATTGGGAATTGATCCTAAAAATTTGTTACTTGACAGGGTGAGACGTTTTAATTTGGAAAGCTTGAATATATTTGGCGGAAATGACCCCCTCAAAAGAATTGCCAACAAGACTGAGGACTTCAAGATTATGCAGATTGGCAAATATTGATTCACGCGCTAAATCACCTGTAAACTCGTTTTGATCAAGGCTGAGGTGAGTCAGGCCATGAGAATTGGATATGAAATTTGGGAATGTCGACGCAAGAGGATTGCTACTGAGGTTGAGGATGCACAAAAAGGGCATGGGGGAGAATTTGGACCAATTTGGAGCTTGCAATGCATTCTGTGACAGGTTTAAGACGAGCAACCTCTGAAGATGGCTAACCTGGAACGGAATGGGACCATCGAGACTATTGATGCTTAAATCAAGATATTGAAGCTGTGTTAAATTCTCAATGGCTGGTGGAATTGGACCCGAGAAGAAGTTGTATGCGAGGGTGAGATTGTTGAGATTCGGAAATGAAGTGAAGCCAAACTCGGACAGCATTCCATCAAGTTGTTTCTCATAAAGGTTAATCTCAGAGACTGAACCTGCAGAGTTACAAGTAATGCCAGTCCAGTTACAAAGATCATCGAGATTGGTGAGTGACCAAGAATCGAGAAAAGAAGAAGGGGCTAGGCTATTCTTCCATTTCACAAGAGCTTCTCCCTCTGGTCTTGTTGGTAGAATGGATTGAAGTAACGAGAGAGAGAAAACAAAGAGAAGAAGGTGAGAAGGCTTTAGGAAGTGTGCCATATTTCTCCTCAAGTGGGTTATGAATGCAATACCATACTGCCCACTCTTATTTATATGCTGCATGCTTGCCGTGTTACTTTGATAAAGATTCTTGGACATTGTGCACTAACTTGTGGACCATATATTCTCGTATATAAATGCGTGAATATTATTCCAAAATACTAATGGTCATATTTTTTCTGGACTTATTAGATGACTTTAATTTTTCATCACTTTGATTATTGGGAAAATAGATTTTGTTCCCGCTCAATTTATTGTATTTTTAGAAACTTACCATCCAACTAAATTTTTGCCACTCAGTCTAAGATCTCTTTTAAATTTATATCATAAATTTTAATAACTTTATCTTATTATAATTTTCAAAATAAATATATAGAGAGAGAGGAAAACTTAATTCGATGATTGTGCATCATTTTATGTTATTATTACTCCCTATGTACCTTTCATTAGTTTACAGTTTTTTCTACCGTTTAACACGTATTTTAAGACTCTTATAAAACATAGTTTCATAACTTATTTTTGCGATTTTTTTGTGTGTAAAATTCAAACGCTGAATTTTAATTCGGAAGAAAAAAATAAAATTATTTATGAAACTACATCTTTTAAAAGTCATAAAATGTGTGTAAAATTCTTATGACCCAAGGTAAACGACCTTGGGGACATAAAAAATACTATATATATAAATACAGACATATATCAAATCATCTAAATATCACAGACTACTACCATATTTTAAAAATGCTACACAGAATTAATGTAATGCTAATAATCAAATCCGAACCTAACTTCAGTGACAAAAAAAAAACTGAACCTAACATTAGTGAGTAAAATAAAAAAAAAATTAGTTGAGTGGTTAGTTTCTAAAGACGCAATAAGTTTAGTGACAAAAAATTATCATAATGCTAGTAATCAAATCCGAACCTTAGTTGGTGGCTAAAAACAAATCCAAACCTAATATTAGTGAGCAAAAGGAAAAAAAATTTAGTTGGGTGGTAAATTTCTTAAAACACAATAAGTTGAGTGGCAAAAAAAAATCTATTTTCCCTTGATTATTATATATTCTCTTTATCTAATAATATTGTAATTAAATTTTAGTAATAGGAAAGTTAATTCGATTTTGATTTGATCGCTATAAATTTTAAGTGTGAGAGAAGTTAATTCGATTTTAATTTGATTGTATAATTTACAATTATAATTTTTTTGTATCATCAAAGTTTAGGATTTATTCTGATTTTATATCCTTAATTTTGTAATGATTAATCTGAATACTTATTTTTAGTGTCTGGAAAATAATTTACATCACTCCGAGAGGGTGAGCTAGGCAGTGGTCCTCCTAAGACCTGGAATGAGTCCTCGAAGGCTTGGGGAGTCCATAATGACCACATGATTCGTCGTGCTCGTAAAATACATAGTGGTCCATAACGTGAGAGTTGCAATAATTATAGGCCTTAAGAGTGCCGGAGAAATTCTCTGAAAATACATATTCAGAAATGTTTGAAAATTTTGATGAAAGATCGGCTTGTTAAACAAGCCAAATTCGGGCAAAAATTTCGGCTTCTTTAATAAAACGAGCCAGCTCGATTCTACTCGTGAAATTACACGAGCCAATAGTTCGGGTAGAGATTTAGACTCGATTAAGTTAAAATTATACGAGCTCACTCGCTTGACTCGTTAAAACCAGCTCATTTAACTAAACGAGCTGGGTCGACTTGACTCGCGAAATTAAACGAGTCGAGTTCGACCAGAGTTTTAGGCTCGATTAGCTAAATGAGCCGACTCGGCTCGACTCGATTAAACTTGGCTCGAATTTGACTCCGCTCAAAACTCGGTTTGCTTTAGTCGAATTACCGCCCTAACTAGGACATCTAGCTCTCCAACAGTAAATAGCCATGACGGAAATGTACCACCTATTTGTTGTTTCCAATATCTGACATAATGAGACGCGAAAGGCAAGTGACTTCGCAAATTTTTAGTGGAAGCTCACCTGTTAAAAATCTTGAAGCTTTGTTATAATTTTAATAATCAGATAATTAGCATAGGTACATAGAAAAGGAAAGAATATAAAGATAATATTATTTATAAAGTTTTACACATTATTTTTGAATGTTACCTAGACCAAGTAAAAGGTTATGAATTCTAATATTTATGATAATATATTTAGATATTATCAAGTTTATTTATTATTTATTTTTAATTAAAACAAAGAAAATAACTATATAATAAAATATAAATAATAAATAAACTTGATAAAATAAATATATTAATTTAAATACTAGAAGTCATAACCTTTTAGTTGGTTGTGGTAACATTTAAAAATAATGTGTAAAATTTTATAAATAATATCTTTACTGCTTGAACTTATATTTCAAGGTACCTGTTTGATATTTATGTCCACTTCAGTGACTATCTTAATACCGTTTTGAGTTCAGTGACCAACTTGATACATTAAAGTCACTTCAGTGACCAATTTGATAATTAACCCCTTTAAATATTCATCATGCTATCAAACAAATTCCACTGATTTTACTTTTGCAGGAATGTAGTTCGCAACACTTTACGAATTAAATAATAAATCAATATAAAGAACGCACAAGGAAAGTAGCAATAAAGAAAAACTACCAGTCTACCACTACAGATTAATATAACTTAAAAAGTGAATCTTCATCTTTAACGACAAACAATTTCAAAGTCCCAGCTCAAAACGTACCAAACCTTTTGGAATTTTTGTTTAACAAAACTATATATTTTCTTAAAGTCGAACTTTAATACACTAATTTCAAATGAGAAAATAAATGGTCGGAAGTTGACCCAACATTATGCAGTTAAAAACGCGTCTAGGTGAATAGGCACAACTGTGAAAGGAAGCTGTATATCAGAGGCTAAAGTTATGTCAGGTCTCTCTAGATATATATGAACAATCTGCAACTGAATTTGCAATCACAGCAGTTAAGAAATACCGGTAACAATGAACCAGGAACATTTAGGCTAATGCATTTCCCAGTAACTAGTAATTGATGCTCTGTTTGGTTGACATGAACGGAATGAGTTTTGGAGGGAATGGAATGATCCATTCAAGCCAACACAAAAAATTACTGAGATTATAAATGTTCTTCAAAAGCGGTCCAGTCAATTGAGTGGAATCAAGATATAATAATAGCTCACGTTATTCAAGAACCCAAGCTCCAATGGGATAATTCCTTCAAAAGAATTAGAGGACAAATTAAGTATCTCAAGATCACGAAGCACACTTATATCACTAGGAACTGAACCTGAAAAGGAATTATTTGAGAGGTAATTAAGAACTTTTAATTTGGAAAGGTTGAATATATTTGGTGGAAACGGCCCCTTAAAAGAATGTTCATTAAGATAGAGGGACTCTAAATCATGAAGCATCCCTGTTTCATTTCGAATAGAACCCGAAAAGTTATTAATGATAGGGAAAAAACTTTTAATTTAGAAAATTTAAATAAATTTGGTGGAGGTGGGCCATTAAAAGAACTACTACTAAAAAAAGGGATTCCAAAACACGAAGCATTCCTATATCATATGGAAATAGAACCTGAAAATCTATTATATGATAGGGAAAGAACTCTTAATTTCGAAAGTTTTAATATATTTGGTGGAAATGCCCCCACAAAAGAATTACTTCTAAGATGGAGCGATTCCATATCACCAAGCATTCCTATATCATCTGGAATAGAACCTGAAAAGTTATTAAATGATAGGGAAAGAACTCTCAATTTGGAAAGTTTGAATACACCTGGCGGGAAAGGCCCCTCAAAATAATTGCTAGAAAGATAAAGGAATTCAAGATTATACAAATTTCTAAAAATTGATGAAGGAACCAAATTACCTGTTAACATATTTAATGAAAGATCAAAGTAAGTCAGGTTACCACAATTTAATATGAAGTCTTGGAATTTCGACGAAAGATTATTATTATTGAGACAGAGGTTTGTCAGAGAAGGCATAGGGGAAAAAGCGGACCAGTTTGGAGCTTCCAAGTTGATTATCCTACAGGTTTAAGGTCCGCAATGTTTGAAGATGGCTTACCTGGTCCGGAATTGCAGCAGTGAGTTTATTAGAGCTAAAATCAAGGTGTTGCAGCTCTGTTAAATTTCCAATGTCTGGGGGTATTGGACAAGTGAAGTTATTGTAGCTTAATTTGTAGATTCGGAAATTAAACGAAACTGAATTCAGCAAGTGTACCATTGAGCTGATGTCCTGAAAGGTTAATCTCAGAGACAGAATCTACAGAGTTGCATTTGATGGCAGTTCAAATTGGACTAATTTGAACCAATAGGATCTCGGAAGACTTGGAAAGAGTCCGTCCAAGACTTGGGAGCAATCCCCGTTAACACATATCCATATGTCCATGCAACTTCAATATCCAAATAAATACACATATGAAGATAATATGAGAGCTGCATGATGCAGTCAGGAGCATAAAATTACAGGTATTAACATTGATTAAACGGAATATTACAGCTAGTACACAATACCAAGTTTTATATTAATACCCCTGAAGCAAGAAAAATCATTATGATTTAAGACCAAACAGAACATTACACAATACAAAATACTTATGCAGTCACAAAGAGAATAGTACCTACTGGTTCAGCTGAAATGTCCACAAGGACCAACTTTCAAGTTCGTCTTGATCGGCCAGTACCATTCTTCATGCATATCTTTTCATCAACTTCAGTTGCAGTACTTCGATATATCTCACAAACCACCAAGGCTTTCCTAGTTTGAAAACAAGGTACGCAGATGATAATCCACATATCAGTCCACATCCATATCCCATCACAATTGCTTCCCATGTCAATTCATCACCAGCATCATCTTCATCACCATTTCCGACTTCTTGTGGTGGTGATGCTGTGTTTGCACATTTCTTTGTCAGACGTAATCCACATAACGCGGAGTTTCCTAGATAAGAATCATTGTTGAATGTGCTGAACTGTCCTTCCTGAGGAATCTCTCCACTGAGATGGTTTTTCGAGAGATTTAAGACCTTTAGAAATGTCAATGCAGTTAACTGAGGTGGAATGGCCCCTGTCAGTTGATTTGAGGACAAATCTAAAGATTGGAGTTCTTTCATATTTCTCAGCAATGATGGGATAGGTCCCGTTAGACTATTATGCGATAAATTGAGCAATGCAAGCTATCTAAGCTCTCCGGTAACCTTTGGAATTTCTCCCTGAAATTTGTTGCACGACAGATCAATGGCTGTGTAAATATGAAGGTTATTTGCTACTTCATACTCTGTTCCCTTCGCAGTTAATGAGACTGCTGCTTCATAAGAGATATATATTTCTCCTGTGGAATTCAGATAACGATACAAATTATCATTTGATTTCATATTCTTAAAGTATTGAATTGGCAAATGGCCTGTGAATTGATTGTTGGACAGATCCACAATCCGCAACTTGGGGAAGGGATCTTCTATGCTCCTTCCACTTATTGTACCATAGAGTTTATTTGATCGCAAGACAAGAACTTCTAGCTCTCCAAGTGCATAAATCCATGACGGAAATGTACCACCTATTTTATTATTGCCTATATCAAGAATTTTCAAGTGCTTACAGTTCGCCAAAGATGGGGGCATCAATCCTTCAAACTCATTATTATCCATGTTTAGATATGTCAACGGACAACTCCTGGAGAAAGTAGTTGGTATTGTTCCTTGAAACTGATTATTAGCAAGATTAATGTAAAGCAATCCATCAGCAAGATTCCCGAAACAGTTTGGAAGTGCACCACTTAATTTATTATTTGACAAAACAAGAACCGAAAGGGAGGTGACATTGCAAATTGTTGTTGGAAGCTCACCTGTCAAGATTGTTGAAATTTTCTAAAGTGATTAATATGTTTCGAGGAGTTTGACAACTCACGGGGTGTATTCGATTGGGATATTAATTTTCTTATTTTCGACGGATTTAAACAGAGGTAATTTCATGATTGGTTCGCGGAAAGACAACCATCATCCATGTATTTAACAATATTTGTCCTGATTTAAAGAAGAACTATTAGAATTGATTGGATGATGATACGGAATGAATAATATTGAATACTGAATTAGGATGGAAGTAGATATTTTATGAATCTTTGTCATAATTTTTTTTCAAGTCTATCGATCATCAATGACATCACAAAGTATATGCAGGAGTTCGCCTGTGAGCATTATGAGAGGAGCTCACCTGTCAATAATATGAGATCGAGGTGTATTGTGCAGTTTGTCGATATTAAATTTTCTGGCATACAATATAAGAAAGTACAGATAAGAGAGTACCTGCAGAATGATGTTCCTGCGGTGAGCTGAAAGTAGAACCAGCTGAATGATTTGGATATTCACCAGAGAAGCTTATGGTTTCACACAGGGCACGGGAGGCTAACAAATATTGAGTCGGAAGCCTGTGGTACAACAGGTGTTTGATGCAAATTTTTTGCTTTTATATTCTTTTTAATTTGCATTAACATTGATCAAGATAGCAAGGTTAATATTAATACCCCTGAAGCAAGAGAAATCATTTTGAGTCCCGACCAAACGGATTATTACATAATACCAAATACTTACACAGCTAGTATACTACTGGTTCAGAAATGTCTACCAGGACAACAACTTTCAAGTTCATCTTGATCTACCAGTACCTTTCTTCATGCATATCTTTTCATCAACTTCAGTTGCAGTACTTCGACATATCTCACAAACCACCAAGGCCTTCCTAGTTTGAGAACAATGTACGCAGATGACAATCCACATATCAGTCCACATCCATATCCCATCACGATTGCTTCCCATGTCAATTCATCACCAGCATCATCTTCATCACCATTTTCGACTTCCTGAGGAGGTGATACAGTGTTTACACATTTCTTCGTCAAAGGTGATCCACATAACGCAGAGTTTCCTAGATAGGAATCATTGTTGAATGTGCTGAACTGTCCTTTCTGAGGAATCTCTCCACTAAGATGGTTTCCCGAGAAGTTCAAGACCTCTAGAAATGTCAGTGCAGTTAACTGAGGTGGAATAGCCCCTGTTAGTTGATTTGAAGACAAATCTAAAGACTGGAGTTCTTTCATATTTCTCAGCAATGACGGGATAGGTCCTGTTAGACTATTATGAGATAAGTTGAGCAATGCCAGCCATTTAAGCTCTCCAGTAACCTTTGGAATTTGTCCCTGAAATTTGTTGCACGATAGATCAATGGCTGTGTAAATATGAAGGTTATTTGCTACTTCATACTCTGTTCCCTTCACGGTTAATGAGACCGATGCTTCATAAGAGATAGATGCGGTTCCTGTGGAATTCCGGAAACTATACAAATCATCAGTTGATTTCATATTCTTAAAGTATTGAATTGGCAAATAGCCTGTCAATTGATTGTGGGACAGATCCACAATCCGCAACTTTGGGAAGGGATCTTCTATGCTCCTTCCACTTATCGTACCATAGAGTTTATTTGATCGCAAGACAAGAACTTCTAGCTCTCCAAGTGCATAAAGCCATGACGGAAATGTACCACCTATTTTATTATTGCCTATATCAAGAATTTTCAAGTGCTTACAGTTCGCCAAAGATGGGGGCAACAATCCTTCAAACTCATTATTATCCATGTTTAGATATGTCAACCGACAACTCCTGGAGAAAGTAGTTGGTATTGTTCCTCGAAACTGATTATTAGCAAGATTAATGTAAAGCAATCCATCAGCAAGATTCCCGAAACATTTTGGAAGTGCACCACTTAATCCATTATTTGACAAAACAAGAACCGAAAGGGAAGTGGCATTGCAAATTGTTGTTGGAAGCTCACCTGTCAAGATTGTTGAAACTTTGGTAAAACTACAATAACCAGATTACTAGCTTATTTACATATGACAAAAGGAAAAGATATATAGAGAAAATATACCTGTAAAATGGTTCCCACCTAAATTGATGTATTCCAAAGTTGGATGATCGTTATATTCCTTAGGAATGTTCCCAGACAAATAATTATTTTCAAAATCAATGTAACGTAAGGATACAGAGTTTTTCCACCAGTCACTCTGAATATTTCCACTAAGACTATTATAACTCACATCAAGATATATAAGATTTGTGAGATTAGAAACGATCTTTGAAAGCGGTCCAGTCAATTGATTAGAACCGAGATCAAGAAGTTCTAGTTGCTTCAGGTTTCCAATGTCAGATGGAATATAGCCACCGAGATTATTGGAAGATAGACGCAAGTATCTGAGGTTAGTCAAGAGTCCCAGTCCAATAGGAATACTTCCTTCAAATAAATTTCTATTGTCTGAGAGACCCAGATCTCTTAATTTGGAGAGCCTAAATACATGTGGGGGAAGCGGCCCCTCAAAAAAATTAGAGTCAAGATAGAGGGTTTCAAGTTCAAAAAGCAAACCTATATCCTTAGAAATAAAACCTGAAAAGTTATTCTCATAAAGGAAAAGAATCTTTAGTTTGGAGAGCTTGAATAAATTTGGCGGAAGCGGCCCCTCAAAAAAATTGGAGTCAAGATAGAGGCTTTCAAGCTCAGAAAGCAAACCTATATCGTTGGAAACAGAACCTGAAAACTTATTACCCCAAAGAATAAGATGTTTTAATTTTGAAAGCTTGAATATATTTGGTGGAAGCGGTCCTTCAAAGGAATTGTTGCCTAAATATAGGTATTCAAGATCACAAAGCAACCTTATGTCATTGGGAATTGAACCTGAAAGTTTGTTATCTGACAGGCTAAGATGTTTTAATTTGGAAAGCTTGAATATATTTGGCGGAAATGGCCCCCTCAAAAGAATTGCCAACAAGACTGAGGACTTCAAGATTATGCAGATTGGCAAATATTGATTCACGCGCTAAATCACCTGTAAACTCGTTTTGATCAAGGCTGAGGTGAGTCAGGCCATGAGAATTGGATATGAAATTTGGGAATGTCGACGCAAGAGGATTGCTACTGAGGTTGAGGATGCACAAAAAGGGCATGGGGGAGAATTTGGACCAATTTGGAGCTTGCAATGCATTCTGTGACAGGTTTAAGACGAGCAACCTCTGAAGATGGCTAACCTGGAACGGAATGGGACCATCGAGACTATTGATGCTTAAATCAAGATATTGAAGCTGTGTTAAATTCTCAATGGCTGGTGGAATTGGACCCGAGAAGAAGTTGTATGCGAGGGTGAGATTGTTGAGATTCGGAAATGAAGTGAAGCCAAACTCGGACAGCATTCCATCAAGTTGTTTCTCATAAAGGTTAATCTCAGAGACTGAACCTGCAGAGTTACAAGTAATGCCAGTCCAGTTACAAAGATCATCGAGATTGGTGAGTGACCAAGAATCGAGAAAAGAAGAAGGGGCTAGGCTATTCTTCCATTTCACAAGAGCTTCTCCCTCTGGTCTTGTTGGTAGAATGGATTGAAGTAACGAGAGAGAGAAAACAAAGAGAAGAAGGTGAGAAGGCTTTAGGAAGTGTGCCATATTTCTCCTCAAGTGGGTTATGAATGCAATACCATACTGCCCACTCTTATTTATATGCTGCATGCTTGCCGTGTTACTTTGATAAAGATTCTTGGACATTGTGCACTAACTTGTGGACCATATATTCTCGTATATAAATGCGTGAATATTAGTCCAATATACTAACTTGTGCATCATTTTATGTTATTATTACTCCTATGTACCTCTCATTATTTCACCGTTTTTTCTACCGTTTAGCACGTATTTTAAGACTCTTATAAAGCATAATTTCATAACTTATTCTTGCGATTTTTGTGTGTGTAAAATTCAAATGCTGAATTTTAATTCGGAAAAAAAAATAAAATTATTTATGACACTACATCTTTTAAAAGTCATATAATGCGTGTAAAATTCTTATGACCCAAGGTAAATGATCTTGGAGACATAAAATATACTATATATAAAAATACAGACATATATCAAATCATCTAAATATCACAGAGTACTACCATATTTTAAAAATGCTACACAGAATTAATGTAATGCTAATAATCAAATCCGAACCTAACTTCAGTGACAAAAAAAAACTGAACCTAACATTAGTGAGTAAAATAAAAAAAAATTTAGTTGAGTGGTTAGTTTCTAAAGACGCAATAAGTTTAGTGACAAAAAAAATTATCATAATGCTGGTAATCAAATCCGAACCTTAGTTGGTGGCTAAAAACAAATCCAAACCTAACATTAGTGAGCAAAAGGAAAAAAAATTTAGTTGGGTGGTAAGTTTCTTAAAACACGATAAGTTGAGTGGCAAAAAAAAATCTATTTTCTCTTGATTATTATATATTCTCTTTATCTAATAATATTGTAATTATATTTTAGTAATAGGAAAGTTAATTCGATTTTGATTTGATCGCTATAAATTTTAAGTGTGAGGGAAGTTAATTCGATTTTAATTTGATTGTATAATTTACAATTATAATTTTTTTGTATCATCAAAGTTTAGGATTTATTCTGATTTTATATCCTTAATTTTGTAATGATTAATCTGAATACTTATTTTTAGTGTCTAGAAAATAATTTACATCACTCCGAAAGGGTGAGCTAGGCAGTGGTCCTCCTAAGACCTGGAGTGAGTCCTCGAAGGCTTGGGGAGTCCATAATGACCACATGATTCGTCGTGCTTGTAAAATACATAGTGGTCCATAACGTGAGAGTTGCAATAATAATAGGCCTTAAGAGGGCCCGAGAATTTTTTGAAAAAACATATTAAGAAATGTTTGAAAATTTTGATGAAAGTTGCAAACAGCTTGCATAATATAGTACGTAATAGTTCAGAACATATGCAGGAGTTCACCTGTCAATTGTACGAGGATTTAATCGTGCAGTTTGTTGATACTCCCTCCGTCCCAGTCATTTGTATACAAATGGCTGGGACACGGAGACCAAGAAATTTTATTAGAAATGAGTAAAGTTGGATGAAAAGTGAGTATAGTGGTGGGACCCATTTATATTTAATAATAAATTTGAGATAGTGGAGGAAAGTAGTGGGTGTAATAGTGTTTATATTATTATAGAATGGAGATAGGGGAAGAAAGTAGTTGGTTTAATGATGTTTTATATTATAAAAGTTTACTACTTTAGGAATGTATACAATTGATGGGACGTCCCAAAAAGTAAACTGTATACAATTCATTCGGACGGAGGGAGTATAAATTTTACTGTCAAAGTGGCATACAGTACAAGAAAGTACAGATGCCTTGTGTTCCTTCCACTTTCTATACCGTGAAACCTATTTGATCGCAAGACTAGTACTAGAGCTGTCCGGCGAGCTCGCAAGCTGCGAGCTCGACTAGCTCGAACTCATTTAACTAGGTTCAGATCGGCTTGTTAAACGAGCAAAATTTGGGCAAAAATTTCGGTTTGTTTAATAAAACGAGCCGGCTCGATTCGACTCGCGAAATTACACGAGCCAATAGTTCGGATAGAGATCCAGGCTCGATTAAGTTAAAATTATACGAGCTCACTCGTTTAACTCGTTAAAACCAACTCGTTTAGCTAAATGAGCTGGCTTGACTCAACTCGTGAAATTAAACGAGTCGAGTTCGGACAGAGTTTTAGGCTCGATTAGCCAAACGAACTGACTCGGCTCGACTCGATTAAACTTGGCTCGAATTGGGCTCCGCTCAAAACTCGGCTTGCTCTAGTCGAAATACCGTCCTAACTAGGACATCTAGCTCTCCAACAGTAAATAGCCATGACGGAAATGTACCACCTATTTTGTTGTTTCCAATATCAAGATTTTGTAAGTGTTTATAGTTTGCCAAAGATTGGAGCAACAAACCTTCAAAGTGATTGTTATGGATGTTTAGATATGCACTGACAAGTCTTGGACAGTCGTTGGTATTGGTCCTTGAAATTGATTATTAGCAAGATTATTGAAACCAAGCAAAGAAAGGTTCCCCAAACACTGTGGAAGTGCACCACTTGACCAATATCTGACATAATGAGACGCGAAAGGGAAGTGACTTTGCAAATTTTTAGTGGAAGCTCACCTGTTAAAAATCTTGAAGCTTTGTTATAATTTTTGCGATTTTCTTATATTTTTAAAAAAATTGCAAATATACTAACTTTTAAGAAAATATTTGCAAAAATACGGTCTGCAACTAAACGCAACCAGATGCAATTTCAGTTAATTGACCCCGCAGGGGTTGCAAATATGGTTGCAAGTAAGGTTGCATGTGGTTGCAACGGGTTGCATACCGTATTTTTGTAAATATTTACAAAGTTTGGTATTTTTGCAAAATATTTAAAAAAAGATATAATATTTTCGTAAAAATAATTTTAGACTTAGGTATTTATGAGAAAACCCCTTTTAATTATCTGGTCAAAACACTTAAAAATGTGTGCCCAAAATCAAACCGTCATATAAAAAAATAGAGAGGGAGTATAACTTATACTTGTAAACTGTTATGGAAACAGTTAGTACATGCTCCCTCCCTTTTTTTTATATGCCGCTTTAATTTTTGGACATACACTTTTAAGTGATTTAACTTAGTTAATAATATTATTTTCAAGATTATCTTTCTAAATAAAAAAAATTTTATTCACAAAAATTTTTATTATACTGTCAACCCATCTTGTGTCAAAAATTTTAACCTCGTTTAAGAAAAACGGAGGGAGTAACATATTGTTGATTTTTTAGTTGGGAGACAAATTAGTGTGCAGATGGGTCCTCAGAAGACTTTGAAAGAGTCCGTCCAAGACTTGGGAGCAATTCCTGTTAACATTGCGCAAATTATCAACACAAATGCCCATACCAACTTTAAATTTTTATATTGGAGTTTATAATGATTATGCATCTCCACAGAAATTACTGATAAAGATAAATCCACTATAATGCGCGTATCTGGGAAATGGGAGACTATGATCATGACCATGTAAACTCTGCCTAATTCAGCTGATCAATCAAATGAGCGGAAGGTGGGGTTTTACTTCTCTAAACAATGGAGTAAATGGGTGCTTTTCGAAAGCCCAGAAGCACCCACCACCAACTCTGGGACTGACTAGCGCCAGTGGAACAAATTTTCTAAAGTGATTAATACGTTTCGAGGAGTTTGACAACTGACAGGGGTGTATTCGATTGGGATATTAACTGTCTTATTTCCGATGGATTTATACAGAGGTAATTTTATGATTGGTTCGCGGAAAGACAACCATCATCAATATATTTAACAATATTTATACTGATTTAAAGAAGAACTATTAGAATTGATTGGATGATGATACGGAATGAATAATATTGAATACTGAATTAGGATGGAAGTAGATATTTTATGAATCTTTGTCATAATTTTTTTTCAAGCCTATCGATCATCAATGACATCACAAAGTATATATGCAGGAGTTCGCCTGTGAGCATTATGAGAGGAGCTCACCTGTCAATAATATGAGATCGAGGTGTATTGTGCAGTTTGTCGATATTAAATTTTCTGGCATACAATATAAGAAAGTACAGATAAGAGAGTACCTGCAGAATGATGTTCCTGTGGGTGAGCTGAATGTAGAACCAGCTGAATGATTTGGATGTGCACCAGAGAAGCTTATGGTTTCACCCAGGGCCGGGGGAGGCTAAAAAATATTGAGTCGGAAAAATTAATGATTTTTTCATATTTAGTCATAGTTTGTTCTTAAAAATCCATATAAATCTTCATTTGAGCCCGACTAATCTTGAATGATGAGTAAATAATTATCATTTTAGCAGATTTTAGTCCCGATTCATTTTACGCCCCTGGTTTCACCTACATTCCTTTCTGTAAGAAAACCAGGTTGTATAGTTTTCATATTTAGTCATAGTTTGTTCTTAAAATCCATATAAATCTTCATTCGAGCCCGACTAATCTCGAATGATGAGTAAATAATTATCATTTTAGCAGATTTTAGTCCCGATTCATTTTATGCCCCTGGTTTCACCTACATTCCTTTCGGTAAGAAAACCAGGTTGTATAGGCATCAGAGATTCTCCTTTACTGACAAAGATAAGAACCACAGATGACATTTTTGGCCTATCTTCGGGAGACGGTTGAACAGATGGAAGACCAATATGAATTGTTCGTATATTAGTCCATGGACTTGCCTTCTTTGTGTAATCTCCATGCCTAAAACAGTGTGGAATCGCTGTTAAATTGTTACGTAAGAGATGAAAGCAAATTAATGGATGTTGGTATAACAGGTGTTTGATGCAAATTTTTTGATTTTATATTTATTTTAATTTGAATTAACTAGCAAGGTTAATATTAATACCCCTGAAGCAAGAGAAATCATTATGAGTCCTGACCAAACGGATTATTACATAATACCAAATACTTATGCAGCTAGTACACTACTGGTTCAGAAATGTCCACAAGGACAACAACTTTCAAGTTCGTCTTGATCGGCCAGTACCATTTTTCAAGCATATCTTTTCATCAACTTCAGTTGCAGCACTTCGATATATCTCACAAACCACCAAGGCTTTCCTAGTTTGAGAACAATGTACGCAGATGACAATCCACATATCAGTCCACATCCATATCCCATCACGATTGCTTCCCATGTCCATTCATCACCAGCATCATCTTCATCACCATTTCCGACTTCTTGTGGAGGTGATGCTGTGTTTGCACATTTCTTTGTCAAAGGTGATCCACATAACGCGGAGTTTCCTAGATAAGAATCATTGTTAAATGTGCTGAACTGTCCTTTCTGAGGAATCTCTCCACTAAGATGGTTTCCCGAGAGGTTGAAGACCTCCAGAAATGTCAATGCAGTTAACTGAGGTGGAATAGCCCCTGTCAGTTGATTTGAGGACAAATCTAAAGATTGGAGTTCTTTCATATTTTTCAGCAAGGATGGGATAGGTCCTGTCAGACTATTATGAGATAAATTCAGCAATGCAAGCCATCTAAGCTCTCCAGTAACCTTTGGAATTTCTCCCTGAAATTTGTTGCATGACAGGTCAATGGCTGTGTAAATATGAAGGTTCTTTGCTACCTCGTACTCTGTTCCCTTCACAGTTAATGAGACTGCTGCTTCATAAGAGAAAGATAATGGTCCTGTGGAATTCCGATAACGATACAAATTATCAGTTGATTTCATATTCTTAAAGTATTGAATTGGCAACTGGCCGGTGAATTGATTGTTGGACAGATCCACAATCCGCAACTTGGGGAACGGATCTTCTATGCTCCTTCCACTTATTGTACCATAGAGTTTATTTGATCGCAAGACAAGGACTTCTAGCTCTCCAAGTACATAAAGCCATGACGGAAATATACCACCTATTTTGTTATTGCCAATATCAAGAATTTTCAAGTGCTTACATTTCGCCAAAGATTGAGGCAACATTCCTTCAAACTCATTATCATCCATGTTTAGATATGTCAGCTGACAACTGCTGGAGAAAGTAGTTGGTATTGTTCCTCGGAACTGATTATTAGCAAGATTAATGGAAAGCAATCTATCAGCAAGATTTCCGAAACAATTTGGAAGTGGACCACTTAATCCATTCTTTGACAAAACAAGAACCGAGAGGGAAGTGACATTGCAAATTGTTGTTGGAAGCTCACCTGTCAAGATTGTTGAAACTTAGGTAAAATTGCAATAATCAGATTACTAGCTTAGTTACATATAAGAAAAGGAAAAGATATATAGAGAAAATATACCTGTAAAATGGTTCCAACTTAAATTAATGTATTCCAAAGTTGGATGATCGTTATATTCCTTAGGGATGTTTCCAGACAAATAATTATTTGCAAGATCAACGAAACGCAAGGATACAGAGTTTTTCCACAAGTCACTCTGAATATTTCCACTAAGACTATTATCATATACATGAAGATATATAAGATTTGTGAGATTAGAAAAGATCTTTGAAAGCGATCCAGTCAATTGATTAGAACTAAGATCGAGAAATACTAGTAGCTTCAGGTTTCCAATCTCAGATGGAATATAGCCACTGAGATTATTGGAATCTAGATCTAAGTAGCTGAGGTTAGTCAAGAGTCCCAATCCAATAAGAATACTTCCTTCAAAAAAATTACTATTATTTGATAGGTCAAGTTTACTTAATTTGGAAAGCTTGAATATATTTGTTGGCAACGGTCCCTCGAAAGAATTGCAGCCAATACGGAGATATTCAAGCTCAGAAAGCAAACCTATATCATTGGAAACAGAACCTGAAAAGTTATTGTACACAAGGGAAAAAACCTTTAATTTAGAGAGCTTGAATATATTTGGCGGAAGTGGCCCCTCAAAATAATTAGAGTCAAGAACGAGGGTTTCAAGCTCAGAAAGCAAACCTATATCATTGGAAATAGAACCTGAAAACTTATTACCCCAAAGAACAAGTAATTTTAATTTTGAAAGCGTGAATATATTTGGTGGAAGTGGTCCTTCAAAGGAATTGTTGCCTAAATATAGGTATTCAAGAACACAAAGCAACCTTATGTCATTGGGAATTGAACCTGAAAATTTGTTACCTAACAGGGCGAGACGTTTTAATTTGGAAAGCTGGACTATATCAGGCGGAAACGGCCCCTCAAAAGAATTATCTTGAAGGTAGAGGGTTTCAAGATTTTGTAGATTGGTAAATTCACGCACAAGATCACCAGTAAACTTGTTATCTGAAAGGTTAAGGTGAGTCAGGCTATGAGAATTGGATATAAATTCTGGGAATTTCGACACAAGATTATTAAAACTAAGGTCGAGGATGCGCAAGACAGGCATGGGAGAGCAATGGGACCAATTTGGAGATTGCAATGCATTGTGTGACAGGTTTAAGATGAGCAAGCTCTGAATATGGCTAACCTGGAAAGGAATGGGACCATTGAGACTATTCATGCTTAAATCAAGATATTGAAGCTGTGTTAGATTCTCAATGGCTGATGGTATCGGACCCGAGAAGAAGTTGTCTGCGAGGGTGAGATAGTTGAGATCTGGAAATGAAGTGAAACCAAACTCGGACAGCATTCCATCAAGTTGTTTCTCACAAAGGTTAATCTCCGAGACTGAACCTGCAGAGTTACAAGTAATGCCAGTCCAGTTACAAAGATTATCGAGATCAGTGAGTGACCAAGAGTCGAGAAAAGAAGACGGGGCTAGGCTATTCTTCCATTTCACAAGAGCTTCTCCCTCTCGTCTGGATTCAGGTAGTGTTGTTAGAATGGATTGAAGTAATGAGAGAAAGAAAACAAAGAGAAGAGGATAACAAGGCTTTACAAAGTGTACCATATTTCCACTCAACTTGACCATCAACACAATACTGCACTTCTATTTATAAGCCTTATGCCTGCGGTCTGCTGTGCTTGCGTTGATTAAGGTTTTGTTATTACCCCAAGCTATGTTTGGAAAATAGATTTTTTTTGCCACTCAATTTATAGTGTTTTTAGAAACTTGCCACCTAACTATTTTTTTTTTCCTTTTACCATTAATATTAGGTTTGGATTTTTTTTTAGCCACTACTCAGGTTCGGATTTAATTACTAGCATTATGATAATTTTTGTCGCATCATTTATACATAGTGATAGTATGTAATATTTTGATGATGTGTCGTATGTTTATATCCTTATATATAACAAAAATAATATAAAATGAGCCGATGAAAAATTAAAACCAGGAAAAATCGTAATTAGAATTCTAAAATTCAATAAATCATGAATATGAAATCAATGACTTCAAACAATTCACCCTCCCTGATGATAAGAAGATAAAGTGTAATTGATTGATATGATGCATCATCTTTCGCTATTAAAGTTTCAATTGACTAGCTCAGTCCAAGATCTCTCTCAAATTTATCTTCATAAATTTTAATAACTTTATTTTACTACAATTTTCAAGATAAATAAATAGAGAGGTTAACTTAATTTTCGATGATTGTCCTCTATAATGCATCATTTTATTATTATTACTACATGTCCCTCTCATTAGTTTACAGTTTTTTCTACTGCTTAGCACGTATTTTAAGACTCTTATAAAACATAGCTTCATAACTTTTTTTTGTTATTTTTTTGTGTGTAAAACGCTGAATTTTTATTCGGAAGAAAAAAATAAAATTATTTATGAAACTACATCTTTTAAAAGCCATAAAATGCGTGTAAAATTCTTACCACTCAAGTTAAACGACATTGGAGACATAAAAAGTACTATATATAAAGATACAGACATATACCAAATCATCAAAATATTATAGACCACTATATTTTAATAATGTTACACATAATTAATATAATGCTAATAATCAAATCCGAACCTAACTTCAGTGACAAAAAAAATGAACCTAACATTAGTGAGTAAAATAAAAAAATTATAGTTCAGTGGTTAATTCCTAAAGACGCAGTAAGTTTAGTGATAAATAAAATTATCATAATACTAGTAATCAAATCCGAACCTAAGTTGGTGGCTAAAAAAAATCCAAACCTAACATTAGTGAGTAAAAGGAAAAAAAAATTAGTTGGGTGGCGAATTTCTAAAAACACATTAAGTTGAGTGGCAAAAAAATCTATTGTCCCAAGCTATTTTTGCAAAATGTCACTGACACTTATTTGGGATAGAGGGAGTATATTTTATTAAAAAATATATATCCCTTTGTTTTAAATTTATATGACATTTATATGATATATATATATGACATTTTTACTTTTGACACACATTTTTAAATGAGTTGATCGGATTGTAAAAGTTATTGTTCTGTGATTAAATATTTAGAAATTTATCAAACCATTTTTTCGATTTTTTTTTTTGCGATTTTACTTTTTTTTAAAAATATTTACAAAAATACTAACTTTAAGAAAATACTAACTAGTGCAACCAAATACAAATTCAGTTAATTGGTCCCGCAGAGGTTGCAATTATGGTTACATCTGGTTATAAGTATGGTTGCATGTGGTTGAATACATTATCTTTGCAAATATTTTCAAAAAATTGGTATTTTTACAAAATATTTGAAAAATTGGCCTTAGGTATTCACGAAAAAATCACTAAAAATTTTTGTGAATAAAATTTTTGGTTATATATTTTTATTCAGAAAAGAAAATTTAAATAATAATATTTTTAACTATCCGGTCAAAACACTTAATAATGTGTGCCCAAGATCAAAACGTCATATAAAAAAATAAAAAAATTGAGAGGGAGTATAACTTATACTTGTAAACTGTTATGGAAACGGTTAGTACATGCTCCCTCCGTTTTTTTATATGCGGCTTTAATTTTGGGCACACACGTTTAAATATTTGGACTCGGTAATTAAAAATAGGGAAATTATTAATGGTACCATCGTGGTATTGGCTTTTATGAATAATACCATTTCGTGTTTTTACCTCTGTTCTAAAAGTCGGTGATTAATCACGACCGATTAATCCCTGTTCCGTAGCTCGCCGAACTGATTAAATATCCGATTAATCACCGATTAGTCCGATTAATCTCCGATTAATCTTTGTTCCGTGACTTCACCGATTAAATCCGATTCCCGCTTTTTACAACACTGGTTTTTACTTACAAGTGGTACCACTCAGTTTATGATCCGTTAATGATACTACCATTCGGTCCATCAAAACGTTAAAAACATTAGTTGACTATATTTATTTCATATACTTCTTTAAAAAACACAAAAAATATAACTGATATCCATATTTTTTCTTGAGTTCTTGAAGACTGATGTAGTGGTGGCGGCGGAGCTGCGAGAGAAAGAGAGAAACATGAGATTGAGAGAGAAAAGGTGGGAGCTATGGATGGGAGTGGTGTTGACAGAAGAAATCTGAGAAATTGTGCCTTGTATCACAGTGTCCTCACACTACACAGATCAATGCACTAATCCCTTTGGCACATGCACTCATCCTGTGACCTGTATGTAGTTGAGCAAATTGTGCATGACATGCAAAACACAGGCGCCACATGGGTGCATAATACAGGAAAATGTACGACAACATTTAATAAACAGTGACTATAAACCTCAGCAAGTATCTGGGAATGATGAGACAGAAATACATGAAGCCAAAGGCTGAAAATATATGACTTCCAAATCTGTTTTTCAAGATAAACAACAACTAAACTGGATTCTTGTTCAAAACTCGTATCTCATTCCGTTTCCCCCTGACTTTCTGAAGGACATCGAATCAATTCTAAAATTCTGATAACCTCTTCCATATCTCGACGATTTGAACACAAACAAAAAATACAAATATTAGTTGTATTCTTTTGTTTTTTTTACAAGGAAAATACAAAATAAATACGGTCAACTAATGGTTTTAACGTTTTGAGGGACGGAATGGTAGTATCGTTAATGGAAGTGATAATGCATGTAAGTCGAAAACACCAAAATAGTACCATTTAGAAAAGCCAGTAGCACAATAGTACCATTAATAATTTCCCTTAAAAATATTATTTTTAAAATTTTCTTTTTTTGATAAAAATATATATTCAAAATTTTTATTCACAAAAAAATTAATCAATAATAATAATATTTATTATCCTATCTAAACATGTGTTAAAAGTAAAAAACGTCCTGGTAAAAAATAGCAGAGGCAGCAATATCGTTGATTTTTTAGTTGGCAGACAAATTAGTGTGCAGATGGGTCCTAGAAGACTTGGTCCGTCCAAGACTTGAGAGCAAATGAGCAATCCCCGTTAACATTGCGCAAATTTATACATCAGAAGACGGGGACGCGACATGGACTTTAATGCTCTTATAAAATATAATTCTATAACTTATTTTTACGATATTTTTTTCTGAATAAAAGTTTGAATGTTATATTTTTATTCAGAAAAAGAAAATTTTAAAAATAAGTTATAGAACCATATTTTAGAAGAGCATTGAAGTGCGTGTCAAACAGTTAAAAAAAAACGTATATAATTAAATAGGACTAAATGGGACAGATGGAGTACTTGTAAACTGTTAGTTGAACCGTTAGTCAGCACATGCTCGCTCCCTCCGTTTTTATATGACGCTTGGGCACACACTTTTAGCTGTTTGGACCGGTTAGTTAAAAATATTATTTTAAATTCTTTTTTAATAAAAATATATAATCAAAATTTTTATTCACAAAAAAAATAATCAAAAATAATAATTTTATTATCCTATCCTCTGTTCTAAAAGTCGGTGATTAATCACGATTAATCCCTGTTCCGTAACTCGTCGAACGGATTAAATATCCGATTATTTCATTAATCATCCGATTGATACCCAATCAATCCAATTAATCATCGATTAATCGTTGTTCTGTGACTTCACCGATTAAGTCTGATTCCCGCTTTTTACAATACTAATTCTATCTAAAGATATGTGTTAAAAGTAAAAAACGTCCCGCAAAAAATTAGTAGAGGGAGCTAGCAATATCGTTGAATTTTTAGTTGGCGACAAATTAGTGTGCAAATAGGTCCTCAGAAGACTTGGAAAGAATCCGTCCAAGACTTGGGAGCAATCCCTGTTAACATTGCGTAAATTATCAACACAAATGCCCATACTAACTTTAAATTAGGTTTATTTTATATTGGAGCTTATAATGATTATGCATCTCCACAGAAATCACTAATAAAGATCAATCCACTATAATGCGCGTTAGCGCGTATCAGCGATATGGAAGACTAATAGATCCATTGTTTACTTCTCCAAAGCCCAGAAGCAAGGACCTAGATGACAATGTCAATAATGAAAAGAAGAAACACAAGAAGCACGGCCCCTACCACCAACTCTGGAACTGAATGGCGCCAGTGGAACAAATTTCTAAAGTGATTAATACGTTTCGAGGAGTTTGACAACTCACGGGGTGTATTCGATTGAGATATTGGGCCTGTTTGTTTAACGGAAGCAGAAGCTGCTTCTGGCTTCTGCTTTTTTTACCCGTTTGTGTAAAGAAGTCACTTTTAAAAAGCTGAGAATGCTAGCTTTTGTCTCACAGCTTCTGCTTCTTTTCCAAACACTTTAATAACTTATTTACTTCTCACTTCTGCTCCACTTCTCTAGTTTAAGCAAGAAGTCACTTCTTTTAAGCTTGCCCAAACGGCCCCATTAATTGTCTTATTTCCGATGGATTTATACAGAGGTAATTTCATTTCATGATTGGTTCGCGGAAACACGATAATCATCCATATATTTAACAATATTTGTACTGATTTAAAGAATAATTAATCGAATTGATTGGATGATGATATTTTTGTCATGATTGGTTCACAAAGTATATGCAGGAGTTCGCCTGTGAGCAATATGAGAGAGCCACCTGTCAATAATATGATAGGTGTATACAGACGGAGCTAGAGGGGTCCAGAGGGGGCCTGAGCCCCTCCTAGATTTTTATTTTTTTTACTTATATATTATTAAGAAAAATATTTTATTCACAAAATTAATAATATGTGTTAAGTTTTAATTGTAATAAATGTATATATACATTAATAGCACCAATTAAAATATTTCACTTTAGTTATCATATCATTTTGTGCAAAATCTTGTATCCAATTTTACGTAGCATTACATATAATACTATATTATATGTATTTAGTTAGTTTATAAAATAAAATTATCTCATTTATCATAAATTTTAATAATATAGACTCGGTTGTTGAACAATATCTTTTTCTATTTTTTTCTGTCGCGTCTATGAGTCTCCCCGTTGCAACTCGTTCTTTCAAATCTTCATCCTCAACCGTTTGGTAATTAAGTAATTAAATTTTCTTAATGAAACGACTGAGTTTTCTCATAGAAACCTAAAATAAATGGATTTTTGTTACTAATACTATTTTCAATATGATATATAATATTTTCAAATTTAAATAATATTTCTATTCCGGCCCCTCCTCGAAAAAGTTTCTGGCTCGGTCACCGCTGGCAAACAATATAAGAAAGTACCTGCAGAATGATGTTCTTGTGATGAGCTGAAAGTAGAACCCGCTGAATGATTTGGATGGGCACCAGAGAAGGCTAACAAATGTTTAGTCGGAAAAATAAAAAATAATGATTTTTCTTATATTAAGTCATAGTTTGTTTTTAAAATCCATATAAATATTCATCTGTGCCCAGCTAATCTTTTTAATATGATATCCCCAACCATGGACGCCCGTGTTCCATTATCATTTTAATATGAATCCAGCATAGATGTGGACCGAGCGTGGAGTGGAACCCGATCAGGTGAGGTTTGAACCCGTGACCCTTTGGATCAAGGTCCTGTTTCCACCGGGGTATATCTCACACTCATATTAAAGTCTTTTCTACAGTCACTCATAATCTCCAATACTAAGACACCGGAGCTAAAGAAATCTAGTTTTACAAAAAGAAGTCTGGGGGCAGGCTGAAAAAATCCACTTCACATCTCCGAGCATTCAAAACAATGGTCACTCATAAAGTAGTGCTTCATTTTTCCAGAAGCCGGCTTCTGTTTTTCTTGACCTGTTTGTGTAAAAAGTCAGGGGGCAGGTGGAAAAAACCCTGTTCAAATTTCCGAGCATTCGAAACAATGGTCTCTCCTTTTACTACTTGTGTTGGTAGTATGGTGTCCAGTGCACTACATATTTGCTAGACATATTGCTGAAATAATAACTGGATGAAAAGAACTGTCGGATTTATTCGAAGTCAATTGCTATTAGCTCCTCTGTGAGGAACAATTTTTTTGTCGACATATCCAACTGTTATTGTCAGACATTTGAAGGCAGGACCAAGGCAAGTTCACTCAAATCCCCAACTGTTATTGTTAGGCACGTAAGCGGCCACTGTCGTGCTTGGCTAAATGAATGCTACCCTGGGAGCTGAAGCTGAGACTGGAATGTGTGGCATTGTATATTAATTTGGATTTGGTGCTGGAGAGGAAAACTCGAATTTATGATAATCTTTCAAACAGTGTGGAAGTGCTGTTAAATTGTTGCGTAAGAGATGAAAGCAAATTAATGGATCTTGGTACAACAGGTGTTTGATGCAATATTTTTGTTTTTTCATTCTTTTTAATTTGCATTATCATTGTTCAAGATAGCAAGGATGATATTAATACCCCTGAAGCAAGAGAAATCATTATGAGTCCCGACCAAACCGGATTATTACATAATACCAAATACTTATGCAGCTAGTACACTACTGGTTCAGAAATGTCCACAAGGACAACAACTTTCAAGTTCGTCTTGATCGACCAGTACCATTCTTCAAGCATCTTTTCATCAACTTCTGTTGCAGTACTTCGACATATCTCACAAACCACCAAGGCTTTCCTAGTTTGAGAACAATGTACGCAGATGACAATCCACATATCAGTCCACATCCATATCCCATCACAATTGCTTCCCATGTCCATTCATCACCAGCATCATCTTCATCACCATTTCCGACTTCTTGTGGAGGTGATGCTGTGTTTGCACATTTCTTCGTCAAAGGTGAACCACATAACGCGGAGTTTCCTAGATAAGAATCATTGTTAAATGTGCTGAACTGTCCTTTCTGAGGAATCTCTCCACTAAGATGGTTTCCCGAGAGGTTCAAGACCTCTAGAAATGTCAATGCAGTTAACTGAGGTGGAATAGCCCCTGTCAGTTGATTTGAGGACAAATCTAAAGATTGGAGTTCTTTCATATTTCTCAGCAATGATGGGATAGGTCCTGTTAGACTATTATGAGATAAATTGAGCAATGCAAGCCATCTAAGCTCTCCGGTAACCTTTGGAATTTCTCCCTGAAATTTGTTGCACGACAGATCAATGGCTGTGTAAATATGAAGGTTATTTGCTAATTCATACTCTGTTCCCTTCACAGTTAATGAGACTGCTGCTTCATAAGAGATATATATTTCTCCTGTGGAATTCAGATAACGATACAAATTATCATTTGATTTCATATTCTTAAAGTATTGAATTGGCAAATGGCCTGTGAATTGATTGTTGGACAGATCCACAATCCGCAACTTGGGGAAGGGATCTTCTATGCTCCTTCCACTTATTGTACCATAGAGTTTATTTGATCGCAAGACAAGAACTTCTAGCTCTCCAAGTGCATAAAGCCATGACGGAAATGTACCACCTATTTTATTATTGCCTATATCAAGAATTTTCAAGTGCTTACAGTTCGCCAAAGATGGGGGCATCAATCCTTCAAACTCATTATTATCCATGTTTAGATATGTTAACTGACAACTCCTGGAGAAAGTAGTTGGTATTGTTCCTTGAAACTGATTATTAGCAAGATTAATGTAAAGCAATCCATCAGCAAGATTCCCGAAACAGTTTGGAAGTGCACCACTTAATTCATTATTTGACAAATCAAGAACCGAAAGGGAAGTGACATTGCAAATTGTTGTTGGAAGCTCACCTGTCAAGATTGTTGAAACTTTGGTAAAACTGCATCAATCAGATTACTAGCTTAGTTACATATGACAAAAGGAAAAGATATATAGAGAAAAATATACCTGTAAAATGGTTCCCACCTAAATTGATGTATTCCAAAGTTGGATGATCGTTATATTCCTTAGGAATGTTCCCAGACAAATAATTATTTTCAAGATCAATGTAACGTAAGGATAAAGAGTTTTTCCACAAGTCACTGCGAATATTCCCACTAAGACTATTATCTTGTACATGGAGATATATAAGATTTGTGAGATTAGAAACGATCTTTAAAAGCGGTCCAGTCAATTGGTTAGAACTGAGATCAAGAAATACTAGTAGCTTAAGGTTTCCAAGTTCAGATGGAATATAGCCACTGAGATTATTGGAACTTAGATCTAAGTAGCTGAGGTTAGTCAAGAGTCCCAGTCCAATAGGGATACTACCTTCAAATAAATTTCTATAGCCTGAGAGGTCAAGACCTGTTAATTTGGAAAACTTGAATATATTTGGTGGAACCGGTCCTTCAAAAGAATTGAAGCCAAGACGGAGGGTTTCAAGCTCAGAAAGCAAACCTATATCATTGGAAACACAACCTGAAAAGTTATTATTGTCAAGGGAAAGAACTCTTAATTTGGAAAGCTTGAATATATTTGGCGGAAGCGGCCCCTCAAAAAAATTGGAGTCAAGTTCGAGGGTTTCAAGCTTAGAAAGCAAACCTATATCATTGGAAACAGAACCTGAAAAGTTATTCTGCCAAAGGGCAAGAAATCTTAGTTTCGAGAGCTTGAATATATTTGGCGGAAGCTGCCCCTCAAAAAAATTAGAGTGAAGATCGAGAGTTTCAACCTCAGAAAGCAAACCTATATCATTGGAAACAAAACCTGAAAAGTTATTCTTCTGAAGGGAAAGTAACTTTAATTTGGAGAGCTTGAATACATTTGGCGGAAGCGGCCCCTCAAAAAAATTAGAGTTAAGATCGAGGCTTTCAAGCTCAGAAAGCAAACATATATCATTGGAAACAGAACCTGAAAACTTATTACCCCAAAGAAAAAGATGTTTTAATTTTGAAAGCTTGAATATACCTGGTGGAAGCGGTCCTTCAAAGGAATTGTCACTACAACAAAAACAGCATCAGACAACGGTTTTTGCCCGTTGTCTGATACCCAAGAAAACCGTGGTCTATTGCGATGCCGTCTGATACGCGCCTCAGACAACGGTACGTACCGTTGTGTGAGATCAAGAAACACAACGGTTTATATTTAACAGCGTGTTGTGTTACACCCACAAACAACAACAGATTAGTTTAACAAAGTGTTGTTATAAACATTTTATAACAACAGTCATATTTGGAATTTGTGTTGTTATTAGGACTATCCACAACAGTTTGTGGATATATTTACTTGTTAATAAGAGTATCAGACAAGATTGTTTGCGTTTTAGAGGCTCGTGTTTTACTACCTTGTACAACGGGCTTAGAGCAGTGGTCACTTCTGTGAAGCTCCGTATAACAATAGTTTATATAATGAAACAATTGTGTGAAAGCTCTTCTACAACAGTTTTTGTTCAAAATGCTTGAATAATACTGATTTAGACAATGGTTTGTTACTACTATTTACTTATTTGTATATGTCTTAGACAACGATTTTATTTTTAAAATTGTGTTGTTTGTAAGTCTTGGGACAACTGTTTTCTTTTTCTTTTCCTTTTGTGTTTAGTTATGTCAGACAATGGTTTTACATAATCTAATTAAACTATGCTGGAGAATATAATTAACAAGCCATAAATTAGTAACAAAAATTTTCATTACCAACTATAGTATCAACGTACAACCACATATAAAAATGTAAAATCTTGTAATGTTTCACACAACTGGCAAGAGCCTGTATAGAGTCGATAGAAGCCGACAAAATGAGCCGGGAAATGGTGTAGCTCGGAAACTAAACTATTATATCTGTTTTATTGTGCTAGAAGCTCCACCAAAAACTTTCCACAAAGCCATGCCAATGTTGTAAGCAACTGCATCAATTTGGGACATCTCCACTCTTGCTCTAACCTTTAAAACAAATTACAGAAATGATAGGGAAAAGATTTGTCATATGACCAGAAGGATGACATTTGTAAAAATAATACTTCACAACATAAGTCCAAAAGTGTACTTACTCAAGCATATGCACGCCTATGCACAATCCTGCCATGTGGTGATAGTCCTTTGTTCCTTGAGAAAGTCAGTTTCTTATTATGGCTTGGTTTATGTGGAAAAAAGAATGGTATAGTTAGGAATACAGAATGAAAGAGTTTAATAACTAAGATGGAGAAGTTATGGAAGGGTGTTAAAAACAAAAAAAACCCACAGTCTTGAGCATAACTTGGAACACAGCTCTTGTTCCACACCATACAATCCATCAGAACAGCAAGATTTTTTATATCTAAAGTGCACAGTTTGATTAAAATATCTATTCTCAAAGCATGCCTAAACTTCCCAAAGCACAGCCTGCTCATAAGAAGTGAAACGCCCACATGCAATTTGGAGTAAATTCGAACATATAAAAGAAACATAACTTTTTTAATTTAAACATATTGCACGACTAACACCAATTAATGAAGTCCAAAGTTGAATACAGATGTTACGTCATGTTTAATGGAGTGACAAGACAGTATCAATCATTATCAAATTTTTTAATCTGGGAATGTATTCCATAGCCAGATGAGTAACAGTTACACATAAACCTAGCTTCAATTAAATATTTTATACAGCACATATCAACATAATACGTCTCTTGATACTAAAATATATAAAGTGACCTACACACAACCCTGCTCAGTATTGTGCTCAAACATGCTTGTAAATTCATTAAGAAACGGATCTAGTTGAAGACAGGCGTGCATTGAACTCGTTGAATTGGAAATTAACACTTAATTGCTACTTATGATTCCAATGCATAACTATCCACACTTATTTCTTTGCAGGGAACAAGAGTAAACAAATAACAACCCCGCAACAAAAAAGAAGTAGATGATCGAAAAATCAGAAAAATCAGAAAAATCAAAACACATCCATTACACACACAAACAAAACTAGCCTAGACACCCAAACCATACTTATCAATGTTATAAAATCTATAAACCATAGCAGACTTAATGAGCTTCTGCTAACGACCACATACAACAATACGAAATAGAATATCCAACCATCTCATTATTCACAACTAAACTAAAGACAGCAAGTTAAAAACCAGTGTCAAGAACAATATACCTCTGTCAGCCCAACGAAAAAATAATCCTTTCAAATTACTCCGATTGTTAGCCATACATGTCACCCCATCGATATGTCATCTTTTGAGCTCTTGAGCCTTGGCTGCTCAAATATTAACAGTTGTATGTAATCAAATATATACAATGAAAGCCCCAATTCACCAAAACTGTAATTTAATGACCTAATTCAAAGTTCCCCTAAAAATGAGCCCTAATCACATGGATAATTTAGAAAATAACAATTAGTAGTGAAGAAATACAAAATCAAGCCACTCAAATACAAATAAACAAAATTAAACTCATAAACAAGATATAAGATTCATGTTGGCCACAAACATGTGAAAAGCAGAGCAAACCGAGATGCAAGAGGACCACATGGATACTGAAAATGACTATAGCATTGTTTTGCTTCCATTTAAACATAACAAACCCCCCGAGTGTTGATAGATACATAGATCCAGGGAGAGTGTTTGTGAGTGAGAAGTTTTTTGAGAGTACAGGTTAGGGGTTTTTACTCGGCAGTGGTTTTTAGTTTTGGGGGGAACTTTGCCGCTTCTCACTTTCACCTGTACATTGGGCAGATCTACTTTTTTTTCCTTTTAATTCTTTAATTAATAATTAAAATTGTTTTTGCGTCAAGAAAATAATTAATATTATCTTAATTTAAATAATTTATTAAAAACAAGAAGAAATATGTGTAATATAATTAAAAGTTATATTACTTAAATTCATATATCTATATATTATAGAATATTAAAATTTAATTGAAAATTTAAAAGAATTAGTTGTATTATAATATATATTATAATATTAATAATTGAAAAATATTATATAATAGTATTAGTATGTGTTTAAAGTTATAATTTAGGAAGTACATAATAGAATTTTTGTTATATATACGATTAGCACTGTATTAATTATTAATTAGTAATTATTTTAGGGGTTACAATTGAATTAATTATTAATTATTTATGGCAATGAAACTGTTTTATGATTAATTTTTCTTTTTAAAAGTTAAAAATTCTCTATTCCTTGATAAATTCTAATTTTTGCACAGTTTATCTTAAAACATATATTTATATTATGCATATATGCAAATATATATTGTTCATTTGTACAATGAAGATAATTTTGTAGTTCGGATGTGGATATTAGTATTTGTTTTATGGTTACAATTTAGAAAGTACTCAATAGAATCTTTGTTATGTATACGATTAACTCTGTATTAATTTATAAATATTTTTTTCGATGATCTGACCGTACGGATCTCGAGAATTAACAATATTAATCATACATAAAAAAATTCAAAATTTTTTACGTTTATTATGTATGTTTTTTTAACAATAACAGTCAAAGGTAAATTTTGTCTTATTGTAAAAAGGTAAATTTTGTCCTGTAGTGTCTAATAGACAACGGTTTTTATACGCACATATGTTGTGTCATTAAAAATGACACAACTGTTACAGAGGTTATACCATTGTAAGAGAATCCATTGTCTAAAATAGGCTCACACAACTCTTCGGTGAAAAACTGAGGACTTCAAGATGATGCAGATTGGTATAAATACTGATTCACGTACAAGATCACCACTAAACTTGTTATGTGAAAGGTTGAGATAAGTCAGGCTATGAGAATTGGATATAAAATTTGGGAATTTCGACACAAGAGGATTTCTACTGAGCTTGAGGAAGCGCAAAACAGGCATGGGAGAGAAATGGGACCAATTTGGAGCTTGCAATGCATTCTGTGACAGGTTTAATATGAGCAAACTCTGAAGATGGCTAACCTGGAACGGAATGGGACCATTAAGACTATTCATGCTTAAATCAAGATATTGAAGCTGTGTTAAATTCTCAATGGCTGGTGGTATTGGACCCGAGAAGAAGTTGTCTGCCAGGGTGAGATTCTTGAGATTTGGAAATGAAGTGAAACCGAACTCGGACAGCATTCCATCAAGTTGTTTCTCACAGAGGTTAATCTCAGAAACTGAACCTGCAGAGTTACAAGTAATGCCAGTCCAGTTACAAAGATTATCGAGATTGGTGAGTGACCAAGAGTCGAGAAAAGAAGACGGGGCTAGGCTATTCTTCCACTTCACAAGAGCTTCTCCCTCTCGTGTTGTTAGAATGGATTCAAGTGATGAGAGAAAGAAAACAAAGAGAAGAAGGTGAGAAGGCTTTGCAGAGTATGCCATGTTTCTCCTGATCAACTGGGTTATGATTCTGATATCATACTGCACACTTCTATTTATACGCTGCATGCTGGATTTATAACTTGAATATTTAACTCATAAATAATAATTTGATAAAAATATTTTGTTATTTAGTGTGGAAAAATTATATAATGAAAATAACTAAATATCTAATATCTTTAAATTTTTATTTTATGTGGCTAGTTTATCGAGATGATAATTTTGGAGGATAGATTTTGAAATATAAGTGTGTGGATACTAATATAATATACTAATGATCATATATTTTTTGTGAATTTATTAGATGATTTGATTTTTCATCAATTGATTATTATATTATATTTATTTACCAATATTAAAGTAACTAAGGTTTGGTGCTGTTGGTGTCATTTGGAGTTGATTTATATAGCTTAATTATAATTTATTTAATTATTATCATAATTCATGATTAGTTTTGATTTTATATATTCTTAATTTATTATTAACTAGTTTAATTTAATTGTTTCAAAAAACTAGTTTAATTTAATTTATTTCGGATATTAAATTTATTGTCAGGAAATAATTTAGGTCAATCTGAAGCTACTTCCACTTCCACATCTCTCAAAGGTGGTGGCAGTGGTCTCACGCAGACTTGGAATGAGTCCTGTAGACTTGGAGAGACGTAGATTAATACTCTTAATTTCATTCAATGTTTTAACAAAATTATATTTTTTAATATAATTAATGTAATGATTATAACAAAAATATTGTTTCTAGATAATTAAATTGTAAGGAAACGATATGATTATATATTAAAATAAAGGTTAACAGCAATTAAATTATTATTTTTTAAATAATAACAAAATTATGAATGAAAACAATTATATATTAAATATTTTGAACTACTATTCAATGGGGGTGTATTTAGGATATTGTGTCATAGTCTTTGGACCACAAATTTTGACATATAAGTGTGTGAACACTATTCTAATGCTCTACTGATCATATATATTCTATGAACTTATTAGGATGATTTTGATTTTTCAATTATAATTTTTGTAGTTTTGATTATCATATTCTTTATGGATTTATTAGAGGACTTTGACTTTTCATCAATTTGATTACTATTGTAGGGTTAAAAATTGGGTGGGGAAAATGGGGAACCCGCCCCGAATGGAGCCGATGCGCCCCGCTAATATGGGGAAGAAAAATGCTACCTGCACAGAATTGAGTACAGAAATATTCACAGAATGAGTATGTGTCAATTTGTGATTGGAATGAGCCCCTGCACATGCATTAATAATACCAATTAAAGCTCTCCACCTAGATTGCCATGTCATTTTGTGTAAAATTATGTATCCAATTTTGTGCATCTAGCACTACTCTATGGGGAATGGGGTAGTGACGGAGAATGATTATCTGCCCCGCTAAAATATGGGGCAAGCATGGTATTTGTTGAATTCCCGCGGGGATTCCCCACCCCGCCCCGCATATATTTAATAAAAATAAATAATTATATTTAATATAATATATTTAATATTATCTATTATATAATACATAAAACTATAATTTTACAATGTATAACATGTCTCTTTGATTTCTATTATATTTAGTTTTTTGCTTTTAATATACATGTCTCGTATATTTTTATTAAATTCTGATTATTAAATTTTAAGGTAATTAATTAAAGTGTAATATTATAGCAGCGGGGCGGGGCGAAATTATATTCAATCCCCGGTGGGGCGGGCGGCAATGGGGATTAAAAATAAATCTTCGTGGAGAATGGGGCGGAGACGGGGCAGGAAAAATATATATGGGACGAGGCTGGGAAATGAAGTACCCGTCCCGAACCCGCCCCATTTTTAACCCTATTATATTGCGTTTATCAATTTTAACGGCCATGTAAGTTAATTTAATCTTGATTTGATAATAAAATTTATAATTATAATTTTTGTATATTATCAAAATTTAGGATTAATTTTGATTTCATATCTTTAATTTATTATTGATTAATTTGATCTGATTATTTAGTTTTAGTGTCCGGAGAATAATTTATATCACTTTCCGGCTACTATCACTTCTTTGAAAGGGCGAGGCTTGGAATGAGTCCTCGAAGGCTTGGGGTGACCCAGAGCAATCTCTCTTAATTTATTATTTTTTTTCTTTGGTACTGCATTTTGTGCATGGCCATGATAACCTGGGCATCTTGGCTTCCAAAGAACCGGTCCAAATGTTTAAGTGCCTGGGAATTCTTTGAAACTATAGGCGTTGCCTGAGAAAAAATTATAGGGGTCACGAGTGCTTGAGAATTCTTTAAAAATACATATTGAAAAATGTTTGAAAATATTGTTGAAAGCATAATAATAATTCAGAACATATGTCATCTCAAGACAACAATATTTCCTCACGTCTTGTTGTGTGGGTGTCAACCCAAATCCCACATCAAAAAGATTTATCTTGAATATAAGCAGCCAAACAACTCCATTAGTTTTAGACCTTTTGAGAGGAGCTCGAAAACAAATCCGTGCGGGCTTGGTCACGATCCAGAGCGGACAACGTCATACTAATGCTTAACAGGTGTTGTGCGGCCCAACAAGTGGTCAACCCAAGTCCCACATCAAAGTTCATCATCAGCATCGTCATCTTCATGAGTATCACCATTTCTGAATTCTTGAGTTGGTGACACTGCATGAGTATCACCATTTCTGAATTCTTAATTTGATGCATATTTTTTGTTTATTCATTCATCTTAATTTGCATTAACACTGAGCAAGATAGCAAGGTTTATATTAATACCCCTGAAGCAAGAAAAATCATTATAATTCAAGACCAAACAGAATACTACACAATGCCAAATACTTATGCAGCTAGTACAAGACCAAATACCATTCTTCAAGCATATCTTTTCATCAACTTCAGTTGCAATACTTCGACATATCTCACAAACCACCAAGGCCTTCCTAGTTTGAGAACAATGTACGCAGATGACAATCCACATATCAGTCCACATCCATATCCCATCACGATTGCTTCCCATGTCCATTCATCACCAGCATCATCTTCATCACCATTTCTGACTTCTTGTGGAGGTGATGCTGTGTTTGCGCATTTCTTCGTCAATGGTGATCCACATAACGCGGAGTTTCCTAGATAAGAATCATTGTTGAATGTGCTGAACTGTCCTTTCTGAGGAATCTCTCCACTGAGATGGTTTTTCGAGAGATTTAAGACCTCTAGAAATGTCAATGCAGTTAACTGAGGTGGAATAGCCCCTGTCAGTTGATTTGAGGACAAATCTAAAGATTGGAGTTCTTTCATATTTCTCAGCAATGATGGGATAGGTCCTGTTAGACTATTATGAGATAAATTGAGCAATGCAAGCCATCTAAGCTCTCCGGCAACCTTTGGAATTTCTCCCTGAAATTTGTTGCACGACAGATCAATAGCTGTGTAAATATGAAGGTTATTTGCTACTTCATACTCTGTTCCCTTCACAGTTAATGAGACTGCTGCTTCATAAGAGATATCTATTTCTCCTGTGGAATTCAGATAACGATACAAATTATCATTTGATTTCATATTCTTAAAGTATTGAATTGGCAAATGGCCCATGAATTGATTGTTGGACAGATCCACAATCCGCAACTTGGGGAAGGGATCTTCTATGCTCCTTGCACTTATTGTACCATAGAGTTTATTTGATCGCAAGACAAGGACTTCTAGCGCTCCAAGTACATAAAGCCATGACGGAAATGTATCACCTATTTTATTGTTGCCCATATCAAGGATTCTCAAGTGCTTACAGTTCGCTAAAGATGGGGGTAACAATCCTTCAAACTGATTATCATCCATGTTCAGATATGTCAGCTGACAACTCCTGGAGAAAGTAGTTGGTATTGTTCCTCGAAACTGATTATTAGCAAGATTAATGTAAAGCAATCCATCAGCAAGATTCCCGAAACAGTTTGGAAGTGCACCACTTAATGCATTATTTGACAAATCAAGAACCGAAAGGGAAGTGACATTGCAAATTGTTGTTGGAAGCTCACCTGTCAAGATTGTTGAAACTTTGGTAAAACTGCAATTAATCAGATTACTAGCTTAGTTACATATGACAAAAGGAAAGATCTATAGAGAAAAACTATACCCGTAAAATGGTTCCCACTTAAATTGATGAATTCCAAAGTTGGATGATCGTTATATTTCCACAAGTCACTCTGAATATTTCCACTAAGACTATTATCACTTACATCAAGAAACATAAGATTTGTGAGATTAGAAACGATCTTTAAAAGCGGTCCAGTCAATTGGTTAGAATTGAGATCAAGAAGTACTAGTAGCTTCAGGTTTCCAATGTCAGATGGAATATAGCCACCGAGATTATTGGAATGTAGATCTAAGTACCTGAGGTTAGTCAAGAGTCCCAGTCCAATAGGAATACTTCCTTCAAATAAATTTCTATTGTCTGAGAGACCCAGATCTCTTAATTTGGAGAGCCTAAATACATGTGGGGGAAGCAGCCCCTCAAAAAAATTAGAGCCAAGATAGAGGCTTTCAAGTTCGAAAAGCAAACCTATATCCTTAGAAATAAAACCTGAAAAGTTATTCTTATAAAGGGAAAGAATCTTTAGTTTGGAGAGCTTGAATAAATTTGGCGGAAGCGGCCCCTCAAAAAAATTAGAGTTAAGATCGAGGGTTTCAAGCTCATAAAGCAAACCTATATCATTGGAAACAGAACCCGAAAACTTATTACCCCAAAGAACAAGATCTTTTAATTTTGAAAGTTTGAATATATTTGGTGGAAGCGGTCCTTCAAAGGAATTGTTGCCTAAATATAGGTATTCAAGATCACAAAGTAACCTTATGTCATTGGGAATTGAACCTAAAAATTTGTTACTTGTCAGGGTGAGAAATTTTAGTTTGGAGAGCTTGAATAAATTTAGGGGAAGCGGCCCCTCAAAAAAATTAGAGTCAAGATTGAGGGCTTCAAGCTCAGAAAGCAAACCTATATCATTGGAAACAGAACCTGAAAAGTTATTACCCCAGAGGTAAAGAAACCTTAGTTTGGAGAGCTTGAATACATTTGGCGGAAGCGGCCCCTCAAAAAAATTAGAGTTAAGATCGAGGCTTTCAAGCTCAGAAAGCAAACCTATATCATTGGAAACAGAACCTGAAAACTTATTACTCCAAAGAACAAGATGTTTTAATCTTGAAAGCTTGAATATATCTGGTGGAAGCGGTCCTTCAAAGGAATTGTCAGCTAAATATAGGTATTCAAGACCACAAAGCAACCTTATGTCGTTGGGAACTGAACCTGAAAATTTGTTACTTGACAGGGCAAGACGTGTTAATTTGGAAAGCTTGAATATATCTGGCGGAAATGACCCCTCAAAAGAGTTGCCAACAAGACTGAGGACTTCAAGATGATGCAGATTGGTAAATACTGATTCACGTACAAGATCACCACTAAACTTGTTATGTGAAAGGTTGAGATAAGTCAGGCTATGAGAATTGGATATAAAATTTGGGAATTTCGACACAAGAGGATTTCTACTGAGCTTGAGGAAGCGCAAAACAGGCATGGGAGAGAAATGGGACCAATTTGGAGCTTGCAATGCATTCTGTGACAGGTTTAATATGAGCAAACTCTGAAGATGGCTAACCTGGAACGGAATGGGACCATTAAGACTATTCATGCTTAAATCAAGATATTGAAGCTGTGTTAAATTCTCAATGGCTGGTGGTATTGGACCCGAGAAGAAGTTGTATGCGAGGGTGAGATTGTTGAGATTTGGAAATGAAGTGAAACCGAACTCGGACAGCATTCCATTAAGTTGTTTCTCAAAAAGGTTAATCTCAGAGACTGAACCTGCAGAGTTACAAGTAATGCCAGTCCAGTTACAAAGATTTTCGAGATTGGTGAGTGACCAAGAGTCGAGAAAAGAAGAAGGGGCTAGGCTATTCTTCCACTTCACAAGAGCTTCTCCCTCTCGTGTTGTTGCAAGAATGGATTCAAGTGATGAGAGAAAGAAAACAAAGAGAAGAAGGTGAGAAGGCTTTGCAGAGTAGGCCATGTTTCTTCTGATCAACTGGGTTATGAATCTGATATCATACTGCACACTTCTATTTATACGCTGCATGCTGGAATTATAACTTGAATATTTAACTCATAAATAATAATTTTGATAAAAATATTTTGTTGTTTAGTGTGGAAAAATTATATAATGAAAATAACTAAATATCTAATATCTTTAAATTTATATTTTATGTGGCTAGTTTACGGAGATGATAAGTTTGGAGGATAGATTTTGAAATATAAGTGTGTGGATACTAATATAATATACTAATGATCATATATTTTTTGTGAATTTATTAGATGATTTTCATTTCTCATCAATTTGATTATTATATTATATTTATTTACCAACAAAGTAACCAAGGTTTAGTGTTATTTGTATCATTTGGAGTTGATTTATATAATTTAATTATAATTTATTTAATTATTATCATAATTCATAATTAGTTTTGATTTATTATTATCTAATTTAATTAATTTATATTAGATATTAAATTTTATTGTCACGAAAATAATTTATGTCACTCTCAAACTACTTTCACATCTCTCAATGGTTGAGGTAGTGGTCCTCGGTAGACTTGAAATGAGTCTTGTAGACTTGGAGAGGCATAGAGTTATCCTCTTAATTTTATTCAATTTTTTTAATGAAATTATATTTTTTAATATAAATAATGTAATAAATATTATAAAAATATTGTTTCTGGTTAAATAAAATAAGATGAAAATAATATAATTATATATTAAAATATAGGTTAACATCAACCAAATTATTAGTTTTTAAAATAACAAAATTATGAATGAAATCAATTATCTATTGAATATTTTTGAACTATTATTTAATGTGGTGTATTTAGGATATTGTGCTATAGTTTTTGGACCACAAATTTTGATATATAAGTGTGTGAACAATATTCCAATACACTATTGATTTTGATTTTTCAATTATAATTTTCGTTATTTTGATTATCAAATTTTTTATGGATTTATTAGAAGACTTTGAATTTTCATCAATTAAATTATTATACTGTTTTTATCAATTTTAGTACCAAGTAAGTTAATTCAATTCTGATTTGGTTATATAATTTATAATTATAATTTTTATATATCATCAAAATTTAGGATTAATTTGGATTGCATCTTTAATTTATTATTGATTAATTTGATCTGATTTTTTTATTTTTAGTGTCAGGAAAATCATTTATATCGCTCTCGAGCTACTATCACATCTTTGAAAGAGTGAGGCAGTGGTCCTCGAAGACTTGGAATGAGTCCTGAAAGGCTTGGGGAGACCCTGAGCAATCTCTCTTAATTTATTCATTTTTGTGCATGGCCATGATACCCTGGGCATCTTGGCTTCGAAAGAACCGGTCCAAATGTTCAAGTGCTTGAGAATTCTTTGAAAATATATATTGAGAAATGTTTGAAAATAGTGATGAAAGCATAATAATAATGCATAACATATGTCCGGTAAGACTATTATGAGATATACGTTGAGCAATGCAAGCCATTTAATCTCCCTGTTAACATTGGGCAAATTAAGCCAACCTATCCCTGTTAACATTGGGCAAATTATCAACACAATTGTCCATACAACTTTAATCTCCAATAATATAGACATATGAAAATACAGGCGCCCCCCTGCTTTGCATCGCAAATTGTTGGAAGGATTATAGCTGTCAATAATATGCGAGCTCATCCTGGAGTGTAGAGCGTAAAATTATTGGTATCAAATGAAATTATAGCATAGAGTAGGAAGAACTGGAAGACTACCTGCACTATAATTGCATAATTTTGGTTGCAAATACTGATTCAAGCACAGGATTAACTGTAAATTTGTTATATGGAAAGGTCAAGGAAAGTTAGGCTATGAGAATTAGATATAAATTCTGGAATTTTCGACACAATATTATTAATACCAAGGTTGAGTGTGCTCAGAATTGTTAAAATATAGCATATATAAGATTCATTGGGGGCTTCTTCTAACATCTTAAGGCTTTAGATGAGCCGGACTCAACAAAAAGCATAGAAGATAAGTCGGACCAGTTTGGAGATTGAAATTTGTATTTGACAGGTCTAAGACGTGTAATCTCCGAAGATGACTAACCTGGTATGGAATTGAAGTTGTGCCAAATTCTCAATGGCTGGTGGTACTGGACCGGAGATTGGAGAAGTCATTGTGTTTGATGGTGAAATTGTTGAGGTTTGTAAATGAAGTGAAACCAAACTCAGAGCATGTTTGTCGAGGTTTAAAACCGGAGCTTAAAGTTGTTTTTAACTTTAAGCTGAAAAATTTTTGTTTGTGTAAAAGTGAGAAGCCGATTTAAAGTCAGAAATAAGTCACAAACTGACTTTAGAGCCAAAAGTTAGTTGGAGGTTTTTTTCCAGTGAAATAATTTTTTAAAACTTTTTTCTAATAAAAATTACTCATGAAACATAAATTAGTTATAAAACATTTTTATTTTTCTTATTATATTTTTAATAATTTATAAGTCATTAATAAACACAAAATTATACAAACGATATCTTATGCTCTCAGCTTAGCTTATCATATTAATCATGTACTAATAACTCATAAGCTCAGCCAAAAAGATTTTCGGTCAGCATTCCACTCAGTTGTTTGTATTTCATTTGCTTAAATAGACTTTTTGTCAGTGTGAGAGGAATATGAATACAATGATTATGCGTGCTTTAGAATAGTAGCCTCAGAAGATTCCGTTGTCGAAGTTAGCTTGGAAGTTTTCATGACCAAGACTTCTGAATAGCCTGCTCTCTCATACCCCGCCAACTACTCCCAGACCCCGGAAATTAGGCGTTACACTTCTATTTATACCCAGCATGCCCGAATTATATAACTTGAATATTTAACTCATAAATAATAAGTTGATAAAGATATTTTGTTATTTTGCATGGAAAAATTATATGATGAAAATAACTAAATATCTAATATCTTTAAATTTTTATTTTATGTGGCTAGCCTATAGAGATGATAATTTTGGAGGATAGATTTTGAGATATAAGTGTGTGGATACTAATATAATATACTAATGATCATATATTTTTGAGGTAATTGCATATCACACCCCCTAACTATCATTAAAAAACGATATTGTACTCATACTTTGAGAAACTCAACTCGCACCTATTATCTTTACTATTGAAGCCCGAGTTGGACAAATTAGCTAGTATGCAGATAATAGACTAATTTGAATCGATAGGACCCCAGAGGACTTGGAAAGAGTCCGTCCAAGACCGAGCAGTCCCTGTTAACACATATCCATATGTCCCTGCAACTTTGATATCCAAATAATACACATATGAAGATAATATGAGAGCTCTTTTACCCCTTTGCTGGAGGTCGGGAGGTCGACTCCCCACGTGTGAGTGTGTAATCAATTAATAATAATAATAATAATAATAATAATAATAATAATAATAATAATAATAATAATAATAATAATAATAATAATAATAATATTATGAGAGCTGCATGATGCAGTGAGGAGCATATAATTACTGATATAAACATTGATCAAACAGAATATTACACAATACCAAGGTTTATATTAATACCCCTGAAAAAAGAAAAATCATTATGATTCAAGACCAAACAAAATATTACACCAATACCAAAAACTTATGCAGCCACAAAGAGAATAGTACACTACTGGTTCAGAAATGTCCAACAACTTTCAAGTTGGTCTTGATTGGCCAGTACCATTCTTCATGCATATCTTTTCATCAACTTCAGTTGCAGCACTTCGATATATCTCACAAACCACCAAGGCTTTCCTAGTTTGAGAACAATGTATGCAGATGACAATCCACATATCAGTCCACATCCATATCCCATCACGATTGCTTCCCATGTCAATTCATCTCCAGCATCATCTTCATCACCATTTCCGACTTCTTGTGGAGGTGATGCTGTGTTTGCACATTTCTTCATCAATGGTGATCCACATAATGCGGAGTTTCCTAGATAAGAATCATTGTTGAATGTGCTGAATTGTCCTTTCTGAGGAATCTCTCCACTAAGATGGTTTCCCGAGAGGTTTAAGACTTCTAGAAATGTCAGTGCAGTTAACTGAGGTGGAATAGCCCCTGTCAGTTGATTTGAGGACAAATCTAAAGATTGGAGTTCTTTCATATTTCTCAGCAATGACGGGATATGTCCTGTCAGACTATTATGCGATAAGTTGAGCAATGCAAGCCATCTAAGCTCTCCAATAACTTTTGGAATTTCACCCTGAAATTTGTTGCACGACAGATCAATAGCTGTGTAAATATGAAGGTTATTTGTCACTTCATACTCTGTTCCCTTCACAGTTAATGAGACTGCTGCTTCATAATGGATAGTAAAAACTGCTGTCACATTCTGAAAACGATACAAATTATCAGTTGATTTCATATTCTTAAAGTATTGAATTGGCAAATGGCCTGTGAATTGATTGTTGGACAAATCCATAATCCGCAACTTGGGGAAGGGATCTTCTGTGCTCCTTCCACTTATTGTACCATAGAGTTTATTTGATCGCAAGACAAGAACTTCTAGCTCTCCAAGTGCATAAAGCCATGACGGAAATGTACCACCTATTTTATTATTGCCTATATCAAGAATTTTCAAGTGCTTACAGTTCGCCAAAGATGGGGGCATCAATCCTTCAAACTCATTATTATCCATGTTTAGATATGCATGTCAGCTGACAACTCCTGGAGAAAGTAGTTGGTATTGTTCCTCGAAACTGATTATTAGCAAGATTAATGTAAAGCAATCCATCAGCAAGATTCCCGAAACAGTTTGGAAGTTCACCACTTAATTCATTATTTGACAAATCAAGAATTGAAAGGGAAGTGACATTGCAAATTGTTGTTGGAAGCTCACCTGTCAAGATTGTTAAAATTTGGTAAAACAGCAATAATCAGATTACTAGCTTAGTTACATATGAGAAAAGGAAAAGATATATAGAGAAAATATACCTGTAAAATGGTTCCCACTTAAAAGCGATGTATTCCAAAGTTGGATGATTGTTATATTCCTTAGGGAAGTTCCACAAGTCACTCTGAATATTTCCACTAAAACTATTATAACTTACATCAAGACTTATAAGATTTGTGAGATTAGAAATGATCTTTGAAAGCTGTCCAGTCAATTGATTAGAACTGAGATCAAGATATACTAGTAGCTTCAGGTTTCCAATGTCAGATGGAATATAGCCACCGAGATTATTGGAATTTAGATCTAAGAAGCTGAAATTAGTCAAGAGTCCCAGTCCAATAGGAATACTTCCTTCAAATAAATTTCTATTGTCTGAGAGGTCCAGATCTCTTAATTTGGAGAGCCTAAATATATGTGGGGGAAGCGGCCCCTCAAAAAAATTAGAGCCAAGATAGAGGCTTTCAAGTTGGGAAAGCAAACCTATATCCTTAGAAATAAAACCTGAAAAGTTATTCTCACGAAGGGCAAAAAACTTTAGTTTGGAGAGCTTGAATACATTTGGCGGAAGCGGCCCCTCAAAAAAATTAGAGTTAAGATCGAGGGTTTCAAGCTCAGAAAGCAAACCTATATTATTGGAAATAGAACCTGAAAAGTTATTACCCCAGAGGTGAAGAAACCTTAGTTTGGAGAGCTTGAATACATTTGGCGGAAGCGGCCCCTCAAAAAAATTAGAGTTAAGATCGAGGGTTTCAAGCTCAGAAAGCAAACCTATATCATTGGAAACAGAACCTGAAAACTTATTACTCCAAATAACAAGATTTTTTAATTTTGAAAGCTTGAATATATTTGGTGGAAGCGGTCCTTCAAAGGAATTGTTGCCTAAATACAGGGATTCAAGATCATGAAGCAACCTTAAGTCATTGGGAATTGAACCTGAAAATTTGTTACTTGACAGGGCAAGACGTTTTAATTTGGAAAGCTTGAATATATCTGGCGGAAATGACCCCTCAAAAGAATTGCCAACAAGACTGAGGACTTCAAGATTATGCAGATTGGCAAATACTGATTCACGTACTAAATCACCAGTAAACTCGTTATAATTAAGGCTAAGGTGAGTCAGGCTATGAGAATTGGATATAAAATATGGGAATTTCGACGCAAGAGGATTGTAACTGAGGTTGAGGATGCGCAAGAAAGGCATGGGAGAGAAATGGGACCAATTTGGAGCTTGCAATGCATTCTGTGACAGGTTTAAGATGAGCAAGCTCTGAAGATGGCTAACCTGGAACGGAATGGGACCATCTAGATAATTATTTCTCAAATCAAGATATTGAAGCTGTGTTAAATTCTCAATGGCTGGCGGTATTGGACCCGAGAAGAAGTTGTTTGCAAGGGTGAGATTGTTGAGATTTGGAAATGAAGTGAAACCAAACTCGGACAACATTCCATCAAGTTGTTTCTCAAAAAGGTTAATCTTAGAGACTGAACCTGCAGAGTTACAAGTAATGCCAGTCCAATTACAAAGATTATCGAGATTGGTGAGTGACCAAGAGTCGAGAAAAGAAGAAGGGGCTAGGCTATTCTTCCACTTCACAAGAGCTTCTCCTTCTCGTGTTGTTGCAAGAATGCATTCAAGTGATGAGAGAAAGAAAACAAAGAGAAGAAGGTGAGAAGGCTTTGCAGAGTAGGCCATGTTTCTCCTGATCAACTGGGTTATGTGAATCTGATATCATACTGCACACTTCAATTTATAACTTGAATATTTAATTCATAAATAATAATTTGATAAAGATATTTTGTTATTTAGTGTGGAAAAATTATATAATGAAAATAACTAAATATCTAATATCTTTAAATTTTTATTTTTTGTGGCTAGTTTACAGAGATGATAATTTTGTAGGATAGATTTTGAAATATAAGTGTGTGGATACTAATATAACATACTAATGATCATATATTTTTTGTGAATTTATTAGATGATTTTGATTTTTCATCAATTTAATTATTATATTATATTTATTTTACCAATAAAGTAACTAAGGTTTAGTGTTATTTGTATAATTTAATTTTATAATTTATTTAATTATTATCATAATTCATGATTAGTCTTGATTCATTATTAACTAATTTAATTAATTTATATTGGATATTAAATTATATTGTCATGAAAATAATTTATATCACTCTCAAGCTACTTTCACATCTCTCAATGGTTGAGGCCCTCGGTGGACTTGAAACACTACAAGAAAAAACACTAAAAGCCACCAAACAAAAGCGACCAAGTATAAAAGCCACCGAAAGCGGTGGCTTTTACTCAAAATAGAAATTTGATTTGACTGATAAACAAAAGCGACCGTGTTTGGTAGCTTTTATTGGCGGTCGCTTTTGTTTGGTGGCTTTTACGAGGGGTCGCTTTTGTTTGGTGGCTTTTAAATATAAAAGCAACCGGCTAAGTCTAGCGGTCGCTTTTAACTTTCATGTGTTTGAGCGGGAATTTTCCCGCCTAAGAGAAGTAAAAAAATATAAAAACAAAAGCTACCATTTTATAGCCGGTCGCTTTTGCCAGTATTAATTATTTTATGATTTTTATAAAAAAGTTCACGAGTCACACATAAATGTTAACATGAGTTTATTTTTGTGATGTGGAGAAATAAAAATAAATATTTATTTATATATTTTTATAATAGTAAAGATTAATTAAAAAATTTTAAATAACTAGTCTTGTGATCTATGATATTTGATTTATTTTTTTCACCATTCAATCATAAATATCTTAATATGTGTTGATTTTAATTATGTGAAGAAATAAAAAATAACGACTTAATAGTGTCTTCTCATAATGGTCAAAAAAATTAAACAATTATTTTTAACTAGTCTTGTCACGAATGATTATTTTCGTTTTTCTAAAATTATTTTTTCATTCACGCATTTAGGTGGTCGCTTTTATGCATTTTTCTTGTAGTGAAATGAGTCTTGTAGACTTGGAGAGGCCGAGACTTATCCTTTTAATTTTATTCAATTTTTTTAATAAAATTATATCTTTTAATATATTTAATGTAATAAATATTATAAAAATATTGTTTCTAGTAAAATAAAATAAGACGAAATTATATATAAAATATAGGTTAACATCAACCAAATTATTAGTTTTTAAAATAACAAATTTATGAATGAAATCAATTATTTATTGAATATTTTTGTGCTATTATTTAATGTGATGTATTTAGGATATTGTGCTATAGTTTTTGGACCACAAATTTTGATATATAAGTGTGTGAACACTATTCCAATACACTATTGATTTTGATTTTTCAATTATAATTTTCATATTATCATATTCTTTATGGATTTATTAGAAGACTTTGACTTTTCATCAATTAAATTATTATACTATCTTTAGCAATTCTAGTGCCAAGTAAGTTAATTCAATTCTGATTTGGTTATATAATTTATAATTATAATTTTTATATATTATCAAAATTTAGGATTAATTTGGATTTCATCCTTAAGTTATTATTGATTAATTTAATCTGATTTTTTATTTTTAATGTCGGGAAAATAATTTATATCACTCTCGAGCTACTATCACATCTTTGAAAGGTGGAGGCAGTGGTCCTCCGAAGACTTGGAATGAGTCCTGGAAGGCTTTGAAAGGGTGAGCTACTCTCTCTTAATTTATTCATTTTTGGACATTTTTGTGCATTGCCTGGCTTCGAAAGAACCGGTCCAAATGTTCAAGTGCTTGAGAATTCTTTGAAAATACATATTAAGAAATGTTTGAAAATATTGTTGAAATCATAATAATAATTCAAAACATATGTCGTTAAGACTATTATGAGATAGATTGAGCAATGCAAGCCATTTAAGCTCTCTTTGGAACTTCGCCCTGGAATTTGTTGCACGAGGATCAATAGTTGTGTAAATAGATCGATAGTTTTTAGAGGATAGATTTTAATATATAAATGCGTGGACACACTACTAATACAACACACTAAAATCATGTTTTTTTTTTAAAATTAAAATCATGTATTTTTTATAAACTTATTTGATGAATTTGATTTTTCATCAATACTATTATTATACTGTTTTTATCTACAATAAAGCAACTACATTTTAGTGTTAGGGGAATTTGTTCGATTTGGATTTGATTTATGCAACTTTTAAAATGATTTTAATTGTTATCATAATTCGGGAATAATTTTGATTTATATATTTTTAATCGATTATAAACTAGTTTAATTTAATTTAATTTATTTGATTATTAAATTTTATTGTCAAAAATAAATTTATATCACTCTCAAGCTACTTTCACATCTCTTAAAGGTTGAGGCTGTGGTCCTCTCGGACTTGGAATGAGTCCTCGAAGACTCGGAGAGACGTAGGCTATCCCTCTTAGTTTTATTCAATTTTTTAAACAAAATTATATCTTTTACTATAATTAATATAATAAATATCATAAAAAAATTGTTTCTAGATGCATAAAATATAACAAAAATAATATAATTATATACTAAAAGGTCACAGTAATATGATTATATACTAAAACAATCAACCATGTTAATTGCATTAATGTAATATACATAGGATATAATAAGGGAATTGTTATATCCATATCAATATTTTAATTTCCAGAACAATTTGGAAAAATTTGTTTGAATTTGCTCCGGAAATAAAAATGTTTGCTCTGGAAATAACATTTTCCTATAATAATCAATATAAATATCGCAAATCCACAATCTCCAAGAAGAGAGGCGGATACGAGAAACTTAAATGAGTATAATGCTATTTTTGTGTTTTTATAAAAATATTTAAATGTACAAATAAATATTATTAGTAATTAAAATTATTTATAACTTTTCAAGATATTATAATTTAATTTAATCTATATCACCATAATATTTTTCAATTAAATCTCAAGGTGATCATGAACCCATACTATACTGCACTCGTCTATTTATTAGCATTTTGCCTGCCGTGTACGTGAAATCATAACTTTATTAATTGATAAGAAAAATTAATTGATCGTTGATTTTTCAGCTTGTGGGAAAAATAGTGTGCAGTTAGCTGTCGCCTGTCGGATGATAAATTTTGATGTCTAAGTGTGTGAATAGCAATGCATAACCAAATATTTTTTGGGCCAATTGTGAGCCAATGGGGGCTCAGAAGACATGGAAAAAGTCTGCTGATGACTCGGGGAGAAGAAGACTTACATCCCGTTCAGTTGATTCATGACTTAACGTTACTTATCTCATAAACTCTTATGAGAACTTAAAATATTTGTTTGATTAATTTTGATTTATTAATAACTTATAAGTTATTAAAAATATAGTAATAATAATAATAAAAGTGATTTATGAGTAATTTGTGATTTAAGAATAATTTTTATCAAAAAATGGCTAAAAAAAAAATTAGTCACCGAGAAAAGTATCTCAAACTAACTTCTGGTTTTAGGTCAATTTTTGACTTATTTCCGACTTTAAGCCGACTTCCGACTTAATACACAAACATACATTTTTCAGCTTAAAGCCAGAGATGATATAAACCCCGGGCTTTAAGCTCAGATAAACATGCTCTTATTCCTGTTAAAATTGAGAAACTACTGATTATAGGAGCCGATTAGTTTAAAAGAAGTTCTCTATAAAAAAATGGAGTATAAGTGAGAAATAAATTAATATATATAAATTATTAAAGTGTCTAGAAAAGAAATAGATATTATAAAGAAAAACTAGCATTTTCTACTTCCATTTCCTTCTCAGTACTTTTTAAAAGCACTTTTTACGTTTTTACACAAACGAGTCAAGAGAAGTAGGACTCCAGCTTCTTGTAAACAAACAGGCACATAAAATAAAAGTTTAGAGTATATTATAATGAAAAATTAATGTTATTTACGAAAGTTAATAATCGAATATTCCATTGTTAAGATGATAAAATAAATTTTTATATTTGAATGTCAAATTTTTTTTAATATAATTCATAAATATATTACCTAGTTTGAATTGAGATATATTACTTCTTGAATTGTATTCTCTCGTCCATTTTTATACAGTTTTCTTTTTGATTGCCCCATTATTTCTAAACATTTCAAAAATAGTAATTTTAATAATATAATACACTTTTATACCCATTGCTTTCTTCTGCTATCTATATGCTATAATAATATAAACGTTATTACACTCGTTACTTTCCTCCACTATTTCAAATGTATTATTAAATATAAATGGGTCACATTATTTTACCACATCTTCATTTAACTGTACTCATCTTTTACTTCTTCGTCTCCGTGTCCACACCTAATAAAGGAGTAACAACTTAGAGCAAGTCCAGCAGATGCCCAATATTATGTCCTAAATTGTTATTTAAGGCATTTGATGTAAAAAGTTGATCTCCTTGCCCTTATATCACTAGGACAACCTCCTCAAGCCCTATTTTTGAGGCACATCTCTCCTTACCCTATCCCATATTTTATTATTAATTCTTATCAACACTTTTTTTCTCTCTCTACTTTTATATTATGCTTTAATGATGAAAGAGAGTTTTTAATAATAAAATATTAAACTTCTTATGAGAATAAGACACATTGTTGGAGTCCAAGTTAGTAAAATATATCCTAAATCACCGGAACGTAATATTTTATATTATATTTAGGACTTTAACTAAGATACTTTTGGACTTGCTCTTAAATAATTAAATATCACATTTATTTGATAACAAAAGATCGATGACTTTATGGTACATCATATTCTCTCTTACTCAAAATAAGAGTCTTTTAATTTTTTACATGTAATTTCACGTATAAAAAAGACATGCATCCATATATTATATTTCAAATTTTTTTTTAAATAAAAATATAGATGTTATATTTTTATGTATAAAAAATTTAAAAATAATATGTTAAAATATGTTTTTTATACTTCGAATTACATATAAAAAATCTAAAGAACTCTTATTATGACATGGAGTATACTAGCAACAAACTTCTAAATATCATTCGCTTGGAAGATGCCGAGTACGAGTTCCAAAAAGGAAAATCACAATCAGTCCAGCCCGACACGATCTGTTTATGACTGTATTGTTTTGTTTAAATATTAAAATATCATTTTGTTTATACGTGTACAACCAATCAATGCTTGGCAACCATACTTCATAGGGCTCTGTACGTTGAATCCGCTCAACCGCATTAACCGCAACAACCACCTGCAACCGATCCGTGTATTATGGATAACCGTAAAATGTGGGCGGTCGCGGATGAAATTTTTAATAACCATTAACTTGAAGCTCTGCTTCAAGTTATATATTTCCGGATTAGTTTGCTTTTGTAATATGTAATCAGATTTATTGTATTAACTTTATTCAAGATTTTAAGTGATAAATTATATATTTTTGAGTTAAAGCCTGTACTTTATGCAAGATTTTAAGCGATAACTTATATATTTTCTTTGTTATAACTATTTTAGCGGTTGAACCGCAACCAACCGCAATTACGTGGATGGATTTGGTTGGTTTTTTTAACCAACAGTATGGTCGCGGTTTGAGATTTTAGAAAACCGTAAGTTGCGGTTTGGTTTGGTTATTACCCTCCAACCGAACCGATCCGATCCGCGTACAGCCTTACTCCATACAACTTAAACAAGCCAAATAGTTTGATGTGCAACTTATTTTACGACATCAATGCATATATCAAGTGTCAACATAAATTTAATCCACTAGAACCAATAACACAACTTATCCCTCAATTTAATTTCACAATAAGCCCCCCGTCCAGAATTATAATAACTTGCTAGATTATATACAAGTATACCCAGAATCCCCCATAATATAATCATCAAATGTGAAAATTTATGTCAATTAAAAACATAAAGGAACAAAACTATATCTGAAGACTTGCACGAGATGACCTCGAAATCATCCTTTTCTTGTTATCCATCTCACTAGCCGCTACTGCCGCATCAGCTGTTTTTCCAGCTACTAATCGAAGTGTTCGAACCAGAAAAATGAAAAAAAAAAACAGGAGATTACATACACACTCATCAAAGTTCAAAACCCACACAAATAACTAATCAACAAAATATGAAAAATAGGAAATCAACAAATCAAAACATGAACATGAAACCTGTATAAGAACATACATAAACCTAATTGTAAAAACATCAAAATCGAACTCACATAACTTATAAAACATGAAAATCGACCAATCAAACCCCAAAAATCAACATCATACCAGAGAAAAGCGGAGTAAAACCCTTATGATAACTAATTTGATAACTAAATCGATGATTCTCTAACACTTATAGGTAGTTTTAGACAAGTTTCTTTTGAAGTAGGGTTTTAATATTTCATTACAAGCTAAATAAATATTTTATCGTATTTGACTAAAAATTCACACATAAAATACAACTAATTTTTTTTTAAAAACAATTTTAATCAATATTAACATGTTAAAATAACATTCATACAGTTTGGATCGTCCAAAATAATTTTTTAAAATTAGTTATATATTTCTAATAAATATTCCATTAAAGACTAAGTAATTTGACCTCATTTTACTATAAAATCCATACACCATATTAAAGGCTAATTTTTTTAAAAAATAATCAATTATCACGTTACAATAGCATCTGTATGGTTGGATCATCTAAAATAATTTTATTAAAAATAGTTTCATGTTTTAGGTAAGTATTCGATTAAAGGCTAAGTAATTTGACCGCATTTTACTACAAAATCCACACACCAAATAAAAGGTTATTATATAAAAAAACAATCAATATTATCATGTTACAATAACATCCGTACGGTTGGATTGTCCAAAATGATTTTTAGAAAAATAGTTTCATGTTTCGGGTAAGTATTCGATTAAAGGCTAAGTAGCATTTACTACAAAATCCACATACTAAATAAAAGGCATTTTTTTTAAATATTTTTTTAATCAATTAACATGTCATAATAACATCCGTACGATTGGATCATCCAAATGATTTTTAAAAAAAAAATAATTTCATGTTTAATGTAAGTATTTCATTAAAGGCTAAGTAATTTGACTGCATTTGACAACAAAATCCACACACCAAATAAAAGGCTATATTTTTCCTATAAAAAAATTAATCAATATTATTGTGTTACAATAACCCCCGTACGGTTGGATCGTCCGAAATTATTTTTTAAAAAAAATAGTTTCATGTTTTGGGTAAGTATTCGATTAAATGCTAAGTAATTTGACCGCATTTGACCACAAAATCCACACACCAAATAAAAGACATATTTTCTCAAAATTTATTTTAACCAATATTAACACGTTACAATAACATCTGTACGGTTGGATTGTCCAAATTTTTTTTAAAAAAAATAGTTTTATGTTTCGGGTAAAGATTCCACTAAAGACTAAGTAATTTAATTGCATTTGACTACAAAATGCGCATACCAAATAAAAGGCTAATTTTTTTATAAAAAAAATTTGTAAACAATATTATCACATTACAATAATATCCGTATAGTTGGATCGTCGAAAATAAATGATTAAAAAATATTTTTATGTTTTGGGTAGGTATTCGATCGAAGGCTAAGTAAATTGACCACATTTGACTACAAAATCCACATACCAAATAAAGGTTAATTTTTTAAAAAAATTTTAAATACAAAATCTGTAGTTAAGAATGTAATATAAAATATCTAGTTAAGGATGAGCCAATTAACAATTATGTTACATATATAAATTCAAGAGAATTACTTAATATCTACAATACATATATCAAAGTCCATTATATTATTAAACCTTTTTCTACAACTCAAATCAATTTAGTCAACTAAATCTCCTTGAGCTTTAGCAGTACACACATTTCAACTAAGAGCCTGGCATTGTATCCGTGTATGTGCTCATGTGGTGTATATCAATTGTCCATGTAAAACTAATAATCAATTACTAACGAAACTGTTAGTATTTAGACTTTTTGGCACTTTGATGGCTTGTATTATTTCAAATTTGCACGTTAGTGACCGACCTTTAAAAGTCATCAATTGTGTTGCTGAACTTATTTTTTTTTTAACACATTAGGGGCTCCGCATCATATCCATTAAATCGAAGTAACGGTCGTCAGGGGTATTTCAGGAAAATATTTTTGCAACGGCTATATGCTGTGTATATATATACGTTTCTGCTGTGTGTAATTGAGCATATTCAAACCTAAATCTCTCATCCAAACCAAAAAGCTCTGCAAAGATGAATCAACAATGTATGTGTGGAAGCTGGGCAGTGGAGAAGACATCGTGGACGGAGTACAATCCGGGTAGAAGATTCTTGACTTGCGTGAATGGAAGGTGCAATTTCTTCAAGTGGGTTGAACCCGAGTTTGATGCGCGCAGCAAGAGTGTAATCAATGGACTGATAAGGCGTTTGAAGAACAAGGACGATGAATGTTTTGCTGAAATGATTAAGGCCAAAGATGAGTACAAGGATTTCTACAGTGAAGAACTATCCGAGGCGCAGAAGCAAGCAAGGAACTGGAAAATTCTTGCTGTGTTGTTGTTGTTGTATATTTTTCTTTGTTGGTTTCCATCTGCTGGTAAGGATGGTAGTAATCATCATCAAACAACAAATCATCATCAGAATTATCTTGATTGGAACTATCACAGTGGAAGGTCTCATCACTACTTTCCTTTTCTTCTGGCACAAAATCCTCATCATCAGAATCTGTGTCTGAAAATTCCTCTTCCAACCCCTCCATTTCCCTAACTTGTTGCACAATTTCAATTTCATTTTGGGTGGTATCCCAAAACTGTGTATTGTTGATGTGTTATTTTATAACTAACCGCAAGCGCACGGTGTCTGTTGTAGTGCAGACTAGCAAATGCGGGTCGTATCCTCAAGGAGACAGATGCTATCAATTTTTATTCAGTTATATTCAATTGTTTCCAGATCAAATGATTATAAGAAAATATTTTAACTAACTAAATTAACACTAATTAAATAGACACTAAAATAATAATATATTAAAAATCCAGGGCAATCAGGTCCACCATGCTTAGACAATGACTGGCTCTAAGCTAAAGCAATTAAAGCGGTCATGAAACTAGAGTTTGTTAATCTCTCTCAAGTATCAACACTCTCGAAACATGCTTACACAAATAATCACTTTTAGTAATCCAATTAATCAGATAATTAAAGCAATGTTAATCTCTCTCGAGTATTAACGCTTTCAGAAATTCAATGATGCTCTCGCACTCAAATTCAATTCTGCTAATTGTATGTGTGCCTCTAGTCGTATATCTCTCGATCATACTCCTATTCGCATAGAATCAATTCATGATATCGGCCGATTACATAAATCAATATTAAAACATATCAATTAGAATTAACCAATCAATCAAATCACTGTTAAATCATGCCAACATCATAACGCAAACATGGCTTCCCCTTAAACCCTAGAACACACTACTCGATACTAATTAAACAACTAGAATAATTAAAAGACATAATTAAACTAACAAGTAAAGAGAAGAAAACTATAGAAGAAAACCTTTATAGACCTTCATTGTTGTCATCCAAAAAAGAGTAATGGCCTCTCCTCTAAGTTTCTCTCTAACCCTAACCTACTCTAATATTGTACAATGATAAAAACTAATCCTATCTCTAATAATATACCTCTTTTAATATTTAAAACTAATATATGAATAAAACTCCAAAACCAAGTAGGATTTAGTCTCAAAATTCGTAGCTTTCTGTTCTGTCCAGTTTTCGGGCTTTTCCAGTTGGACTTTTCTTGCTGGGCCACTTCTAAATTAAAGGAAATATCAAGGGCTTCGCGTGAGCTGTAAGAACGTCCAATTCCGACATCCGGAACTCAAGATATGGCTCAAACAGTGCAGAAATCGGGTAAAACCCAATAAATCCGAATTTCTTTAGAATTTAACTCCAAAATAGCTAATTTATCTTCAAATCCTTCTCAACTTGGAATTCTTTATTCCCTACAATAAAACATGAAAATATATTAAATAAATATCCAAATCAGTGCAAAATATAATTAAATATGGGAATAAAATCATATAGAATATATACAAAAATATATTCTATCAAACATCCCCACACTAAGCTTTTGCACGTCCTCGGGCAAATAAGCGAAATTTAATCTAAGTCCTAACTAACTAACACCACTTTCGTAGATGACACGATTGCATTGAGCGCATGCAACAAGCCGTTAAACCTCTAGGCAGCCCTAGTAGGACGAGTTTTGTCTCGTGAGGGTTTATAGCGAATCTACCCACAAAATTCATTATTTTCTACCGGTCTTAAACATGCAACTACTATGAATGCAATCTAAATGAAAATGCATATAATACAATCATGAAAGCATCAACCTCGTTAACAAATAATCTTCAGAATAAGCAACATTCAAGGCATTCATCTATCTCACACATTAGTCATGCAACTTTTCCGCTGCAAGTACGGAGTGAATCGTGTGTGTTCAACATGCTCTCTAATGAAACAAAACAGACACCAACAAAGTTCAACAGAGTCTTAACCATGAGTCGTTTATCAGAATAATGCTTAAACGCTTCGTTACATTAGAGTCAACTACAGCTCAGGGTCGCAAAGGAATTTCTATGCCTCTCTTATATTTTCTACTTTTTTTTTTCATGCTCAGTCAAAGGTTGGGAAGCTTCTCATGGTAAGTGAGTTACGACCACCATAAGACTTTGCTAGCTCATTTTTTTTCTCTATTTTTTTTAAGTCAAGTAATTCTCCAGTAACCAAGGGTTGTGAAAAGTCACCAAGAAAATTTATTTCTAGTACAATTGCACTTAATACCAGCACAAGTACATGGATCGTCCCTTTCAAATATTACCACCCGTTGATCTCAAAGGAGTACTCGATACTTTATTTGCAATATTCTATTTTTTTTTTCATTTTTCTAGAAAGGCATATACATCCTAAAACTCCCCTAAACTTAAGATTTACATACTCTAAGCTTAAAAGGGAATAGTCAAAATTCTACACTCAACTCATAGATAAAACTCAAGAATTAAGTTAGTCTCAGTCTTGTCTCTAGAGCATTTTATAGTGTATTTAAAATTTCCGCACAAGCAATTTCTAAGCATGCAAGACATCACATATGATCAAGACTACTAGCCAAATAATTATGCAAATAAACTCATCATGAGAAATTAACTCGGTATTATATACTTTCATGAATTATGTAACCTAAAAGAAAGAAGAAGAAAAAAATCTACTAAAAAATGGCATACAAAATTAAGTAACTAGCTCTAATATAATGCAACTAACATGAATTTCCTAATTTAAGACATGGCAATATACAATTTTTTTTTAATTTTTCTATTTTTTTGAATTTTATGATATATAATTTTTTATCATTGAGAAACCATCCCCACACTAAAGTGGTTCATTGTCCTCAATGAACAAATATGATAGAAATATATAAATATAATAATATAATTACACAATAGTGGTTAAAAGGAATACTCCCCTGAAATGCTGTTGAGTGTTGAATTGGCTCTTGACTTCTCAAGTTTTTGTTAAACTGGATGCGTTTCCTCAACAAAAGAATCAGTTGGCCCAGTGGTTGGTAGGTGGCTCCTGAGATCTGCTTTGTAATTGACCCGTCTTCGATTCCTACCAGCAACAGTTCTTTTTTGTAGGCATACACACGCAGACTTTTACTGGACTGAAGCAGCTGGACTTCGAGGATCAACTGGTGGGCTGGGCCTCTGTTGCTGAGATGCACCCCCTGTACTGGGCCCAGGTGGTGTGGTCTTGGGCTTGGAGCATGGGCTGAATTGAGAACAGGCTCCGTGCATGGGCTTCTGGACTTGAATGGGCTGGGTGCGTGGACTCCATGTAGCAGAACAGGGAACAGATGATCTTGGGAGTTAGGAGCTCTGCTTCAAGTTATCAAGTAGATTGTGAAAAACTAGCGCGAACAAATTGTGCTTGGCAGAAGCTCCGGAGCCGCAGCTAGACATCGTAGCACCACAGCTCTTCTTCTACTGTTTACTAAAAGCACCGCGGCTCTTTCTTTTAAGCACAGAGAGCTTGTTTTTTTTTTTTCCTTTCTCTCTTTCTCATGCATTCATCCTGCAAGCTCAATATTTTTGCCTTTCTTTTTCATCTACTGCCACAACTATTAGAACTTTAAAAAGGAGCCGCATGAGTGATTGGATATAATATCTGAAAACACTTCACACAAATTCATCAAGGCATCTTATGGGAGTAAAAAAAATGAAAATAAAAATTTTAAGCTCCTAAAAAAATACAAAAATATATTATATAAATAAACTAATAGAGACCTTGGGTTGCCTCCCAAATAGCGCTCTTTTAGAGTCATTAGCTTGACTTTTTACCTCCAAAAAGAATCTGTAAAAGGCGGAGTTTCCGCTTTCTCAAACATGATCTCACCACCAAAAATAAAATCCTTAACATCAAATGTTGTCTTTATCCTGCAGAAAGTCTCCAAACAAGCATTAATAAAATTAATTGTCGCATCAAGATATAACAACTGATCAATATATTTCATAGATTTGGAGAACTTTATGATAAAGCAACGATAGAATTCACATCCATCAAAAGATTGAACTCCCTTGATATTCACATGAGGTGGAGGCTCCGGTGGTGGTTTTTCAGAACTCCTCACTTTCGCAGGAGCTAGTTGAATCTCTTGGCTTCTTCTTGCTTCAATGAATAAAAAGTCAATATTGCAAACACCTTCTTCCAAGACTTGAGGTGTAAGAGCCTTTTGAAATGGATCATAGGAAATATTCTGAGAAATCTCATCTTGGACAATCATCACATCAACTTTAAAACATGTGCTCTCAAATATTGGAGCTGAGGTTCGAGTAAAAGCAAAGTTTTTCATATCAAATTGTTGATCCACCTTGATTAAGTTGATTCCTTTCAAGAATGGTAATTTAAGCACACAAGGCGGAGGAGAAACTACTACCAACTCGATATTGCTTTCTTCACTTAGCTCATCATCACGCACATGGTCCACAACATCAACAACATCATCAATTTCATTGGCAATGACATGATCCTCCCCTTTACCAATAGGCGCATCATCATCACAGATCGAAAAACTATCACTGTCTTTATCACTTGCAAGAATGATAGTATTTATGTCATCTTCAACTTGAAGACATGGAGGTGGAGAGGATTCGGTTTGACATGTAGAAGAAGAACTAGACAATTGTGCAATTTGACCTTCCATCATCAGTTGTTCAGCTTTTAATTCTTTAATCATCATGGTACTCTCATCAATGCATTTCTGGAAGTTCATGATACCATCCTCAAAACTCTTGGTCATATATATCAACATATCACATACCTCATTCGTCTGATACGATGGCACATCTACATTGGTTAAAGGAACCTGTAGCTCTTGTTGAAGTGGAGAATAGTGATACTGCTGAAACTGAGGTTGCTCATATTGAGGTTGATGATATTCCTGCTCAAACTGATCATATTGCTGTTGTGGTGGTTCTTCATAACGATGTTGCTGAAATTGTTGTTGATCATGATATGAGAAATTTTGAAATTCATTGTCCATGTAAGAGAAATCTGGTTGACCCATCCATTGTTGATCACAAGAATTAGAATAGTGATTGTACTCATATCTTTCTTGATAATCATTCACATGTCCCAACTGAGCATTCTGAGAATTAAATACATTGTAAGAACATTCATAACCATAGTGACCCTGAACACCACAAACTTGACAGAAGTTATAAGTCTTCGGGGCAGCTTGTGACATCTCGTTGATACTCAGTGGACGTGTAGTGGACTCTGTAGCATTCCATGAGGCATTTTCACGAGTATATGCCTCGATCAGGGAAGATAGACGTGCAAAGTTATCAACTCCGTCCATTGCCAACCTGAAAAAAAAACTCAACAAAGCCAAGAAACACAGTAAAATCTACCTCACTTGGAACGGAAGTCCCAAGGAGGCAATGGAAACAATCTAAATAGCCAAATAAAATCAATAGAAACTAGCCGTCTCCCCGGCAGCGGCGCCAAAAACTTGATGTGTTATTTTATAACTAACCGCAAGCGCACGGTGTCTGTTGTAGTGCAGACTAGCAAATGCGGGTCGTATCCTCAAGGAGACAGATGCTATCAATTTTTATTCAGTTATATTCAATTGTTTCCAGATCAAATGATTATAAGAAAATATTTTAACTAACTAAATTAACACTAATTAAATAGACACTAAAATAATAATATATTAAAAATCCAGGGCAATCAGGTCCACCATGCTTAGACAATGACTGGCTCTAAGCTAAAGCAATTAAAGCGGTCATGAAACTAGAGTTTGTTAATCTCTCTCAAGTATCAACACTCTCGAAACATGCTTACACAAATAATCACTTTTAGTAATCCAATTAATCAGATAATTAAAGCAATGTTAATCTCTCTCGAGTATTAACGCTTTCAGAAATTCAATGATGCTCTCGCACTCAAATTCAATTCTGCTAATTGTATGTGTGCCTCTAGTCGTATATCTCTCGATCATACTCCTATTCGCATAGAATCAATTCATGATATCGGCCGATTACATAAATCAATATTAAAACATATCAATTAGAATTAACCAATCAATCAAATCACTGTTAAATCATGCCAACATCATAACGCAAACATGGCTTCCCCTTAAACCCTAGAACACACTACTCGATACTAATTAAACAACTAGAATAATTAAAAGACATAATTAAACTAACAAGTAAAGAGAAGAAAACTATAGAAGAAAACCTTTATAAACCTTCATTGTTGTCATCCAAAAAAGAGTAATGGCCTCTCCTCTAAGTTTCTCTCTAACCCTAACCTACTCTAATATTGTACAATGATAAAAACTAATCCTATCTCTAATAATATACCTCTTTTAATATTTAAAACTAATATATGAATAAAACTCCAAAACCAAGTAGGATTTAGTCTCAAAATTCGTAGCTTTCTGTTCTGTCCAGTTTTCGGGCTTTTCCAGTTGGACTTTTCTTGCTGGGCCACTTCTAAATTAAAGGAAATATCAAGGGCTTCGCGTGAGCTGTAAGAACGTCCAATTCCGACATCCGGAACTCAAGATATGGCTCAAACAGTGCAGAAATCGGGTAAAACCCAATAAATCCGAATTTCTTTAGAATTTAACTCCAAAATAGCTAATTTATCTTCAAATCCTTCTCAACTTGGAATTCTTTATTCCCTACAATAAAACATGAAAATATATTAAATAAATATCCAAATCAGTGCAAAATATAATTAAATATGGGAATAAAATCATATAGAATATATACAAAAATATATTCTATCAATTGTCAAAATCAAACTCAAACTCTTCCTGATCATCATCATTTCCCACAGTTGGAATGCTCTTTGCAGGTGCTGGATACATCTTTGCAGGTGCTGGATTGATCTTTTCAGGTGCTGGATTGATCTTTTCAGGTGATGGATTGTTCTTTTCAGGTGCTTCTTTAGGAGTTGGTTCAACAAATTCAACCTCTAAATCTCTATAGGGCACTGTACTTAGATGTGCCATAGTGGTGACATAAATCTATATATACTTATCCACATCAGATATAAGCTCACACATGGTCATTAGCTCCTCATCATTATTTAGTACAAAAGCTCTATCGAATGTAGTGCCAGGTAGCTTATACCACAGTTGGTGAAACCCAAACTCATCAACCTCTTTCAACATACTATATATCTCAATTATGCTGATCTGATCAGCATTACAGAAGTCAAAGAAATCTACTGTACCTCCCACATATGCCCTAGGGTTATCTACCCAATCGGCCCCATGATATATTTTTAGGGTAAAATCACCAGGTTCTGCAAATGTAGAGTGCAAAGCAACAGTTTTATTTACAATAAACAACACTATACTTAACAAATAGCCACTAACAACAAGCATTATACTAAAACAGGCATAAATTGATTTTATAATGACCGAATCTTGGACTATGTAAAAGCCCTAATTTTTAAAAACCCACAAGCAGAATCTTCCATTTTAATAGTATAAAGCAATTGCAGGTCCATAATACTAAACAACTAGCCACTAACAACAACAAACACTGAAATAATGGTCAATTAAACTCATTTCATATGCTACAAAGAAGAAAAGTTGAAGAGCTTACCACAGTAATCGGGGCACTGTCGAGGCTGATACACATCAGCATCCTCTTTAAGACGCCGGAACCAACTCATCTCTGTAAGCAGGAATTCGTCGTCGTTCTTGCTTCGGAAAAGGGGGTAGCCGTTTCGTTTTTAATTTGGAGGGAAATAAGAGGAGGAGGAGATATGTATTGATCATTTGACGCCGTTACTTCGATTTAACGGATATGATGCAGAGCCCCTAATGTGTTAAAAAAAAATAAGTTCAGCAACACAATTGATGACTTTTAAAGGTGGGCCACTAACGTGCAAATTTGAAATAGTACAAGCCACCAAAGCAGTGGTGGAGGCATGTAGAGGCATGTGGGGGCACTGGACCCCACTAGAGATTTTATAGTTTTTAATATTAATATATAGACATACATTAGCTGGGACGACATTCTATCATCCACCTCTTCTGGGCTTTATGGTTATCATCGATTACTTCTTGCCTTCTTGGTTGTTCACTATTATTCCTTTATTTTCTTTCTATTCAAAAAGTAGAACATGCACGTTTTCTATTCTTTTCTTCGATATCTCGAAATTTGATATGGATATTTGAATTCATATAACTAATGTAAGTTAATTTTGATGTTGCAACAGACAATGTTGAAAGAGTTTTTCAAACTATTAATCTTATTAAAAGTATACTTCAAAATATAATGGGAGATGCTTGATTATAAACTATCATCTTTTATGATGTCTTAAAAAGTTATTTTTGGCCCCCATTAAAGTTTATGGCTGGCTCCGCCACTGCACCAAAGTGCTAAAAAGTCTAGTATTTATCAAGGGAATATTTAATAACAGATACTTTCGTTGCTAGTATGTTGCTCATTCCTTGGTCTTTTGTTACTATTCCATTGTGTGGCTATATTTCCTAATAGAACATCTCGTTGGTAAATAAGTGTGGGTATTTCATTACTAATTGGTTGACAGAACATTGACCAGTCAAATTGTTACAAATCCGTTGAGAACTACCAACGGACTAATTTCCTTAACAATTTTTATTGACAAAAACGCTTTCTCTTATAGTGCAACTAAATTAATCAAGTTCCACACATCTGTCAAAATTATTCCGGTTAGTAAGAAGTTTAAAACTTAGCAGCAATATACATGCACGCAGAACAGTTTACACATAATCATATTTGCTAACGTGTAATTATATTCCTATGCAATACTCAACTTATATATTTGTAAAAAATTGTAAAACATATATAAATAAAATAATTTAAACACATATGTAACAAAGAAATTCACAAATACTTTTACAGTATAACATGATTATATTTTTAATAAGACTGAATAAAATATATTATTTTTACACAATACTAAATAAAAATGCTAAATTATACTTAAAGTCAGGACATACATATAAAATGTAACATGCAAGCATTTTAGGAAAAATAATCTGAGACTAACATTTTTCTTCACATTCTTCACACAAGAATTTAGATGCAGTAGAGAATCTCATAAGTTTTTCCTTAAAGGTTAAGGTTGCACAGGATGAAGCGGACAAAGGAGATGATCAACTACAGTATATCACGTATAACAGAATGGAAATCACACAGCTAGGCTCTTTTTACCCCACCTAAACTTCTTCCATGTTTTACACGACTCATCGAACCCATAACATTATATTTATAATATTGTTTAGATAGATTTTTATTAAGAGTTAAATAACTAATTCATCACTAACCTCGCCGGAAACTTGCAACTGGGTCATGTTGTTGAAAAAATTTTCAAACGCATTATCAAGTAATTAAAAACTTTCAAAAGCATCACTCTCCGTCAGTTCCATTAATTACTTAACGGAAAATTCAAAAATATTTTTTAAAAATATGAAAAAAATGCGAATAAATCTTAAAAAATTCAGAATAAGCAGAAAAAACAAAAAAAATCTTAATAAATTCAAAAAAAATCAGAAAAAAGTGAGGAAAAATTGGGGAAAAAATTCAAAAATCTGAAAAGAATTTGAAAAAATTTGGAAAAAATTAGGTGGCAAGTTCTTTTTTCCCCAGATTTTAGAAAATTTAAAAAGAACAAAAAAAAAAAAGCTTGCCACTTTTGGTTTCCCAATTTTTTTGATTTTTTTCACATTTTTCAAAAGCTATTTAACCCCTTAATTATCTTAATTAGAAGATAACAACAAATTTCAAAATATTGACCGGAAATTATTCACTTACGGCAAAACTAGTTGAACCACAGTAGGAGTATATATCTAACTCAAACAACTCAAAATCGCTTTTAAGATAAAAACAATTAAATAAATAAACTTTATCTTATCTTTAAAATAAAAATATAAAATAATTAAAACTGCTAATACGTGAGATATGACATTGTTCTCCTCTTATTTAAATTTTGTCCTCAAAATTCATTGAATATGACTAATTATCTAAATAACAATAATATCTTGAAATACACCATGGTACAATGTCCTAATAAATATTTGGAAATCTCAAGAAACGAAACAAAATAGATAAAATATGAGACAAGTTTCACTATCTATAAATAACAAAAAAATATTTTAACAACTAAAATCATCTGACTAAGCACCGCCTCATATTTTTGTTATTAATATTATATAAGACAATTAATACGAGTGCAAGATGAGTTAGTCATATATCTTACTAACTCGTATAAAAAATAAATTGAAGTAATCATTGCACTAGTATCAAAATATAGCAAGATTTTTTTTATATATAACTAATAAAAACTACATCGTAGAAATAAATATTTATTATAATCACAACTCACCTATTTTTGTCTAGTCAAGCAATAATTCTCAATTTTTATATATGCAAAAGTCTCTAATCATTTTTGTAAAAACAAATCTATAAATATTTGGCATGAAAATATATTTAAGTAGATGTATTACATTATTAGATCAGGTTGAATGTATTATTTGTTGGATATATTAGTCAGGGTCGTAAACATCACGTATATAGTCATCATGCATTTTTTTAAACACATCAGCCCGTCACGTTCGTTTTCGGTTAGTATTGTTAAGTGACTTGACGGCCATTATTCAATTGCAAGTTTTCAATAATTTATTTGTTGATTGCAAGATTTTTGAGTTCGATTATCTAATTATAAGTTGAGCGGAGTTCAACACTGAATTACCAAATAATCGTAAAAAGCCCCGACTTGAAAGGAATTTTGACAGTAGGGCTGTTGACATCGTAAATATAAAGGATTCCTTTCACTTCATGCTCTCTTTGTTTCAATGTTAACAAGACAGATGCTTGATAATCATGATTCCCTGTTATGTTGTAATCAGTGTTGTAAAAAGTGGGAATCGAGTTTAATCGGTGAAGTTTCGGAATAAAGATTAATTGGAGATTAATTACATTGATCGGTGATTAATCGGGGATTAATTAGAATAATCGGATATTTAATCAGTTTGGCGAGCTACGGAACATAGATTAATCAGTGATTAATTAATCGTGATTAATCACCGACTTTTAGAACAGAGGTTGTAATAATCAATCACAGTATCAACTGGTTTCATATTATTAAAATATTGGATTGGCAAGTAACCAGTGAATTCATTGTCCGAGAGATCCAAGATTCGCAAGTTGTTGAAGGGATTACCAGTTAACATGTTAAATGAAAGATCAAGGTTAATCATGTTATAGCAATTAGATATGAATTCTGGAAAAATTGACGCCAGCTTATTACCACCAAGACCGCGACCAACCAGTATAGGCATGGGGGAAAAATTGGACAAGCTTAGAGCTTTCAAGTGATTAAATTAGAGGCCGAAGACGACCGACCTCTGAAGATGGCTGACCTGGTATGGAATGGTACCATTGAGATTATTATAGCTAAAGTCGAGGTACTGAACATCTGTTAAATTTCCAATCTCGGGTGGTATTGGACCAGTGAAGTTGTTATGTGTAATGTTGAGATTGGTGAGATTTGAAAACGAAAAGAAACCGAGGTTAGCAAGTGTTCCTGTGAGTTCTTGAAGATTAATCTGACTGACTGAACCTGCAGAGTTGCATACAATGCCAGTCCACTTAATTTCAAAGATAAGTGAGATTAATTAGTGAACCAAGAAACGAATTCGGGGATAGGCTGTTCTTCCATTCCACACGAGCTTCTCCTTGGCGAAATGTTGCAGATAGGATCGTCAAGTTAGATGAGAGTAATGAGATAAAGAAAAGAAGAAGATGATGAGAAAGCTTTCCAGATTGCACCATTGCTAAAAAGATATAACTATATTTTTTAATTTGCTGCAATTATTAGGGATAGATACTGAAAAAAAAAAAATCAGCCAAGTTTTTTTCAAGAGACTGGGGCCAGGGGAGTATATATCACCATATGACAACATTTTTCAAGTTCATCAAGATGGATCGGTTTTCTTTCTGCATGTTCTTATCGACTTCAGTTGCAGTCCTTCGAAGCATCTCACATACCACCAGGGCTTTGTGAAAACAATTTACCCGTCCCCAAAGGCTATCAGCGTATTTGTGAAAACAAGCTACAAAGAACTCAAGTAATTTCGATAGAAAATTTATGTTGAAATTAGCTAATTTCAATGGAATTCTGTCGAAGATATCTGTTCCCGCTCACAGCTGAGAGGCGAAAAATTTGTCTTTTAAAATTGTCGGGAAATATATTCGACAGATAATCCTGGCCGTAGATATTAAACATAATTTTGGCAGATCAATTTCGACAGAGACTTTTTTTCGATGATTTCAATCGAAAAAAGTAATTTCAACATTTTACTTTTGACAATTACTAATTTCAATAAGCGATTAACTTGCCTATGTTCTTTATAATGATCAACTCCAGCTGCAGTACTTCAATGTATCTCACAAACCACAAAACATAAACCCCAAAGAAAATCCGCATATCAATCCACATCCGTATCCCATAAGGATCACTCCCCAGTTAAGTTCATTATCATTAGCATCAGCATCACCATTTCTTCGTCAAAGGAAGTCGGCACATTAGTATAAGATGGTTTTCTGAGAGGTTCAAGACCGCGAGAAATGTTAAACTAGTTAATTGATGAGATGGTTCCATATTCCCCGGCACTGATGGGATAGGTGATCCTTAATTATTCTGTGCCTTTCACGCTTAATGGAAAATATGCTTGGTAAAAGTACTCAAAACAGCTTATAAGCAGAGAAGGTAGGGTGAGATATATTTCGTAAGGTAGTGACTTTTGATGCTTAGCTTGGAAGTACTCTGTCAAACAGTTACGTTGATAAATCAAAAAATTTGATGGATTTTGCAGCTCAAAGTATTGCAAGGAGTTTACCTGTTGTCAATAGTATGAGCTTTGCATCATTTCATGTTTTTTCGATAATATATAGGAGTACTATATTATATGGAAGTGAGATTAACTACCTGCAAAATGATTTCAAAATGATTTCGGCACTGTTTGGCATTACTGAAGACAATAACAACAGCTTTTTATCGAAAAATATGTGAAAAATTGTTCAATAATTCTACAAACAGTTTTTCTCCTCCCATATTATTATGGAAAAAAACTGTTTTTTTAGCTTTTGTGGGAAGCTGTCATATCTGATTTCTACAACATTTTTTTTATCAGCATTTTTTCTGTAACACATTTTTTATCAGCATTTTTTCTGTAACACATTTTTTATCAGCATTTTTTCGTACAACATAGCAATTTTTAACAACAGTCCTAATAAAAAGCTTTTGTATTTCATGTATAATCTTTTTAAATGTAATATAGATTTTTTGGACTACTACAATAGTCGATCACAACCAATAATAGATATTATTGTTCAAATTTTAATAATTGTTATGGATATACAAAATCTAACAGATATTCTCAACCACAAAATCCATTGCATATATATACACACACATGCATAACTCAATACAACTATTCACAATGATAATTAATATCATTAAGAAAATTATTACTTGGATGATCCTGCTAGAGTTTATCATGATCGGATGTGCTGGTCATGATGAGATTGCAAAGACTCTATCACCATGCTTTATAGCTTGTATGAAAATGTGTACGCACAATGGAGGAGTTGATCCTTATTGTTTCACTATATGTATGAGCAACTGTAAAGGCACCATAGCTGCATCAGATGATGCGCATGTGTGGCCTTCGTCTTGTGCTCAATCTACTTGTTCCAAACTTATGGATTCTGAAGGGTAAGTTAAATATGTTGAATTTATATTTATTTCCGCTTACTTTTATCTTAATAATATAAGTGAAAGTTAAATTACTTTATTTATTTTACACTTGTTTTCCTCCCTTTAAAGCTAGGGATTATTATCTTGTTATTAATTTTTTTCTAAGAATATGACATAAATAAAAATATATATATTTTTGCAATTTGACATTAAGAATGATAACCTATTGAGGCGTATTTTATTTAATTCTGGCAGATATAAATAAGTTGGAAAAATATGTTATCAATGATTATGTTAAAAAAATTCCTCATTTCCAAATAACAAATAACAGATCTTTATATATTTAATTTTGTGTTGTATTCTTTCCTTTCAAATAATTAAGCGCAGTTAAGTGAGGTAAATCATTTCCTATGAATAAGTACGTTTTGTATTAATTTTGTTTACACGATCTTCTGTGTTTTTAATAAGTATAAAAGATAAAATTAAAAGTAATCAAATAAAATTGATCGTCATTATAAATAATGAGAAGCGATCTCTAAAATGTAACTTTCTCACCCATTTGTACTATAATTCTTTTGGCCCAACCATGAAAAAATTGACCAGAACATTCGCCCGAATGTTCTGTCACGTTTAAAACTAGAAATGATGTAAAAATCAGGGAGGAATTTCATCATCCAAAGTATACCTTACTGTTTGGTACTTGCTCTCCAGTATAGTTTCCCTGAAACCATCTGTCTTGCATAATGAAATGTTATGCAACACAAATTAAAGTTTCGACGTCCTAAAGATAGCTTTCAAGAGTATGAAATCAGCTTCCACGAACCTCAGAATGGTTAGCTTTCAAGTGACTATCCATGGTGTGCACGATTCACACCCCTGCCATACTTTGAAAGACGATTTTCATGCACTTATAGTTCAAGTCGTGTTCTTAATAAATATCATTCACCGTGTTTTTCTTTTGATCATGGCATCTCCAAAACTCGACTTGATACAAAGTTGATTTAATGTGTAGTATGTTTTTTCCGTTTTGTATTAACATTGAACACAAATATGTATCTCTGAGACGAGTAAATCAGTATCAGACCCGAACTAGAACTAGCACTGACATTAGCATTTCAAATATTATATGACACCACACATTAATGTTCCCGACATACCACTGGTCTAGTAAACATTCTTTTCAACTTGCTCATCTTAATCAAACAGTACTCTACGTGAATCTTCTGATCAACTTTTGCTATGCAGTTGTTCGATGTATCTCAAAAACCACCAAGGCTTTCCAGTTGTGAGAAAAATGTACCCTGAAGACAATCCACATACTAATCCAATAACATATCCCATTAGGACTACTTTCCATTGGAATTTATTATCTGCACCATCTTCATCATATCCGACTTCTTGTGGTGGTGACTCTTCGTGTGCACATTTCTCTGTTAAAGGAGATCCACACAAGGCAAGATTACCTAGGTAAGAATCATTACTGAACGTGCTCAGTTGTCCTTTTTGGGGAATTTCTCCGGTGAGATGGTTATATGAGAGGTTCAGGACCTCTAGAAATGTCAAACCAATTAACGGGTATGGGATAGCCCCTGTGAATTGATTTGAAGACAAATCCAGAGATTGGAGTGCTTTCATATTTCCGAGCTGTGATGGGATAGGTCCAGTAAGACTATTATGAGATAAATTGAGCAATGCCAGCCCTTTAAGTTCTCCAATGACCTTTGGGACTTCTCCTTGAAATTTATTGCATGACAGATCAACGGCTGTGTAAATATGAAGAATTTTACTCACTTGGTACTCGGTCCCTTTCACAGTTAACGAGATAGATGCTTGATAGTAGTAATAAAATGGTGCTGTGAAATTGTGATAATCATACCCCTTATCAACCGGCTTCATATTTTTGAAATATTGAATTGGCAAATAGCCTGTGAAGTCATTGTTTGAGAGATCCATGATGCGCAACTTGGGAAAGGGATCTGTTGTGCTTCTTAAACTTACTGTACCATAAAGTCTATTGGACCGCAAGACAAGGAGTTCTAGCTCTGCAAGAGTAAATAGCCATGAGGGAAATGTACCACTTATTTTGTTGTTTCCTATATCAAGAACTTTTAACTGCTTGCAGTTGGCAAAAGATTGAGGCAACACTCCGTCAAAGTAATTGTTGTACATGTTCAGATATGAGGGATATTGCCAGTAAGATTATTGGAATCAAGATATAATCGGTCAAGGTTTGCCAAGAGCCCCAGCTCAGAAGGAATAGTGGAATTGAGATGATTAGACCCGAGGTGAAGGTATCGTAGCTCCTTGAGTAGACTTATAGAAGAAGGAATAGTTCCTTCAAATGAATTAGAAAACAATGAAAGTATTTTCAGATCATGAAGCATGTTTATATCACTGGGAATAGAACCTGAAAAGTCATTGTCTGCTAGGTCAAGTACTCTTAAATTCGGAAGCTTCAATATATTTGGTGGAAAGGGTCCCTGAAAAGAGTTGTACTCAAGATGGAGCAACTCAAGACTATGAAGCATCCGTATATCATCTGAAATAGAACCTGAAAAATTGTTTCTTGATAGGTCAAGAACTTTTAATTTGGAAAGCTTGAATATTTTTTGTGGAAAAGGCCCCTCAAAAAAATTCCGACTAAGATCAAGGTATTCAAGATCACTAAGCATCCTTATATCATCTGGAACAGAACCTGAAAAGCTATTCCCTGATAAAGACAGATTTATTAATTTGGAAAAACCGAAAATATTTGGTGGGAAGGGCCCCTCAAAAGAATTGTGACCCAGATAAAGGGATTCAAGATCACCAAGCATCCCTTATCATCCGGAATAGAACCTGAAAAATGATTACTTGATAGGGAGAGATATCTTAATTTGGAAAGCTTGAATATGCTTGGTGGAAATGGCCCGTCGAGAGAATTGTGATGAAGAGAAAGGACTTCCAGATTATGCAGATTGTTAACTAATGACTCAGGCAACAATTGACATGTTAGGTTACAAGAATTGGATGTAACGCCTGGGAATCTTGCCCCAATTTTATTGAAACTAAGGTCGAGGTTGGTCAGAAAAGGCATGGAGAAAGAACTAGACCAGTCTGAAGCTTCCAAGTAATTAACTGACAGGTCTAAGGTGCGCAATCTCTGAAGATGCCAAATTTGGTTTGGAATGATACCATTGAGCTTGTTAAAGCTAAAATCAAGATGCTGAAGCTGCGTGAACTTTTCAATGGCAGGTAGTATTGGACCTGTAAAGTTGTTGCCACTAATGTCAAGACTATTAAGATTTGGAAATGAAGTGAAACTGAAATTGGCAAGCGTTCCACTAAGTTGTTTTAGTGAAAGGTTTATTTCTGACACTGAACCTGCAGAGTTACAGATAATGCCAGTCCAGTTACACAAATTATTGAGATTGACGGGTGACCAAGAATTTAGGGAAGAGGATGGTGGTAGACTGTTCTTCCATTTTAACAGAGCTTCTCCTTCTCTTGTCGTAGATACTGTTGTGAGGGTAGATGAAAGCAATATGAGAAAGAAAACTAGCACAATGAGGTGATAATTAGGCTTTGGGAAGTGCAACATGTTTCCTGTCACATTGTACATCTCATAGCGCAAGGCACACTTCTATTTATGGGCTAAATTTTCTTAGGAATTGGAGTGGCAAGAGACCTGTTCTTCCAAATCACTGCAGATGGAATTAGTGCTCTTCGATGGATTTATTAGAAGACTTTGACTTTTCATCAATTAAATTTAAATTATTATACTTTCTTTATCAATTTTAGTGCCAAGGAATTAATTCAATTCTGATTTGGTATATAATTTATAATTATAATTTTTATATATTATCAAAATTTAAGATTAATTTGGATTTCATCTTTAATTTATTATTGATTAATTTGATCTGATTATTTATTTTTAGTGTCGGGAAAATAATTTATATCACTCTCGAGCTACTATCACATCTTTGAAAGAGCGAGGCGAGGCCGTGCTCCGAAGACTTGGAATGAGTCCTGGAAGGCTTGGGGAGACCCTGAGCATCTTTGTGCTCAGGGTCTCCTCCGAAGACTTGGAATGAGTCATGGAAGACTTGGAATAATTTATTCATTTTTGTGCATGGCCATGATAACCTGGGCATCTTAGCTTCGAAAGAACCGGTCCAAATGTTCCAGGGCTTGAGAATTCTTTGAAAATACATATTGAGAAATGTTTGAAAATATTGATGAAAGCATAATAATAATTCAGAACATATGTCCGGCAAGACTATTATGAGATAGATTGAGCAATGCAAGCCATTTAAGCTCTCTTTGGAACTTCTCCGTGAAATTTTTTGCACGATAGATCAATGGCTGTGTAAATATGAAGAATGTTCTTCACTTCATACTCTGTTCCTTTCACATTTAAGGAGATAGATGCTTCATAGATGTAATTAATTAGTCCTTGTGACTTATTTTTATAACTATACGCGTTATCATCAGCAGCTGGTTTCATATTCTTAAAGTTTAGAATTGGCAAATAGCCCGTGAATTGTTTGTTGGAGAGATCTAGAATCCGCAACTTGGGGAATGGATGTGATGTGCTCCTTCCACTTACAGGACCGTACAGTCTATTTGATCGCAAGACTTGGACTTCTAGCTCTCCGAGATTAAATAGCCATGAAGGGAATGTACCGCCCATTTTATTGTTCCCGATGTCAAGAATTTTTAAGTGCTTACAGTTTGACAAAGATCGGGGCAATAGTCCTTCTAACTGATTGTCACACTTGTTTAGATATCTTAACTGGCAACTCTTTGAGAAGGTTGTTGGTATAAGTCCTTGGAAGTGATGAAGTCGAAATAGCTTGAGCCCGGACTTAAAGCCCACACAAACAGGGTCTAAGTGTGTGAACAGCGATGCACAAGTGACCTTATAATTGAATGTACTCAGAAATGTTAAAATATAGTAGAAGATCCATTTTGAGTTTCCTCTGACATCTTAAGGTTTTAGATGGACCGGTTCTCAACAAAGAGCATGGAAGATAAATCGGACCAGTTTGGAGATTGAAATTTATGTTTGACAGGTCTAAGACGTGTAATTTCCAAAGATGACTAACCTGGTATGGAATTGAAGCTGTGCCAAATTCTCAAAGGCTGGTGGTATTGGACAGCAGAAGTCATTATATTTGATGGTGAAATTGTTGAGATTTGGAAATGAAGTGAAACTTTACTCAGTTAGCATTCCACTGAGTTGTTTGTATTTCATTTGTTCAAATAGATTTTTTGTCAGTGTTAGAGGAAAATGGATACAATGATTATGCGTGCTTTAGAATAGTAGCCTCGCAAGATTCCGATGTCGAAGTTTCCATGACCCTTGGTCAGATAACGTCACTAAAGTCTTTTAATTGTTATTGTTAAGTGGGTTGATCGAATAGTAAAAAATATTATTTTTGATTGATCTTTTTTCTAAATTAAAATTTTGATTATATATTTTTATTCAAAAAAAAATTAAAATTAATATTTTCAACTATACGGTCAAAACACTTAAAATTGTGTGCCAAAATTTAAAACGTCAAATACAAAAAACAGAGGAAGCAGAAGTAGACTACTCACCCTTACCCGGCGTTGGAGGTGCTTAGTGACACATCCTGATCGCGCATTCATTTATAGGATTCGCAACTATAACCAACTACTTCGTCCCCTTTTACATGTATATTAAAACAGACCAAATATAGTACATAATTATCATTTTAGTAGATTTTAGTCCCGATTCATTTTACGCCCCTGGTTTCACCTACATCCCTTTCTGTCAGGTTGTTGCACAAACATAAGAAACACAGATGACATTTTTAATATATTAGCATAGATAAGTGCTTCTTTTTTCCAGAATCCGACTTCTGCTTTTCTTCAGCTGTTTGTGTACAAAAGTCAGGGGCACGCTGAAAAAACCCAGTTCAAATTTCCGAGCATTCGAAACAATGGTCTCTCCTTTTACTACTTGTGTTGGAAGTATGGTGTCAAGTGCCCTACATATTTGCTAGACATATTGCTGAAATAATGACTGTCTGTTAAGCTTTAAATTGCTGGATGAAAAGAACTGTCGGATTTATTCCGCTGTGTGAGGAACAATTTTTTTGTCGACATATCCAACTGTTAATGTTACACATTTGAAGGCAGGACCAAGGCACGTTCACTCAAATCCCCAACTGTTATTAATGCTAGCCTGGGAGCTGAAGCTGAGACTGGAATGTGTGGGATTGACGGATTGTATATTTGGATTTGGTGCTGCCGAGGAAAACTCGAATTTATGATAATCTTTCAAACAGTGTGAAAGTGCTGTTAAATTGTTGCGTAAGAGATGAAAGCAGATTAATGGATCTTGGTACAACAGGTTTGATGCAATTTTTTTGTTTTTCCATTCTTTTTCATTTGCATCAACACAGATGAAGATAGCAAGGTTAATATTAATACCCCTGAAGCAAGAGAAATCATTATGAGTCCCGACCAAACAGATTATTACATAATACCAAATACTTATGTAGCTAGTACACTACTGGTTCAGAAATGTCTACCAGGACAACAACTTTCAAGTTCGTCTTGATCGACCAGTACCATTCTTCATGCATATCTTTTCATCAACTTCAGTTGCAGTACTTCGATATATCTCACAAACCACCAAGGCTTTCCTAGTTTGAGAACAATGTACGCAGATGACAATCCACATATCAGTCCACATCCATATCCCATCACGATTGCTTCCCATATCAATTTATCACCCGCATCATCTTCATCAGCATTTCCGACTTCCTGTGGAGGTGATCCGGTGTTTACACATTTCTTCGTCAAAGGTGATCCACATAACGCGGAGTTTCCTAGATAAGAATCATTGTTGAATGTGCTGAACTGTCCTTTCTGAGGAATCTCTCCACTAAGATGGTTTTTCGAGAGGTTCAAGACCTCTAGAAATGTCAATGCAGTTAGCTGAGGTGGAATAGCCCCTGTCAGTTGATTTGAAGACAAATCTAAAGATTGGAGTTCTTTCATATTTCTCAGCAATGATGGGATATGTCCTGTTAGACTATTATGAGATAAGTTGAGCAATGCAAGCCATATAAGCTCTCCAGTAACCTTTGGAATTTCTCCCTGAAATTTGTTGCAGGACAGATCAATGGCTGTGTAAATATGAAGATTATTTCTTACTTCATACTCTGTTCCCTTCACAGTTAATGAGACTGCTGCTTCATAAGAGAAGTATAATACTACCGAGGAATACTGATAACTATACAAATTATCAGTTGATTTCATATTCTTAAAGTATTGAATTGGCAAATGGCCTGTGAATTGATTGTTGGACAGATCCATAATCCGCAACTTGGGGAAGGGATCTTTTATGCTTCTTCCACTTATTGTACCATAGAGTTTATTTGATTGCAAGACAAGGACTTCTAGCTCTCCAAGTGCATAAAGCCATGACGGAAATGTACCACCTATTTTATTATTGCCAATATCAAGAATTTTCAAGTGCTCACAGTTCGCCAAAGATGGGGGCAACAATCCTTCAAACTCATTATTATCCATGTTTAGATATGTCAGCTGACAACTCCTGGAGAAAGTAGTTGGTATTTTTCCTCGAAACTGATTATTAGCAAGATTAATGTAATGCAATCCATCAGCAAGATTCCCGAAACAGTTTGGAAGTGCACCACTTAATCCATTATTTGACAAATCAAGAACCGAAAGGGAAGTGGCATTGCAAATGGTTGTTGGAAGCTCACCTGTCAAGATTTTTGAAACTTTGGTAAAACTGCAATAATCAGATTACTAGCTTAGTTACATATGACTAAAGGAAAAGATATACCTGTAAAATGGTTCCCACTTAAATTGATGTTTTCCAAATTTCGATGATCGTTATATTTCCACAAGTCACTCTGAATATTTCCTATAAGACTATTATCACTTACATCAAGAGATATAAGATTTGTGAGATTAGAAACGATCTTCGGAAGCGGTCCAGTCAATTGATTAGAACTGAGATCAAGATTAACTAGTAGCTTCAGGTTTCCAATGTCAGATGGAATATAGCCACCGAGATTATTGGAATATAGATCTAAGAACCTGAGGTTAGTCAAGAGTCCCAGTCCAATAGGAATACTTCCTTCAAATAAATTTCTATTGTTTGATAGGCCTAGATATCTTAATTTGGAGAGCTTGAATATATTTGACGGAAGTGGCCCCTCAAAAAAATTATGGCCAAGATGTAGGTGTTCAAGCTCAGAAAGGAAACCTATATCATTGGAAACAAAACCTGAAAAGTTATTATCGTGAAGGGAAAGTAACTTTAGTTTGGAGAGCTTGAATACATTTGGCGGAAGTGGCCCCTCAAAAAAATTAGAATGAAGATTGAGAATTTCAAGCTCAGAAAGCAAACCTATATCATTGGAAACAGAACCTGAAAAGTTATTACTCCAAAGAACAAGATGTTTTAATTTTGAAAGTTTGAATATATTTGGTGGAAGGGGTCCTTCAAAAGAATTGTTGCCTAAATATAGGAATTCAAGATCACAAAGCAACCTTATGTCATCGGGAATTGAACCTGAAAATTTGTTAGTCGACAGGGTGAGATCTTTTAATTTGGAAAGCTGGACTATATCTGGCGGAAATGGCCCCTCAAAAGAATTATCATCAAGGTAGAGGGTTTCAAGATTTTGTAGATTGGTAAATTCACGCACAAGATCACCTGTAAAGTTGTTATATCCAAGGTCAAGGATAGCCAAGCTATGAGAATTGGATATAAATTCTGGGAATTTCGATACAAGATGATTGCTACTGAGGTTGAGAATGCGCAAAAAAGGCATGGGAGAGAAATTGGACCAATTTGAAGCTTGCAATGCATTCTGTGACAGGTTTACGACGAGCAACCTCTGAAGATGGCTAACCTGCAACGGAATGGGACCATCGAGATTATTATTGCTCAAATCAAGAAATTGAAGCTGTGTTAAATTCTCAATGGCTGATGGTATTGGACCTGAGAAGAAGTTGTATGCGAGGGTGAGATTGTTGAGATATGGAAATGAAGTGAAACCAAACTCGGACATCATTCCATCAAGTTGTTTCTCACAGAGGTTAATCTCAGAGACTGAACCTGCAGAGTTACAAGTAATGCCAGTCCAGTTACAAAGATTTTCGAGATTGGTGAGGGACCAAGAATCGAGAAAAGAAGAAGGGGCTAGGCTATTCTTCCACTTCACAAGAGCTTCTCCTTCTCGTGTTGTTGCAAGAATGGATTCAAGTGATGAGAGAAAGAAAACAAAGAGAAGAAGGTGAGAAGGCTTTACAAAGTGTGCCATGTTTCTCCTCAACTGGGTTATGAATCTGATATCATACTGCACACTTCTATTTATACGCTGCATGCTGGAATTATAACTTGAATATTTAATTCATAAATAATAATTTGATAAAGATATTTTGTTATTTAGTGTGGAAATTTTTTATTTTATGTGGCTAGTTTACAGAGATGATAAGTTTGGAGGATAGATTTTGAAATATAAGTGTGTGGATACTAATATAATATACTAATGATCATATATTTTTTGTGAATTTATTAGATGATTTTGATTTCTCATCAATTTGATTATTATATTATATTTATTTACCAACAAAGTAACCAAGGTTTAGTGTTATTTGTATCATTTGGAGTTGATTTATATAATTTAATTATAATCATAATTTATGATTAATTTTGATTTATTATTAACTAATTTAATTAATTTATATTAGATATTAAATTTTATTGTCAGGAAAATAATTTATATCACTCTCAAGCTACTTTCACATCTCTCAATGGTTGAGGTAGTGGTCCTCGGTGGACTTGAAATGAGTCTTGTAGACTTGGAGTGGCATAGAGTTTTCCTCTTAATTTTATTCAATTTTTTTAATAAAATTATATCTATTAATATAATTAATGTAATAAATATTATAAAAATATTGTTTCTAGTTAAATAAAATAAGACAAAAATAATATAATTATATATTAAAATATAGGTCAACATCAACCAAATTATTCGTTTTTAAAATAACAAAATTATGAATGAAATCAATTATTTATTGAATATTTTTGAACTAGTATTTAATGTGGTGTATTTAGGATATTGTGCTATAGTTTTTGGGACCACAAATTTTGATATATAAGTGTGTGAACACTATTCTAATACATGACTAATGATTTTGATTTTTCAATTATAATTTTCGTTATTTTGATTATCATATTCTTTATGGATTTATTAGAAAACTTTGACTTTTCATCAATTAAATTATTATACTGTCTTTATCAATCTTAGTGCCAAGTAAGTTAACACACACTTTCATGGCCGTCGGATCTCTATTTCAAGGGTCCAGATTAAACTTCATTTTTTTAAGTATCCGCTATAATTTTCCGCGGATAGGGAAAGTTCCTATCTGCGGATATGATGGAAGACCTCCATGACAATCGATTGTCCTGGAACAAAACCCTATTTATTTTAGTGTCGGGAAAATAATTTATATCACTCTCGAGCTACTATCACATCTTTGAAAGGGCGAGGCAGTGGTCCTCCGAAGACTTGGAATGTGTCCTGGAAGGCTTGGGGAGACCCTGAGCAATCTCTCTTAATTTATTTATTTTTGGGCATTTTTGTGCATGGCCATGATAACCTGGGCATCTTGGCTTCGAAAGAACCGGTCCAAATGTTCAAGTGCTTGAGAATTCTTTGAAAATACATATTGAGAAGTGTTTAAAAATATTGATGAAAGCATAATAATAATGCAGAACATATGTCCGGTAGGACTATTATGAGATAGATTGAGCAATGCAAGCCATTTAAGCTCTCCAGTAACCTTTGGAACTTCTCCTTGAAATTTGTTGCACGACAGATCAATGGTTGTGTAGATATGAAGAATGTTTTTCACTTCATACTCTGTTCCTTTCACATTTAAGGAGATAGATGCTTCATAGATGTAATTAATTAGTCCTTGTGATCTATTTTGATAACTATACCCGTTGTCAGCAGTTGGTTTCATATTCTTAATGTATTGAATTGGAAAATGGCCCGCGAATTGGTTGTTGGAGAGATCTAAAATCCGCAACTTGGGGAATGGATGTGATGTGCTCCTTCCACTTACTGGACCGTAAAGTCTATTTGATCGCAAGACTAGGACTTCCAGCTCTCCGAGAGTAAATAGCCATGAAGGAAATGTACCGCCCATTTTGTTGTTCCCGATGTCAAGAATTTTCAAGTGCTTACAGTTTGACAGAGATCGGGGCAATAGTCCTTTTAAGTGATTGTCATACATGTTTAGATATCTTAACTGGCAACTGTCTGAGAAGGTTGTTGGTATTGGTCCTCGGAACTGATTATTAGCGAGATCAATGCAATGCATTTTATCAGCAAGATTTCTCTGAGAAGGTTAATTTGCAATTTTATTCTTTTAGATAGCAAGGTTAATATATATTAATACTCCTGAAGCAAGAAAAATGCATGATTATGAGTCCCGACCAAACGGATTATTACATAATACCAAATACTTAGGCAGCTAGTCCACAAGGACAACAACTTTCAAGTTCGTGTTGATCGACCAGAGTACCATTCTTCATGCATATCTTTTCATCAACTTCAGTTGCAGTACTTCGATACATCTCACAAACCACCACGGCTTTCCTAGTTTGAGAACAATGTATGCCGATGATGCCACATATCAGTCCACATCCATATCCCATCACGATTGCTTCCCATGTCAATTCATCACCACCATCTTCTTCATCACCATTTCCGACTTCTTTTGGAGGTGATGCTGTGTTTGCACATTTCTTCGTCAAAGGTGATCCACATAAAGCGGAGTTTCCTAGATAAGAATCATTGTTGAATGTGCTGAACTGTCCTTTCTGAGGAATCCCTCCACTAAGATGGTTTCCTGAGAGGTTCAAGACCTCTAGAAATGTCAATGCAGTTAACTGAGGTGGAATAGCCCCTGTCAGTTGATTTGAGGACAGATCTAAATATTGGAGTTCTTTCATATTTCTCAGCAATGATGGGATATGTCCTGTCAGACTATTATGCGATAAATTGAGCAATGCAAGCCATCTAAGCTCTCCAATAACTTTTGGAATTTCACCCTGAAATTTGTTGCACGACAGATCAATAGCTGTGTAAATATGAAGGTTATTTGCTACTTCATACTCTGTTCCCTTCACAGTTAGTGAGACTGCTGCTTCATAAGTGAAATATATTCCTCCTGTGGAATTCAGATAATTATACATATTATCAGTTGATTTCATATTCTTAAAGTATTGAATTGGCAAATGGCCTGTGAATTGATTATCGGACAGATCCACAATCCGCAACTTGGGGAAGGGATCTTCTATGCTCCTTCCAGTTATTGTACCATAGAGTTTATTTGATCGCAAGACAAGGACTTCTAGCTCTCCAAGTACATAAAGCCATGACGGGAATGAACCACCTATTTTATTATTGCCAATATCAAGAATTTTCAAGTGCTTACAGTTCGCCAAAGATGGGGGCACCAATCCTTCAAACTCATTATTATCCATGTTTAGATATGTCAGCTGACAACTTTTGGATAAAGTAGTTGGTATTGTTCCTCGAAACTGATTATTAGCAAGATTAATGTAAAGCAATCTATCAGCAAGATTCGCGAAACAGTTTGGAAGTGCACCACTTAATCCATTATTTGACAAATCAAGAACTGAAAGGGAAGTGACATTGCAAATTGTTGTTGGAAGCTCACCTGTCAAGATTGTTAAAACTTTGGTATAACTACAAAAAGATTACAAGCTTAGTTAATATGACAAAAGGAAAAGATATATAGAGAAAACATACCTGTAAAATGGTTCCCACTTAAATTGATGTATTCCAAAGTTGGATGATCGTTATATTCCTTAGGAATGTTCCCAGACAGATAATATTTCCACAAGTCACTAATATTTCCACTAAGACTATTATGACTTACATCAAGATATATAAGATTTGTGAGATTAGAAACGATCTTTGAAAGCGGTCCGGTCAATTGATTAAAACTGAGATCAAGAAATACTAGTAGCTTCAGGTTTCCAATGGCAGATGAAATATCGCCACTGAGATTACTGCAATGTAGATCTAAATAGTTGAGGTTAGTCAAGAGTCCCAATCCAATAGGAATACTTCTAATTTCAAATAAATTTCTATTGTTTGAGAGGTCTAGATATCTTAATTTAGAGAGCTTGAATATATGTGGGGGAAGCGGCCCCTCAAACAAATTAGAGTCAAGATATAGGGTTTCAAGCTCAGGAAGCAAACCTATATTATTAGAGACAGAACCTGCAAAGTTATTGTTCCCAAGGGAAAGAATCCTTAGTTTTGAGAGCTTGAATATATTTGGTGGAAGCGGCCCCTCAAAAAAATTAGAATAAAGATCGAGGGCTTCAAGCGCCGAAAGCAAATTTATACTATTGGGAATATAACCTGAAAACTTATTACGCCAAAGAACAAGATCTTTTAATTTTGAAAGCTTGAATATATTTGGTGGAAGCGGTCCTTCAAAGGAATTGTTACCTAAATATAGGGATTCAAGATCACAAAGCAACCTTATGTCATTGGGAATTGGACCTGAAAATTTGTTACCTGACAGGGCAAGACGTTTTAATTTGGAAAGCTTGAATATATTTGGCGGAAATGGCCCCTCAAAAGAATTGTCAACGAGACTAAGCACTTCAAGCTTATGCAGGTTGGCAAATATTGGTTCACATGCTAGATCACCGGTAAACATGTTATATGAAAGGTCAAGGTGAGTCAGGCTATGAGAATTGGATATAAAATTTGGGAATTTCGACGCAAGATGATTTCTACTGAGCTTGAGGATGCGCAAAAAAGGCATGGGAGAGAAATTGGACCAATTTAGAGCTTGCAATGCATTCCGTGACAGATTTAAGATGAGCAACCTCTGAAGATGGCTAACCTGGAAAGGAATGGGACCATCTAGATAATTATTGCTCAAATCAAGATACCGAAGCTCTGTCAAATTCTCAATGGCTGCTGGTATTGGACCGGAGAAGTTGTTAACTGCGAGGGTGAGATTGTTGAGATTTGGAAATGAAGTGAAACCAAACTCAGACAGCATTCCATCAAGTTGTTTCTCACAGAGGTTAATCAGAGAGACTGAACCTGCAGAGTTACAAGTAATGCCAGTCCAGTTGCAAAGATTATCGAGATTGGTGAGTGACCAAGAGTCGAGAAAAGAAGAAGGGGCTAGGCTATTCTTCCATTTCACAAGAGCTTCTCCCTCTTGTGTTGTTAGAATGGATTGAAGTAATGAGAGAAAGAAAACAAAGAGAAGAGGATAACAAGGCATTACAAAGTGTGCCATATTTCCACTCAACTTGACCATCAACCAAATACGACACTTCTATTTATAAGCCTTATGCCTGCTGTCTGCTGTGTTTGCGAAATCATAACGGTATTAATTAATTTTACTAGAGGTTCTGTTAGTACCCCCAACTATTTATATTCTATGGAAAAATATATATAAATTTTTAGTTGGCGGACAAATTAGTGTGCAGATGGGTCCTCAGAAGACTTGGAAAGAGTCCGTCCAAGACTTGGGAGCGATCCCCATAACATTGCGCAAATTATCAACACAAATGCCCTGTTAACTCTAATAAGTTAGGTTTATTTTATAATATTGGAGCTTATAAAGATTATGCATTTCCACAGAAATCACTAATAAAGATAAATCCACTATAATGCGCGTATCTTGGATATGGAAGACTAGCTATGATCATGACAATGGAGTAAATGGGTGCTTTACAAAAGCCCAGAAGCAAGGACCTGGATAACAATGTCAATAATGAAAAGAAAGAAACACAAGAAGAACGCCCCCACCACCAACTCAGGAAGTGTGCCATTTAATTTATTCGACCAGAATTGGTCGATTAGAAATGTGATCAGCAAAATTCGTCAATCCGGGACTTAAGCAAGAAATAAATTACTTGGTGAAATTCTAGCTGAAACTTTAAATATTCATCATGGATCATGCTATCATACAAATTCCACTGACTTTTACTTTTGCAGGAATGTCGTTCGCCACTTCATGAATAAATTAATAAATCAACTGAGCTACGGATGTGGATTGATATGCGGATTATCTTCAGGATACTTGTTTTCAAAATGGGAAAGCCAAGGTGGTTCGTGAGATACATTGAATTACCGCAACTGAAGTTGACAAGGACACGCATGAAGAAGACTGTTTAATCAAGACGAAAACATTGACAAAATGTTGTCTCAGGATCATATGTATTCTGTTTCTCTTCATCTAAATCAGATTTAATACAAATGCAACTGAAAGTAAGATATTCTCTAGTTAAAATGTTATTAAGAGCATCTCTAATGGGGTTGCCTATAATGATCGGTTAAATTGGACCCGTAAGACATTATACTTGAAACTAGAAGGTTGTCACTGAAGTCTAGGTGTTGAAGATCCTTAAGTAGACTAATTGAAGAAGGAATAATTCCTTCAAATGAATTATATAAACGAATTATTCAAAGATCAGGAAGCATCCCTATACCATCAGGAATTGAACCTGAAAAATTATTCATAGATAGGTCAAGAACCCTTAATTTGGAAAGCTTGAATATATTCGTTGGAAATGGCCCCTCGAAAGAATTGGCACCAAGATACAGTTCTTCAAGATTACGTAAATTGTCATCTGCTGATTCAGGCATTGGATCACCAGGCCAGTTAACACGTTAAATAAAAGATCAAGATTAATTATGTTATAGCAATTAGATATGAATTCTGGAAAATTTGACGCCAGCTTATTACCACTAAGACCGAGACCAACCAGTTTAGGTATGGGGGAAAAATTGGACAAACTCGGAGCTTTCGGTGATTAAATGACAGCCGTAAGACGACCAACCTCTGAAGGTGGCTAACCTGGTATGAAAGGGTACCATTACCATTGAGATTATTATAGCTAAAGTCGAGGTACTGAACGTCTGTTAAATTTCCAATCTCGGGTGGTATTGGACCAGTGAAGTTGTTATGTGTAATGTTGAGATTGGTGAGATTTGAAAAACGAAAAGAAACCGAGGTTAGCAAGTGTTCCTGTGAGTTCTTGAAGATTAATCTGACTGACTGAACCTGCAGACACTACAACAAAACTGGGTTTTTACGATGGAAGTAGTTCTTACTTTACGACGGACTTTTTCCGTCATTTTTTGTCAAGTCGAAAGTTGCAAAATACATCACAATTCCAAACATGCGTCGTAAGTATTAAAACCGTCGTAAGTTACAGAATTTACGACGGAACTTTCCGTCGCAAGTATGTTGTGGGGCCCAGATCCTTGTCTGGATAAATTTTATCTTACGATGCTCGGTCCGTCGTATGTTAACTACCTTACGACGGAAGTTTCTATCGCATGTCTGTTGTGGGTCCTGGTTTTCCTTTTGAAAAAAGTTGAACTTGCGACAGAAGTTATGTATGAACATCCGTCGTAAGTTTTGGAGGAAAACTGAAACTTATGACACATTGTTCCGTCGTAAATTTCCAATCTCGGGTGGTATTGGACCAGTGAAGTTGTTATGTGTAATGTTGATATTGGTGAGATTTGAAAACGAAAAGAAACCGAGGTTAGCAAGTGTTCCTGTGAGTTCTTGAAGATTAATCTGACTGACTGAACCTGCAGAGAGTTGCATACAATGCCAGTCCACTTAATTACAAAGATAAGTGAGATTAATTAGTGACCAAGAACCAAGAAACGAATTCAGGGATAGGCTGTTCTTCCATTCAACTAGAGCTTCTCCTTGGCGAATTGTTGCAGGACAGTGGAATTAAATGAGAGTAATGAGATAAAGAAAAGAAGAAGATGATGAGAAAGCTTTCCAAATTGCACCATTGCTAAAAAGATATAACTATATTTTTTAATTTGCTGCAACTATTAGGGATGGATACTGAAAAAAAAAAATCAACTAAGTTCTTTCCAAGAGACTGGGGCCAGGGAGTATATATCACCATATGACAACATTTTTCAAGTTTATCAAGATGGATCAGTTTTCTTTCTGCATGTTCTTATCGACTTCAGTTGCGGTCCTTCGATGCATCTCACAAATCACCAGGGCTTTGTGAAAACAATATACCCCAGTCCCCAAAGGCTATCAGATACGCTACAAAAAACCCGAGTAATTTCGATAGAAAATTTATGTTGAAATTAGCTAATTTCAGTGGAATTCTGTCGAAAATATCTATTCCTGCTCACAACTGAGACGCGACAAATTTGTCTTTTAAAATTGTCGGGAAATATTTTCGACAGATAATCTTGGCCGTAGATATTAAACATAATTTTGGCAGATCAAATTCGACAGAGACTTTTTGCCGATGATTTCATTCGGAAAAAGTAATTTCAACATTTTACTTTTGACAATTACTAATTTCAATAAGCGATTAACTTGCCTATGTTCTTTATAATGATCAACTCCAGCTGCAGTACTTCAATGTATCTCACAAACCACAAAATATAAACCCCAAAGAAAATCCGCATATCAATCCACATCCGTATCCCATAAGGATCACTCCCCAGTTGAGTTCATTATCATTAGCATCAGCATCACCATTTCTTCGTCAAAGGAAGTCCGCACATGAGTATAAGATGGTTTTCTGAGAGGTTCAAGACCGCGAGAAATGTTAAACTAGTTAACTGATAAGATGGTTCCATATTCCCCGGCACTGATGGGATAGGTGATCCTTAATTATTCTGTGCCTTTCACCTTAATGGAAAATATGCTTGGTAAAAGTACTCGAAACAGTTAAGCAGAGAAGGTAGGGTGAGATATATTTCGTAAGGTAGTGATTTTTGATACTTAGCTTGGAAGTACTCTGTCAAACAGTTACATTGATATATCAACAAATTTGATGGATTTTGCAGCTCAAAGTATTGCAAGGAGTTTACCTGTTGTCAATAGTATGAGATTTGCATCATTTCATGTTTTTTCGGTAATATATAGGAGTATATTATATGGAAGTGAGATTAACTACCTGCAAAATGATTTCGGAACTGTTTGGCATTACTCAGCTTGAAGACAACAACAGCTTTTTATCAAAAAATATGTGAAAAATTGTTCTATAAATCTATAAACAGTTTTTCTCCTCCCATATTATTACGGAAAATTGTTTTTTCAGCTTTTGTGGGAAGCTGTCATGTCTGATTTCTACAACATTTTTTTTATCAGCATTTAAATTTTCGTATAACACTTTTTTTATCAGCATTTTTTCGTACAACATAACAATTTTTAACAGCAGTCCTAAAAAAACCTTTTGTATTTCATGTATAATCTTTTTAAATATAATATAGATTTCACTTGCATAGACTTCTTGGACTACTACAATAGTCAACCACAACCAATAATGGATATTATTGTTCAAATTTTAATAATTGTTATGGATATACAAAATCTAATAGATATTCTCAACCACAAAATCCATTGCATATATATACACACACATACATAACTCAATGCAACTATTCACAATGATAATTAATATCATTATGAAAATTATTACTTGGATGATCCTGCTAGAGTTTATCATGATCGGATGTATAGCTGGTCATGACGAGATTGCAAAGACTCTATCCTTATTGTATGAAAATAAGGATAGAAAATGTGTACGCACAATGGAGGAGTTGATCCTTATTGTTTCACTATATGTATGAGCAACTGTAAAGGCACCATAGCTGCATCAGACGATGCGCATGTGTGGCCTTCGTCTTGTGCTCAATCAACGTGTTCCAAACTTATCGATTCTGGAGAGTAAGTTAAATCTATTGAAATTATGTTTATTTCCGCTTACTTTTGTCTTAATAATATAAGTGAAAGTTAAATTACTTTACTTATTTTACACTTGTTTTACACCCTTTAAAGCTGATCAGGATCATTATTTTGTTTTTAATTTTTGTCTAAGAATATGGCATAAATGAAAATATATATAATTTTGCAGTTTCACATTAAGAATGATAACCTATTGAGGCATATTTTATTTAATTCTGGCAGATATAAATAAGTTGGAAAAATATGTTATCAATGATTATGTTAAAAAAATTCTCATTTCCAAAATTAACAGATCTTATATATTTAATTTTGTGTTGTATTCTTTCCTTTCAAATAATTAAGCGCAGTTAAGTGAAGTAAATCATATTCTATGAATAAGTACGTTTTGTATTAATTTTGTTTACACGATCTTCTGTGTTTTTAATAAGCATAAAAGATAAGAAAGAAGGTACCGAGCGACCAAAGAAAACAAGGTGATGTAATATTTAAAAGATTTTGATGGATCAAAAGATGATTTTGCTCGTGACAATTTATGGATTTTATTTTCGGATTCGGTATGTTTATTCTCTCAATTTTATAGTTTTTCAAAATATCTCCGTCTCTTTGAAAAGGTACGCTTCTTTCATCTTCTTTTGATTATATTGTTATGATCCAAAATAAATGCTTGTTATGTGTTCTTTGCTTGTTCTTTATGTTTTGTATAACTTATGAATTACGATAACATATCTATATCATAGAAATCATTTTATGCTTTTCCTCTTCTAATTTTAAGGTGTATAGAATTTTGAGTTGATTGAAATCATGGATTCGTATCTGTTTTAGAATTTTGTTTGATTAGTTTTGTAGATCAAGTCGAGTTATGTATCCATTTTTCCCCCTTTTTCTGACATGTTTTATCTTAGCCGGATTTGTGATGGTTGACCGGAATATCGATTTGAAATTAGGTCTGTTATAGATTCTCGATATAGATTTTCGATAGGTATTCTTGATTGTATGTGTTTGTTAAGTGTGTGATTTGATCTTCTAGATTAATCTTTTTAGTTTTTTAACATGTTTTTAGGTGCATGTTATATTGTTGAGTGTTTCGATATCAATTTATTTTGAATTATGGCGTTGCTTTTATATATTATATTTGTTTGTATATTTATGTGCAAATTTTTTAAAATGCAAGTATTCAATTTTTTCGGTTAATTTTGGAAAGGAATATATCTTGATAAATATTCTTTATGAATATTTAATAACATTTATGATGGTCTTTATTTATCTTCTTAAGGTTTAAATTTTAAATTTTATGAATTCATAATTTATCATGATTGTTTGATTTTTAGGCAATAATTGAATTTTAATTTGGACTGACTTTAATTACGGGATCTCTCTTATTGGCTGTTCATTATTTATCTTTATTAATTTTAATTGTATTAGTTACGTTTTAAATTGTGATTGAATAAATATTCTTTATGAATATTTAGTACCATTTATGGGGGTCATTATTGATGACATTTTATGCCTTTAATGGCTTTTAGTGCCATTTTTATGGCTTATTTTACCATTTTGATGGTCATTGCATTTAATATATTTAATTACGTGTTAAACTCAATTTTTATTCTTCAGTTAAATTATTAAATTTTAATGTGTCTAACCAAAGGATTTTCCTTTGGTTCTACATATTATATATATATATATATATATATATATATATATATAGACTTACTCCAGTGAGAACTTCTTAAAATGAGAACCGTGAGAACTTCCTTAATTTATCATATTTTGGCTAATCTAAACATCAAACTAGTGGGTACCCAATATAAAATATATATATAAAACTAGTCTCTTCCTAGCTAGTCAAAAAAAAAATTTCAAAAAAAAAAATTCAAAAAAAAAATTCAGAAAAAAAGTCCACTGCCACGTCATCAGTGATTTTTTTTATTTTTTTTTCGGCTAGCTAGGTGGAGACCTTAATGATATACATTTTTTGTGAAGATGCCCCTGGCGGGGCCCTTCAAATTAATGAGATTTTGATAAATTACAAAAGTTCTCGCGGTTCTCATTTTAAGAAAGTTCTCATTTGAGCAAGTGCCTATATATATATATATATATATATATATATATATATATATATATATATATATTTCCTCTCTATTTTTTTTATATATAAACTCTTTTGTTTTTGTTTTTATTAGATTTTCTTGTATATTAATTTATATTTTGTTTGATTGTTTTTTCTCAGGATACTGTGGAAGCGAGCTGTATGGGTATTCTTTTCTCATTCATTTAAATTTTATTGTCTAAACGTCCGGAGTTATGATTGCATGGCTTTCGGTTAGATAATAAACTTTCTTGAAAGAAAGAAATCTCGGTTGCGGTTTATTGTATTTCGATACAATTCATCTACGATTATGTAGACCATACAAAAAAAAAAAAATAAGCATAAAAGATAAAATTAAAAGTAATCAGATAAAATTGATCGTCATTATAAATAATGAAAAGCGATCGCTAAAATTAACTTTCTCACTTTCTCACCCATTTGTACTATAATTCTTTTGGCCCAACCATGAAAAAATTGACCAGAACATTCGCCCGATTGTTCTGTCAAGTCTAAAACATGGAATGATGTAAAAATCAGGGAGGAATTTCATCATCGAAAGTTTACCTTACTATTTGGTACTTGCTCTCTAGTACAGTTTCCCTGAAACCATCCGTCTTGCATAATGAAATGTTATGTAACACAAATTAAAGTTTCGACCTCCTAAAGATAGCTTTCAAGAGTATGAAATCAGCTTCCACGAACCTCAGAATGGTTAGCTTTCAGGTGACTATCCATGGTGTGCACGATTCACACCCCTGCCATACTTTGAAAGACGATTTTCATGCACTTATGGTTCAAGTCGTGTTCTTAATAAATATCATTCACCGTGTTTTTCTTTTGATAATGGCATCTCCAAAACTCGACTTGATACAAAGTTGATTTAGTGTGTAGTATGTTTTTTTCCTTTTGCATTAACATTGAACGAAATATGTAGCTCTGAGACGAGTAAATCAGTATCAGGCAGGGGCGGATCTAGCCCACAAATGTTAGGGGGCACGAAGCAAATTTTCGGAAAATACCTATATATTTTTAAATTCTTTGGGGGCACTTTTATAATTTTGTAAACTTTATAATGGTGAAAAAATGTAAAAAGAAAATTTAGGGGGGACACGTGTCCCCGCGTGCCTCTTCCTAGATCCGCCCCTGGTATCAGGCCCGAACTAGAACTAGTGCTGACATTAGCATTTCAAATATTATATGACACCACACATTAATGTTCCCGACATACCACTGGTCTAGTAAACATTCTTTTCAAGTTGCTCATCTTAATCAAACAGTACTCTACGTGATTCTTCTGATCAACTTTTGCTGCAGTTGTTCGATGTATCTCAAAAACCACCAAGGCTTTCCAGTTGTGAGAAAAATGTAACCTGAAGACAATCCACATACTAATCCGATAACATATCCCATTAGGACTACTTTCCATTGGAATTTATTATCTGCACCATCTTCATCATATCCGACTTCTTGTGGTGGTGACTCTTCGTGTGCACATTTCTCTGTTAAAGGAGATCCACACAAGGCAAGATTACCTAGGTAAGAATCATTAGTGAACGTGCTCAGTTGTCCTTTTTGGGGAATTTTTCCGGTGAGATGGTTATATGAGAGGTTCAGGACCTCTAGAAATGTCAAACCAATTAACGGGTATGGGATAGCCCCTGTGAATTGATTTGAAGACAAATCCAGAGATTGGAGTGCTTTCATATTTCCGAGCTGTGATGGGATAGGTCCGGTAAGACTATTATGAGATAAGTTGAGCAATGCAAGCCATTTAAGTTCTCCGATAACCTTTGGGACTTCTCCTTGAAATTTGTTGCATGACAGATCAATGGCTGTGTAAATATGAAGAATCTTGCTCACTTGGTACTCAGTCCCTTTCACAGTTAACGAGATAGATGCTTGATAGTAGTAATAAAATGGTGCTGTGAAATTATGATAATCATACCCCTTATCAACCGGCTTCATATTTTTGAAATATTGAATTGGCAAATAGCCTGTGAAGTCATTGTTTGAGAGATCCATGATGCGCAACTTGGGAAAGGGATCTGTTGTGCTTCTTAAACTTACTGTACCATAAAGTCTATTCGACCGCAAGACAAGGAGTTCTAGCTCTGCAAGAGTAAATAGCCATGAGGGAAATGTACCACTTATTTTGTTGTTTTCTATATCAAGAACTTTTAACTGCTTGCAGTTAGCAAAAGATTGAGGCAACACTCCGTCAAAGTAATTGTTGTACATGTTCAGATATGTCAGCTGACATCCCTCGGAGAAGGTTGGCATTCTTCCTTGAAATTGATTATTACCAAGATCAATAGAAAGCAGTTTATCAGCAAGATTTCGCAAACAATTTGGAAGTGTGCCACTTAATCCATTATTTGACAGAACAAGAACCCGAAGGGATGTGGCGTTGCAAATTGTTGTGGGAATCATACCTGGTATAAACAGAGGAGCTTCAGTCAATATTCACTAATCTGATTACCTGCATAGTTGTAGACAAAAAGGAAAAATAAGGAAAAGAACAGACCTGTAAAATGGTTTCCACTTAAATTGATGCATTCCAAAATTGGGTGAACATCAAATTCCTTGGGAATGTTTCCAGACAAGTTGTTGTCGGAAAAATCAATGGAATATAAGGATGTAGAAGTTTTCCAGAAGTCACTTGGGATATTGCCGGAAAACTTATTATCTTTCAGGTTAAGAAACCCTAGTTTAGTGAGATTAGAAATGGTCTTTGGAAGCGGTCCAGTGAGTTGATTAGAATCAAGACTTGGTACTCTCAGTAGTTTCAAGTTTCCTATGTCAGGTGGGATATTGCCAGTAAGATTATTGGAATCAAGATATAATCGGTCAAGGTTTGTCAAGAGCCCCAGCTCAAAAGGAATAGTGGAATTGAGATAATTAGACCCGAGGTGAAGGTATCGTAGCTCCCTGAGTAGACTTATAGAAGAAGGAATACTTCCTTCAAATGAATTAGAAAACAATGAAAGTATTTTCAGATCATGAAGCATGTTTACATCACTGGGAATAAAACCTGAAAAGTCATTGTCTGCTAGGTCAAGTACTCTTAAATTCGGAAGCTTCAATATATTTGGTGGAAAGGGTCCCTGAAAAGAGTTGTACTCGAGATGGAGCAACTCAAGTCTATGAAGCATCCGTATATCATCTGAAATAGAACCTGAAAAATTGTTTCTTGATAGGTCAAGAACTTTTAATTTGGAAAGCTTGAATATATTTGGTGGAAAAGGCCCCTCAAAAAAATTCCGACTAAGATCAAGGTATTCCAGATCACTAAGCATCCTTATATCACCTGGAACAGAACCTGAAAAAATATTCCCTGATAAGGACAGATTTATTAGTTTGGAAAATTTGAAAAAAATTGGTGGGAAGGGCCCCTCAAAAGAATTGTGACCCAGATAAAGGGATTCAAGATCACCAAGCATCCCTATATCATCCGGAATAGAACCTGAAAAATGATTACTTGATAGGGAGAGATATCTTAATTTGGAAAGCTTGAATATGCTTGGTGGAAATGGCCCATCGAGAGAATTGTGATGAAGAGAAAGGACTTCCAGATTATGCAGATTGTTAACTAATGACTCAGGAAATAATTGATATGTTAGGTTACAAAAATTGGATGTAACGCCTGGGAATTTTGCCCCAAGTTTATTGAAACTAAGGTCGAGGTTGGTCAGAAAAGGCATGGAGAAAGAACTAGACCAGTCTGAAGCTTCCAAGTGATTAACTGACAGGTCTAAGGTGCGCAATCTCTGAAGATGCCAAATTTGGTTTGGAATGATACCATTGAGCTTGTTAAAGCTAAAATCAAGATGCTGAAGCTGCGTGAACTTTTCAATGGCAGGTAGTATTGGACCTGTGAAGTTGTTGCCACTAATGTCAAGACTATTAAGATTTGGAAATGAAGTGAAACTGAAATTGGCAAGCGTTCCACTAAGTTGTTTTTGTGAAAGGTTTATTTCTGAGACTGAACCTGCAGAGTTACAGATAATGCCAGTCCAGTTACACAAATTATTGAGATTGACGGGTGACCAAGAATTTAGGGAAGAGGATGGTGGTAGACTGTTCTTCCATTTTAACAGAGCTTCTCCTTCTCTTGTCGTAGATACTGTTGTGAGGGTAGATGGAAGCAATAGTAGAAAGAAAACAAGCACAATGAGGTGATAATTAGGCTTTGGGAAGTGCAACATGTTTCCTGTCACATTGTACATCTCATAGTGCAAGGCACACTTCTATTTATGTGCTAAATTTTCTTAGGAATTGGAGTGGCAAGAGACCTGTTCTTCCAAATCACTGCCGATGGAATTAGTGCTCTTCGATGGCAAGAAACTGAAAATAAAAGGTATAGTGGAAAATGATATGTTCCACCGGATTTTTGTTGAAAAAAACTTTAATTTCTAATATGGAGGACCAACTCACAAAACAAGTCTTCACACTTCAAGAAAACTATGCATTAACTTCTATTTTTTCAATTCATTTCCAGGTAGCCAAGACTCAGACCCTTGCTCATAAACTGCTGAGCTGTGTATTAAGTTGGTCAGTGGATTTTTTTCCCGGAGACTATATCCTTTAGCTATCAACAAACTTCTCTTAGTAAATAACATTTTTGTGTATTTGGAGATTGGCATGCACAGGAGTCATAGTTAAGCAGAGGAGTCAACAATATTATTGATTTTCATATGGTAGCTATGATTAAATTAAATTCTAGTAAGTTACTTGTTCAACCAAAAAAAACAATGAAATTTCAAAGTTCTAGATCCGTCACTGTTGTTAGTGTGTTGCTAAGAAAGTGGAAATCAGTACCTTCCACTATCATTTACATTGTAGACGGAAGACGTGTTAGTTACTACAAACAAGTGATCATTAAGTGCTGTGAACGACATTTATGTGAAGTTGTAGGTCTCTGGAATTTGGGAGGCACCGCGTGCTTTCTGCATATAACTTGCAGGTTCCAATTGTATCAATTAACGTCATTTCTGCAGATCGGTTCCTGCCTGTCATGCTTAAGTTAACATAATTGTATTCACTCCTACAGAAACATGGCATGTAGTTTTAATAAACAGTGAAACAAGACTAAATTTGTTATGAGAACCAGACTACTCTGCAATTGGCATAAAATAATATAATAATGAACTACATATATGTGCATAATAGTCTACTAATTCAGAAATCAGGTTATCCCAAGACAACATTTTATCAAGTTGTGCTTCTTGATCGAATAATTTTCTTCATGTGTGTCCTCATCAACTTCTGTTGCAGTTCTTCGACGTATCTCACAAACCACCAAGGCTTTCCCATGGTGAAAACAATGTACCCAAAAGATAATCCGCATATCAATCCACATGCATACCCTATCAGGATCACCTCCCAACTGAGTTCATCATTAGCATCATCTTCATCACCATTTAGGATTTCTTGTGTTGGTGGCAACGTGTGCCTACATTTCTTTGTTAAAGGAAGTCCGCATAAGGCCGGGTTACCCAAGTATGAATCGTTGCCAAAAGTACTGAACTGTCCTTTTTGAGGGATTTCTCCAGTAAGATGGTTTTCTGAAAGGTTCAAGGCCCCAATAAATGTCAAAGTAGTTAACTGCTCAGGTATAGCACCTGTCAATTGGTTTGATGACAAATCTAAAGACTGGAGTGCTTCCATATTCCCCAACAATGACGGGATAGGCCCTGTAAGACTATTATGAGATAGATTTAGCAACGCAAGCGATCTAAGCTCTCCAGTGACCTCTGGAATTTCCCCTTGAAATTTGTTGCGCGACAGATCAATGGCTGTGTAAATATAAAGGATTTGTTTCACTTCATACTCTGTCCCTTTTACACTTAGTGAGACTGATGCTTGGTAAAAGTACTCGAAATTCTCTTTTGTAATGACATAATCATATCCCTTATTACTCGGCCTCATATTATAAAAATACTGAATAGGCAAATGGCCAGTGAATTCATTGTTAGAGAGATCCACAATTCGCAACTTAAGGAAGGGACGTGTTGTATTACCTATACTTACTTCACCGTGAAGTCTATTTGATCGCAACACAAGGACTTCTAGCTGTGCAAGAGTACTTAGCCATGACGGAAATATACCTCCAATGTGGTTGTTTCCCATATTAAGAATTTTTAAGTCCTTGCAGTTTGATAAAGCTTGGGGCAGCGTTCCTTCAAAGTGATTGCTTTCCGTGTTTAAAACTGCTAGGTGACAGCTCTTGGTGAAGGTTGCTGGTATTGTCCCTTGAAGCTGATTATTACCAAGAACCATGGTATGCAGATTATCAGCAAGCTTTCCCAGACAACGTGGAAGTGCACCGCTTAATCCATTGTCCGAGAGATCAAGAATCTCAAGGGATGTGACATTGCAAATAGTTGCAGGAATCTCACCTGTTAAAATGTAGAAACTTTAGTCAATTTCTAACCGATTCATTAGCGTTCAAATAAAGTACTCCCTCTGTTTTGAAATACATGTAGTTTGATTTTTTGACACGACCATATAATAATTCAAAAATATAATACTTTAAAAATAATTATCTTAATAATAAGGTCAAAGGACTTGGAAACGTGTGCCAAAAAGTCAAACGAAGTATATTTCAAAGTGGAGGGAGTAAAATAAGGTGAAAAAGTATACCTGTAAGATGGTTTCCGCTCAGATTAATGAAAGTAAGATTCAGATTAGCATCAAATCCCTGAATGCTTCCTGACAAATTGTTGTTCCTGGAGTCGATGTATAATAACGATTTATATTTTTTCCAGAAGTCACTAGGAATATTTCCAGAAAATCTGTTATTAGGTAGACCAAGAAACTCTAGATTACTGAGATTAGAAATGGAGTTTGCAACCGATCCAGTCAAATGATTAGACCCGAGGAGAAGCCGAGTCAGTAGCTTCAGGTTTCCGATTTCAGATGGAATATCTCCGGTCAGATTATTGGAAAAAAGAATTATATAGTTGAGCTTAGTCAAGAGGCCGAGCTCAGAAGGAATTTTGCCAGTAAGACTATTGACATTGAGATATAATTCGCTGAGATTAGTCAAAAGCCCGATTTCACGAGGAATACAGGAATTTAAATAATTATATCCGATATCTAGTAATTGAAGCTTCCTAAGTAGACCAATAGATGAAGGTATGCTTCCTTCGAATGAATTAAAAAATAAGCTGAGATATTCAAGATCACGAAGCAATCCTATATTCCGGGGAATAGAACCTGAAAAGTTATTTCTTGATAGGTCAAGAAATCGTAATTTGGAAAGAGGAAATATACTTGGTGGAAACGGCCCCTCAATAGAATTATTACGAATAGAGAAGGATTCAAGATGTATCAGTTTGTCAAATAATGATTCTTGCGCGAGATCGCCTGTTATGAAGTTATGTGAAAGATCAAGATATGTCAGGCTCTGACAACTGGATATAAATCCTGGAAATTTGGAGGCAAGATTATTTGATCTGAGATAAAGTTTAGTCAAGGAAGGAATGGGCGAAAACTCGGACCAATTTGGAGATTCCAGGAGATTATATGACAGGTCTAAGGCGCGCAACCTCTGAAGATGACTAACCTGATATGGTATAGAACCATTGAGAAAATTAAAGCTAAAATCGACGTATTGAAGCTCAGTTGAATTTCCAATATCTGATGGAATTGGACCAGTGAAGTTGTTACGGCTGATGGTAAAAGTTTTTAGACTTGGTAACAAATTGAAGCGGAACTCAGCAAGCGTTCCTTGGAGTTGTTTTTCCGAAAGGTTGATTTCAGATACTGAGGCCTCGGAGTTGCAGGTAATGCCAGTCCAGTTACAAAGATTGTTGAGATTGGCTGAGGACCAAGATTCGAAGAACGAGGACGGGGATAGGCTGTTCTTCCAGTTCACTAGAGCTTCTCCTTCTTCTCTTGTCGCGGGGATCGATGGAAATAGCAGGAGAAAAAATACAACAGATAGAAGGTGATAACAGGGGTTTTTAAAGTATGTCATGCTTGCACTTAACATGAAAATTGATGCTAGATACTGCGTTTAAACTACAATGCACACTTCTGTTTATAGGCTCTGTTCTAAAAATCGCTGATTAATCACGATTAATCACCGATTAATCTCTGTTGCGTAGTTCGCCGAACTGATTAAATCTCCGATTAATCACCGATCAATTCAATTAATCCCCGATTAATCCTTGTTCCGTGACTTTACCGATTAAGTCCGATTCCCGCTTTTTACAACACTGTTTATAGGAGAATAATTTAAGAATATTAAAAAGTTTTTAATATGACGTAAATGAAAATCTTGGGTCAGCATGACCAGATTTCTCAGATTTCTTGCAGGAACTTCAGAGTCTATCTACACAAACTCAAAGCCAGATTTGGTCTTAAGGATTAGACAAGTTATAGACCGGAAATGATGTTTAATCATTTGGATTAGTTGACCTTAATCATACAGCTCCCCTTTGATCTGTTTTCTTAGCAAATCTAGTTATTAAAACAACCGACTGTATGAAACAACTTAACATAAGATTATAAGTACATTGACTGAAATCTAATAATTCAATTATTATTACTATAGTTATTCCAGTTAGTTGGTCAATTGACCATTGATCAAATAGTAGAATAATAAGTTTGTTTAACTGTTATGCTCTATTATATGTGTAATTTAGAAATGTGACAATTGACTTACTATTATATTCAAAATCTAAAATTTAAAACTAATGTAACCTTAATTTTTTTTATTTGTTTATAGATAATCTGTTCAATACTGATTATATTTAACAATAAATATTTAAATACACATTATTATTATGTATTTTGATGATGGAGTTAAAAAGTTTTATTCTTGTAATATGTACAATAACTGGATTGATTTTGATATTAGTATTAAATTTATTGTTATTTTATTTATCAATATTTTATTATTATTTAATGTTAATTAGGTTACAAATATTACATTTCATATCCACATATTTTATTAAAGAATTAAAAAAATAGAATTCATACTTTAAAGAATATGATCACACACAATATATAAATATTATCATACTCATATTATCTAAAACGAAACTGTGTTTTCATGCCAGTAATATCATAGACTCAGCATCATAATAATTTATTAACGTGTGAACGGCATTTAATTAAGCATTGGTTTGTTTGGTTAAACACAGTTGGAAGAAGATCTCCGGACTGGTGGACCGGTGGCCTTTGACCAATGGGTTGTTTCCGTGGTGGTATCTCAATTGTTTATAGGGTTTTTTTAGTATAATTTTTTAATAAAACTAATATTTCAAAACCCGCCAAGTATTTGCTACTTGCTACCTCTGTTCCAAAATTCGGTGATTAATCACGATTAATCACTGATTAATCCTTGTTTCGTAGCTCGCCGAACTGATTAAATCTCCGATTAATCACCGATCAATCCGATTAATCCCTGATCAATTCAATTAATCCTCGATTAATCCTTGTTCCGTAACTTCACCGATGTCCGATTCCCGCTTTTTACAACACTGCTTGCTACTAAGAATATAAAGGTATTACAACTGGGCTTAGTTAAGGCCTGGTTACGGTTATTGCGTTGGGCCTTTAAAATGACAAGATTCCTCCCAAATAGAACGCCTTTATAATAAGCCTTTTTTTCGGTAGTTAAACTTTGTGTTAAGGATTCAATAATTAAATTTTCTTATAATTATTATTTTTAGATTAAGTGAAATGAAGTTTAAAATATCGAGATATATTCATATTGTAACCGTACTTTTCAGCGGAGCTTTTTCGGTGAAAACATGAATCCAAGATTTTACCAAATATCTTGAGAAAGAAAATAATTAAATCTTGATACGTTAATTTTACAATTTATTTTATATTAAAACTGAATTAGTACTTATAGTATCGAAATTCATAAATTTTATTTATTTTTAAAATTTTAATTTTAATTTATTAAGTGACTAGACCAGTTTGGCCCCATAATTTTAACATATTTACGATTTAAACAAACAAACTTGGACCACTTTGCAGTACGGTTGAACTCTACAGTGCAGGCCGCTAATAAGTAGGTGCGCATTTGTTTTTATATTTATTTGTGAAAAGTAAATTAAATTATTTGCATACCAGAAGAAAAGAATGCCGACAAGTGATTCGAAATGAAATGCATTTAATTCTTTTCTTTCTTTGATGCGACTTGAACTGTGTTATTCCTGTCAACTACAAACAATTAAATTTATCTATTTCCGAATAATTTTAAAATACTACTATATGATAAGATAAGAATTATGGTCACCAGAAGTTTGGCAAGTGCCTGTCTGATTGGTCGTTTTCATGAAATTGTTATTTCTAAAAACAGAATTAAGTACAAAACATAACTGATAGAAAATTATCAAATATGTCAACAAATTTTGAAAATTAATTTTTTTAATAGCAGTTACTCATAAGTTATAAATTATCCATAAATCACTTTTATTTTCATTATTATATTTTTAACAACTCATAAATTATTAATAAGTCAAAAATTTTCAATCAGTCAGTTTTAACTCGCAGATTGTTTTATTTTTTTTTAATCACAAATTAGTTTTAACTTACATATTATTATATTAAGTGCTTGTTTGGCCAAGCAAAAGAAGTGCTTTCGTTCTAAGAAGTCTTGCTTCTGTTTTTCTTGACCTGTTTGTGTAAAAATACAAAAACACTTTTTAAAAGTTACAAATTCTAGCTTTTACCTCTTTTCTAAACACTTTAATCACTTATAAGTCTTAACTTGTTTTTAACTTCTATTTCATTTTTTTACCTTAATCAAGAAACACTTATTTTAACCTCACTCAAACGTTTCCTAAATCATCTTAAATAAAGTCATAATTTTAAACTCATTCAAACGTCATCTTAAACACCAAATTTTATAAGTTTGGTAGATTTTGATTGGTGTGGTTGGTGAATTTGTAGGGGGATCCACCATTATAAAGAAGTAGTAGCCAATCAAAATCACCCAAACTTATGAATCTCAGTGCTTAACATGTGCTCATGGGCACTCACGAGAAAAACCGTTATTTAAAATATTGAATGTGAAACCTTTTCTCATTCTATCTTCCTATGCAACCAAAACCTAAATAATTGAAGAGTCTTACAAACTTACAAATTTTATGCGTTCATCATATATATAATTTGAGTTCAACATTTTTTAACATATTTTGTTAAACATCGATTGTGTTGGAGAAATACAAAAACTAATTTTTCAGTATAAGAACTAAGTTAAACGTATTATATAACTAATATTTATATTTCTAGACCCTACCCAAACTCCAAAGACATAGTTTAAATATATTTATGGTTATATTCAATACAATGATAATTAGTGTTCTACACCCGATGTTGAACCACAGTTATAGATGTGTTAAATGCACGATTTATTTATGCGTTATTTTTAAAAATTGTGATTTTTTCAATAATTTTCAACATGGATACTTCTATAACTAAGGATTAAACACGATAGGAGAATAAAAAAATTCAAAAAAAAAGTTTGTAACTTTGTAACTTAAAAATATTATTTGATCCTATTCCTATATATGTATATAGGTTAACATTGGACGGAGGTAGTTATTATATGGATTTACATAGTACACCATTATAAATCATCAAATTTAGTACAAATTCTATTATAGAATACATATAAAACATGATTCTAATATATAATACTATAACATATATCTATTATAAGTAATTTAACACTTAAAATTTGAAGAAAAAAGTTTATTTACGTATTGATTCCACATTAAAATAATTCTGGATGATTATTATTCTGTTATAAAATCATGTTGAGATAATTTTATATGACTTTTGGAATAAAAAAATTATATAACTTCGTTTTCGATTTAATAATAAAAATTTGTAATTCTATTTCATAAAAAATATAATAGATATATTATGCACAGTGATATACTATGAAACTTCATATAAGAGCGTATGCCATGGAGTGTTAGGTATCTAATATATATATAATATAAACTTTTATTATAGTCAAACACAAGTAAATATTAATACAAGTTTGGAGATTTCAAATATATTCATTTAAGGTCCTAAATCGAACTACAAATTTTAAATAAATATCTAAATTCTATATGCCCTCATTTAAAAATTCAAATAGGTATAATAATAGGGTTTATGTAGTGTGTGCCATGAGCACATGCTAAGTACCAAATTCTATAATTTTGGTGGATTTTAATTGGTGTGGTCGGTGAATTTGAGGAGGCTCTACCATTATAAACAAGCATGAGTCAATCAAAAACCACCAAATTTATAAAATTTGGTGTTTAGTGTGTGCCCATGAGCATTCACTAGAAAAACCGATAATAATATAATACTATTATTGAAAATTTTGAAAATCTAGTCTAATAAATGTACTGTTGTCCGTATTAATTGGGTGCAGATGGTAAGCCAGCTGTGTGATTATTCCTGTATTCCTCAAAGGGTCACGGATATTTTTGACCAGAAATCTTCGGAAGGTTCAGCACGTGTATCAGTCACTGATTGCTAATATTGCGCATAATTTAGAGCATGTTTGCATAAATGCGAAGACATTTAATTTATTTTTGATTTTAAAATAATTTTTTAGTGAGAAAAAAATTGATCTAAAATTAAAATATGTCATCTCTAAATAAATAAGATTTATTTTTCTGAATAACTTATTCCATCATTATAAATTTTAACAAAAATCAATTTCATTACTCGTATAAATAACATATCAAATTTATTTTTATTATCATCCTTTTTATAACTCATAAGTCACTCAAAAAAATTATTTAAACATACAATTTAAATTTCTATAGAAATCATTTCGATATATTTAAAACAATAATTTATAATTTATGAAAAGTACATATATTTTGATTATATATATATATATATATATATATATATATATATATATATAGGCACTTGCTCAAATGAGAACTTTCTTAAAATGAGAACCGTGAGAACTTTTCTAATTTATCAATATCTCATTCATTTGAAGGGCCCCGCCAGGGGCACCTTCACAAAAAATGTATATAATTAAGATCTCCACCTAGCTAGCCGAAAAAAAAAATTAAAAAAAAAATAAAAAAAATCACTGATGACGTGGCAGTGGACTTTCTTTTTTTAAAATTTTTTTTTGAATTTTTTTTTTGACTAGTTAGGGAGAGACTAGTTTTATATACACTTTTTATATTGGATACCCACTAGTTTGATGTTTAGATTAATCAAAATATGATAAATTAAAGAAGTTCTCACGGTTCTCATTTTAAGAAGTTCTCACTGGAGTAACCCTCTATATATATATATAAGATATAACACATAATTTTATATCATTTTTCATAATTAAATTTACAAATTAGATATTATAATTATAACATTTAAGATATATATAATATAAATATAAATATAAATTATATATATTTTGGACTGTTCGGTCTATTCGGTCCGGACCGAAATATTTTTTTACGGATCGAACCGGACCGAACTTTATTTCGGTGTATTCGGTCCTGACCGAATGGATCGAATTTTCAGAAAATTAGGACCGAACCGAACTGAATTTACGCAGTTCGGTTCGATTTTTCGGTTCCGGTTCGATTTTGCTCACCCCTACTTGGGAGCGGTCCCTGTTAACACATATCCATATGTCCCTGCAACTTTGATATCCAAATAATACACATATGAAGATAATATGAGAGCTGCATGATGCAGTACGTGAGTAGCATAAAATTACTGATATAAACATTGATCAAACAGAATATTACACAATACCAAGGTTTATATTAATACCCCTGAAATTCAAGACCAAACAGAATATTACACAATACCAAAAACTTATGCAGCCACAAAGAGAATAGTACACTACTGGTTCAGAAATGTCCAACAACTTTCAAGTTGGTCTTGATTGGCCAGTACCATTCTTCATGCATATCTTTTCATCAACTTCAGTTGCAGCACTTCGATATATCTCACAAACCACCAAGGCTTTCCTAGTTTGAGAACAATGTACGCGGATGACAATCCACATATTAGTCCACATCCATATCCCATCAAGATTGCTTCCCATGTCAATTCATCACCCGCATCATCTTCATCAACATTTCCGACTTCTTGTGGAGGTGATGCTGTGTTTGCACATTTCTTCGTCAATGGTGATCCACATAACGCGGAGTTTCCTAGATAAGAATCATTGTTGAATGTGCTGAACTGTCCTTTCTGAGGAATCTCTCCACTAAGATGGTTTCCCGAGAGGTTCAAGACCTCTAGATATGTCAATGCAGTTAACTGAGGTGGAATAGCCCCTGTCAGTTGATTTGAAGACAAATCTAAAGATTGGAGTTCTTTCATATTTCTCAGCAATGATGGGATAGGTCCTGTTAGACTATTATGAGATAAGTTGAGCAATGCAAGCCATATAAGCTCTCCAGTAACCTTTGGAATTTCTCCCAGAAATTTGTTGCAGGACAGATCAATGATTGTGTAAATATGAAGATTATTTCTTACTTCATACTCTGTTCCCTTCACAGTTAATGGGACTGCTGCTTCATCATATGCATAATATATTCCTCTGTCATTCTCATAACTATACAAATTATCAGTTGATTTCATATTCTTAAAGTATTGAATTGGCAAATGGCCCGTGAATTGATTATTGGATAGATCCACAATCCGCAACTTGGGGAAGGGATCTTCTATGCTCCTTGCACTTATTGTACCATAGAGTTTATTTGATCGCAAGACAAGGACTTCTAGCTCTCCAAGTACATAAAGCCATGACGGAAATGTACCACCTATTTTATTGTTGCCCATATCAAGAATTCTCAAGTGCTTACAGTTTTCCAAAGACGGGGGCAACAATCCTTCAAACTCATTATTATCCATGTTTAGATATGTCAGCTGACAACTCCTGGAGAAAGTAGTTGGTACTGTTCCTCGAAACTGATTATTAGCAAGATTAATGAAAAGCAATCCATCAGCAAGATTCCCCAAACAGTTTGGAAGTGCACCACTTAATTCATTATTTGACAAATCAAGAACCGAAAGGGAAGTGACATTGCAAATTGTTGTTGGAAGCTCACCTGTCAAGATTGTTGAAACTTTGGTTACAAGCTTAGTTAATATGACCAAAGGAAAAGATATATAGAGAAAACATACCTGTAAAATGGTTCCCACCTAAATTGATGAATTCCAAAGTTGGATGATCGTTATATATCCACAAGTCACTCTGAATATTTCCACTAAGACTATTATAACTTACATCAAGAAATATAAGATTTGTGAGATTAGAAATGATCTTTGAAAGCGGTCCAGTAAATTGATTAGAACGGAGATCAAGAAGTACTAGTAGCTTCAGGTTTCCAATTTCAGATGGAATATAGCCACTGAGATTACTGGAATATAGATCTAAGAACATGAGGTTAGTCAAGAGTCCCAGTCCAATAGGAATACTTCCTTCAAATAAATTTCTATTGTCTGAGAGACCCAGATCTCTTAATTTGGAGAGCCTAAATATATGTGGGGGAAGCGGCCCCTCAAAAAAATTAGAGCCAAGATCGAGGCTTTCAAGCTCAGAAAGCAAACCTATATCCTTAGAAATAAAACCTGAAAAGTTGTTCTCATAAAGGGAAAGAATCTTTAGTTTGGAGAGCTTGAATAAATTTGGCGGAAGTGTCCCCTCAAAAAAATTAGAGCGAAGATCGAGGGTTTCAAGCTCAGAAAGCAAACCTATATCATTGGAAACAGAACCTGAAAACTTATTACCCCAAAGAAAAAGATGTTTTAATTTTGAAAGCTTGAATATATTTGGTGGAAGCGGTCCTTCAAAGGAATTGTTGCCTAAATATAGGTATTCAAGATCACAAAGCAACCTTATGTCATTGGGAATTGAACCTGAGAATTTGTTACGTGACAGGCTAAGATGTTTTAATTTGGAAAGCTTGAATATATCTGGCGGAAATGACCCCTCAAAAGAATTGCCAACAAGACTGAGGACTTGAAGATTATGCAGATTGGCAAATATTGATTCACTTACTAAATCACCAGTAAACTCGTTATAATTAAGGCTAAGGTGAGTCAGGCTATGAGAATTGGATATAAAATTTGGGAATTTCGACGAAAGAGGATTGTGACTGAGGTTGAGGATGCGCAAAAAAGGCATGGGAGAGAAATGGGACCAATTTGGAGCTTGCAATGCATTTTGTGACAGGTTTAAGATGAGCAAGCTCTGAAGATGACTAACCTGGAACGGAATGGGACCATCTAGATAATTATTGCTAAAATCCAGATACTGAAGCTGTGTTAAATTCTCAATGGCTGGTGGTATTGGACCCGAGAAGAAGTTGTATGCGAGGGTGAGATTGTTGAGATTTGGAAATGAAGTGTAACCAAACTCGGACAACATTCCATCAAGTTGTTTCTCAAAAAGGTTAATCTTAGAGACTGAACCTGCAGAGTTACAGGTAATGCCAGTCCAGTTACAAAGATTATCGAGATTGGTGAGGGACCAAGAGTCGAGAAAAGAAGAAGGGGCTAGGCTATTCTTCCATTTCAAAAGAGCTTCTCCCTCTTGTGTTGTTAGAATGGATTGAAGTAATGAGAGAAAGAAAACAAAGAGAAGAGGATAACAAGGCTTTACAAAGTGTGCCATACTTCCACTCAACTTGACCATCAACCCAATACTACACTTCTATTTATAAGCTAGCCTTACGCCTGCTGTCTGCTGTGTTTGCGAAATCATAACGGTATTAATTAATTTGACTAGAGGTTTTGTTAGTACCCCATCTATTTATGTTCTATGGAAAAATATATATGATTTATACTTGTTAATTATTATGGAAATAGTTAGTACATGAAATGTTGATTTTTCGTTTGGCGGAGAAATTAGTGCGCAGAGAGCTTTCAGATCATAAATTTTAATGGACTAATTTGAGCCTATGGGTCCTCAGGAGACTTGGAAAGAGTCCGCCCAAGACTTGGAAGAGAAGAGGGCTCAAATTATCAACACAAATGTCCATACTAACTTTAATATCCGAATAAATACACGTATTTTCCGAATAAATACACATATGAAAATACTTTTGTGCCACTATTTTGCATCGCAAAGTGTTGGCACGAGTTTAGCTGTTAATAACATGAGAGCTGCATCATGCAGTGAAGCATAAAATTACTGGTATCAGCGATATAATCCATAAAGTAGAAAGAACAGACAACAATATCATTTCGGATTACACATATTACGTACTAGGTTGAACATTATTGACATCCTTTACTAAGAAGTCAAACAATTTAATTTGTAAAATAACTCTATAAAATCTATATCATGTTTCATAATTGAAATAAATAAGGAGTTCAAGCTATCATTCACTATATATAAGATTTTTACAAAATGAAAGAGATGGTAGTGACATTGTTATGACAAAGTGACAAACACAAACTCCTTCGAAGATAAAGATATTACCCATAAAGTAGCAACATATATTAAAAAGACCCAAACACAAGAAATGGTAGATTGGTAACAAAATAGTTATGAATTAAAGTTATTTAACTTAAACTTTGTTAGACTTGTATATCAGTTTTTCAAACAACTATCACCGCTAGACTCAAAAAAACTCCAACCGTACACATGTTATTAATTACTAATTAAACTTCTAAAACAATTGGAAATTAAAGAACTTAAATTTTACCAAAAGCACTTATTTAAACTCATCCAAATGGCCCCTCTATCGTGAATTTTTTTTAAAATGATAATTATTTTTCATTATGAAGATATATTTTCCCTAGTAATACTTCAAAGACTATTATGAGATGACTCTTCAATTAACTATTTTAGAGATAAGAAGCAAAACCCTAAATTTCTCTCACCTTGAAGTAGCCGCCGTCTCTGAAGGATTCAATGGTGATATGATTCTGCGTTTGTTCAATTTCGATTATATCTGTGGATTTAGTATGATTTTTCATTATTGAATTATTTTCTTTTTTCAAAAAAAGACTATTATGAGATAAATTGAGCAATCGCAAGCCATCTAAGCTCTCTCCAGTAACCTTTGGAATTTCTCCCAGACATTTGTTGCACGACAGATCAATGGCTGTGTAAATATGAAGGTTATTTCTTACTTCATACTCTGTTCCCTTCACAATTAATGAGACTGCTATTTATATGCCTTATACCTGCCAGTGTTACCTGAACTCAACATCAATTTACAACAGATTGAGTTAGGGTCATGAAATATTTAATTCTGATTAATGAATTTATCCGGAATCTAACCAATTTTTTCAAAATGAGTCTATTCGGCAACTAACTTTGAAAGTGTTGTCTACAATTTAGACTTGCAGAAACAAATTTTCAAAGTGTTTAATATGTTTAAGGACTATGACAACTCAAAGTTCGAGGGAAGACAATTCATATCCATCTATATATATTGACTAAATGATAATAAATTAAATTGATCGGATGATAGTGTTAAATGAATTATATTATAATATTTTAATATTATTACAGATTCAGAACACATTTTCAAGTTGTTGGTCTTGACGGAACAATATTTTTAGTTCTTCATAACATCAACTTAAGTTGCAGCACTTCGATGTATCTCACAAACCACCAAGGCCTTCCTATTTGTTGCAAGTTTTGGGTCAGTTCGATTATGTTTTAGCCTATTAACCCTTTTTTGTCAAAGGAAGTCCACACAAGGCCGAGTTACCTATGTATGAAACTATTGCATACAGTAGGATGAACTGAAAGACTACCAGCGATATAGTTTTAGAGTAGTTTTGGACTAGGCGGAACAACGAATTCTTATTTGAAAGCATACTCACATAGAACTGATAATTTTAGTTTAGGAACTCTTAACCAGTACTATAAGAGTGTATAATGGTAAAAGTTTTGTAAACAGAAATGTTTCTCCATATTTGTTTCCTCACAGGAAGAGTGTGATATTGAATATGTGGATTTGGTCCTGGAAAACTCGAGTTTATTATTGAATTGTTTCAAACAGCGGATTTGATGCATATTTTTTTGTTTTTTCATTCACTTTAATTTGCATTAACATAGATCAAGATAACAAGGTTAATATTAATACCCAGCAAGAAATATGATTATGAGTCCCGACCAAACAGTATATTACAGCTAGGACACAATACCAAGGTTAATATAAATACCCCTGAAGCAAGAGAAATCATTATGAGTCCCGACCAAACGGATTATTACATAATACCAAATACTTATGCAGCTAGTACACTACAGGTTCAGAAATGTCCACAAGGACAACAACTTTCAAATTCGTCTTGATCGACCAGTACCTTTCTTCATGCATATCTTTTCATCAACTTCAGTTGCAGTACTTCGATATATCTCACAAACCACCAAGGCCTTCCTAGTTTGAGAACAATGTACGCAGATGACAATCCACATATCAGTCCACATCCATATCCCATCACGATTGCTTCCCATGTCAATTCATCACCCGCATCATCTTCATCACCATTTCCGACTTCCTGTGGAGGTGATACAGTGTTTACACATTTCTTCGTCAAAGGTGATCCACATAACGCAGAGTTTCCAAGATAAGAATCATTATTGAATGTGCTGAACTGTCCTTTCTGAGGAATCTCTCCACTGAGATGGTTTTTCGAGAAGTTTAAGACCTCTAGAAATGTCAATGCAGTTAACTGAGGTGGAATGACCCCTGTCAGTTGATTTGAGGACAAATCTAAAGATTGGAGTTCTTTCATATTTCTCAGCAACGATGGGATAGGTCCTGTCAGACTATTATGCGATAAATTGAGCAATGCAAGCCATCTAAGCTCTCCAGTAACCTTTGGAATTTCTCCCTGAAATTTATTGCACGACAGATCAATGGCTGTGTAAATATGAAGGTTCTTTGCTACTTCATACTCTGTTCCCTTCAAAGTTAACGACACTGCTGCTTCATAAAGGAAAGAAAAAACTCCTGTGGAATGCTGATAGCTATACAAATTATCAGTTGATTTCATATTCTTAAAGTATTGAATTGGCAAATGACCAGTGAATTGATTGTTGGACAGATCCACAATCCGCAACTTGGGGAAGGGATCTTCACTGCTCCTTCCACTTATTGTACCATAGAGTTTATTTGATTTCAAGACAAGGACTTCTAGATCTCCAAGTGCATAAAGCCATGACGGAAATGTACCACCTATTTCATTATTGCCAATATCAAGAATTTTCAAGTGCTCACAATTCGCCAAAGATGGGGGCAACAATCCTTCAAACTCATTATTATCCATGTTTAGATATGTCAGCTGACAACTCCTGGAGAAAGTAGTTGGTACTGTTCCTCGAAACTGATTACTAGCAAGATTAATGACACGCAATCCATCAGCAAGATTCCCCAAACAGTTTGGAAGTTCACCTGTCAAGATTGTTGAAACTTTGGTAAAACTGCAATAACCAGATTACTAGCTTAGTTAAATAAGACAAAAGGAAAAGATCTATAGAGAAAAACTATACCCGTAAAATGGTTCCCACCCATAGCGATGAATTCCAAAGTTGGATGTATCCACAAGTCACTCTGAATATTTCCACTAAGACTATTATCACTTACATCAAGCATTATAAGATTTGTGAGATTAGAAATGATCTTTGAAAGCTGTCCACTCAATTGATTATAACTGATAACAAGAACTTCTAGTAGCTTCAGGTTTCCAATGTCAGATGGAATATAGCCGCTGAGATTAGTGGAATATAGATCTAAGTACCTGAGGTTAGTCAAGAGTCCCAGTCCAATAGGAATACTTCCTTCAAATAAATTTCTATTGTCTGAGAGGTCCAAATCTCTTAATTTGGAGAGCCTAAATACATGTGGGGGAAGCGGCCCCTCAAAAAAATTAGAGCCAAGATAGAGGGTTTCAAGTTCAAAAAGCAAACCTATATCCTTGGAAATAAAACCTGAAAAGTTATTCTCCTGAAGGGAAAGAAAATTTAGTTTGGAGAGCTTGAATAAATTTGGCGGAAGCGGCCCCTCAAAATAATTAGACTCAAGATCGAGGGTTTCAAGCTCAGAAAGCAAACCTATATCATTGGAAACAGAACCTGAAAAGTTATTACCCCAGAGGTAAAGAAACCTTAGTTTGGAGAGCTTGAATACATTTGGCGGAAGCGGCCCCTTAAAAAAATTAGAGTTAAGATCGAGGCTTTCAAGCTCAGAAAGCAAACCTATATCATTGGAAACAGAACCTGAAAACTTATTACTCCAAAGAACAAGATGTTTTAATTTTGAAAGCTTGAATATATTTGGTGGAAGCGGTCCTTCAAAGGAATTGTTGCCTAAATATAGGGATTCAAGATCACATAGCAACCTTATGTCATTGGGAATTGGACCTGAAAATTTGTTACCTGACAGGGCAAGACGTTTTAATTTGGAAAGCTTGAATATATTTGGCGGAAATGGCCCCTCAAAAGAATTGTCAACGAGACTGAGGACTTCAAGATGATGCAGATTGGTAAATACTGATTCACGTACAAGATCACCACTAAACTTGTTATGTGAAAGGTTGAGATAAGTCAGGCTAGGAGAATTGGATATAAAATTTGGGAATTTCGACACAAGAGGATTTCTACTGAGCTTGAGGAAGCGCAAAACAGGCATGGGAGAGAAATGGGACCAATTTGGAGCTTGCAATGCATTCTGTGACAGGTTTAATATGAGCAACCTCTGAAGATGGCTAACCTGGAACGGAATGGGACCATTGAGACTATTCATGCTTAAATCAAGATATTGAAGCTGTGTTAAATTCTCAATGGCTGGTGGTATTGGACCCGAGAAGAAGTTGTCTGCCAGGGTGAGATTCTTGAGATTTGGAAATGAAGTGAAACCGAAGTCGGACAGCATTCCATCAAGTTGTTTCTCACAGAGGTTAATCTCAGAGACTGAACCTGCAGAGTTACAAGTAATGCCAGTCCAGTTACAAAGATTTTCGAGATTGGTGAGGGACCAAGAATCGAGAAAAGAAGAAGGGGCTAGGCTATTCTTCCATTTCACAAGAGCTTCTCCCTCTCGTGTTGTTGCAAGAATGGATTCAAGTGATGAGAGAAAGAAAACAAAGAGAAGAAGGTGAGAAGTCTTTGCAGAGTATGCCATGATTCTCCTGATCAACTGGGTTATGAATCTGATATCATACTGCACACTTCTATTTATACCTGCATGCTGGATTTATAACTTGAATATTTAACTCATAAAAAATAAATTGATAAAGATATTTTGTTATTTAGTGTGGAAAAATTATATATAATGAAAATAACTAAATATCTCATATCTTTAAATTTTTATTTTATGTGGCTAGCTTATGGAGTGATAATTTTGGAGGATAGATTTTGAAATATAAGTGTGTGGATACTAATATAATATACAAATGATTATATATTTTTGTGAATTTATTAGATGATTTTGATTTTTCATCAATTTGATTATTATATTATATTTATTTACCAATAGATTAACTAAGGTTTAGTGTTATTTGTATCATTTGGAGTTGATTTATATAATTTAATTATAATTTATATAATTATTATCATAATTTATGATTAGTTTTGATTTATTATTAACTAATTTAATTAATTTATATTGAATAGTAAATTTTAGTATCAGGAAAATAATTTATGTCACTCTCAAGCTACTTTCACATCACTCAAAGGTTGAGGCAGTGGTCCTCGGTAGACTTGAAATGAGTCTTGTAGACTTGGAGAGGCATACAGTTATCCTCTTAATTTTATTCAATTTTTTAATAAAATATATCTTTTAATCTAATTAATGTAATAAATATTATAAAAATATTATTTCTAGTTAAACAAAATAAGACGAACATAATATAATTATATATTAAAATATAGGTTAACATCAACGAAATTATTAGTTTTTAAAATAACAAAATTATGAATGAAAACAATTATTTATTGAATATTTTTGAACTATTATTTAATGTGGTGTAATTAGGATATTGTGCTATAGTTTTTGGACCACAAATTTTGATATATAAGTGTGTGAACACTATTCCAATACATGACTAATGATTTTGAATTTTCAATTATAATTTTCGTTATTTTGATTATCATATTCTTTATGGATTTATTAGAAGACTTTGACTTTTCATCAATTAAATTATTATACTATCTTTATCAATTTTAGTGCCAAGTAAGTTAATTCAATTCTGATTAGGTTATATAATTTATAATTGTAATTTTTATATATCATCAAAATTTAGGATTAATTTGAATTTCATCCTTAATTTATTATTGATTAATTTGACATGATTATTTATTTTTAGTGTCCACACAAGGCCGAGTTACCAATGTATGAAACTATTGCATACAGTAGGATGAACTGAAAGACTACCAGCAATACAGTTTCAGAGTAGTTTTGGACTAGGCGGAACAACGAATTCTTAACTGAAAGCATACGCAGGAATGACGTCTGCAACATGATTTCGTATTTCACAATGAACTGATAATTTAAGTTTAAGACTAGGCTGAACAACAAACTCTTAACAGTACTATTAAGAGTGTATAATGGTAAAAGTTCCTGTAATTATGTCTAGAAAACCTATATTTGTAAACAGAAATGTTTCTCCATATTTGTTAGTAGTACCTCACAGAAAGAGTGTGATATTGAATATGTGGATTTGGTGCGGTCCTGGAAAACTCGAGTTTATTATTAAATTGTTTCAAACAGCGGATTTGATGCATATATTTTGTTTTTTCATTCATTTTAATTTGCATTAACATTGATCAAGATAACAAGGTTAATATTAATACCCAGCAAGAAAAATGATTATGAGTCACGACCAAACAGACAGCTAGTACACAATACCAAGGTTTATATTAATACCCCTGAAGCAAGAAATATCGTTATGAGTCCCAACCAAACGGATTATTACATAATACCAAATACTTACAGCTAGTATACTACTGGTTCAGAAATGTCTACCAGGACAACTTTTTTCAAGTTCGTCTTGATCGACCAATAGTACCATTCTTCATGCATATCTTTTCATCAACTTCAGTTGCAATACTTCGACATATCTCACAAACCACCAAGGCCTTCCTAGTTTGAGAACAATGTACGCAGATGACAATCCACATATCAGTCCACATCCATATCCCATCACGATTGCTTCCCATGTCCATTCATCACCAGCATCATCTTCATCACCATTTCCGACTTCTTGTGGAGGTGATGTCGTGTTTGCACATTTCTTCGTCAAAGGTAATCCACATAACGCGGAGTTTCCTAGATAAGAATCATTATTGAATGTGCTGAACTGTCCTTTCTGAGGAATCTCTCCACTAAGATGGTTTCCCGAGAGGTTTAAGACCTCTAGAAATGTCATCGCAGTTAACTGAGGTGGAATAGCCCCTGTCAGTTGATTTGAGGACAAATCTAAAGATTGGAGTTCTTTCATATTTCTCAGCAATGATGGGATAGGTCCTGTCAGACTATTGTGCGATAAATTGAGCAATGCAAGCCATCTAAGCTCTCCAATAATTTTTGGAATTTCACCCTGAAATTTGTTGCACGACAGATCAATAGCTGTGTAAATATGAAGGTTATTTGCTATTTCATACTCTGTTCCCTTCACTGTTAATGAGACTGCTGCTTCATAAGTGAAATATATTCCTCCTGTGGAATTCAGATAATTATACATATTATCAGTTGATTTCATATTCTTAAAGTATTGAATTGGCAAATGGCCTGTGAATTGATTATCGGACAGATCCACAATCCGCAACTTGGGGAAGGGATCTTCTATGCTCCTTCCACTTATTGTACCATAGAGTTTATTTGATCGCAAGACAAGGACTTCTAGCTCTCCAAGTACATAAAGCCATGACGGGAATGTACCACCTATTTTATTATTGCCAATATCAAGAATTTTCAAGTGCTTGCAGTTCGCCAAAGACGGGGGCACCAATCCTTCAAACTCATTATTATCCATGTTTAGATATGTCAGCTGACAACTTTTGGATAAAGTAGTTGGTATTGTTCCTCGAAACTGATTATTAGCAAGATTAATGTAAAGCAATCTATCAGCAAGATTCGCGAAACAGTTTGGAAGTGCACCACTTAATCCATTATTTGACAAATCAAGAACCGAAAGGGAAGTGACATTGCAAATTGTTGTTGGAAGCTCACCTGTCAAGATTGTTAAAACTTTGGTATAACTACAAAAAGATTACAAGCTTAGTTAATATGACAAAAGGAAAAGATATGTAGAGAAAACATACCTGTAAAATGGTTCCCACTTAAATTGATGTATTCCAAAGTTGGATGATCCTTATATTCCTTAGGAATGTTCCCAGACAAATAATATTTCCACAAGTCACTAATATTTCCACTAAGACTATTATGACTTACATCAAGATATATAAGATTTGTGAGATTAGAAACGATCTTTGAAAGCGGTCCGGTCAATTGATTAAAACTGAGATCAAGAAATACTAGTAGCTTCAGGTTTCCAATGGCAGATGAAATATCGCCACTGAGATTACTGGAATGTAGATCTAAATAGTTGAGGTTAGTCAAGAGTCCCAATCCAATAGGAATACTTCTTTCAAATAAATTTCTATTGTTTGAGAGGTCTAGATATCTTAATTTAGAGAGCTTGAATATATGTGGGGGAAGCGGCCCCTCAAACAAATTAGAGTCAAGATATAGGGTTTCAAGCTCAGGAAGCAAACCTATATTATTAGAGACAGAACCTGAAAAGTTATTGTTCCCAAGGGAAAGAATCCTTAGTTTTGAGAGCTTGAATATATTTGGTGGAAGCGGCCCCTCAAAAAAATTAGAATAGAGATCGAGGGCTTCAAGCGCCGAAAGCAAATTTATACTATTGGGAATATAACCTGAAAACTTATTACGCCAAAGAACAAGATCTTTTAATTTTGAAAGCTTAAATATATTTGGTGGAAGCGGTCCTTCAAAGGAATTGTTACCTAAATATAGGGATTCAAGATCACAAAGCAACCTTATGTCATTGGGAATTGGACCTGAAAATTTGTTACCTGACAGGGCAAGACGTTTTAATTTGGAAAGCTTGAATATATTTGGCGGAAATGGCCCCTCAAAAGAATTGTCAACGAGACTAAGCACTTCAAGCTTATGCAGGTTGGCAAATATTGGTTCACATGCTAGATCACCGGTAAACATGTTATATGAAAGGTCAAGGTGAGTCAGGCTATGAGAATTGGATATAAAATTTGGGAATTTCGACGCAAGATGATTTCTACTGAGCTTGAGGATGCGCAAAAAAGGCATGGGAGAGAAATTGGACCAATTTAGAGCTTGCAATGCATTCCGTGACAGGTTTAAGATGAGCAACCTCTGAAGATGGCTAACCTGGAAAGGAATGGGACCATCTAGATAATTATTGCTCAAATCAAGATACCGAAGCTCTGTTAAATTCTCAATGGCTGCTGGTATTGGACCGGAGAAGTTGTTAACTGCGAGGGTGAGATTGTTGAGATTTGGAAATGAAGTGAAACCAAACTCAGACAGCATTCCATCAAGTTGTTTCTCACAGAGGTTAATCAGAGAGACTGAACCTGCAGAGTTACAAGTAATGCCAGTCCAGTTGCAAAGATTATCGAGATTGGTGAGTGACCAAGAGTCGAGAAAAGAAGAAGGGGCTAGGCTATTCTTCCATTTCACAAGAGCTTCTCCCTCTTGTGTTGTTAGAATGGATTGAAGTAATGAGAGAAAGAAAACAAAGAGAAGAGGATAACAAGGCTTTACAAAGTGTGCCATATTTCCACTCAACTTGACCATCAACCAAATACGACACTTCTATTTATAAGCCTTATGCCTGCTGTCTGCTGTGTTTGCGAAATCATAACGGTATTAATTAATTTGACTAGAGGTTCTGTTAGTACCCCCAACTATTTATATTCTATGGAAAAATATATATAAATTTTTAGTTGGCGGACAAATTAGTGCGCAGATGGGTCCTCAGAAGACTTGGAAAGAGTCTGTCCAAGACTTGGGAGCGATCCCCATTAACATTGCGCAAATTATCAACACAAATTGCCTGTTAACTCTAATAAGTTAGGTTTATCTTATAATATTGGAGCTTATAAAGATTATGCATTTCCACAGAAATCACTAATAAAGATAAATCCACTATAATGCGCGTATCTTGGATATGGAAGACTAGCTATGATCATGAGAATGGAGTAAATGGGTGCTTTACAAAAGCCCAGAAGCAAGGACCTGGATAACAATGTCAATAATGAAAAGAAAGAAACACAAGAAGAACGCCCCCACCATTAACTCAGGAAGTTTGCCATTTAATTTATTCGACCAGAATTGGTCGATTAGAAATGTGATCAGCAGAATTCGTCAATCCGGGCCTTAAGCAAGAAATAAAATACTTGATGAAATTTTAACTGAAACTTTAAATATTCATCATGCTATCATACAAATTCCACTGACTTTTACTTTTGCAGGAGTGTCGTTCGCAACACTTCATGAATATATTAATAAATCACTGAGATACGGATGTGGATTGATATGCGGATTATCTTCAGGATACTTGTTTTCAAAATGGGAAAGCCAAGGTGGTTCGTGAGAAACATTGAATTACTGCAACTGAAGTTGACAAGGACACGCATGAAGAAGACTGTTTAATCAAGACGAAAACATTGACAAAGTGTTGTCTCAGGATCATATGTATTCTGTTTCTCTTCATCTAAATCAAATTTAATACAAATGCAACTGAAAGTAAGATATTCTTTAGTTAAAATGTTATTAAGAGCATATAATGATCGGTTAAATTGGACCCGTAAGACATTATACTTGAAACCAGAAGGTTGTCACCGAAGTACTCTAGGTGTTGAAGATCCTTAAGTAGACTAATTGAAGAAGGAATAATTCCTTCAAATGAATTATTATACAAACGAATTATTCAAAGACCGGGAAGCATCGGTGTTTTTAAAATACCGACACAAAAGATTTGTTGCAAAAAATGATTTCTGTAGTAAGAGAACAATTTGCGAAATTTCCTCTTCAACGAGTATTTTATATAAGAAAGGAACTGGGCCTCCTTCGTTTTGCATGATGGACCAAGATTGATGCTATTCAACCAACTTCAAAATCCCACACCTAAATCAATTTTATTTGATGTAAGTCTCTATTTGATGTAAGTCTGATTCCTGAGGCTATTTCAGTTTTGTTGGATTGCTTCAATAAATTAGATATTCAAAAGGCATTGACGAAAGAATTTGTCATCTTCTTAACTAAAATCCCCAACAAAGATTCATATTAACAAAATATTATAAATGGAGTAAACACTTTGACTACTCCACTTTGAGATCAACTCAGTAGTTTGGATGTTTTCAAGTCCAAAAGGATTCATTCGCTTAATTGTGGAAATCTACAAATTGGGAATTTAGACTATGTAATTTTTTACCGTTGCACAGTATTTTTTGTAATATTAGTGGTTTGATCTTTTTCTTCAAAATCTAATACTCGTAACTAGTTTTCCGAATAAAGATAGTATTTTTCTGGAAAAAAACATCAAACTACTAGTATTATAGAATATTTTATTTTAATTATTGAGGAGTTAGCTTAAAATATATTAAAAAAATGAGGAAAAATAAATCAAATACCTACTGCATGGTGGGGAATGGGTTATGAGGTAAATCCATAGTAAAACAGGAGAAAGGGAATGATGATTTTTATATAACAAACGAATTAGGTTAATTCTGTTTCCTTTCCTAGTTACACATCACCAAACAGCCACTTATAACTTTAAATTAAAATTTTAAAAAAATAATTTTAATGATACGGTCAATGATCTTAAAAATATATGTCAAAAAGTCAAACGACCTATATTTCAGAATATATGGATTAATATAAACATAAATTACTTTACTTTACATTTTCTTTTCTTTCCTTGAAAACTCGGGATCTTTATTTTGTCATTAATTTTTATCTAAGAATATGACATTATAAAAATTTATGTATTTTTGCAGTTGCAAATTAAGGACAAAAAACTATTGAGACTTATATTATTTGTTCAAAAAAAAAAGATAAAAATAAGTTGGGAGAATGTATTATCAATGACTCCACTAAAAAATTTATAACTCTTTTTCTGATATTAACAAGTGTTATATTTAATTTTGTCTTGTATTCGCTCTTTTCAAATAATGAGCATAATTAAGTCACTTAATTCATTTTCCCCAAAAAGAACAAGAATGCTTTGTATTTATATTGCTTACTCGATCATTTTTGTTTAAATCATAAAGTAAAAAGTGTTTATTATATTCTTAGTGACTTGTTTTGCATTAATTACATATTTAAATGTACATGATTTTGAATATTATCATTTAGTGAAATGTGAAGTTGAAATGAATTTTTTTTTTCTAGAAAGCATAAAAGGTAAGGTTTAAATCTATTAATAGAATATTATATTATCCACAATCCAAAATTACATAATATTCGAGCAAAGCAAAAACCAGAATGAGTATTACTTAACTAGCAACTAAAATCATCATTATGAATTTCTAATCCATCTGCCAAGCTCTTATTACATGTGCCCTGACTACAATGTCATTTATTTTATAGTTTAGTTCAGATAAAAGGGTTATTTGTGTGGGAAGCTGAATTGTACTATTGGGATTCATGATCAGCTTGTGTAGTGGAATAATTGTTCTATTTGGTACTTGCTCTCTGGTGTAGTTTCCCTGAAACCTGCTGCATTGCATAATGAAATGTTATGTAACACAGATTAAAGTCTCCACGTCCTAAAGATAGCTTTCAAGAGTATATAATTAGCTTCCAAGAATCTCAGAATGGTTAGCTTTCAGTTGACTGTCCACGTTGTGCACGATTCACACCCCTGCCATACTTTGAAAGACGATTTGCATGCACTTATAGTTCAGTCGTGTTCTTAATAAATATCATTCACTCCATTTTCCTTTTGATCATGGCATCTCCAAAACTTGACTTAATACAAAGTTGATTTAATGTGTTTTCTTTTTCTTCTGAATTAACATTGAACACAAGTATGTATCTCTGAGACGAGTAAATCAGTATCAGACCCGAACTAGAACTAGCACTGACATTAGCATTTCAAATATTATATGACACCACACATATATGTTCCCGACATACCACTGGTCTAGTAAAAATTCTTTTCAACTTGCTCATCTTAATCAAATAGTACTCTACGTGAATCTTCTGATCAAGTTTTGCTGCAGTTGTTCGATGTATCTCAAAAACCACCAAGGCTTTCCAGTTGTGAGAAAAATGTATCCTGAAGACAATCCACATACTAATCCGATAACATATCCCATTAGGACTACTTTCCATTGGAATTCATTATCTGCACCATCTTCATCATATCCGACTTCTTGTGCTGGTGACTCTTCGTGTGCACATTTCTCTGTTAAAGGAGATCCACACAAGGCAAGATTACCTTGGTAAGAATCATTATTGAACGTGCTCAGTTGTCCTTTTTGGGGAATTTCTCCGGTGAGATGGTTATGTGAGAGGTTCAGGACCTCTAGAAATGTCAAACCAATTAACGGGTATGGGATAGCCCCTGTGAATTGATTTGAAGACAAATCCAGAGATTGGAGTGCTTTCATATTTCCGAGCTGTGATGGGATAGGTCCAGTAAGACTATTATGAGATAAATTGAGCAATGCAAGCCATTTAAGTTCTCCAATGACCTTTGGGACTTCTCCTTGAAATTTGTTGCATGACAGATCAATGGCTGTGTAAATATGAAGAATCTTGCTCACTTGGTACTCAGTCCCTTTCACAGTTAACGAGATAGATGCTTGATAGTAGTAATAAAATGGTGCTGTGAAATTGTGATAATCATACCCCTTATCAACCGGCTTCATATTTTTGAAATATTGAATTGGCAAATAGCCTGTGAAGTCATTGTTTGAGAGATCCATGATGCGCAACTTGGGAAAGGGATCTGCTGTGCTTCTTAAACTTACTGTACCATAAAGTCTATTCGACCGCAAGACAAGGAGTTCTAGCTCTGCAAGAGTAAATAGCCATGAGGGAAATGTACCACTTATTTTGTTGTTTCCTATATCAAGAACTTTTAACTGCTTGCAGTTGGCAAAAGATTGAGGCAACAATCCGTCAAAGTAATTGTTGTACATGTTCAGATATGTCAGCTGACATCCCTCGGAGAAGGTTGGCATTCTTCCTTGAAATTGATTATTACCAAGATCAATAGAAAGCAGTTTATCAGCAAGATATCGTAAACAATGTGGAAGTGTGCCACTTAATCCATTATTTGACAGAACAAGAACCCGAAGGGATGTGGCATTGCAAATTGTTGTGGGAATCATACCTGGTATAAACAGAGGAGCTTCAGTCAATATTCACTAATCTGATTACCTGCATAGTTGTAGACAAAAAGGAAAAAATAAGGAAGAGAACAGACCTGTAAAATGGTTTCCACTTAAATTGATGCATTCCAAAATCGGGTGAACATCAAATTCCTTGGGAATGTTTCCAGACAAGTTGTTGTCGGAAAAATCAATGGAATATAAGGATGTAGAAGTTTTCCAGAAGTCACTTGGAATATTGCCGGAAAACTTATTATCTTTCAGGTTAAGAATCCCTAGTTTAGTGAGATTAGAAATGGTCTTTGGAAGCGGTCCAGTGAGTTGATTAGAATCAAGACTTAGTACTCTCAGTAGTTTCAAGTTTCCAATGTCAGGTGGGATATTGCCAGTAAGATTATTGGAATCAAGATATAATCGGTCAAGGTTTGTCAAGAGCCCCAGCTCAGAAGGAATAGTGGAATTGAGATGATTAGACCCGAGGTGAAGGTATCGTAGCTCCCTGAGTAGACTTATAGAAGAAGGAATAGTCCCTTCAAATGCATTAGAAAACAATGAAAGTATTTTCAGATCATGAAGCATGTTTACATCACTGGGAATAGACCCTGAAAAGTCATTGTCTGCTAGGTCAAGTACTCTTAAACTCGGAAGCTTCAATATATTTGGTGGAAAGGGTCCCTGAAAAGAGTTGTACTCAAGACGGAGCAACTCAAGACTATGAAGCATCTGTATATCATCTGAAATGGAACCTGAAAAATTGTTTCTTGATAGGTCAAGAACTTTTAATTTGGAAAGCTTGAATATATTTGGTGGAAAAGGCCCCTCAAAAAAATTCCGGCTAAAATCAAGGTATTCCAGATCACTAAGCATCCTTATATCATCAGGAACAGAACCTGAAAAAATATTCCCTGATAAGGACAGATTTATTAGTTTGGAAAATTTGAAAAAATTTGGTGGGAAGGGCCCCTCAAAAGAATTGTGACCCAGATAAAGGGATTCAAGATCACCAAGCATCCCTATATCATCCGGAATAGAACCTGAAAAATGATTACTTGATAGGGAGAGATATCTTAATTTGGAAAGCTTGAATATGCTTGGTGGAAATGGCCCATCGAGAGAATTGTGATGAAGAGAAAGGACTTCCAGATTATGCATATTGTTAACTAATGACTCAGGCAACAATTGACATGTTAGGTTACAAGAATTGGATGTAACGCCTGGGAATCTTGCCCCAAGTTTATTGAAACTAAGGTCGAGGTTGGTCAGAAAAGGCATGGAGAAAGAACTAGACCAGTCTGAAGCTTCCAAGTGATTAACTGACAGGTCTAAGGTGCGCAATCTCTGAAGATGCCAAATTTGGTTTGGAATGATACCATTGAGCTTGTTAAAGCTAAAATCAAGATGCTGAAGCTGCGTGAACTTTTCAATGGCAGGTAGTATTGGACCTGTGAAGTTATTGCCACTAATGTCAAGACTATTAAGATTTGGAAATGAAGTGAAACTGAAATTGGCAAGCGTTCCACTAAGTTGTTTTAGTGAAAGGTTTATTTCTGAGACTGAACCTGCAGAGTTACAGATAATGCCAGTCCAGTTACACAAATTATTGAGATTGACGGGTGACCAAGAATTTAGGGAAGAGGATGGTGGTAGACTGTTCTTCCATTTTAACAGAGCTTCTCCTTCTCTTGTCGTAGATACTGTTGTGAGGGTAGATGGAAGCAATAGGAGAAAGAAAACAAGCACAATGAGGTGATAATTAGGCTTTTGGAAGTGCAACATGTTTCCAGTCACTTTGTACTTCTCATAGTGCAAGGCACACTTCTATTTATGTGCTAAATTTTCTTAGGAATTGGAGTGGCTAGAGACCTGTTCTTCCAAATCACTGAAGATGGAATTAGTGCTCTTCGATGGCAAGAAACTGAAAATAAAAAGTATAGTGGAAAATGATATGTTCCACCGGATTTTTGTTGGAAAAAACTTTAATTTCTAATATGGAGGACCAACTCATAAAACAAGTCTTCACACTTCAATAAAACTATGCATTATCATTCTTAGGTACAACTTCTATTTCTTCAATTCATTTCCAGGTAGCCAAGACTCAGGACCCTTGCTCATAAACTGCTGACCTGTGTATTATGTTAGTCAGTGAATTTTTTTTTCCCGGAGACGATATCTTTTAGCTATCAACAAAGTTCTCCGAGTGAATAACATTTTTGTGTATTTGGAAATTGGCATTCACAGGAGTCATAGCTAAGCAGAGGAGTCAACAATATCATTGATTTTCATATGGTAGCTATGATTAAATAAAATTCTAGTAAGTTACTTGTTCAACCAAAAAAAATAATGAAATTTCAAAGTTCTAGATCCGCCACTGTTGTTAGTGTGTTACCAAGAAAGTGGAAATCAGTACCTTCCACTATCATTACATAGTAGACGGAAGACGTGTTAGTTACTACAAATAAGTGATCATTAAGTGCTGTGAACGACATTTATGTGAATTTGTAGGTCTCTGAAATTTGGGAGGAACCGCGTACTTCCTGCATATAACTTGCAGGTTCCAATTGTATGAATTAACGTCATTTCTGCTGGTCGGTTCCTGCTTGTCATGCTTAAGTTAACATAATTGTATTCGCTCCTACAGAAACATGGCATGTAGTTTTAATAAACAGTGAAACAAGACTAAATTTATGATGAGAACCAGACTACTCTACAACCTTGCATAAAATAATATAATCATGGAGTACATATAACTGCATAATAGTCTACTAATTCATGATTCAGGTTATCCCAAGACACCATTTTATCAAGTTGTTCTTCTTGACCGAATGGTATTCTTCATGTGTGTCCTCGTCAACTTCTGTTGCAGTTTTTCGATGTATCTCACAAACCACCAAGGCTTTTCAATGGTGAAAACAATGTACCCAAAAGACAATCCGCATATCAATCCACATGCATACCCTATCAGGATCACCTCCCAACTGAGTTCATCATTAGCATCATCTTCATCACCATTTAGGACTTCTTGTGTTGGTGGCACCGTGTGCCTACATTTCTTTGTCAAAGGAAGTCCACATAGGGCCGGTTACCCAAGTATGAATCGTTGCCAAAAGTACTGAACTGTCCTTTTTGAGGGATTTCTCCAGTAAGATGGTTTTCCGAGAGGTTCAAAGCCCCAATAAATGTCAAAGTAGTTAAGTGCTCGGGTATAGCACCTATCAATTGGTTTGATGACAAATCTAGAGACTGGAGTGCTTCCATATTCCCCAGCAATGACGGGATAGGCCCTGTAAGACTATTATGAGATAAATTTAGCAACGCAAGCGATCTAAGCTCTCCAGTGACCTCTAGAATTTCCCCTTGAAATTTGTTGCGCGACAGATCAATGGCTGTGTAAATATAAAGGATTTGTTTCACTTCATACTCTGTCCCTTTCACACTTAGTGAGACTGATGCTTGGTAAAAGTACTCGAAATTCTCTTTTGTAATGACATAATCATATCCCTTATTACTCGGCCTCATATTATAAAAATACTGAATTGGCAAATAGCCATTCAATTCATTGTTAGAGAGATCCACAATTCGCAACTTAGGGAAGGGACGCGTTGTATAACCTATATTTACTTCAGCGTGAAGTCTATTTGATCGCAAGACAAGGACTTCTAGCTGTGCAAAAGTACTTAGCCATGACGGAAATATACCTCCAATGTGGTTGTTTCCCATATTAAGAATTTTCAAGTCCTTGCAGTTTGCTAAAGCTTGGGGCAGCGTTCCTTCAAAGTGATTGCTTTCCGTGTTTAAAACTGCTAGGTGACAGCTCTTGGTGAAGGTTGTTGGTATCGTTCCTTGAAGCTGATTATTACCAAGAACCATGGTATGCAGATTATCAGCAAGCTTTCCCAGACAACGTGGAAGGGCACCTTTTAATTCATTGTCCGAGAGATCAAGAATCTCAAGGGATGTGACATTGCAAATAGTTGCAGGAATCTCACCTGTTAAAATGTAGAAGCTTTAGGCAGTTTGTAACCGAATCATTGGCGTTCAAATAAAGTATTCCCTCTGGTTTGAAATACAAGTCGCTTGACTTTTTGACACACACTTCTTAGTTCTTTGGCCATATTATAGTTCAAATATATAATATTTTCAAAAATAATAATTTTAATGATATAGTCAAAGACTTGGAAACGTGTGCCAAAAAGTCAAACAACATAGTAAAATAGGGTGAAAAGTAAACCTGTAAAATGGTTTCCGCTTAGATTAATGAAAGTAAGATTCAGACGAGCATCAAATCCCAGAATGTTTCCTGACAAATTGTTGTTCCTGAAGTCGATGTATAATAACGATTTATGTTTTTTCCAGAAGTCACGAGAAATAGTTCCAGAAAATCTGTTATTAGGTAGACCAAGAAACTCTAGATTACTGAGATTAGAAATGGTTGCAACCGATCCAGTCAATTGATTAGAACCGAGGAGAAGCTGAGTCAGTAGCTTCAGGTTTCCGATTTCAGATGGAATATCACCGGTCAGATTATTGAAGTAAAGAATTATATAGTTGAGCTTAGTCAAGAGGCCGATCTCAGAAGGAATTTTTCCAGTAAGACTATTGACATTGAGATATAATTTGCTGAGATTAGTCAAAAGCCCGATTTCACGAGGAATACTGGAATTTAAATAATTAAATCCGAGATCTAGTAATTGAAGCTCCCTGAGTAGACCTATTGATGAAGGTATACTTCCTTCGAATGAATTAGAAAACAAGCTCAGATATTCAAGATCACGAAGCATTGCTATATTCCGGGGAATAGAACCTGAAAAGTTATTTCTTGATAGGTCAAGAATTCGTAATTTGGAAAGATGAATTATACTTGGTGGAAACGGCCCCTCAATAGAATTACTATGGATAGAGAAGAATTCAAGATTTATCATTTTGTTGAATACTGATTCATGCGCTAGATTGCCTTTTATGAAGTTATGTGAAAGATCAAGACGAGTCAAGGAAGGAATGGGCGAAAACTCGGACCAGTTTGGAGCTTCCAAGAGATTATATGACAGGTTTAAGGTGCGCAGCCTCTGAAGATGACTAACCTGGTATGGTATAAAACCATTGAGACTATTAAAGCAGAAATCGAGGTATTCAAGCTCTGTGGAATTTCCAATATCTGACGGAATTGGACCAGTGAAATTGTTACTTTTGATGATAAAAGTTTTTAGACTTGCTAACAAATTGAAACGGAACTCAGAGAGCGTTCCTTGGAGTTGTTTCTGTGAAAGGTTGATTTCAGATACTGAGGCCTCGGAGTTGCAGGTAATGCCAGTCCAGTTACAAAGATTGTTGAGATTGGTTGAGGACCAAGATTCGAGGAACGAGGACGGGGATAGGCTGTTCTTCCAGTGCAGTAGTGCTTCTCCTTCTTCTCTTGTTGCGAGGCTGGATGGAAGTAAGAGGAGAAAAAATAGAAGGTGATAACAAGGCTTTTCAAAGTATACCATGCTTGCACTCAACATGAAAGTTGATTCTACATGCTGCATTATTAGTCATGTATAAAAAAAATCAAAATTTTTTATGTTTAATTTATATGATTTTTTAACAATACTAGTCAAACGTGAATTTTGTCTTATTATAAAAAGGTATTTTTTGTCTTGTAGTGTCTAACACACAACGGTTTTTATACGCACCTATGTTGTATCATTGAAAATGACACAACTGTTACGCAAGTTATACCGTTGTAAGATAATCCATTATCTAAATTAGGCTCAAACAACGCTTCGGGGAAAACCCGTTGTAGAAAACTAGTGTATACAACGGTTTATGGGGAAAGAAACTGTTGTATAATATATTTTTATTTTTATGAGTTAAATATTCACATTTTCTTAATCAATTCATTTTTTTGTACTCTTTGTATTAAAAAATATATTTATATTATGCACATATGCAAATATGTATTGTTCATTTGTAATAACAAGACAATTTTGTACTTCGGACGTAAGTATTAGTATGTGTTTTACGTTTACAATTTAGAAAGTACTGGATAGAATCTTTGTTATGTATAAGATTAGCTCTATATTGATTTATAAATATATTTTTTCGATGATCAGACGGTACGGATGTCGAGAACTAACAATATTAGTCATGTATAAAAAAAATATAATAAATTTATGTTTATTTTGTTTGTTTTTTAACAATACTAATCAAACGTAAATTTTGTCTTATTGTGAAAAGGTATTTTTTGTCCTCTAGTGTCAAACATACAACGGTTTTTATACGCACCTATGTTGTATCATTGAAAATGACACAACTGTTACGGAAGTTATACCGTTGTAAGAGATTCCATTGTCTAAATTAGGCTAAAACAACGCTTTAGGGAAAATCCGTTGTATAAAAAGTAATGTAGACAACGGTTTATGGGAAGAAAACCGTTATATAATAAGTTTTCATTTTTATGAGTTAAAAATTCGCATTTCCTTGATCAATTCTTGTTTCTATACTCTTTGTCTTTATAAATATATTTATATTATGCATATATGCAAGTATGTATTATTCATTTGTAATACCAAAATAATTTTGTAGTTCGGACGTAAGTATTAGTATTGTTTTTATGTTTACAATCTAGAAAGTACTTGATAGAATCTCTATTATATATAAGATTAGCTCTGTATTAATTTATAAATATTTGTTTCGATGATCTAACCGTACGGATGTCGAGATCTAACAGTATTAGTCATGTATAAAAAAATCAAATTTTTTTTATGTTTATTTTATATGATTTTTTAACAATACTAGTCAAACGTGAATTTTGTCTTATTGTAAAAAGGTATTTTTTGTACTTTAGTGTCTAACAGACAACGGTTTTTATACGCACCTATGTTGTATCATTGAAAATGACACAACTGTTACGGAAGTTATACCGTTGTAAGAGACTCATTGTCTAAAATAAGCTCAAACAACGCTTCGGGGAAAACCCGTTGTAGAAAAGTAGTGTATACAACAGTTTATGGGAAGGAAACTGTTGTATAATAAGTTTTCATTTTTATGAGTTAAAAATTCGCAATTCCCTTGTCAATTCGTGATCTAATGCAAGAAAAACCTATGACTACGAAGAAATTGACTATTTTGTTATTATTTTGGTTAGGACTTTTGAATGTTTGCACTCTCTTATGTACGTTTATTATCTTAAAAGTCATTCAGTCAGACAACGTTTTATTAGTTAAAGGCTTGTCTATAAGGCCATGCTACGATGGTAACAAAAACACTTGTATGTTAGCTTCCTGGTCACACAACACTGTATGGAACCCTTGTTTAAACGGCTCGTAAACAACACAACAAATAAAACACTTGTCTAATTACAACAACGGTTTCTTGAAATATTGTCTGAAGTTTCTTCACACATCGGCTCTAAAAACAGTTGTCTAACGTGCATCATTACACAATATCACAGTTAAGATACCGTTGTCTGATTGAATTTACTAGACAACACTTTTTAAACCGTTGTAGGTTGTAGGTGTTGGACAATAGTTTTTCGAGGACGAAAATAAAGTGTTGTGTCTTTGTTTCGGCCAACACTTTTTCCAGCGTCCGTTGTCTGACTAGTGTCGTGTGATGCCAGTTTTGTTGTAGTGAATGCACACTTCTATTTAACAGGGTGCTTTTGATAAACTGCATGTCTGCGGAGGTATCAGGAATTAATATGAACCAGACTGTTATTTCGGATAATTTTTTTATTAATTATTTTAGATTAGACGGGCTCAAATAAAAGTGAAAAAAAAAATATAATACAAATGAAAATATTGGTCAGCAAGCCAAGATTTCTTCTGAGAAATTTCAAATGTTATATAGAAATGAGGGTGACGGGAATGAGTATCTCGGTATCGAAATGATTTACCCATCAAATGAAAATTGAAAATCCTATTTCATATCATAAAATATTTAATCCAAATACCAACGCATAATTATGAGTTAAGATCTCCTTACCGAATTAATTAATCTTGAATCAAACATCTCTTATTAACCAAACTGTTAAGGGTTAAACAAGTTATTGACGGGATGATGTTTAATCATGTGGATTAGTTGACCTTAAGTCATACATAAAGCTCTTTAGATCTGTTTACCCGGCAAATCTATATTTAAAACAACCGACCATACGAAACAACTTAGATCATAAGTTTAAGTACGTTGACTGAAATCAAATGATTCGATTACTACAAATTATTACTCCCTCCGCCCCCAGTCAATTCTTTATATATAGTTTGGTCCCGAAAATTAAGAAATGAAAGTTAAGAAATATGTATATAATAGAAGAGAAAAATAAAAGTGGGTGAACTAGTGGGACTCATGATTTTAATGTATAAAAGAAAGATGTTGGACTAAAACTAGTGTGATAAAAGTAGTGTGGAAAAGGAAAGAGAGTTGAAAAGTGGTGGTACACATTATGGGGCCGTTTGGCCAAGCTTAAAAAAAGTGATTGTGGCTGTTTGGCGGGGCTTTTAAGCCCCGCTTCTGGACTTTTAAGTTAGAAGCGCTTATTTCGTACCGTTTGTGTAAAAAGTCGAGAAGCACTTATAAAAAGCTACGATTCCTAGTTTTTGTTTCATGACTTCTGTTTTTTTCCCAAACACTTTAATCACTTATAAGTCTTAACTAACTTCTAACTTCTACTTCATTTTTTTATTTTAAGCAAGAAGCACTTATTTTAAGCTCACCCAAACGGCCCCATTATGTGCTTAAAGTGAAGAAGTGGATTAGAAGTGAGAAGTAAAAAGTTAATAAAGTGTTTGGATAAGAAGCAGAAGCTGTGAGAGAGAAGCTAGCATTCTCAGCATCTTAAAAGTGTTTCTGCTTATTTACACAAACGGGTCAAAAGAATCAGAAGTCAGAAGCAGCTTCTGCTTCTGAAAACCAAACACCCTCTATTATTTATCTTTTTTTGCTAATTGGATGTGACATCCAAAAAAAACTAATAAAAAATTTGTTGGGACGCAAGAAGTATTATACTCCCTCCGTAAAATACATGTCACATTTGACTTTTAACTAGTCAAATTGACTATAGTTTGACTGCAATTTATATGTATTATATAATTGAAAAAAATAAACAAAAAAATATCATTAGAAAATAAATCTAGTTTATTTTAAAATATAATTTTTTATGTTTAAAAATATTAAATAAATAATTTTTTATGTATAGTCAAAGATTAGTCAATTTGACTAGTTAAAAGTCAAATGTGACATGTATTTTGGGACGGAGGGAGTATATTTATCGATTTTTTATGATGTGTCCATGGACCATGAGCACATGTTAAATACCATATTCTATATTTTTGACTCATTTTGATTGGTTTCTCTTTCTTAACGATAATGAAATCCTTGTACATTGACAATCACATCAATCAAATAGAGTTAATTGTATAGAATTTAACTTTTAACATGTGTCCATGGGCACAGAACTATATATTTATAGGTTGTTTATTCTTTACACACACTTCTAAGTTCTTTAACCGCATAGTTAAAATTATAATTTATAAAAAATTTATCTTTTGAATTACAATATTAATTATGTATTTTTATTCAAAAAAATATTTAAAATAATGATTTTAATTATGTGGTCAAAATATTTAGAAGTGTGTGCCAAAAAATTAAATAATTTATATTTATAAACATAGATACTTAGTAGTTATTCAATTTCTTGTTAGTAGTTGTTCAGTTGACCATCGATCAAAATTCTAGAATTAAAAAAGGAAATTGTATACTCCCTCCGTCTCAATTTATAGGTCCATTTTGGAATAAACACACATATTAAGAAAAAAGTTGGTTAGATGGAATCTTATCTCATGTATCATTAATTAGTGCATTGATAAGTGAGAATATTGTTGAGTTTCAAAAAAATCACAATAAATATAGGGATTTAGTGCATTGTGAAATGAGAATAATGTTGAGTTTCAAAAAAATCACAATTAATATGTAAATAATTTGTATTGAAAGAAGAGAGGGACAAGTATTTTGGGACAAATTTTTTTTCTAAACTGGACCTATAAATTGAGACGGAGGGAGTATTACTTATTTATGTCCCAGATTAATGAGTTTGTTTGCTATTATGTCCTATTTTATATATGATTTAGGAATATGTTTCATTAACTTTTTATCACCCACAAATCGAAAATCTAAGACTAACATGTCCTTAATTTATATTGTTTATTTGTGAATAGACTATAATCTGATCACATCAATTATATTTTAGTAATAGATGTTTAAATGCATATGTTTTATTATCTAGTTATTTTAATTATGATGGGATTAAATTATTTTATTCTTGTAATATGTACAATGATTGGTTTGATTTTAATAATCATTTTTATTTTTATTTACCAATTTTGATGTAGGTAAAGTTTTATTAGCAAATTTTATTTATTTTTTTTGCAATATAAGTATTCTAAGATCAAATTTTGATTTGGATCGAGTATTAGTACGTTGAATTTGCAGTTATCTAATTAGATGCGTGAAACTGGCTCGTTAATGAAAAATCATAGGTATCCCGAGTTGTTTTCAAATTCTAATTTTTTGATTGATTCATTTCCAGGTAGCCAAGACTCAGACCTTGCTCATAAACTGCTGAGCGCATCATGTTAGTCAGCGGCGTCAAGGAACCAGTTACTTGAGAATATTGGGGGTGGCAGGGATCGAACCTGAGTCCGCCAACCTGGCTCTGATACCATGTCAAGGAACCAGTTACTCTAAAACATCAAGGTGTTAGAGAATGGCCCTTTCCGGGATCTTATATTCTAACAAGCGGCGGATCCTGAAATCGATATCAGGTAGCACAAAAATGACAGAATATCAGAGAATATCTTTTAGCTATCAACAAACTTGTTCACTTGGACGGAATGGAATGAGGGAAGAATGGAATGAAAAACTGTATAGAAGTTTTACGGAAAAAGAAGTATGAGATATTAATGACTAAATATGAATGAGTTTAAATTTCTTGTGATAAAGATTGTGAGGAAACCTGATGTAGAAATGGAATGAGCATTCCTTTCAAATAGTAGCAGTGGAATGGTTGGAAAAATGAAAATTATAGACATTTTCTCTAAGCAACACCATGTTAGAGTATAAAATTCATTCCATTCTCCGCTCATTCCATTCCTTCCAAATGAACACAAACTTAGTAAATAACATTTCTGTGCATTTGGAGATTGGCATGCACAGGAGTCGTGGTTACATAGGAGACGGAAGATGTGTTAGTTACTACAAACAAGTGATCATTAAGTGTTGTGAACGACATTTATGTGAAGTTGTAGCCTGTAGGTCTCTGGAATTTTGGAGGCACCGCGTACTTTGTGCATATAACTTGCAGGTTCCAATTGTATCAATTAACATCATTTCTGCTGGTCGGTTCCTGCTTGTCATGCTTAAGTTAAACATAATTGTATTCGCTCCTACAGTAACCTGGCATGTAGTTTTAATAAACAGTGAAACAAGACTAAATTGATTATGAGATCCAGACTACTCTGTAATTTTGCATACAATAATATAATAATGAACTACATATATGTGCATAATAGTCTAATAATTCAGAAATCAGGTTTCCCAAGACAACATCTTATCAAGTTGTTCTTCTTGATCGAATAGTATTCTTCATGTGTGTCCTCATCAACTTCTGTTGCAGTTCTTCGACGTATCTCACAAACCACCAAGGCTTTTCAATGGTGAAAACAATGTACCCAAAAGATAATCCGCATATTAATCCACATGCATACCCTATCAGGATCACCTCCCAACTGAGTTCATCATTAGCATCATCTTCGTCACCATTTAGGACTTCTTGTGTTGGTGGCACCGTGTGCCTACATTTCTTAGTCAGAGGAAGTCCACATAAGGCCGAGTTACCCAAGTATGAATCGTTGCCAAAAGTACTGAATTGTCCTTTTTGAGGGATTTCTCCGGTAAGATGGTTTTCCGAGAGGTTCAAGGCCCCAATAAATGTCAAAGTAGTTAACTGCTCGGGTATAGCACCTGTCAATTGGTTTGATGACAAATCTAAAGATTGGAGTGCTTCCATATTCCCCAGCAATGATGGGATAGGCCCTGTAAGACTATTGTGAGATAGATTTAGCAACGCAAGCGATCTAAGCTCTCCAGTGACCTCTGGAATCTGCCCTTGAAATTTGTTGAGCGACAGATCAATGGCTGTGTAAATATAAAGGATTTGTTTCACTTCATATTCTGTCCCTTTCACACTTAGTGAGACTGATGCTTGGTAAAAGTACTCGAAATTCTCTTTTGTAATGACATAATCATATCCCTTATTACTCGGCCTCATATTATAAAAATACTGAATTGGCAAATGGCCAGTGAATTCATTGTTAGAGAGATCCACAATTCGCAACTTAGGGAAGGGACGTGTTGTATTACCTATACTTACTTCACCGTGAAGTCTATTTGATCGAAAGACAAGGACTTCTAGCTGTGCAAGAGTACTTAGCCATGACGGAAATATACCTCCAATGTGGTTGTTTCCCATATTAAGAATTTTTAAGTCCTTGCAGTTTGCTAAGGCTTGGGGTAGAGTTCCTTCAAAGTGATTGCTTTCCGTGTTTAAAACTGCTAGGTGACAGCTCTTGGTGAAGGTTGTTGGTATTGTCCCTTGAAGCTGATTATTACCAAGAACCATGGTATGCAGATTATCAGCAAGCTTTCCCAGACAACGTGGAAGGGAACCGCTTAATCCATTGTCCGAGAGATCAAGAATCTCAAGGGATGTGACATTGCAAATAGTGGCAGGAATCTCACCTGTTAAAATGTAGAAGCTTTAGGCAGTTTGTAACCGAATCATTGGCGTTCAAATAAAGTATTCCCTCTGGTTTGAAATACAAGTCGCTTTACTTTTTGACACACACTTCTTAGTTCTTTGGCCATATTATAGTTCAAATATATAATATTTTCAAAAATAATAATTTTAATGTGTTAGATATAATTGATGATTACTAATGTTCTTAAAGTTTGTTTTAGAACAGGAATCATCAGAGTTTAAGCTAGAAGCTGATCAGAGTTTAGTAAAGTCTGACAGAGTTTGATAAAGTCTGATCAGAGTTTACATAGTCAAGACTCGACAGAGTTTACACGTGGAAAGAGCTCAGAAGCGGATATACTTTAAGGAAGGATAGAAGCTGAGGAGTGATTTGCTGACTATGGAAACTAAACAGAAAACTGGAGCAATCTTTGATTGATAGATTTATTAGCTGATTTATAGGATATCAAATCAGAGATTGATTTTGTAACTGTGTCTATATAAACACAGATTAGGGTTACTCTATATGAGTTGAGTTATCGAGTACATTGTTAAGAACCCTAGCAGCTCTTTGTGATACAATATAAATCACTGAGAGAGTTTTTGTAACTATAAAAGCTTTGTGAATATAAGAGTTTATTGCTTTCGATCTCTTATATTTTCTTACTGTGTTACAGATTGTGATCACTATATCATTCTATATAGTGAAAATATAGGACCTAACAAGTGGTATCAGAGCCAGGTTTGTTAAGATTACTACAGTGAGATCTTAAACACAATCATGTCTGAAAAATCACAAGCTTCGTCCTTTAGAGTTCCAATCCTTAAGGCATCTGAATATCCAGTCTGGAAAGAGAGAATGATCATATTCTTAGACTCTGTTGATCCAGAATACCTTGACAGGATCCATGATGGACCACATATGCCTACCAAGCTCTCTGTTGGGCTTGCAGATGAACCTCAGAAAATGGTTCCAAAAGAAAAGAAAGATTATACCCCTGAGGACATCTTGTCAATTGGTAAAGATTCTAAGGTGAAACACCTTCTGCACAGTGCCCTTGATAATGCAATGTCTAATAGGGTGATTGGGTGCAAAACTGCAAAACAAATCTGGGATGCTCTGGAAACCAGATGTCAAGGAACTAAGGCCATCAAGAAGAACAGGAAAACCATCCTTACACAGGAGTATGAGCACTTTGACTCAAAATCTGGTGAGTCCTTGACAGATCTGTATGACAGATTTGTCAAACTACTGAATGACTTATCTCTGGTGGACAAGGAATATGATCTTGAAGACTCAAACCTCAAATTCCTTCTAGCTCTTCCTGAAAAGTGGGATTTGAAAGTCACCACAATAAGAGACAATCTTGATCTTGGAGAAATGTCTCTTGATGATGTTTTTGGAAGACTGAAGACTCATGAACTTGAGATGGAGCAGAGAAGCAAACGCCATGGAGGCAAATCAAAGTCTGTTGCTCTGAAAGTTCAAGAGGAAGCTGCTAAGAGCAAAGGAAAAGCTCATGTCACAAAGTCTGACAATGAGTCATCAAACTCTGATGACTCAAATTCTGATGTCTCAGACTCTGATGACAGTGATGGTGAGATGATGCAGTTAGCAGCATTGATGGTGAAAAGCTTCAAGAAGTTGGCTTACAAAAAGTTCAACAAAGGCAAAAGTTTCTCAAGAAAAGACAGAAACTCTGACAGAGTTTATGACAAGAAGAACTTCAGGAAGAATGAGGGCAAGGAAGGGAAAGCTGGAAAAGCTGACAAGTATACCTGTTTCAACTGTGGTGAAAAGGGTCACTTTGCATCTGAATGCAAGAAGGCCAAAAAGGAAAAAGAAAAAGCCTTTATCACCAAGAAAGGAAACTGGACAGATACATCTGATTCAGAAGAAGAAGTCAACTATGCTCTAATGGCAAACACTGACAGCAACTCTGAATCTACTACAAAGGTACCTCATTCTACTCTTGCCTTTGATACTGAAGATATAACTGAGCTAAGATTGTTTCTTAAAACTTTGCATACTAGTTTTAGAGATCAGACTTTAGAGAATGAAAGATTAAAATCTGAAACTCTGAGTGTAAAGAAAAGGAATGATTTTTTAGAAAAAGAATTAGTTCAAATGCTAGAAGTTCAGAAAGAAAGAGATGATGCTGTCATTGTCAAAGATGAATTATTAAAGAGGTATGCATCTCTTCAATCAGAACTTGCTAAGGAGAGGGAGATTATTAAGACATGGACTAGTTCAGGCAAAACTACTCAGGATATCTTAGGTAGTGGAAATTGGAAAAAGGGACTAGGTTACACTGATAACTCAGAAGCTGAGTCATCAAAAACAGAGTTTGTTAAAACTCAAAAGCCCAAAGTTAAACCTGTTAAATTTGTTGCTGAATCCTCTAAACAGAATAGACCAAAATCAGAGATTAACAACAATTTAAAATCTGAAAAGCCCAAACAGGTTAACATAGGACTGATGACTCAGAAACAGCTTAAACATAAGCTCAAAAAGGTAAAATCTGATGACAAAAACAGAGAACCTAGGAAAAATAGAAATGGTAAGATTGGTATAGACAAGAGTAATAACTACATGCCTATTCCAAATGCACCTAGGAAAAAATGCCATAACTGTGGTAATACTAATCATCTTGCTAATTTTTGCAGGAAGAACAAGGACATTAACTCTTTACCTACAAAGTCTGGAGTTAGAAAAAATAGTATTAGATATAAACCACAAGATCCATGTTTTCATTGTGGCAGTTTATGGCATTCTATTTATACTTGCAAAGAATATCATAGTTTATATTATGATTATTATCAATTGAAACCTTCTTTAAAGGTAAATAAAAGCTCTGCAAGTATAAACTCTGTTTCTAGTACAAACTCTGTTGCAAAGTCTGTTAGCTTAAACTCTGATAATAATACCGCTGCAAAAGCTAACAAACTTAATAAGGCCAAGGGATCCAAGCAAGTCTGGGTCCTTAAAACTAACAATTAGTGGTCTTTGTGATTGCAGGGCAACAGGAAGAATATCCTAGTCTTGGATAGTGGATGTTCAGGACCTAACAAGTGGTATCAGACCTAACAAGGACACATGACTGGAAATAAAGCCCTGCTATCAGAGTTTGTGGAGAAAGCTGGCCCAAGTGTTTCTTATGGAGATGGCAACATAGGAAGGACTCTGGGATATGGCAATATCAATCTTGGAAATGTCATCATATCAAATGTAGCTCTTGTTCAAGGGCTAAAGCACAATTTACTCTCTGTCAGTCAGATCTGTGACAAAGGGTATCATGTTGATTTCTATGAAGAACACAGTGAGATAGTAAGTAAGTCTACAGGCAAGGTGGCAGTGATTGCACACAGACATGGAAATATTTATGAAATTCACCTGCCTACAAACTCTGAGGGAAAAGCAATTTGCTTATCTACAAGAATCTCTGCAGAAGAAAGTTGGAAGTGGCACAAGAAGCTCTCACATCTAAATTTCAATTCAATAAATGAGCTTATAAAGAAAAAGCTTGTGAGAGGACTCCCTGAATCACTACTAACATCTGATGGATTGTGTGATTCATGTCAAAAAGCCAAGCAGAGAAAGACATCCTTCAAAAGTAAGACTGAATTCTCAATAAACAAACCATATCATCTTCTACATGTTGACTTATTTGGACCAGTAAATGTACCATCCATTGCAAGGAAGAAATATGCTCTTGTAATTGTTGATGAGTATACCAGATACACTTGGGTATATTTTCTTCACTCTAAAGATGAAACAGCCTTGCATCTGATGGATCATGTGAAGCAACTGGATCATGGATCTGAAGACAAAGTGAAGATCATTAGAAGTGATAATGGAACTGAGTTCAGAAATTCAACAATGGAGGAGTTCTGCAAAGAAAGAGGTGTAGTGCAACAATTCTCTGCACCTGGTACACCACAGCAAAATGGTGTAGTTGAGAGAAAGAACAGGACTCTTATAGAAGCTGCCAGAACTATGCTTGATGAGGCTAAATTGCCTACTTATTTCTGGGCAGAAGCTGTTCAAACAGCTTGTTTCACTCAAAATGCAACCTTGATTAATAAGCATGGCAAAACCCCATATGAGATGGTAAAGAAAAAGAAGCCAAATCTGAAGTACTTTCATATATTTGGGTGCAAATGCTTTGTATTGAAGACTCATCCAGAACAGCTTACCAAGTTTGATTTAAAAGCTGATGAAGGCATTTTTGTGGGATATCCTATCATAACAAAGGCCTTCAGAGTCTATAATCTGAGAACAAAGGTGGTCATGGAATCCATACATGTGTCATTTGATGACAAAAGAATAATGGGTTTAACAGATATGGATGATCATGAAGAACTGCATTTTGAAAATGAAGAAATTTTCTCTGATTCAACAAACTCTGATGATCAGTCAAACTCTGACTGTGAACAAAATACAGTAAACTCTGATGAAAACTTACAAGTTCATGATGGTGAAGCACTTGCTGAGGGGGAGCATCAGAATGTTTCAGACTCTACTCAAGACTCATCAGAAAATGCTAACTCACACTCATCAGAGAATACTGATTCAAACTCTGATAGCACAATTGCAGGGGGAGCTACAGAGAATAATCAGCAGAATCAGGAGAGCATGGATCAAGGGGGAGGATCAAATGATGAAAATGGTCAACTTCCACATGCAAGGAAGTGGACAAAATCTCATACACCTGATTTGATTATTGGAAATCCAGAAGCAGGTGTACAAACAAGGACAGCTACAGCCAATGAGTGTTTACATCATTGCTTTCTGTCACAAACAGAACCCAAAAAGGTGGAGGAAGCTCTTCAAGATCCTGATTGGATTCAAGCAATGCAAGAAGAGTTAAATGAATTTGAGAGAAATAAAGTCTGGACCCTAGTACCAAGACCTAAAGACAGATCCATAGTTGGTGCAAAATGGGTGTTCAGAAACAAAACTGACAGTGAGGGTGTCATTACAAGGAATAAAGCAAGGCTTGTGGCAAAAGGGTATTCACAACAGGAAGGTATTGATTATGATGAGACATTTGCTCCAGTTGCAAGATTGGAGGCAATTAGAATCTTTCTGGCCTATGCTGCACACAAGAAATTCAAAGTATTTCAGATGGATGTCAAAAGTGCTTTTCTAAATGGGAAACTGGATGAAGAGGTATATGTTGAACAACCTCCAGGCTTTGTGGATCCAAAACATCCAGACTATGTCTACAGGTTGGACAAAGCACTTTATGGACTAAAGCAGGCTCCAAGGGCATGGTATGAAACTCTAGCTCAATTTCTTCTTGAAAGTGGATTTACTAGAGGTACCATAGATAAAACTCTGTTTTATTTGAATCATGGTAATGATCTGCTTTTAGTTCAAATCTATGTTGATGACATTATTTTTGGCTCCACTAATGCTAAACTCTGTCAAAGATTTGCCAAGCTTATGCAGTCTAGGTACCAAATGAGCATGATGGGGGAACTCAGTTATTTTCTGGGTTTACAAGTTGAACAGACTGAAGATGGGATTTTTATAAATCAAGCCAAGTATACCAGAAATCTTTTAAAGAAATTTGGTATGCAAGACAGTTCTGCTGCAACTACTCCTATGGCAACAGCAACAAAACTAGACAGAGATACTGGTGCATCAGTGGATATCACAAACTATAGAGGAATGATTGGATCATTGCTTTATCTGACTGCAAGTAGACCAGACATTATGTATGCCACATGTCTATGTGCAAGATTTCAGGCAGATCCAAGAGAACCTCATCTGATTGCAGTAAAGAGGATATTCAGATATCTCAAGGGAACCACATCATTGGGACTATGGTATCCTAGAGAATCAGATTTTAGTCTAATTGGATACTCTGATGCAGATTTTGCAGGTTGCAAAATTGACAGGAAAAGCACAAGTGGGAGTTGTCAATTTCTGGGTGGAAGACTAGTTTCTTGGTACAGTAAGAAGCAGAAGTCCATCTCAACATCAACAGCAGAATCAGAGTATATTGCTGCAGGCAGCTGTTGTGCTCAAATTCTTTGGATGAAGAACCAGCTGTTGGACTATGGGTTATCCTTCTCTAAAATTCCTATTTATTGTGATAACCAAAGTGCTATTGCTATGACAGGAAATCCAGTTCAACATTCTCTGACAAAGCACATCAGTATAAGATATCATTTTATAAGGGAGCATGTGGAGGAAGGAACCATTGAACTTCACTTTGTTCCTACTGAACAGCAGCTAGCAGACATTTTCACCAAGCCATTAAGTGAAGCAACTTTTACTAGGCTGGTGAATGAGCTAGGAATGATATCAGGAACTGAGTAAACATATTGGTTAGATCTTTAAATTGTCAAATTTACCATATGTATTACTCATACATCTGCCATGATATACTCTGATTGATAAAATCTGATAACATTCTCTGATGATATACTCTGTTTGCTTTACTCTGATAACATTCTCTGATAATATTCTCTGATGCTTATAAAACTCTGAATCTTGATAAATGATCTCATTTTTATCTTCTCTGAGACAAAACACCTATGAAGATACCATGAAGCATGTTCTGAATGAGTAATCATGAATCTCAGCTAAGTTCCTTAATCCTGATCTCAATTTTGTGTTACATTGGTTCACTCTGTATGTTGATATCATTGAGACTCTACTACTTCACATATCTTAATTATAAGTGAGACTGATTAATTTAAATTTTCTCTCAAATACTAGACAGTGATTATAAACTCTGATGTTTTTGTTACCTGAGACAAAACCCCCTTGAAAAATAAGCATGGTACTCCTTTGAGATCTTAGATGTTAATATGACAGTGACTGGGAAGAACCAAACATTTGCTGGTATTAAGTAATTGCTAAGATTTTATAATCTATGGTGACCAGTCACAATCTTTGATTACTGGAGAAATACTAATGCAATAGTATATTTAAAGGTCGTGCCTCACTTACACTGAGAAGCGTCCTTGATGATTATTATAAAAAAAAAAAAAAAAAAAAAAAAAAAAAAAGAGGGGGTTATATTATTTTATCGTTATCATCAGAGTATGTCTCAGTCTAAATTTTGATAGTTTGCATAAATTATTTTTGTCTACCTTATAATTACGAAATTGTGAAATTTTATATTCTCTGATTCAACATGACCACACACACATTTCACAAGCACATTATTGAGCTATGGATTTTAGAACAAACTCTGATTTATTGATGAATATTCTGAAAATTATGTCTTTATTCTGAGGTTCATAGAAATTTATTTTCTTTGACTTAAATCTCAGAGTTTAAAATTCGAGAGATTTGATCTTGATTTTTTCAAATATTCAGAGAATGTGAAGAGAATGTGTTTCAAACGGATGTATTATTAGTGGGTTTACATGCAAAACATTTTAATAGGAGAACGTGTAATCAGCATTTATTACTGCGCATGTTTTACTGCACTCATGATTATCACTCTCGTTTCTCCATCCCACTAACATTCATCTACCAGTTACATTTTGACAGGTGTCTAATTGAACAAAAAGCCCATGCGTGCTCAGTTCAACAAAATCTGAAGAGTTTTTCAGATCAGATTTTATTGCTTATTATTCAATTTTACACTTACTCTCTACATTCACTTTCTAAACACTCTATTCTCTGAAATTCAAACCTTCGTCTACACACTTCCTCAAACATCTTCTTCTCATAATCTCTGTTCTAATGGCCACTACAGCTTTTATCTTGGCAGGTGTTGAATTCGTTCCTAATAACTATGCAGCCATCCTTGACACTGCTGAGGCCCCAAGAGATTATCATCCCTTTCAGCGATTCCTGGCACAGAGTGTCATCGGTACAGCTCTCACCGCTCCTGCAAGACTTTCAGGAAGCCAAATCATCAGCTTTTGGAGGTCGGGTACATATGACAATGGTGGTGCAGATGGATCACCATCAATTGTGTTTTCCTATGACGGGGAGGAGTATGCAGTTACTCCAGCAACAGTTCGTCAGGCACTCAACTTGCCGGAACATCCTGCATACATTACAAATGGAGATGCAAATCTCAGAACGATGATGCTTGATTTGGGGTACTACGAATCTCTGGATAAACTGGGTCAGTTGAAGCGTCCATGGCTCAATAAGGAATGGAGCTTTTTCTTTGATTGCATTACCAGAGCTTTCCAGAAGAAATCTACCAACTGGGATGCTATTCCTATGGACATGCTACAGATCGGGTATTCTCTGATCTATTCTACTGCTTTTGATTTTGGTAGATTAGTTCTTAGAAATATTGGTGAAAGAATGCTTGAGAATAGGAAAGTCATATATTTCTCAAGATTTTGTCAATTGTTGTTTAATGCCACTGTTGGAGAAGTGGATTTTGATGCTGCAGATGAGATCAAGCCTTTTAAACTTCATAAAAGGGCTTTTAAGGATCTCATATCTAAAGACGAGAAGAGACCAGTTCTCAGGCCTCTGCAAATTCCAGCTCCATTCAGAGCAAGGCTGAATCTTCCCCAGGAACCACAACCACAGCCTCAACAACCTCAACCACAACATCCAACCTCTCCCACAGTCACCAGAAAACCCAGATCATCAACTACAAAACCATCCAAATCAACAAAGTCTGATGACCAACCCTCTACAACAAAACCCAGAACCTCTGTTGATACACAAGTTCTACAGACAAAGTCTGATACACCAACAAACTCTGAAGCTCCAAACTCTGATGTCCCAGTAAACTCTGAAGCTGCTTCTACTCTAAAGCAGAAAAGGAGGAGGAGGCTTGTTGCAGCATATGACTTTGATGATCTTGAACCTGCACAAGATGTAAACTCTGAACCTACACCTACAACAACCAATGAACCTGCTCAGCCTAGTCCTCAACAAAAACCAGCTAGATTCAAAAGAAGGGCACACAAGCCAAAGAGAACCAAGATTCCAGAATCTGAAATTACTGATTTCACTATCCAAGAAGAGCAAACACCATCAAGCCCAATTCCTGTTGATCCTTCTCAAGCTCTGATGGTGAAACCTCTTCAAGCTGTTCCTATCACTGATGCCACACCATTATCTCCTACAACATCTCCTAAAGCATCTCCTACAGCATCTGCAGTAGATGAAGAGATCAGGTGTGATGAACCAGTTACTGCTGAAGCTGGAGCAACTCAGTCTGATTGTCAAACTCCATTATCTGATCATGGTCAAATTCCTCAATCTCCAATGAAAATTCCAGAGGATGCCATTGTTCATGATACAGCTCCAGAGAACTACAGGTCTGATGCAGTTGAGGAAACTGACAAAGTAGCTGTGGAAGCTTTACAATCTCTTGCTCAGACTGGTGAAGAGCCCATCAAGTCACAGTCTGAAGATAAAGGAAAATCTGCTCAGGATAATGTGGAGAAAGTTGCTGATCCTGTTCCTGAAGATGAAAAAGCAAACTCTGATACTGAGGATGATACCAGTTCAGATACTGACAAGGATGACAATGCTGAAGTCCCTTTGACACAACAGAAATGGGAGTCTACTAGCCAGTTCAATGCAAGGCTACAAACTCTGAATACAGCCTCTGAGCCACTCCCAAGGGATCTTCAGGTTGATCCACCAAATGAAGTCTGGGATAAACTCTGGTTGAGTCACCAGCACTCCTTGGAAACACCTAAAGCTGAAGAGTTCTTAGCTATGGCAGAGAAGAAAATTACAAACTCTGATGTTATGTCAAGCCTCAAGGGCACAATTCTATATCTGAAGACATTTCATCCTGCTCATGCCCAGACATCTAAATCCATTGATAGTCTAAGAACTGAGGTGGCAAAGGTCAAGGAGACAAATGAACTGGAAAAGAAGAGGACCATCAATCCTATGAAAGAAAGTGTACAGAAGCTGGTCACTGCAAATGAATCTCTTAACCAAAGGATGACCTTGATTGAATCAAATCAAGAAAAGATGTCCAAACAGCTTGAAGCTATCCAAACTTCACTTTCTCTGATCACATCCATTCTGATTCCTGATGAGGATGATGTCAAAAAGGGGGAGAGAGTAGCTCAAGTCAAATGCAAGTCTACTACTCAACCTCTGAAAAGGAAGAAAAAGGATGATGATGATGATGCTGATGATTTTACAAAGCACAAAAGATTTCAAGCAGGGACTAGTGGAAGAGTTTCAAATTCTGACAGTCAGAAACAATCTAAGCAAAGCACAAAGTCTGGTCCAACTCACAACATCACATCTGGATCTAAGCAAAGACCAGTGACTGGATCAGACAAACCTATGACTGATGAAGAGCTTGCTAGATTGATTTTTGAACAAGAAAATCCAGAAGCAAATTTGGATTTGGAGTTGATTGCTGCAGAAGAAGAAGAACTAAAGAAAGAACATGCTGAAGCAATAAAGTCAGGAAAAATCCAAAAGCCTGCAAAGTCAACTACCAAGCCAAAAGAAAAGGGAATACTGATCAAAGAAGCTACTGTTGCTGATCAGAGTTTACCAATCAAGAAGGTATACTCTGAAGATGAATACACCTCCAAGGGTAAAAGCAAAGTAGATGAACATCTGGAGAAAGGATGGGAAAAGAAGAAGTCTACAACCTCTGACAAGGATCAAGTTGTGAAGGAAAAGAAAACAGAAGCTGCAATCTCTGACAAAGCTCATGTTGCAGAACCTCAAAAAGAAAGATTGACCTCTGACACAGCTCAAGTCAATAAAGAAGCAAAGAAAGACACAGTCTCTGACAAAGCTCAAGCTGTGTTCAAACCAACAACTACACCACTGGCTGGATTTGCAAAGCCTACTCTGATGACTGAGATAAGTTTTGAAAAAGGCTCAATTCAACCATTTTCTCATCAAAAGGCAGGAAGAGATAAAGGAGGGCTGGGATCAAAATATGAAAAATTTGATCAGAGTATAGGATCAAGACCAGATGACCCCTCATCTCTCTGTGCTCCCAAGACTGGAGTATTGCAAGACAAAATGGACAAACTTGATTCAGTCCAGTTGGTGAAGAATGACAGGGGAGATAATATTCTTATCTACTTCATGTCTGATGGAACAGTGTTTAGAGTACTTGAAGCAGATCTCTATGCTAAACACTGGGAGGAATTGAGATATGTATCTCACATATTTCAAGTGAAGAACAAGTCAGGACAACACATCTCCAACCTGCTAAAAGATCAAATCAGAAGGAAGATGGGGATTACAGGAAACAAAAATGCTGGACCTTTCATTCCCAAATATCTCAATCATAAAGGACAGTTGGTGGAGATGAAGAAAAATTCAGCAAAGATAGTGACAATAGCTGGAATCAGAACTCTTGCATTCAATGAAGAGTCTGATAAAGCTTACAATATAAGGCTGGATAGAGACTTGAAGAAGAACAAGATCTATGATCTCAGAGCTGCAATTTATCAAACTGGAGTTTCAGATCCAGAATTGAGGGAGATCAAGAGACAAATGATTACAGTGCTTGAAGAAGCTGAAAAAGAACTTCTCAGAGAGTATCTAAAGACAGCAAATGGTGTCTATGCAGCTAAGGAGTAAAGTATCTGTAAGTGTTAAAAGTTTTCTGTTATAATTAGTTAAACTCTGTTGCATTTGACTTAAATGTTTTGACATCATCAATTATCTGTTAACTTGCACATAATTAATGTATGCACAAGTTGGGGGAGATTGTTAGATATAATTGATGATTACTAATGTTCTTAAAGTTTGTTTTAGAACAGGAATCATCAGAGTTTAAGCTAGAAGCTGATCAGAGTTTAGTAAAGTCTGACAGAGTTTGATAAAGTCTGATCAGAGTTTACATAGTCAAGACTCGACAGAGTTTACACGTGGAAAGAGCTCAGAAGCGGATATACTTCAAGGAAGGATAGAAGCTGAGGAGTGATTTGCTGACTATGGAAACTAAACAGAAAACTGGAGCAATCTTTGATTGATAGATTTATTAGCTGATTTATAGGATATCAAATCAGAGATTGATTTTGTAACTGTGTCTATATAAACACAGATTAGGGTTACTCTATATGAGTTGAGTTATCGAGTACATTGTTAAGAACCCTAGCAGCTCTTTGTGATACAATATAAATCACTGAGAGAGTTTTTGTAACTATAAAAGCTTTGTGAATATAAGAGTTTATTGCTTTCGATCTCTTATATTTTCTTACTGTGTTACAGATTGTGATCACTATATCATTCTATATAGTGAAAATATAGGACCTAACATAATGATACTGTCAAAGACTTGGAAACGTGTGCCAAAAAGTCAAACGACATATATTTCAAAACAGAGGAAGTAAAATAAGGTGAAAAGTATACCTGTAAAATGGTTTCCGCTCAGATTAATGAAAGTAAGATTCAGATTAGCATCAAATCCCTGAATGCTTCCTGACAAATTGTTGTTCCTGGAGTCGATGTATAATAACGATTTATATTTTTTCCAGAAGTCACTAGGAATACTTCCAGAAAATCTGTTATTAGGTAGACCAAGAAACTCTAGATTACTGAGATTAGAAATGGAGTCTGCAACCGATCCAGTCAAATGATTAGACCCGAGGAGAAGCCGAGTCAGTAGCTTCAGGTTTCCGATTTCAGATGGAATATCTCCGGTCAAATTATTGGAAAAAAGAATTATATAGTTGAGCTTAGTCAAGAGGCCGAGCTCAGAAGGAATTTTGCCAGTAAGACTATTGACATTGAGATATAATTCGCTGAGATTAGTCAAAAGCCCGATTTCACGAGGAATACTGGAATTTAAATAATTATATCCGATATCTAGTAATTGAAGCTTCCTAAGTAGACCAATAGATGAAGGTATACTGCCCTCGAATGAATTAAAAAACAAGCTGAGATATTCAAGATGACGAAGCAATCCTATATTCCGGGGAATAGAACCTGAAAAGTTATTTCTTGATAGGTCAAGAAATCGTAATTTGGAAAGAGAAAATATACTTGGTGGAAACGGCCCCTCAATAGAATTATTACGAATAGAGAAGGACTCAAGATTTATCAATTTGTTGAAAACTGATTCTTGCGCGAGATCGCCTGTTATAAAGTTATGTGAAAGATCAAGATAAGTCAGGCTCTGACAACTGGATATAAATCCTGGAAATTTGGAGGCAAGATTATTTGATCTGAGATAAAGTTTAGTCAAGGAAGGGATGGGCGAAAACTCGGACCAATTTGGAGCTTCCAGGAGATTATATGACAGGTCTAAGACGCGCAACCTCTGAAGATGACTAACCTGATATGGTATAGAACCATTGAGAAAATTAAAGCTAAAATCGAGGTCTTGAAGCTTTGTTAAATTTCCAATATCTGATGGAATTGGACCAGTGAAGTTGTTACTACTGATCGTAAAAGTTTTTAGACTTGGTAGCAAATTGAAACGGAACTCAGCAAGCGTTCCTTGGAGTTGTTTTTGTGAAAGGTTGATTTCAGATACTGAGGCCTCGGAGTTGCAGGTAATGCCAGTCCAGTTACAAAGATTGTTGAGATTGGTTGAGGACCAAGATTCGAGGAACGAGGACGGGGACAGGCTGTTCTTCCAGGTCACTAGAGCTTCTCCTTCTTCTCTTGTTGCAAGGCTGGATGGAAGTAAGAGTAGAGAAAATACTACAAATAAAAGGTGATAAGAAGGCTTTTCAAAGTGTACCATGCTTGCACTTAACATGAAACTTGATGCTAGATACTGCATTTAAACTACAATGCACACTTCTATTTATAGGAGAATTATTTAAGAATATTAAAAAGTTTAAGAATATGACGTAAATGAAAATCTTGGGTCAGCATGGCCAGAATTCTTGTAGGAACTCCAGAGTCTATCTATACAAACTCAAAGCCAGATTTGGTCTTAAGGATTAGACAAGTTATTGACAGGAAATGATGTTTAATCATTTGGATTAGTTGACCTTAATCATACAGCTCCCCTTTGATCTTCTTTCCTAGCAAATCTGGATATTAAATCAACCGACTGTATGAAACAACTTAACATAAGATTATAAGTAGGTTGACTGAATTATATAGTTATTCCAGTTAGTTGGTCAATTGACAATCAAATATTTTAGAATTTAGATGGGGATTTGTACAACATGTCCTAGAATAATAAATTTGTTTGATTGTTGTATTCTATTTTTTGTGTAATTTAGAACTGTGACCATTGACTTACTGTTACATTCAAAATCTAAAATTTAAAAATGTAATCTTAATCCATTTTTTTATTTGTTTATAAATAATTTGTTCAATACCGATTATATTATAATAATGAATATTTAAATATATATTGTTATTATGTATTTTGATGATATTATATTACAATATTTAAATATATATATTTAAATATTTTAACACTCCACCATGATAAAAGTTCAAAGTCACATGGGTGTGAGTGAATATCATATTACAAAAAACAAGTTAAGAGCCGTGTAGTGGCTCTTAAAAGAAAGGAGAGAGAAGGGGCTCCTAGTGTTTTTACTGCAGTGTTCTAGCGATTAATCGGGAAATCGGGGATTAATCGGAGCATTAATCGGACATATATTATTTTTAAATTATTATAATTAATGTAATTTAATAATTTTATCTATTTTTCACTACTAGTAGAGTCAAACTGGTAAATAATATAATATCATATATAAAATAAATACTTGATACATGTAATACAAAATCGTTAATTAAATAAATACATACCAATCAGTCTCTTACAAATAATGTAAGAAATATTAAATAAAAATATTAGTCATTTTACTTTTTTTATAAGATATTAAGTTAAGTACAAGTGAATACTTAATTTCTTATAATATAATCATAATTTTAAATTTTATTTATTAAAAATATTATTTTTTTTGTTATTGGCCGCCTAGACCGCCTAGGCGGGATGTTGACCGCCTAGGACCGATTTTTGTAAAAAAACGCCTAATTCACCGCCTAGGACCGAATCAGGGCGTTTCGGGGCCGCCTAGGCGGCTGCCTAGACCAATTTTTAGAACACTCGTTTTTAGGAGCCACTAGGAGTCTATTGGAGCTCTATTTTTTCTTATCCTCTTTATTTTTGGTTTTAAGAGCCACTTTAAGAGACTATTGAAGATGCTCTAAGAGCATCTCCAAGAGACTCTTAAATGAGCTCTTAAATTTTAATTTGATGAAAGAGAAAGAAATTTTTGCTCCAAGAGACTCTTAGTAGCTCTTCATTTGAGCTTCTTGTTTCTCTATCCTCTCTCCTCAAAGTTAAGAGTCAACTACATAGCTCTTAACTTATTTTTTATAATAAAATATCCATTCCCTCCAATTACATTTGAGTTTGTGTCATACACAAATCCAAACAAGAATAAAATATTAACTTAAGAGCAAGTATAAAAAATATTGTTGGAGTTGAGACTCTTAAATCTGTATCAACTTACTAGGAGTCTAATATTTTATATTATATTTAAAAATCAAGTAAGAGGCTGTTGGAGATGCTCCAAGGGATTAAACTTTAAATAAGGTTATTCACGGGCATAGTCAAGCAATTAAAATCAATTATTATATAATTATGATGTTCTTTGAAGAAAAATTGAAACAAATATTCTTGTTGGAAAGTTATTGTCATCATCGAGTAAGCGGGTCGGGAATTGGGATTATTTTTCATCTTCGTCCATATTTACTTGTAACTTTTACTTTAAAAAAATTTATTTGGTCTATTATATATTTGATTCGACTTTTTTACACGTATTTTGGAGATAATATTTAAAATTGATTCTTTTAAACAATATATGTGATATTTTTATTTAAAAAATTAAAAAATATATATATTAATATTTTGATATATGATCAATATATATATATTTGATTTTATGACCTATTATAATTATAATATTTTTTATTAGTCTATTAGATTACCTTTTTTTTATACTTATTCATTATTATTATTTAAATTTTAATGTTCAATTTATGTGATATTTGTAATCTATTTGTATAGTGTTTAGTTAAAATGTTTTAAAAATCTAATATATTAATATTTTAGAATAATTTGTTTTATTCTTTAATAAAACAAATACTTCGAAACCCGCCTAAGTATTTTACTACGAAGAACATAAAGGTATTACAACTGGGCTTCGTTAAGGCCTGGTTACGGTTATTGCGTTGGGCCTTTAAAATGACAAGATTCCTCCCACTTATAGCATCACCCAAACTATTATAATATTATAATAGGAAATATTACGCACAAACAGAGTCTTAATACTTTTTTAAAAATTAGAATTAGAATGCCAACTTCATTTCTATCTCTAAAAATTATGGAACCATTCCTCATACTATTTTCAACATTAAAATAATCACTTCTTTTTTTTTTATTCCCACTCTTTCCCTACTTTCTCTCTCCTATTACAAGTTGAATATAATGTTATAAATAAGGAATGTTGTTGGAGTTCCCATTCAATAAAAATATTAATAATCCCTTAAAAAACACATATCCTATTATATATTTAGAGAACCACTTTAGAACTCCGGAGATTGGAGATGCTGTTATAAGTCTTTTTCTCAATAGTTAAACTTTGTGTTTAAGATTCAATAAATAAATCTATTTTCTTGTAAATTATTATATGTTCTAATAAATTTTAGATTAAGTGAAATGAAATTCAAAGGGGCCGTTTGGGTGAGTTAAAATAAGTGTTTTTACTTAAAGTAAAAAAGTGAAGTAGACTTCAGAAGCAACTTAAGACTTATAAGTGATTAAACTGTTTGGGAAATAAGTAGATTTCTTGAAACAAAAACTAGTAATCCTAACTTCGTTTAAGTATTTCTTGACTTTTTATACAAACGGTACAAATAAATATTTCTAAATTATAAACTCAGAAACCGGGCTTAAAAGTTATTGCCAAACACCCCAAAATATCGAGATATATTCGGGTTGTAACCGTACTTTTGAGCGGAGCTTTTAATCCAAGATTTTACCAAATATCTTGAGAATGAAAATAAATAATCTTGATACATTAGCTTTAAAAATTATTATATATTAAAATTGAATCAATAGGTATCGAAATTTATAAATTTTATTTATTTTTAAAGTTTTATTTTATTAAGTGACTAAACCATTTTGGCCCCATAATTTTAACATATTTACGATTTAAACAAACAAACTTTTTATCTTAAATTTCTTTAAATATGCACTTATTCCATGAAAAACATGTAATAATAAATTTTCAAAAAATCAAATTTGGACCACTTTGCAGTACGGTTGTCCTGGCGCTAATAAGTAGGTGCGCATTTGTTTTTATATTTATTTGTGAAAAATAAATTAAATTATTTGCAGACCCATCAGGACCAGAAGAATGCCGACAAGTGATTCGAAATGAAATTGCCTTTAATTCTTTTCTTCTTTTGATGCGACTTGTACCAATATACTGTGTTATTCCTGTCAAATACAAACAATTAAATTTTTGTCTATTTCCGAATAATTTTACTGAATATATGATAAGAATTATGGTCACCAGAAGTTTGGCAAGTAGGGCTGTAAATGAGTTGATACGCTCGATAACCGCTCGGTGTTCGGTTCGAAAAAAGCTTGATTCGAGCTCGGTTCGATTCATAAACGAGTCGATCTTGAGCACAATTTTAAGATTCGTTTTATAAACGAGCTGAACTTGAGCACAACAGAGTTCGACTCGATAGTTCACAAACAAGTTCGAATTATGAGTCTGTGAACATGGTTTGTGAACTTGGCTCGTGAGCGTAGTTCTTGTACTAACTCGTGAAATAGTTTATTATGAATTTATGATTCCTTAGAGCATAAATTAAAATATTATTAATATTTTAATATAATTTTTTAATTAAATTAAATAACAAACAAGCTCGTAAATAAATTTATGAGCATAAACTAGCTCGTGAACAAAATTAATGAGCGGTTGGTGAGAAAAAATTCGTGAGACATGTTCGTGAGCGTAAGTTAATGAGCGGTTTGTGAGCAAAAGCTCGTGAGACATGTTCGTGAGCGGTTCGCGAGCTGTTCGTGAACAGAGTTATTACTTAATGAGTCGATCCTCAAACAATGTTTTTGGCTCGATCCAAGCTCGAGCTCGAGTTCGAGTTCGCTAATTTTTTAACAAACGATACACGAGCCCTCTAGAATTCGGCTCGGCTCGACTCATTTACACCCCTATTGGCAAGTGCCTGTCTGATTAGTCGTTTTCATAAAAAAAATTTCTAAAAACAGGAGTACAATAAAACATAACTGATAAAAAAATTATCAAAAATGTCAACAAAATTTAAGGGTTAATTATTAAGTTGATCACTGAAGTGGGTTTAATGTATCAAGTTGGTCACTGAACTGAAAACGGTATGAAATCACTGTAAATATCAAACAGGTCGAAATACGAGTTCAAGTATTAAAAATATGATTTATAGAGTTTTACAGATTATTTTTAAATGTTACCACAACCAACTAAAAAATTATGAATTCTAGTATTTATGATAATATATTCATATTTTATCAAGTATATTTATTATTTATTTTTATTATATTGTTATTTTCTTTGTTTTAATTAAAAATAAATTTGATAAAATTTAAATATATTATCATAAATACTAGAAGTCAATATCAAATAACCACGTGTATTTACTTAGAAAAGGGAATATTCAGCAGAAATGATGTTCTGTGTGTTTCATCATATATGTAACTATGTTTGACTATTTTTGTGTAAAGATGAATTTATACGGACTTTGGGATGAGGAAAAGACTAGTGCCGGACGTTTTGGTGGACCGAACTTTACTCCATGCTTTGCAAAATGGGATAAAGGGACTTTACGAGTCAAAAAGATGGTGGAGCATGTATTTTTGTCGAGTTGGTCGTTCTTCTGATATTTTAACTTATCAGAAATATCTTAAATTATCGGGAAAAGTTCGTTAAAATTTTAGTATATTGATTATTCTCATATATAAAACGTAATTTCTGATAATAAAACAATTAGGTTCTATAAATTTCATTCACAATAATGAAATAAATTTCATTTGGTGTGACTCTTTGTTTGGTGGGTGTCAACTTAAATTCCATGACATAAAAATAAAAAAAATATATCTAGAATATAGGTAGTTAAAAAATTATATTAATATGAGGTCTTTTGGAAGGAGTCCAAAATAAATACATACAGGTTTAACCACAGTCGATAGAGGACAATGGTGGTGTTTGGCCGGGCTTAGAAGCCCGGCTTCTGAATTTATAAGTTAAAAACACTTATTTGTACTGTTTGTGTAAAAAGTCAAGAAGCACTTATAAAAAGTTAGGAATGCTGGCTTTTGTTTCACGTTTCCACTTATCTCTCAAACACTTTGATCACTTATAAGTCTTAACTTGCTTCTCACTTCTACTTAACTTCTTTACTTTAAACAAAAAGCATTTATTTTAACCACATGCAAACGGTCCCATTATCATACAAATGTAGATTTGATGATATCAGAGCTGATGGTCAAGAAATTGATCTTGGAATTGTGGTTGGCTCTTCAGAATTACGATGGACGTGTTAAACGGATTATTGTCGAAAGTTATACAGTTTTAGGTGGTCTTGGAACTGTGGTTGGCTCTCCAGAATTATGATGGACGTGTTAAACGGATTATTGTCGAAAGTTATAGCAGTTTTAGGTAGTTTTAGGTGGTCAAGCGACTCTACATGATCATAGGTGTTGGATGTCTTAGGTCGAAAGTCACGACACGTCTCGCAGATAGATTGTTCAGTGAGTGTCAATACAAGTCTCTTATTTTTAAAGATTAAAAAATTTTGTTTTTAATATGAATATTCAAATAATTTGTAAATGAGTTAATGTGGAGTTAACGAGTATAACACGAGCCAAACAAGTGATATCCTTGCAACCAAAGCACAATGCTCAGTTATCAAATTAAATTATTATTATTTTAAAACTTGTATTTATTTGTAATTTGAAGATACAGATTTAGTATTATATCATAACTAACAAAATTTGTTTATTTCTAAAAAAATCAGTTGCCTTTGAATATTACAATCACTGTAATTAGTATTTTTACTAACTTCAGTTAGTTGTTTACATACAAGTATCAGATTTTAAACTAAATATTTATTTTATATATGAGTATGAAAGTTAAAATACAATATAAATTTAATATTTTAATATAAATTATAAATGTCGACACACTCTTGTTCAGAGTCATCTTTGAAAATCTATATTATACTATAATAAACCAACATGGGTATATATTTTTTGGTTTGGTACTCTCCTTTTGGTACTACAAGTCTACAAATGTGGAGTCTATTAGTATTATATTGTTAAACAGTTTCAAATCACTAAAAACACTCATAACAATTCATTATCATATAATATTTCATTAAAAAATTATAATAATGTTATAAATAAAATTATAAATATACAATTTTGAATATCTTTTTTTAACAAGACCGTTCATATAACTCTTTTTTAACTTTAACGTGTTATATTTCAATATAAACACGAATCATTACATAACTCTTTCGAATTCTAATCTAAAAGTTATTGTTGTCAAACAAACCAAGATTACAAAAGTACGTTGAAATTCGATTGATTAGATCACCGAATCTTTCAAAGGTATTACACAATCGGCTATGTTTGGAAAAGATTTAATTTTTTTGATTTTTTTTATTTTTAAATCTACTTGTTCTAAATTCGGATTAAATGTACTAAAATCCTGACACACACACACATATTTATTAGGGTTTGTCCATTTTCAAATAATCGGGAGAAAATATAGTCAGTTGAATAATATGATTTAATTAAAATTTAATCCATTAATACTAAAATACTAATAAAATGATGTTAAAATTTAAATTATAAATAATAAATTACGAACTATATACCCGCCCGTGCTTCGAACGGGTTAAAGACTAGTAATAATTTAAAGTATTTTGAGTTATGAAAACGACACCAAGTAATATACAATATCTTGTCATAGTTGTAAAGTGTCAAAAATCGATACATAACGCACACTACAACATATAATATGCAATATGCTTTTTGCAATCCACGCAAGTGTGTTCTTCCTTAACACCTTAATTAACGTCTAATTACTAAGCATAATTAATAGATTAACTAAGTTTGTTATTGATAATTAAGTACACGGAGACATTTACACTTGCGTTACATACTCGTGTGTCTTTCCTAACCTCATATTATTGTATGTGTTGTCGAAAGTGAAAGTACAATCAGATCTAACAAAATAGTGACGTTCATTTTGCTTTTTGTTTTTTATTTCAAGCTAATAGGAACAAAATAAGCAGGTGGCACGCACATGTAAAGGTCCAAATTTATCCTCAGATGATATGATAAATTATAATAATTTATTTTAACTCAATAATTGTATTCAGATTGTTCTCGATAGAAATCAGACTCGACTAAAACCCGTTTTTTGATTTATGTTCATGTAAGATTTTTGTCGGGATTAGTCCATCTGAAATTATAAAGTTTTTAGGGAAAAGATTTTAAATAATCTAATTTCAGAAAATTAAAAAAATAAAATGAAGCTATCTGAGAAGCGCCACCTACACGCTCTCGCTTCTCTTTTATATAAGTAAATTGATTGATTAGACAAAAACTTGTTTCAAATATAGGTGTTGCATAGAGTAAAATTGAGAAAAAACAGATTGCATAAGAAATATTTTAATCTCAACTAATCGATTATGATAAATTGGATCAGATTTTGCAGTTTTTTTTATCCATTACCTCGACGGAGTCTAAATTATTAAATTTTATGATTTCAGTTAGATCCGAATCCTGAAATGAAGTATTCACTCATTTCAAAACATAGGTTATTTCAATTTTTAACATACATTCATAAATTTCTTGATCCTCTAGTTTAAATCATTATGTTATTAAAAATCTTGAATTATAATATTAATCATATATTTTATTTATTTCTTTTATAAAAATTTAAAATAATTTTAACTATACGGTTAAAAACTTAAAATATCCGTGTAAAACACTCAAACGACATATATTTGAATACGGATGAATAATAATTATCCAAAGTGACCACCTGCCATGTCAAATGGACCACCACTGGTAACCTACATGCACTGTGCAGGTATAATGAGCACAGCTGGTATGATCTTGATTCTTGAATGTGCATTACACTCATCAATGCATGAAATTTCAGAATCCCCCTCCACTGAAAAAGAACATAAACAATCATACAATCAAACCATTATGTTCTTTCTCTGTAAAGAACATGGACAATGTGCACATCCCACAGCCACATGAAATCACACTGTACTACATATGTTTAGTCCTGTCCAAGATATCCTTTCCTTATTCTTTGCAAGTTATGATAATGTTGCAATAAAAGTAGAAATAGTCTCTCCTCATTGGTCACTGCCTCACATTTAGCATGTTTGGTAGTGATATACTCTCATCAAGGATGTTCAATGTATCATAATGTAGACATGTACAATCTAGATCTAAGAGAGATCATAGTAATCTAATAAAATAAAGTACAAGAGGGTGAATTGATTTTCCTACTATTTTATATAAGATTTTAAAAATAAATTATCAGATTTCTAAAATTATATAAAACATAATCAAAAGTATTACAATGTTCCGGGGTGTTCTTGATTTGTATCATCTTAACTTGATTTTGCTTTCCAATATTTTAATAATACAGGGGTCTAACCTATAAAATATGCGGTTTAAGTTGAGGGAAACCCGATAATTTTATGAAATGATCGGATTCATGTTCAATTTATGTTAGAAGAATCATGTATTTTAATAAAATTATGTGCTATAACTCGAATTCGTAATCAATTAATTGATAAAATATACTCTAATCTATCACATTTTACAACTCAAATTTGTAATCAATCCCATTCTAATTGGTATCAACTTAATTCAGATTTTATCATAATTTGATCTCTCATAATTTTTTGTTATACATATATCATATATGTGCATTCAATATCTTAAAGGACAAAAATTTATTGAGGGACAAATATAGGAGTACTATCATATCTTATACATACGATAGTATTTGTGATATTCTTCTTTGTAGTGCGAGAATGAGTATGAATCTCATGAACCCAAAAAAGAACCCATATGGAAAATTTGTCCATTTACAGCTGCAATCAACCAGTACCATCTGAAAAAGCCCCCCTTTCTGGATAAAATTTTTTGAGGTACAATATTAGGGCAATCCCATTATAATCAAACACTCCTAATTTTCCTGACAAAAAAAAACACTCCTAATTTTCTTTCGAATTATTATAGTAAGATAATTTTTAATCACTTTCATTCGATAAATAATAATCACCCAGTTAAAATCAGTAACTCTTTATCTAAAATATATCTTATAATTATTTTGAAAATATTACTCAAATTTTAATGTCAAAAAATAATTATAACTAACAAATAATTTTGAAAAATATACACATAATTGTGTTTTAACTCATTTCCGACTTATATCAAGCAAGTAATGTATATATTTACGTATATATTATCACATGTATCATACATGAACCTCTTAGATTCATATCGACACTTGAAAAATTCTGCAGGTTCATTTCCACTTTCTCCCACTTGTATGGTAGTACTAGTGCAGCAGTTTCTACACTGTATACACACGTATAGTTTTTCTCTTTTGGCTATTCTATTTACACTCTATTATTTCTATCTAAATCTTTATCTCATACTCTGCCTCGGCATTCTACACCGGCTCTCCAATCGATTTTCCAGCAAAAGTGAGATAAACCCAGGTCAGGTTTTTGGATTCTCTCTCATGGGTTTCTCTTAGATTTCAATTTCATGCCATCATTTTTTGTCTCTTTGTGTTGCAGAGATAAGAGAGAGAGAGAGAGGAGAGAGATTGGGTTGGAGTATTTCAATTTGGTTTTGTATTCTCTGTGAGGTTGTTGATAAAGTTTTGTTTTTGTTTTCTTATGTTTTTTGCAGATTGTTATCTTTACACTACTGTGCCTTTCTGTTTGTTAAGCTTATAAATAAGGGTATACAGATGTTGAAATGTTCTAACAAGAGTAGATCTTTATTGCCTATACAAAAGACTATATATTTAGTGAGCCAAGTTACCAGTTCTGTTCAATTAAAGATTGATATCTATAATGGGTATCAGTCTTTTGTTGGAAATTAATCAAGCAATCTCTGATTTATCAGCCAAAAGAAGGAGATTTTCGGCGACAAATAGTCCCTCTGAGGCTCTTCATGGCTTGCCTATATTGGAATTGTCATCAATTTGCATCAACTTGACATTGTTGCTCGTGTTTCTGTTCATTGTGTCGGCGAAACAGGTATATTTGTGCCTTGGTCGAATTCGAGTTGATAAAGAGGGTTCTAATGGGAATTCAGTCCCGATTAGGCGTCGTGATAGTGAGATTCAGAGTATTGTGATTGGTAATTGGTATAAAGCTACAGCCTTTTGTTGCTTTTATGTGCTGTTTGTGCAAGTATTGGTATTAGGTTATGATGGTATTGGTTTGATAAGGGAGTCCACAGAAAAGAGGAGTAGAAATTGGACGTTGGTGCTTTCTCCTGCAGCTCAGAGTTTAGCTTGGCTCGCTTTGAGTTTTTCAACACTTTATTGTAAATTTAGGCCCTCGGAGAAATTTCCGTTGCTGTTAAGGGTTTGGTGGGGTGCATCATTTGTGATCTGTCTGTGTACTTTGTATGCTGATGGAAACAAATTTTTGACCAAAGGCTCAAAACTTTTCAACTCTCATGTCCTGGCAAATTTTGCGTTAACCCCTGCCCTTGCTTTTTTAAGTTTAGCCGCATCCAGGGGTGACACTGGTATTCAGGTATGCAGAAACTCTGATCTTCAGGAGCCTTTGCTAGTCGAAGAAGAAGCAGGGTGCCTTAGGGTTACTCCTTACAATGAAGCTGGTATCTTTAGTTTGGCCACACTTTCGTGGCTAAACCCAGTTCTTTCTTTAGGTGCAAAGAGACCACTTGAACTGAAAGACATTCCGCTTCTTGCCCCAAAAGACCGTTCTAAGACAAATTATAAAGTTTTAAATTCCAACTGGGAGAAGTTGAAGGCTGAAGATCCTACCGGGCAACCTTATTTAGCTTGGGCAATCCTCAAATCATTCTGGAAAGAGGCAGCAGTTAATGCCATTTTTGCAGGCTTGAATACTCTTGTTTCATATGTAGGTCCATACTTGATTAGTTACTTTGTGGATTACTTGGGAGGAATTGAGACTTTCCCCCACGAAGGGTATATCCTTGCCGGAGTCTTTTTTGCAGCTAAGCTAGTGGAGACCTTAACAACACGTCAATGGTATCTTGGAGTAGACATATTAGGGATGCATGTCAGATCGGCTCTCACAGCAATGGTGTACAAAAAGGGGCTCAGGCTCTCAAGTGCTGCAAAGCAAGGTCATTCCAGTGGAGAGATCGTCAATTACATGGCCGTTGATGTTCAAAGAGTAGGGGACTATTCCTGGTATCTCCATGACATATGGATGCTTCCTATGCAGATAGTACTTGCCCTTGCCATCCTTTACAAAAATGTTGGTATTGCTACAGTTGCAACATTGATTGCCACCATAATCTCCATTGTGGCCACTATTCCCTTGGCAAGGTTTCAGGAAAATTACCAAGACAACTTAATGTCTGCAAAAGATGAAAGAATGAGGAAGACTTCGGAGTGTCTTAGAAACATGAGGATTCTCAAGCTACAAGCCTGGGAGGAGAGATACCGTCTGAAACTGGAGGAGATGCGGGGCGTGGAATTCAAATGGTTACGTAAAGCTCTTTACTCACAGGCATTTATTACTTTTATATTCTGGAGCTCCCCTATATTTGTTTCAGCTGTCACTTTTGGAACTGCAATATTGTTAGGGGACAAGCTTACAGCAGGGGCCGTCCTTTCTGCCCTGGCCACTTTCAGAATTCTACAAGAGCCTTTGAGGAATTTTCCAGACTTAGTTGCGATGATGGCTCAGACAAAAGTTTCTCTTGATCGAATCACTGGATTCCTACAGGATGAAGAGTTGCAGGATGATGCAATCACAGTGTTACCCCGAGGAAGCACAAATGTGGCAATAGAAATAAAAGATGGTGAATTTTGCTGGGATGGTTCTTCTTCAAGCATCACATTATCAGGCATACAAATGAAGGTGGAAAAGGGTATGTGTGTAGCTGTATGCGGCATGGTTGGCTCTGGGAAATCAAGCTTTCTTTCCTGCATTCTTGGTGAGATTCCCAAAATCTCTGGCGAAGTAAGTAAAATATTTGAACTAGAGTTTCATGCCTCTAGTTTGCTGTCTTGTTGCTATTGTGTTGCTTGTGGTTCTCTTTTTTAAATTTTTTCAAATTATTAGTTATTTGTTCTTTTTTGCATTTATAGTACATTTATTGTGGGTTTTTAATGATCAGGTTAGAGTATGCGGATCCTCTGCTTATGTCTCACAGTCAGCTTGGATACAATCAGGAAATATAGAAGAAAATATACTTTTTGGTAGCCCAATGGACAAGGCAAAATATAAGAGTGTAATTCATGCTTGTTCGCTAGAAAAAGATTTGGAGCTTTTTTCACATGGTGATCAGACAATTATTGGTGACAGAGGCATAAATCTGAGTGGTGGCCAGAAGCAACGTGTGCAGCTTGCCAGAGCACTCTATCAAGATGCGGACATCTATTTACTTGATGATCCCTTCAGTGCTGTTGACGCACACACAGGTTCTGAACTATTCAAGGTTAGGGTTGCTTATTTTTAACTATTTTTTCTGTTCAGCTAGATAGTTTTGAGTTGTTTATTTTCAACTAGTTTGTTCAGTGAAATTGTTTTGGCCTAATATCTGAGGTGGGCTTGCAGGAATACATCATGACAGCATTAGCTACTAAGACTGTAGTTTATGTGACCCATCAAGTTGAATTTCTGCCAGCAGCTGATTTAATACTGGTACAGAATTTTCTTGTTGCTCTATTCTTGATATTGACAAAAATGAATGCCTAAAAACTCTATTGAGGTGTCTGTCTCTAGTCAACTCTTAAATGTAGTGATGAAAAAATTTCTATGACAGAACCGCTGCTTTTGTTAATTGATGCTGTTTATTTTTCTTTGTGGAATTTATCACGAGTTATTGACTTAAGGTATGCAGTTTCAGTCAGCATGGTGAGAAGAAGCCACGGAGTATATAGATAAAAGATATGTCATGCACTTTCTTATAATGTATATGTCATGCACTTTCTTATATGTAAATTTAAGTTAGGGACTGTCATACATGGAAATTTGTTTAACATTGCTAGTCCAAATTTGTTAGAGAGAAAAGTTGGACCCTCAAGATGAATTAGGAAACAAGTAGAAGTATCTAGAAGGAAAACAGTTTACAAAAGAAGAGAGAATGAACTGTTATTCAGATTCACTTAGATTCCTGGAGTGCTTTGTTAAACTATAAAGTGTGTCCTTCGTTGCTACTTATAACATTTCTTTTCTTTCTGTACATTAGTTTTGATTAAATGCTCAATGTAGCCACCATCCATATCACATTTAAAGTTATGATATTTTACAAAGAGGAATGCATTCCGAAATAGATGGTCATTTTTTATATTCACATTCCAAACTGCAGGTTATTAAAGAAGGTCGTATTATTCAAGCTGGGAAATATGATGAACTTCTGCAAGCAGGCACTGATTTTGATGCTCTGGTGTCTGCTCATCATGAAGCTATAGAAGCTATGGATATTCCCAATCAATCCTCTGAAGACTCAGATGACCATCATCCACTTGAAGGTTCTATTCTTCTGAGTAAAAAATGCGAATCGATAGGAGGTAACTTGGAGAGTTTGGGAAAGGAAGTGCAAGAGGTTGGATCTACTTCAGATCTGAAACCGATTAAAGAGAAAAAGAAAGCGAAACGGTCAAGGAAAAAACAGCTTGTTCAGGAAGAGGAGAGAGAACGCGGGAAAATTAGCATGAAGGTGTACTTATCATATATGGCTGCGGCATATAAGGGCCTATTGATTCCTCTTATTATCCTAGCCCAGACATTATTCCAAGTTCTTCAGATAGCTAGTAATTGGTGGATGGCTTGGGCAAACCCCCAAACCAAAGGGGACCAAGCAAAAGCAAGTAATATGGTTCTTATTGTTGTTTATATGGCCCTTGCTTTTGGGAGTTCCTGGTTTATCTTTGTCAGGGCTGTACTAGTAGCAACATTTGGTCTTGCAGCTGCGCAGAAATTGTTCTTGAAAATGCTCAGAAATGTGTTTAGAGCACCGATGTCTTTCTTTGACTCTACTCCAGCTGGTCGGATCTTGAATCGTGTAAGTATTAAGCAGTTACTATAATCAACTAATGCTATGTTTTTTTCAGAGTGAATCTCATATTTGTTTAATAATTGTTTATGTTTCACTCTCTCACTTTTCCAAAACATTAATACAATTATTACTGTTTTATAGCATTTAGATTAATTCTTTGTTTTTTTAAATTGTCAGGTGTCAGTTGATCAAAGTGTAGTTGACCTAGACATACCCTTTAGACTTGGCGGGTTTGCATCAACCACAATTCAACTTATTGGTATAGTTGGTGTTATGACTCAAGTTACCTGGCAAATTCTGCTTCTTGTTATACCCATGGCCATTGCTTGTTTGTGGATGCAGGTAAAATATGGTCTTTGTGAAGTTTAATTATCAGGCTTCTGATCCTCTCCATTCCTGTTCATCTTTTCTTACATATATATAATTTAATGCAGTGTCCAAGCCTATATATTCTTTTAATTTTTTAAAAGCTTTTGTTTATTAATATAGGACAGGATATTAATTAAGATAACTATGCCATAGCCTACTTTTTCATATTTTTTCTGTTTGTATAGTCAAGCTCAAGCATTAAAAATCGTCATAAATATGATCAATTCATTGCCTTTTTTTAGCACCTTAAGGTTTTGCGAGAGTTGGTCATCTGACAAAAAAGAATAACGAAAAGTCATGAATATATGTTTGACAGTCATATGCTTTACGCTGTAATAAATATTGATTTCCAGTTCCAAATGCACTTCTTTTTTTTATTTCCGACGTTTCAAGAGTTTGACTTACAACAGCAATCCAAGATATTTTGAGGTGAAGTAGGTGTGCAACTGTGCATACGTTTACCCACCACTGTTCTGGTGTACCCTGCACACTATAGAAACAAAGATCTGCTATGTACAAGTCCTCTTTATTTAGCATATGCTTGTATCTGTTATGGATCATTTGCAGTACCTCCTCCTTAAAAGAATTTTTCGCAGTCATCTCTACATATATTTGTGAATATTTTACTCATTTGATAGACCAACTGATATTATATATATTGCATCTATGCAGAAATACTATATGGCGTCATCTAGAGAACTGGTCCGTATTGTCAGCATCCAAAAATCGCCAGTAATCCATCTCTTTTCTGAGTCAATTGCTGGAGCAGCAACAATAAGAGGATTTGGGCAAGAAAAGAGATTTATGAAGAGGAACATCTATCTTCTTGATTGTTTTGCCCGTCCGTTCTTCTGCAGTCTATCAGCTATTGAGTGGCTCTGCCTACGTATGGAGTTATTGTCAACATTCGTATTTGCGTTTTGTATGTTTTTGCTAGTGACTATTCCACATGGGAGTATTGATCCAAGTACGTTCATCATTTTTAGCTAATTTTTTACTTTTCATCAAAATCCTACTTGTCTTATAGTGATACGAAGGCTAGAGGTTGTATAGATGCACAATACGTACACTTGATGGTAATTCTAATAGTAGTTGTTTGCTATATAGGTATGGCAGGCCTTGCAGTGACATATGGCCTCAATCTGAATGCCCGTTTATCTCGATGGATACTTAGCTTCTGTAAACTTGAAAATAAAATTATTTCCATCGAAAGGATTCATCAATATTGCAATATTCCTAGTGAGGCTCCACCAGTTATTGAGGATAATCGTCCCCCAACCTTGTGGCCAGAAGAAGGAACTATAGAATTGATAGATTTAAAGGTATTTATTTTTTACTGATTTTATATAGAACAAACTTCAAAGTGTAAGATATGTTCACTCAGGCTTCTGCCACCATTATAATGCGCTCATTATTTTTCTAGATTTAGGAGTCATGATCTGCTTCATTTTGATTATTCCCTACCTAAAAGACATCTGTTCCTGTCTTGAGATACCCTATAGGGTAGTCTAGAAACAATTCTATGGCCGAGTCGATATATACTGTTGCTATTAAATTTACGAGTAGGAGAAGAGTCACAGAGCTTAATAAATATCAGTCCAGCTAGATGATTCTTAAATTTCGTGTATACCAAGAATTTGCAAAACTTACGTGCATGCAAAAGAATCTGCATCGACTTCAAGTTGTCTTGTACCATGTGCTTCATAGTACACGGTTTTGGACAGAGAGACGCGTGATTAAAGTAAATTTATTATCAGTTGGTCTGATCAATACATGTAAATGTAGGTTCGTTACAAGGAGAATCTTCCTGTGGTGCTTCATGGTGTGAGTTGCAGATTTCCTGGTGGGATGAAGATTGGAATTGTTGGGCGTACTGGAAGTGGTAAATCAACTTTGATTCAGGCACTGTTCCGCATGATTGAACCCGAAGGCGGCAGTATAGTTATAGACAATATTGACATTTCAACAATTGGTCTCCATGATCTTCGTAGTCGACTAAGCATAATACCCCAGGATCCAACACTATTTGAAGGGACCATTAGGGCAAATCTCGATCCTCTGAGTGAGCACTCAGATGCTGAAATTTGGGAGGTAGTATCATTATCCATTTATTTTGTTTCATATTTCAGTTTTGTCATGTGTTGTCATTGGATATCGGAGTAATAGGATCAGATCACATATTTGATATTACCTGATCAAAACAATCATCTTCAGTCTAAACATGTGTCTTATTAATCAGAATGACCCATTTAATATGAAGGAACTAGGGTAGAGGATAAAGGGCGGTGTATCATTAACTATTCCTTCACATATTAAAGTTATCTATTATATTTTCTTTTGGCTTCTCAGCAAGTACAATATGAACCCCTGAAAATTTACAAGTGCACCCCCCCCCCCCCCCCCCCCCCCCCACCCCCACAACAAACTTGAAATTTACAAGTGTATTTAACTCACTCTAAAAGTCTAAATAAAATATAATCGGGATAGGCCGGTGTATATGGAGGTACTGTACTTCTGTGGTGTTTATACCTACTAAGCCTGTAGCTGGTTGTGACAGCCCCTATTAAGCATCTTAATTTATTTTCGTATAGGCACTTGATAAGTCCCAGCTTGGTGAGATAGTTAGGCACAAGGAGCAGAAGCTTGATGCACCAGGTATCCGAGCTGCATACACAGTGCTATTTTTAGCCTAGAGTAGAACTCTTAATGATCCATGTTGGACTTTCCAATCTTCTTGGACTAACATGTCTTCTATTCCAATTTAAAATCGACAGTCCTCGAAAACGGAGATAATTGGAGCGTAGGGCAGCGCCAGCTGGTTTCTCTTGGCCGAGCCTTACTGAAGCAGGCAAGAATTCTGGTGCTTGATGAAGCAACTGCCTCCGTTGATTCAGCCACAGATAATCTTATCCAGAAGATTATTAGGACTGAATTTAAGGACTGTACAGTGTGTACTATTGCTCACCGTATCCCAACCGTTATCGATAGTGATTTGGTTCTGGTGCTCAGTGACGGTACGCTTTGTAATTTTTTTCTATCTGGTAGATGTAAGACAATATACATGATATGCTTGCAAAAATTACTTGAGGATTTTGACTCGTAAATGCGTTTTGAAATTGCAGTTCTATTTCTTTCAGTATTATTTCAATGAACCTTACCAAATTTTCCATTTCATATATTTTGCAGGACGTGTCGCAGAATTTGATGCTCCAGCTCGACTATTAGAGGATAAATCTTCCATGTTTCTTAAGTTGGTCTCTGAATATTCGACAAGATCTTCTGGAATCCCCGATTTATGATCGAAACAGCATGCAACCATCGATATGAATATACACCAAGAGCTGCTTCTGATACCGGAAACTACAGCTCGGGAAGCTGCTTCATTCGGTTTACTGAGAAACATGGAAGGGCAAGAGGTAAAAGGCGTATCGACATTGTGCATCAAAACCCTTAAAAGCGGAATGTAGTTTCAGTCTCACATTACAACAAGATTTCCCTATATCAACTTCACTGCTGGGGAATTCTTGCAATGCTGCATGAAATGTAACATAAATAAGTAGGAGGTTGATATAGGGTTGGTAATAAATACAGAATAGAAGATCTAGGAAAATGAAATTCTGTATGCGGAACTGTGCAGCATCATGTATTTATACTAGGATAAACCATCAGTTCTCGTAAATTTTGTGATAGTTTTAGACATGTTAATTTGTTTGTATCAAGTGTTTCCGTTTGCAATGTTCTTCCCCTCTGTCATATTAATAGGAATTTTTTTGTCATATTAATAGGATTTTTTTGGTCTTCGTAAATAGTTATCTGAAGTTGCTAGAAGAATTTGGTTTTTAGTTTCCCATATATGTTCTATATCAGTACATCTCCCGTGTTCTGTTGATTCGAGAGTCTTGTGCAATCTTAAACCGTTTTACTTTTTTGATGTATAGAGATACTCACACACTGCCTTGTAATGGACAATGATCGAATCTTCGACATCCTGTAACGGGAGCGAGGAAGATATCGTTGGACCAAGAGGCCAGTTTTGACGTTTCTTGTGGTTGCAGTATGGAACTAATTTTCTTGTTTTTCAAGCAAAGAAACATCAAACAGATTCAACACAAAGTATTCCATCTGCAATCAATTGAAAAGAAGCTTGTCTTTCATTAGTACCGAATCATCATCGAACAAACTTCATCTAACAGACTAATCATGACCCTGGAAACAAGCCATGGCGAGCTCGCGGGCATAGGCATGGAATCAAGAAACAGCGGAGCTACAATGGTCGCTCGACGCAGCTCCTCTTCCGACGACTCTGGTGATTATCAATGTATCAACATCAATGTGAACAACAATGTTCAAGGGATCAACAATTCGATATTTGTTGGTAGTAAGGTGAACATCGGAGACTCTGGAGTCTGGTTGGCTCTGAAAGATGTCAAAGTTGGTACCAGAGAAACTTCTGAACTCGGATATTTCTGTATCGCGATCATCGTGGTTGCAATGATCGCGTTTTTATGGTCTTTCTAGCATTCGAAACATGGAGATGAATGCGAGTAATTGCATTATATCGTTTCCTGATTCTTTGTTCATGTAACAGATCATGAGTTTGAGATATTAACACAATACGATAAGATTTCATGCTCAATTTTATTTTTCATGATATATCGAGTGTCCGGGCCAACTTCCACGCAAAGCATAAACGTGGACAAATGTAGTATCACTTGTGTTGTCATACATAAACACTTATAATTCATGAATACTCCATTTTTCATCGAAATCAGTTTCTCTTGAAAATAACCCCTCTACATTTATGAAGAACAATACTCCCCTTGTTTTACAATATAAGTTGTTTGACTTTTTGGCATGCACTTCTAAGTCTTTTGACCGCTTAGTTAAAATTATTATTTTCAAAATTTTCGTTTTTTGAATAAAAATATAATATTAATATTATAATTCAGAAAAAGAAAATTTTTAAAAATAACAATTTTAAGTAAGCGGTTAAAGAACTTAGAAGGGTGTGCCAAAAAATCAAGCGACCTATATTTCAAAATAGAGGAAGTATAATAATCGTGTCCGTCTCGATATACCATTTAATAATTGATTTTTCATTTTTGACTAAAAAAACAAAATATGTGCAGTTTCTCTCGAAAACAACCTCTCAAGTCTGTGTCCGTCTCGATCGACTAATTAATAATTGACATCTGACATAACAAAACAGAACATGACAACTGACCCATCATCTAATTAAGCCGGCCATGTTTGTATCTGAGAAAATAAATGAATCTTTTAAGTTTGTGGTAAGGGGAGGCAAGAGCCATAGCTGGGACATGAACAACACTTGGTGCCTTGGTGGCTAGTCACTTATTTTTCTGTACTTAACTTCTCAAGAAACATGATCCCCAACTCCTGGACACTTCTTTTATTGAAGTACTTAAACTGATCTAGACACATTCCGCATCCATAGCAAGATTTCATTCGTTTCCAAATAAATCGATTGAATGGTTAACTAACTTTCTCGTACAATTATTGTTTATATTTTTTTAAAATAAACATAAATACTCAAAAATTCAATTCATAAAAGTTAGATAAAAAAAACACGTAAAGATGTGCTAGTCGGTAGAAGATGAAACAAATAAATGCTGATCAGTCATGCTGCAAGTCTGCAAACCTTAATCTAATTAGTAGAATGAGTTCGCAATTAAAATAGTGGATTAAAATAAATAAATTGAAAAAGGTCCTGTTTGTGGACGGCTGTAACATAATTAAATAATAATAAATTCTATTAAAGCCCAGTTTACTTTAACTTTATTCGTAAGCTTGTCTGTGATCCACATTATGAGGCTTAATGTTTGTGCACTGTACTTACAGCATCTCCACCTTCACAAACCCTGAGCTAAAAGTACACGTGTTTTTTCAAAATTAAATTTTATAACCAATGTTCACAAAAAATAGAACTCCAACCACAACAACCCCTTATGTATAATTATAGCGATCTCCTATGAATGGCTATGTTTATCGATCCGTTACAGATATGTAGCGAATTCCACGTCATCTCCCGCAATTTATTTTCCACCATCCTACTGATTACATACTCCTTCCGTTTCTTTTTTCTTTTCCTGTTTGTGATGTCGGTATTGTTCATAACATGAGACAAATTACTAATTTACATCTAATCTATAAAACTAAATATAGTCATGAGTGATCTTGTTAGATTCGTATTCACGAGTACTTTAATACGGTGAAATTTTTATATTTAATGCTATTACGAAATGAAATATATTAACGATCAAAAGTGTGTGTTGGCAAACGTGAAAAGTACAAACTGATATTATTTATTACCATATTAAACTGATATATTCTATTTATAGCAATCTAAATATTAATAACATATTATTTTTAAATTATAGCCAACCAATATAGCCAATACCATTGAAGCACAATGTCTTACGGATTTGGCAAATTTGACAAGTTAGCCAACGATTATAATCAACGCCATTGGAGATGCTCTTATATGCTTCGGATATTTTGTTTTGATAAGCAAATTTACGGTAGAACATGTTTGGTTCATTATTAATGAGTTTGGTTGATGAGAATTGAAATACTACTCCCTCTGTTTTTTAATATATGACGTTTGACTTTTTGGCACACATTTTTAAGTGCTTTGACCGGGTAGTTAAAAGTATTATTTTTGAAATTTTCTTTTTCTGAATAAAAATATGTAATCAAAATTTTAATTTACAAAAAAAACCAGTTAAAAATAATAAGTTTTACTACCCGGTCAATCCACCCAAAGATACGTGCACAAGTCAAAAGTGTCATATAAAAAAAAACAGAGGGAGTATCAATTTTAACTAAGCGGTCAAAAAACTTAGAATTGTGTTAAAAATCAAGCGATTTATATTTTAAAAAGGAGAAAGTATTTAGATTCTACTCTTATTTTTTTAAGGGTTTGTCTAGCATGTGCTCATGGTCACATACTAAGCACTAAAATTTACAGAATTAGAAAGTTTTAATTGGTGTGGTTGTTATAAATGCATGGATCTATCATTATTAAGGAGGCTAAGCCAATAGAAACCATCTAAATTGCAAATTAGTTTTTGATCGATAAACGAAATTGCAAACATATTTCCACCCAAACATAAAAAACAAAAAGCTCATAGATTTTAGAACTTGCACACATGATTAGCAGAAAAAGGCTTAAATACATTTTTACCATCGAAGTTTCACTCGATATACACACGAACCATCAAAGTTTCAAAATGTACGGTTCAGCCACTGATGTTTCTAGTTATGTATACTTCGACCATAACCAAGTTGCAGAACTGAAAACCGGAGGGAGTGCAAGTCACTTGCGGTCGAGCGCACGTGTGGAAATACAGATATTGTGCCATCATGCGGTGGACCCAGGCTTGGCTAGGGTGAACCTGCCTGGTTTGTTCTCCTTATCTTTCTCAATTTTGAATTTCCTGCGAGTATAACCCGGGATAAAAACTTCTTTTGATTCTCATTTCTCTATATCCGCGCATGACCTTCTGCATTGTGGACGAGGATGTGTATTTTTATTTATTTTTGTCATATTTTTCATTTATCTAATTTTTCTATTTATAAAAAGCATATAACTTTCACTTTAACGGTTATTGGTAGCTCGTTTTTGTGCAAAAAAAAATTTATAATTAAAAAAATAATAAATAGTTTAATACAAAATACATAATAAATATTTTTATGTACTTTTATCTAGTTAATTTGAATGATTAATCGGTTTATAATTGAAATATATTTAAATAATATGATAATATTCGTATAATAGTATTTAATTTATTATACTAGTATTTAATAATATGATAATATATATATAGTTGGGAATTAATTAGAATGATTAATCGGGTATTAAACGAAATATATCAATATATTATAATGATATTTAATTTATTATACTAGTCTTTACAAAAATATGTGATTAATCGAAATAAATAAATGATTTAGAATCTATCCAAGAATTAGGCTAAATAATAAATCGGGTTACCAATCGTAATATATTAAAATAATATAATAATATTTAATTTATTATAATACTCTATATAAAAGTATGTGATTAATCAAAATAAATAAATGATACAAAATATATTTAGGAATTAGGTGGAATGATTAATTGAGTTACCAATTGGAATATATTAAAATAATATAATAGTATTTAATTTATTATACTAGTCTTTGAAAAAAATATGTTGTGATTAATCAAAATAAATAAATAACATAAAATATATTCACAAACTAGTCAAATGATTAACCGGTAGTAATCGGAATATATTAAAATAATATAATAATATTTAATTCATTACAATATTCTTAAAAAAATATATTGTTATTAATCAAAATAAATAAATAATATAAAAATATATTCAAAAATTAGAGGTTCGGATAATAATATAAAAGTTAGTTACAGTTCAAATCTTCTAACTGGAAAGGAAAAAAGTGAGCGCTTGTACAGTAAACACCCACCACTCGCATATCAAATGTTTGGTATGCAACGTCAACCGGTTTTTCTGATTTTGCTCGATTGTGGCGAGGATATACAAAAGAGTAAAGTTGGATGGTTGGACCGGATTTTTTCAAACATGCATGGTTGGTGTGTACAACGAGCCAAATTTCAATGGCTAGAAGGTATTTAAGCCGCAGAAAAATTGCAGAACACAAACCTACGTGGCACGATTACATATGCTACCGACACCTAAATAAAAGTCAAAATATTGACCATTTCTAACATACGCCTCCTTATAATACGCCGTTCCATTACACGCATCCGGCATCCCTCTGCCTCTCCTCCTTCATCACTGCCTGCTCATACACAGCTTTACAGCAAAATCTCTCTCTCTCTCTCTCTCTCTCTCTCTCTCTCTCTCTCCCCCGCGTAAGTATATACATTGATTAAGTATATACATCGATTATTTACGCCCACTAATTATCATCAATATTATAAGTAGGAAAAAAATAATTTCTTATTATTTTTTTTGTATGATCTGTTTGATTTTCTTTCCGAAAAATCAGCAGCAGATTGATTTCAGTTTGTTTATTCAGATTCTTGCAAAGTTGAGTTTTTTATACATGCCCTTTTCATAAAAATCTCATCTTTGCCCTAAAACAATGGGGTTTTAGTTCATTCATGAGTAGATACACACAATATGCTTAATTCTGTATCTATCCATATGGGTTTTGTTCATACTTAATTGATGAATTTGTGCTGATTTATGATCTGGGCTAGTGTTAGATTTCGGGTTTGTGATAAAGTTAGGATCTTTACTTCATTTTAGTGTTTTCTTGATTGTGTTATTGAATTGATTCAATTAGGTTGAATCGTGTTGTGTATGGTTTGGTGATTATGAATTGATTGATTAGAGTTTGATGAGGAGGAGGTTGGCGGGTAATTTTTCTTTAGAAAGTATGGAGAAGGGTAGTGGAAAGAATCAACCTTCTCGAATTTTTTTATTAGCTGCATTGGCTGTGTGTTTCTGGATTTTGCTATTGTACTTTCATTTTGTGTTTTTAGGAGGTAGTACTGTTAACCAGTCTGCAGAAATGATTCCTGCGTCTTCTGTTAAAGAATCTCGACAAATTGTTGTTGGTCGTCCAATGACTACTAGTCGGTCCTCTATTGATATTAGGAATAAACCAAAGGATATTGGCGGTACTGATTCAGATGTTAATTGGTCTGTGCCTATAAGTCAGTCTGTTGATACTCGTAGTGAACCTAAGATTTCTGATGAGTCTGGTTCGGTTACACGATCAGATAGTGAAACTAATTATTCTGATGAGTTTAGTTCAGTTGTTACTCAATCAGATACCGAAATTAAGAATTCTGCTCAGTCTAGTCCGGTTGGTACTAAATCGGCTAGTGAACCTAAGATTTCTGATAAGTCTAGCTCAGTTGTCACTCAATCAACTGATTCACAAGAATTGCCTGTTAGGAACCCACCAACTAATGTTAATGGAAAACCAAAAGATTTCCTGTTTATGAAGGCATTGAGGACTGCAGAGAATAAGAGTGATCCATGTGGTGGGAGATATATCTATGTCCACGACCTTCCTCCAAGGTTTAATGAGGATATGCTCAAGGAATGTAGAAGTCTTAGCCTTTGGACCAACATGTGTAAATTTACCACAAATGCCGGCCTTGGCCCTCCACTTGAAAATAAGGAAGGAGTGTTCTCAAATACAGGATGGTATGCCACAAATCAGTTTGCTGTTGATGTGATCTTCAGTAATCGGATGAAGCAATATGAATGTTTGACCAAGGATTCTTCACTTGCAGCAGCTGTTTTCGTTCCCTTTTATGCAGGGTTTGATATTGCACGTTACCTCTGGGGGTACAATATATCGACAAGAGATGCGGCTTCTCTTGATTTGGTTAATTGGCTTGCAAAGAGACCAGAGTGGAAAGTAATGGGCGGGAAAGATCATTTCCTTGTTGCTGGTAGGATAACTTGGGATTTTAGGAGGCTGAGTGATACAGAAACTGACTGGGGTAACAAGCTCCTGTTTTTACCTGCTGCGAAAAATATGTCCATGCTTGTGGTGGAGTCAAGCCCGTGGAATGCAAATGATTTTGCTATCCCTTATCCGACTTACTTTCATCCAGCAAACGATGCTGAAGTGTTCATGTGGCAAGACCGTGTGAGGAAAATAGAACGAAACTGGCTCTTTTGTTTTGCTGGTGCACCTCGTCCAGATAACCCCAAATCAATAAGGGGTAAGATCATTGAAGAGTGCAAACAATCAAAGGTAGGAAAATTGTTAGAATGTGATTTTGGGGAGAGCAAGTGTCATTCTCCAAGTAGCATAATGCAGATGTTTCACAATTCTGTATTTTGCCTACAACCACAAGGTGATTCATATACAAGGAGATCAGCTTTTGATGCCATGTTAGCCGGTTGCATTCCAGTATTCTTTCATCCCGGCTCTGCATATATACAATACACCTGGCATCTTCCGAAGAATTACTCTACATACTCTGTGTTTATTCCGGAGGATGATATACGCACAAAAAATATCAGCATAATGGATAGACTTGGTGCTATTCCTCCAGAGCAGGTTATAAAGATGAGGGAGGAGGTTATAAATCTTATTCCGAGACTGGTATATGCAGATCCTCGCTCAAAATTGGAGACTTTCAAGGATGCCTTTGACGTAGCTGTGCAGGCAGTTATCAACAAAGTAACCAAGTTGAGGAAAGACATTACTGAAGGCCGTACTAATGATAATTTTATTGAGGAGATCAGCTGGAAATATGACTTGTTAGAAGAAGGGCAAGAGATTGGATATCATGAATGGGATCCCTTTTTCTCAAAACCAAAAAACAATGGTAATGCTGACTCTGATGCTTCATCAACCGAAGCATCTAAAAATTCGTGGAAAAATGAGCAAAGGCAACATTCATAAGCTGGATTACTTTTATCATAAAGTTGTTAATTGTCGAATTGGATTCATAGACTTGGTCACTGGAGTGCCAAGGCTACAGTGGAAAAGAAGCCGACAACATTTGAACCTGGCTAAAGATATCAGATGAAAGTTGCTGCTTTCTCCTTGTCCACTAAGAAGTTTTGAATGCACAAATACAGAAAGTACGTATTCCCTCTATAGTTTATCTAATATTCATAAATGATGTGATTTTTGTTAAGGTTTTTGAGTAGAATAGGTATACAGAATGTTCTATAGCTAAAGTTGGTACTGAATTTATAAATTTATCATTTTGTGTTCCTTATATAAAAGATTACAGAAATATTTACGTTCTTGTGCTTTTCTAGTAGCGAGTATATTTGGATATTTGAACATTCTTGCCCTGTGTTTTTATAATTTTTGGGACTGATGGGTTAAAGGCTCATATGTAGTGTGATATTGCTGCTTCTCTCTATGATCTAGATGAGAGATTCGAGTTTTCACTCATAACATACTTGAAAAAGTACTGTAATGAAGAATATAAAAGGAAAATTTGAAAAAACTATATCCAGTTATCAGAATCATCGAAAAAATAAAGAGAAATTCTCCAGGCACTGAGCAACACCATTCACTATCCATCACTATGATATCTATTGCGTTTGATGTGTGAAATGCATGTTAAAGATGGAGTGGTTCTGTTTACAAGTCATGTTCTATAGGCCAGAGTTCAAATTCAGTTGTTTCTATATGGATTCCCAGTAGGCAGTAGAATGCTCAGTTGCTTTCCAATGTATCAGAATTAAACTGTTGTTTCACATATCACCTCTAATCAAGTTCGCATTGCTGAGAAAAGGACCTGAATATCACAAATTGGAGTTGAAATGTCCTGAATATCGCATTCTGAAACTATGGCCCCGGACACTATGCTAAAACACTACATCATGTGACGTAGAGTTAGGTATTACACGATATAACATTTAACAGATATGTTAAATGAGTTGAGCTCCATATGTTAGATAAAGTAACATCTGGTGTTAGAGGTTCCAGGGTATATAAGTGTTTTCCTATAGTCTTGAGCTAAAGAAAAGGGTAAATGCACATAATGCAGTGTTTATGTGTTTTCGAAAAAATTACAAACGCTGAATAATGTAACATTATAAAATGATATTTGGGGTCATATTTTTCGGATAATATATTTGAGACATTGATTGAAATTATGATAAAAGGGACACGTCTCCTGGGAGGATTTAGTAAGACACTGAGGGGTTCATTTTCTCTCTAAAATAAATTTTTAAATTTATCTTAGATTCGCTTATACTCATTTTGCAACTGATTCTCAACGAACCAAAACTATATACTTCTAATCAACATACTGTGTCCCAAACTGCTGCGAACAACGTTACAACAGTAGAGCAAATCTGAAAATAACAGCATGTGAACTTACTGTAAAAATAAGGAGGTTGTTTTGTAAAATCTTGCTATTTTCCGACTTAAAATTTGCTATTTATCGTTGTAAAAATATTCGACATAAGTTATTATTATTCTGCTATTTATCAAAAAAAAAAAAGGTATTATTATTCTGCTGTAACGATATTATCAAGGATTGGATAATTTTATTTGATATGAAAGTAATATGATTTTAGCAGTGTTTTGGGAATCTCTGGTTTATTAAAATTTTCCGATCAATTTTTAAAAAATATTTCACCGATATTATATACTGATTTAATTAAAAAAAAATTATCTGAAAAATCTCTCGTTATACTTGATAAATTCTGAATCATAGATTAATTTATTAATTATTAATTATTAATTATGTCCCACAAACTGATGCATGTGCTAAATACATCTACATGTGCAATCAATCACCACAACTATTCTTGCATAATCTCCATGTGAGCACGTCCTCGTTTATGCCCTATGCCTCCCACCAATTCTCCCATTTCGATTTACTTCGCATCGCCGAATAAATTTCAAAAATCGAATTCAAATTAATCAATTTTATAGCACCGACTATTTCATGATAAATTTTGTTCTATTTTAAATTTTCGGCTTCTGATTTGTTAATAAAATAGGAATTACGAAAAATTATTTATCTACAAATCATCGATCACAACACTACAAAATCTCGATGACATAGCAAGAAAGAGAGGGGATCTTCCCTTCCCTATGATTCTATGAAGCTGCAGAGACTAACATGGTCTCCATCTATCACACAGCACACAAACAATTTTTTTATTTGTATTCACATGTTTCCATGTGATAAAAGTGCAGCCTATTATCTGTATTCACAGAGACTCTCTTGCGACTATAGTTCTTCGAAATTGGAAAAATATTAGCATCTTCAATTCATTCTCTTAATCACTCGTTGAAAGAAAAAGGGAGAGAAATTGTTTTGGAATCATGAGTAGAGCTGTTATTCGGTCCGGGCGAGTCGAGTTTCGAGCTGGGTATAATTTGAGCCGAGTTTTATTTAGTCGAGCCGGCTCGTTTAAGAAAACGAGTCTAAATATTTGCCTGAACTCGACTAGTTTATTTTCACAAGTCGAGTCTAGCTGGCTCGTTTAGCTAAACAAGCCGATTTTAACGAGTCGAGCGAGCCGACTCGTTTAATTTAACACTAAATCGAGCCTAAAACGCTATCCAAATTCGACTCGTTAATTTTCACGAGTCGAGTCGAGCCAGCTCGTTTAACAAAACGAGCCAAAACCTCTGCCCGGACTCGAGCTCGTTTATCTAAACGAGTCGAGCCCATCAAAACGAATTCGAGTCGGGTGAGCTCACGAGCTGTCCGGATCGAATTACATCACTAATCATATGCCTCGAAAGAACATGCAATCCTCTTCTAAATTCTTACGATGAAAAGAGATTTTGTCTCGCAAAATGAGAAATCAATCTCGATCCTTATCAACTGTCCTTAAACATTGGAGGAACCGATTTTTCTTAATATTTTCCTGAACCTCATGTACTAAAATCTTGAAGGTGTACCTAAAAAAATGGAGTAGTCTTAACTCATAAAACCGATATTTTGAAGTTTATCGATTTATTTAAAAATCTCTAATTAACTCGATTAATCTATATAAAAATATTTTATCGATTATACTCTGATCTGACTAAAAAATTTTAATTTATTCAAAAAATATTAATCGAATCTCCAATATATCATGAGTCGGTAGGTAAACTAAATTATTTCGATTCTCGATAACAATGCTTAAAACATACGGAGTAATCTTTGTCATATCTTGGAAGTTACTCCAGAAGTAAAAAGAAATCTAGGAATGTTTTAACATTAAAGTTCAGATCATGCAGCTTTTCGAAACCACAAAAAGTGTACTATACTGGACCTTTTAGGAATAGATTTACAAATCAGTAATGTTTCAAACTTATTCTTTCCGAAATAGAGAATCTTCGAGTTGAAGTCGATATAAGTTCTGCGTACATCTTATTCTCGAAATCCCGCACCAGAACTGGTATTTGTTTCAAAACTATAAGCTGCATCAGATGCATTGACACAACTGAAGTAAACTAATGACAGTTATTCTCACAAACACAGATAAGAAACTGTAACTAACAGCTCAATGGCCAAGATCCAGAATTAAATAAACAAGAATAAACTGCATTTTAATCATTATTGCCTAATCAAGTTGACTATTACAGTAAAGAAGAAGTAGAAGAAACAATGTACCAGGATGTAAGAACATATTCTCCCCATGTTTCATGTCGGAAGTCATCGCAGTAAGTCCAAACCTTCCTGCATTATCTGCACATTAACAGCTAATCCGAAAGCCAAGAACTCAGAGAGCTTCTATCCGATAAAATAATCTCAATTAGTACTAGTTAAATCAGAGATACTCACTTATATTAACAGCAACTTTGTTATCATTATTCTCTGCAGTACTTCTTTTTCGACTGAGTACCACACACAAACACACCCTCCTAGCCCTTCCGCGAAATGGTGGATAGCTGATAAGTGTAAATAAGGTGAGAATTGAGGGAATTGCAGATATGAAGTGGCAGGTGTACTGTTTCTTGATGTTCTTCTGTTACATTGGGAAGGCTGAGGTTGATAATGAAGTGTCGATTTTGTTGGCAATAAAAGAGAAGCTGATTGATCCACTGGATCAGCTCAAAGATTGGGAAGCACCAAACAGAAGCAGAGAGAATGGTTCAGTTCACTGTAAATGGACTGGAGTGAGCTGCAATTCTGATGGTTTTGTCGAAAAGCTTGATCTTTCCTACAAGAATCTCAGTGGCATTGTATCAACTGAGATTCAGAATCTAAAAAGTCTCAGTTCTCTGAACTTATGCTGCAATGGTTTCTCATCACCATTGCCTAAATCTCTATCCAACTTCAATGCACTCAAGAGCATTGATCTCAGCCAGAACAGTTTTGTCGACAGCTTTCCAATGGGGTTTGGAAATGTTGTTGGCCTAACTGCTCTCAATGCTTCTGGCAATAATTTCTCAGGTTACCTTCCTGAGGATCTTGGAAATGCAACTTTACTCGAGAGCCTTGATCTGAGAGGAAACTTTTTTGAAGGTTCCATACCGAAGTCTTTCAAGAACTTGGGTAAATTGAAGTTTCTTGGTCTTTCAGGTAATAATATCTCTGGGATTATACCACCTGAGCTTGGCCAACTTTCTTCACTAGAGAGTATTGTTATTGGATATAATGATCTTGAAGGCGAAATCCCAGCAGAGTTTGGCAATCTTGCGAACCTCAAGTACCTTGACTTGGCTGTTGGAAATCTTAAAGGTCCAATTCCACCAGAATTGGGGAGGCTAAAGTTACTTGATACAGTTTACTTGTACAACAATAATCTTGAAGGAAAGATTCCACCTGAAATAGGCAACATGTCAGCGCTGGCGTTCTTGGATCTGTCTGACAACCTGTTGTCCGGAGAAATTCCAGCAGAGATAGGTGCTTTGAAGAAGCTGCAGCTCTTAAATCTGATGTGCAACCACTTATCTGGCTCAGTCCCTTCTGGACTAGGAGGCTTGCCTGCATTGGAGGTTCTCGAGTTATGGAACAACTCCCTTTCAGGTCCGTTGCCAAGCAATCTTGGCTGGAATTCGCCACTGCAGTGGTTAGACATATCGTCTAATTCATTTTCTGGTCCAATTCCAGCAAGTTTGTGCAATAAAGGTAATCTTACAAAGCTAATTCTTTTCAACAACGCTTTCTCAGGTCCAATTCCTGCAGGCTTATCAAATTGTATGTCCTTGGTTCGTGTTCGGATGCAAAACAATAATCTCTCTGGGACAATACCAGTGGGATTTGGGAAACTGCCTAAGTTTCAAAGGCTAGATTTAGCAAATAATAGTCTCACTGGACAAATCCCAAATGACATTGCTTCTTCAACATCAATCTCTTCCATTGACTTGTCACATAACCATCTTCAAAGCTCTCTTCCTTCCTCCATTCTCTCACTACCCAATCTTCAAAATTTACTAGTCTCTCACAATGACTTAGTTGGTGATATCCCAGATCAGTTTCAGGACTGCCCTTCACTGACCATACTTGATCTTTCATCAAATCACTTCACTGGAAACATTCCAGCTAGTATTGCGTCGTGTGAGAAACTTGTCAATCTGGATCTTGGAAACAATCAATTTACTGGTCCAATTCCAAAAGCACTTGCAATGATGCACACACTGGCCATTCTTGATCTATCCAACAATTCACTGACTGGTGGAATACCCGAAAATTTTGGGAATTCTCCAGCTTTGGAAGTGCTGAATGTGTCCTACAATAAGCTAGAGGGTCCAGTTCCAGTAAATGGAATGCTCAGAACTGTCAATCCAAATGATCTTGTGGGCAATGCTGGCCTCTGTGGCGGCATACTACCTCCATGCTCGCAGAACATGGCCTTTACATCCGGGCAAGGAAGATTGCACGCGAGGCACATAATTGCAGGATGGGTCATTGGAATTACTGCGTTACTAGCTCTGGCCTTAGCAGCTTTTGGGGCAAAAATTCTATACCAAAAATGGTACACAAATGGAATTTTCTTTGAAAAGAGATATGAAATGGGTAAAGGAGCATGGCCCTGGAGATTAATGGCATTCCAGAGGCTTGGTTTCACAAGCAATGACATTTTAGCATCCATAAAGGAGTCGAATGTGGTTGGAATGGGGGCGACAGGGATAGTATATAAGGCCGAAATACAGAGGCTTAACACTGTTGTGGCAGTCAAGAAACTTTGGAGAACTACAGAAGATATTGAAATGGGGAGCAGTAATGATCTTGTGGGAGAGGTGAATTTGCTAGGCAGGCTAAGGCATCGAAACATTGTCAGGTTATTAGGATTCCTTCATAACGACGCCAGTGCCATGATTATTTACGAGTACATGCAGAATGGAAGCCTTGGAGAAGCTTTACATGGTAAGGAAGCAGGGAGAATGCTGGTGGACTGGGTTCTGCGCTACAATATAGCTGTCGGGGTGGCTCAAGGACTTGCTTACCTTCACCATGACTGTCACCCCTTGGTGATCCACCGCGATGTCAAGTCAAATAACATATTACTGGATGCCAATCTGGAAGCAAGAATTGCTGATTTTGGATTGGCAAAGATGATGCCTAAGAAGAATGAGACAGTGTCAATGGTTGCAGGATCTTATGGATACATAGCCCCTGGTGAGTTCACTTAAAGCACTTTACTATCTAAAATAACTTCATTTCTTTACAGAAACATAGTATCTTAGAACAGATTTAGGTATAATTATGTTACAGAACAAACAATAACGCGTTCTTTGTATGATCTGATAAACTGCAGAATATGGATACACACTGAAGGTGGATGAGAAGAGCGATATCTACAGCTATGGGGTGGTCTTGATGGAACTTCTAACAGGAAAGCGGCCACTAGATCCAGCATTTGGAGAATCTGTTGACATTGTTGAATGGATACGGAGAAAAAGGCTAGACAACAAAGCTCTAGAGGAAGCCCTGGATCCCGACGTTGGAAGCTGCCAACTAGTTCAAGAAGAAATGCTTCTGGTGCTCAGAATAGCTATCCTCTGTACAGCAAAGCTTCCCAGGGACAGGCCTTCCATGCGAGATGTTATAACAATGCTTGAAGAGGCGAAACCTCGAAGGAAAAGTAGCAGCAGTAGTGCTGGAAATGTAGCTAACAAAGATAAACCAGTCTTTAGCACCTCACCTGTAAATGGCCTTCTGTAAAACCAAAGACAGTGCCACAAGATGTTATGTTAATACTTAATAGTCATTCATTTGTTTGTATGTAGATCTTTTTCCTTTCTCTTTGTTTAAATGCTGAAGTTGGGGAGTATATGAATAGTGAATACTTTCCGCATATAAATGTTGTATATTTTCTTGGTTCCGAGTTCCTGACAAGTGACTGATACAACTCTCTGAACAGTTTCTTTCCGCATGAAACTCGAAACTAATTTTTTTGTGAACAATTTTGAAGTAATTCATCTTCTGATACGAATCAGTTGATGGTGATGAGAAAACACAGCTCATATGCTCATGTTACACAGATCACATATGCAAGCCCTGCTGATATTACAAAGACACATAAATTTACGCAAAATCTGCAGTATCTAAGGATGCAAATTGCAAAATGCCGATATTATCATGGAAAAGTTGAAGACATCTCAGAAATTTTACTTGCAACACAAACCATATATGCTGTTCAACATACAGAAACCAGACATGTTTCTTTTTCCTTAGCTAATATAGATGGAACCGATCCAGCTTACGAGGGCAGCAAACACAAAACCACATTTTCGTCTAGCACTTCTATAATTACAATATTAGATATTTAGCTTTCGACTTGCATACGTGTATGACACAGTAAGTAGGATGCTTGTGGCCTCCGAACAAAAGAGCTCTTTCCCGAGAGCTAGTTAATGACAAGACTCTGGTAAATATAACAAACCAATTGCGAAAATCATCTCTTCGATGAAGATCAGTGACCATAATCAGTATCTGTATTAAGATTTCTGCAACTCTCGATCCAAGCACGACTTCATTTCATTCAGTAAAAACAAGGGTGAAAACATGCTAGATGGCTCTAGCTCTCTGTCTCCCATGCCTCTCTTGAATCTTGGGAGCTGTGATAAATTGAAGTACATTTTACAAGTAAGATCTACATGAAAGGAAAGTTTTAAGAGTTCAATTCATTCTAAACCGCGTACCAAGTCCATTTGCGTCAGATGTCCTCATAATTCTAAGCCTCTTGACAGATGAAACAAACATCCTGAAAAAAATAAAATAAATAAGCATAAGTCTACAGAGACCGACACTCTTTGGATTAAAATTGCGTCTTGTAGTCTCTTGTAAGGACATCTTTTTCATCCTACATTAATTATCGATTTATTTTATTGGTCCTTCATACTTGTATAGTTGTATGCAACTAGTTATATAATCAAGAGTTATAAAATAAGTTTTTGTCATGTTTTGGCATAATGATGTCCACAAGTTTCGAAAAGCTTCAAAAGGAGATGACATTATCCACTCTTCTCTAGTTAAAGGGCCTCTCAAGGGAAAAGATAGATATAGAAGATATTCATTATGCTCAGCTGATAAAGAGAAGACTCTGTTTTAAGCAAATGGGCAAGTAAATGTTAGAGCAGAGTACTTTCACAAGACAAATATATACACCAAAACCATACACATTATCATTTATCATGTATATCAAAACTATTTGCCAGCGGCTAATAATTTTCCTAGAATGATGTGTTATTACACTAGATAAAAGAAATGTTTGACGTTCCAACAAACAGTATCCATGCAGCTTACATTCATCTCTTTATTCAGGAAAATAGAAGGGAAAAGGGCTTATTAAACACTTTCTGAAAAAATAAAATGTACCTCCAAGGAACATCTCCAACAAGCATCCAGTCGCCTTCTTTGTCTTCATAGGTAAGTACATATTCTGAAGATCCAACCAAGAGTTTAGAGGACCCCCCTGCTTCTACCAGTATGTTGTGCCCCTCCATGCTTGATTCTGATAAAGATAATTTCAGCATTGATCACCAAATAGATAAGAAAGAAATGAAGAACCTTACATGAGCTCAAGTATTTGAATGTATGTTTTCACAAAACACCATGCAGCCACGTAAATTCTGGCTCAAGTTAGGAGAAAATCCTGAACCATGTTATTTATCTTTGTATGATATGAATGGATTACACTCAAGACAGAAGGCATAAAGTTTATTTTGGCCCTCCTACATGTTTTTCATTGTTCAGATGAAGATGTTACACCCCTTGTTGTGCTGCTTGCTGAATGAACTCCGGTCCCCTCAATGACCCAAATATTGCAGACATTACTACTACAACATTCATTAAGCTCGTTCTAGGGGTACATGACAAGACATTTGGCATGTTATACTTACTGCAGGTACAAAAAATAGGGTCCAGCTGTAGAAGCTGCTAACCTACAAAATATCGGCTGCAAGTGGAACCCGTGAACTTAGAATTGAACTTTAGATCAGGATCATTCATTTGAGATATTTAATAGTGAACTTAGCATTGAACTTTAGATCAGGATCATTCATTTGAGATATTTAATATGTTACAGAGTCAAACATGAACGAAAGATAATTAACTGAATTTCTTACTCTTTTTTGTAACAAGAAACAAAACCTTATACATTCCAGTCAAAAAGAAGATACATGGGGCATCAACTACAAGTTTAAACAAGACACATATTTTTATAGCGAAGTTGGTGCCCACAAAAATGATATTATTCACAGGCAGAAAACAAGTATTAACTGCTACGAATTAGTAAAAGAAAGAGCAACTCACTTGTGTTAGCAGTCTTAGATCGACAAAACATATCCTCTAAAGTCCGTGCCAATGTCTCATAGCAGTTATGAGCGCTCAGATCCACCTTTCGTCCAATTGCAGTTCCATCCATGTTGACCTTAACAAATAGAGAAGTCTTGGAAGGTCCTTTATCCATCGTGTCATTTCCCTGCTTGTTGCAGCTATTTTTATCCTTGTTTACCACAGCATTCTCACTCTTGTCCACAATAGAGCTGAAATCTTCAGTTATTGACAATTTAGCTTGGTTAAGGCTGTTCATTCGGTAAGCTCTGACAGGAGGCCATCCCACAACTTGGCTGCTTCAAATAGATCATAATGAAAAACAATTACAGGGTGGAAACATTAATAATAACAACATATTACATCAAGTATAAAGGAATCTTTAAATTCCTTGGACGATTTTATCTTGAATCAGATATAAAAACATAAGCTTTATGCAATATATTATATGCAATCAGAAGTGCATTTTTGTGTTGTTGACCATATTTGCACATCAATTTCAGTACCATGAATTTAGTTTGCATTGTCCTGGCTTTTGATAATACAGTAGCGCAAGGCAAGACGAAAAAACAAGAATCTTGCCTCGGTCTATATTGAAGATACTTGTGTGACACAGCTTAGCATATGCTATCAATGTGTAGCACGACACTAAAGAAGATGTGTACATTACTTGTATTATTGAAGATGTGGCCTCATCACATACAATTATACCTGCTTTACAAAAGAATTTTCTTGTATATCTCTTATTGCTGATTCACTAGTAGAGAGCCAAAAGAAGATTATTTAGAATCAGCATATATAAAAAGCAAAGCAAAAACAAAAAAGGCGAGGCAAAACAGAAAAAAATAAAATGGGAATCAGATCCTAAAAAACCCAACCACACAAAATCAAAAGACCAAATAAAGGTATACACCAGAAAAACAGATCATCTAAATACTTGAAAAAACACACATAAAGAAATAGTAGTACTACATAACACTATAAGAGCAAGTCCAATAGGTTACTTATATGAGCTCCTAAACTCACATTTAGGTAACGAAACAAAAAAACCCACTCCAACACTCTCCTAGTGAGCTCCTAAATCACTAGCACATGCTCCAATATGCTAGCCATTACCTATTTATAAGTAACCCCTAGCCATTACCTATATATTATTTATGAATAAAAAAATCATCTATCTCATTCTTTCTTTGTCTTTTCCCTTCCTTTCTCATTCTCTCTCCCAAATTTATTATTAAAATAATCTTAGGAGAACAAATATAAGGATTGCTATTGGAGTTGACACTAAAAGTAGATTACCTATATCACTAAGACTCACTAGAATTCATTATTTTATATTATTAATAAGTAATGAGATAGGTAACCTATTGGACTTGCTCTAACAGGTCCAGAAATTAGCACACATAACCTAGAAATTTCTTCTAAAGAACAAGGACATAAGTAGTACATAGCAAGAAGATGATTTCATCACAAAAAGTAAGGCAAAATATATGCCAAGCATCTATCAAATTCACATATTTGTATGTAGATATGTATGTATATACCTAGAAGCAGCACCATTAGGAGGTGAGACAGAATCAGCAGCAATTCTCTTATGATTAGCCTTAGGAATAGTACTAGGAGAAGATGAAGAAGAGGACTTTGACACCAAACAAGGAAGATCTTTAGCAGTCAAGATTCTAGCATATTGACCATTACCACACCAAGAAGGAGCCTTTAAAGACTTGTTCAAAGGGGCAGCAGCTCCCCCACCACCAAGACTCAACCCAAGACCCAACTCAAGCTCATCAGAATCATTATTCTCATCTGGGTAACAAGAAGAAACCTCAGATGAAAACACCAGATTATCCACAGTTGACATTGACCCAGTTGTTGAACCCCCAGAAGGCACTTCTCTACCTATCCCACCACCACTATTATCAAGCAAACCAAGTATATTTTCCATCAAGACTCAAACTTTACTCCACAAACACCACCAAAAACAAAAATCTTGAAGAGGGTATGCAAAAGATTCAAACTTTCCTTCAACAAACACAAATTCACACAAAATCTTGAAGTGGGTATGCAAAAGATACAAACTTTACTCCACCAAACACAAATTCACACTAAATCTTGAAGAGGGTTGTGAAAAAGATTCAAACTTTACACCAAGAAACTGAAATTTAGAGCACAATCAGTAATGAGGATAGAGAGAAATATGAATGAATGAAGGGGTGACAATAATAAAAGAAAGGTAGGTGTGGTGGTAGTAGTGGAGGCTAAGGAAGTGGGGCCTACATGTCGGCTTTGTGCGGCACAATCTCATCATCGATTTCTCCTACCTTTGTCCCCACTACAACATCTAACATTACTTCTACTCTTTGCTTAGAACTTTGTGTTTGAGAAGAGTAAAGTCTTTTACTAACAGTCAAATTTCACTTCCTTTCGTTTGTCTTTTCATGTGACTAGTTTTTTAACCTTTTGTTTTCTTACATTTCTTGAGTCTCATCACTCATGCAATTCTTTTTTTTCCCAGGGCCACAACAACAAAAAAATAGTTTAATTTGATAACCAAAACAAAATAATGTTAATATTTCATTATTTTTATATATCCAAACCTTCTTTTTCTAAAATCATTATGATTTAAAAAATTAACATGTAAAAATATATTCACTCCTGCTCTCTCAATTGTTTACATTGGACGATGGAGGCGACACGCATTCTAATGCTATCATGAAAAATGGTTTAATAAATTATTTTATTTTATTTTCTTAATAAATATTTATTATCTAAATTTTTATAAAAGAAAATGTTTAAAAAAATTATGAAAATATGTTTTATATGCATTTGAAAATACGTGTCGAATAATGAAAAAAAATGTAAGGAAGAGGGGTTTAAAGATTGATAAATGTTAATCGGTGCTGGACACAATATTTTGTTTACATGGCATTCGTTGAAATTTTAATTTTGGTCTATACATTGTGTTAAGAATTTTAATTTCATTTCCTCAAAAAGAAAAATTAATTTCACTAACAAAATCTTGATCTAATATTATACTTCTTTCTGTCGATAATTTTAAAAATGTTAAAATCTGACACCGGTCAAAATAAATGAATGCTACTTTCATTATATAAATAATTAATTGTAATTTCAAAATTAAACATTTTCCCTCAAAAAAATTAAATTCTTTATTTATGTTGAAAATATTACTGGGAATCCTATGTCACATTTTCCAAAGTGCATGTTGAATACTCCCTCCGTCCCTCCCATTTCTTATCGAATGGGTTGGGCACGGAGGTTAAGAAATATGTATAAAATAATAGAAAAGAGAAGAAAAAGTGGGTGAAGTGGTGGGACCCATTGATTTTTAATGTATAAAGAGAAGAGAGTGGAGTAAAAATAGTGTGAAAAGGAAAGAAAAGTGGAGAAGTGATGGGACCATTGACTATTTCCGGTAAGTTTTGAAATGTAAAAAATTGGGTGGAACACCCAAAAAAGAAAATGTAAAGAAATGAGTGGGACGGAGGGAATAGAAAATAAAACTAAATAAAATTGAAATAAAAATAGAAAAACCTCTCTCTCATGAAACAGCTAAGCATACCCTAGGTTATGAGCAAAGGAGGTGGAGCGTACACCTACATAGGAGAAGAGGACCACAAAAGTTGGGTTAGCCTGTGTTTTTGACTATTTCAAGTCAAATAGTTGTAACTGTAGTATCATCCACGATTTACGTGCTCAATAATACACAAATTGCATTTAACTGGTGTGTGTGCTGTGTACAATTGCTCACAATAAAATTTTGATAAAATTGTTTCATATAAAATTATGAACTGTTTGAATAAGATTAAAAAGTGATTTCTTGTTTAAAATAAATAAATGAAGTTGGAGTGGAAAGTATGTTAAAATTTATAGCACAAGTCATGAAATAAAAAATTATTATTCTCCATTATAAATTTCTTATAGATGCTTTTAGCTTTTTTACATAAACGGTACAATAAACAGTTTCTGACTTATAGTTGAAAAACTCGGCTTTTAAACCGAAACAAACACCCCATATATATCATATTTTGATTTTTAATGTAAATTGCTCAAAGTTTAACTATAATTTATATATTATATAATTAGTATTATTAGAAAATATGCATAATTTACTTTTAAAGGTAAATATCAAATTTCAAAGTTATTAAAAGTAATTGTAAAATTCAATTAAAATTGTAAATGTGAGACGGCGAGAATATTTTCGTTCGAATGTTGCTAATAACATCATTTATGTTATTCATTTAACTTTTAAGATATTGTTATTATATTACAAGTTTAAATAATTTTAATTTAGAGTTTTTTTACTCATCAAAGTTTTATTATTATTATATAGAAGTACGACATGTGGAGTGCCACTCGAATTATACCCAATTGTGATCTCAAATTCCGATTTGTAACAAACATTTTATTGTTAAATAATAATATTAACTAAATATCGGCCAGATATAAAAGGGAATGAAGTAAATACTAAAAAACGAGAAATGAAGGTGAGACAGAGTGGGAATGGGGACAACATTAGACTCGTCTCCAAACGACAACCCGACAAGAAGTGGGACCCACGACACCCCCTCTCCCTTTCACAGAATACACTAAATGTCCGTTGAAAGCAGGTGACACGTGGGATGCGAGAAACTTGTGATATTACCTAAAATATGTGGGTCCCACTTTAGGTCCCCTTGTCCCCACTAACATTTATAAGCACTACCACTCTCCGTGAACAAGTATTGAAACCACTTGCATGTCATCTGGTTGGAGTTTCGGTTCCGACAATTAATTCAAGTCCCTCACGTCCGGCAAGGATCCCGTACTCGAATCGACTTCAACACTAAAAATCTTCGATTTTTAACTTTTATATTTAGGTGTTGGTTGGCTACTTGGCTGGCTTAAATATCCTATTTTTGTTCTTAATACTGTAATTCATAAGTAACTTGTTCATAGCAAGTAGCAATGTTTATGTTGTGTCCATGTAGACATGCTAAACGCTAAAATTTATGAATCCGATATATTTTGATCGGGTTTTCTAGTGTGCGGTTTTTCTAACGTGTGCTCATGGTACCACTAAGCACTAAAATTCATAAGTTTGGATGATTTTGATTGGCTCCTCTTTATAATGGCGGACCCTCTGCAAATTCACTAATCACACCAATTAAATTTCACCAAATTTATAAAATTTGGTGCTTAGCATGTGCCCATAGGCACACACTAGACAAACCTTATTTTGATTGATGGTATATTCTGATTGTTGTGAATGCAGGGGTCTATCGTTATTAAAGAGTGTTTAGTCAATCAAAATAAAATAATTTTATCAAATTTTGTGTTTATTGTGTGTCATGGACACATCATAAAAAAACCGTTCACACTATTATTTATTTATTTATGTAAAGAATTTCAGTAACTTCCAACTCAAAAATCCGAATATGAAAAATGCTACTCTCTCCGTCCCATTTTATATGATCTGATCAATTTTTACACTCTTTTTAGGTATATAAAAGAGGTACGTGTATATAATATTTTTGCATATATAATTTTAGTACATAGTAATGAGTATTTACACTCATATATACACAAATAAATGAGACAAGATTGATGAGTAAAGATACACAAATAAGTAGCATATACAACATCTGAGAAGATACATTTCATAATAATGCATTACCACGCTTTGTCTATGCTTTCTTGTGTTGAATCAGTAAAGTAGCAAGAAGGAAGAAGAAGAGGAAAGAAAAGGAGAGAAAGAAGCTGTAAAAACTGATGAGTTTTGAGTGGTGCTATTGATTGTGACCAACTTGCTTTTATTACTGCAAGACACTTCTTTGGAGTCAGCTGTGTAGCTTGCTGTTTAAAATTGATTGTTCTTTCACTCTACTGCTACTCTATACAGAGTGACAGCAAGCTCTCAGTTAAAGTGTATGTACACATTGTTTCAAAGTTCCAGAGTTATTAAAAAAAAAAAATCTAATTAGTGTTTAGAGGAAATTTCGCTTGCTTACCGGTTATACTCCGAGTTGACTAAGTGGGTATTTGGCAAACTGAGTTTATTACTTATTTGGAAGAGAAGTGGTTTCAACTTATTTATGTACCGTTTGGCAAGTCAAGAGAAGCACTTAAAATGAGGCTTAAAAGCCTCCCAAAAAAAGTTAGGAAACCCTAGTTTTTTTTTGAGTTTGGAGCTTATTATAACAAAATAAGTCACGCGTAACCAAACACTTTCAAGAACTTATAAGTTCAAACCAACTTTTCACTTATAGTCAACTTCTTTACTTTAAGAAATAAGTCATTTCTTTTAGACTCAGCTATATGGCCCCTAAAATTCATCGACTTATTCAAAAATCTCTGATAAATTTTTCATTAATTCTGAATCGGTAGGTCAACCGATTAATTTTGATTTTCAATTTCAACAATTATATATATTCATATTATATTATTAGAGTTAAGTTACATGTAGTCCACATATTTCCTGTAGTACCGTAGACCACGTATATTCTGCAACTATAGAATGTTTTTATGTCATTCCACAGTTGCGAACATACGTGGTCGTCTACAGTACTACAATAAATATGTGGGGTACATGGAACTTTGTTCTATATTATTATCATATATTTTTTGCTGATAATAAATATGATCAAGTCATATTTAATTGATTATAAACATGATAAAGTCATTTGTGTTTAAAGTACGATAAAATAGATATGAATTTGTAATATAGTTTTTGTCACGGTTAATAAAAATGATAAAATATGTCATAATAATTATGACAATATATTTATTTTGTTAATAAGATATTTATTTTGATAACAAGTGCAGATGAATAAAAAATTCAATTGATGATTTTTTTTTCAAAACTTATACAAAATAAAAGGATGAGATTTAGTTTTTATTATTGATTAAAACTTCGGAAAAATATGTTGCAACAATCGTGTACCAATAATCCCGGGAATTGGCGTGTAATAACCACAGCCCACAAAATCATAACAACCAAAATCAGTCACATTTACTCTCACTTCACTTTTACCAAAAACAGACTGACTGGAAAAGAAGAATCAAAAGGCAAAGCCTGTAGTTGGCTTTTTAATACTTTTGGTCTTACTGTTGTGTTTTACAGTTTCACACAATCATGACTGTTGTCTATACTCACCTTCTGTTTTGTACATTAGTGTTGCCTCTGGTATGTGAAAGAAAAGAGAGCTGAGGGACAAGCAAGAACATAAAGGTCAGAACATAACAGCTGGTTTAAAGAAAATCATGTTTAGAATGGAAAGACAGGGAGTAATACAGGGGTTAAAGTTGAACACCTTGTTTAGCATGCTGTGTTCTTATCCCTTCATTTGCCTAACCTTTTAGGTTGGAGTTTAGCTAAAAAAGACCAGAGTCTGGATGGAATCATGGTGGTCTTAGAAATCACGAATCGGAATTAAATTGATTGACTACCTATAAAGGATTTATCGAATATTTTTAATCAAATTGGAGTGCAATTGATAAAATATTTTTTAAGAATTTATTGAGAATTTTTCAATAAATCAGGGATGTTTAAAAGGCTACAGAACCAGAAATTGAAGTAGGTGTTTGGCAAGACTTATGGCTTATTTACAAAAGAAGGGGGTTTCAGTTTTTTTATCATTTGACTAGTTAATCGAAGTACTTAAAACCGTGTTTGAGAAGCCAAAAACAAAAAAAAGCCTAGGAAATCTAGCTTTTTTTTTTTTGGTTTGGAGATTCTTGGTAAGTTATAAGTTACGGATATTTAAATACTTTTGACAATTTATAAGTCCAAATCAATTTTTCACTTTTACTCCATTTCTTTACTTTATACATGAAGTCATTTCTTAAGCCCAACCAAACGGCTCCTTAAATAACTTGAACTGAAATCTAAATAATAATTTTTTACTGATTATTAGAATCAGCAGGTAGTCCGGGAGTTATACCAGTGATTCCGCCCCGGCACAGAGTTACTGGAAAATTATAGGAAATTTGACAGTGAGCAAAGGAACCAGATTTTGCATGATTTAAATTCTAAGCTTTTAATTCTCAAATGCTTCCTTTCTATCCGGCTAGACACATATTTGAACTCACAAACACTTTTAAATACAGATTAAGCATAAGTTTGGGCACTCTTCATACTCTTTTGATGCGGGAATGTTGTGAACTTTACATACGCTTCTAAGCAGCAAAACGAGATTTAGTGAACGACTGAATAACCCAAGTGATGGATTTATCCTCTGTAGTCTCGGAAAATCCATGAAAGCAGATATATAATTTATATACTTTTTCGCAATATCCTGAAGGACCTGAACCTTATTCTTTTTTCAAATGGAAATCAAATTTTATACAGCATCAGAAGCCAATACATACGATGAAAACGAAGGTAGAACAAACCACACTTCACGACGAATCAGAATGAACCAAGATAACAAACGGTCAGCTTAGCTCCATTCGCTGAACGTCTTACAAACCAAAATGTAACAAACCTGAAGGCCAATGTGATTTTTACACTGAAATAATGTCAGAAAATAAGAGGTCCCCAAAACATCTTCCTGAACTTAAATACTCCAGGGACAACAAGGAAAAGATCTCTGAACGAACATCTACATGTATTCATATGGTTCTAACAAAATTTATTCAATGCCATTAATGGTCATTAGAGCATCTCGTATCAAGTCCCTGATGGGTTATGCTGCATGAAGTATATTTAAAAGCCATCAAAAAAATAATTGAACAAAAAAAAGACTCTCATTTAGTAACTAGCTTGCTAATTTGTTTTCTGCTACACTTGATCCTTCAGGCTTGCAATCCATACACGGTTTACAAGCTGGAGGTACCAATTTGTCTGTTATACTAACACGGAATGTTTGATCCTTCCCTTCATTTGCAGGAACGTGAAGTAGGGCTTCCATAATAAGAATTTCCCAGTCACGAGGTCGGAAAAATGTAAGCCACTTGTCATCTGTTCAACATAGCATTACATTTTATGCAACTTATATAGAGGTGTGATCTGAAGTGACAATAAAGAAAAATTACACACAATAAAATGATGAATCAAACCTTTATCACGAACTGCCCTTAACTGAAAGACTCCTGTGCCTTGAGGCCCAGAAACAGGAAAAGTGCATGACACCGAATGCCTCTTGTGAGTTACTGCAAGTGATGCATTATACCAGGGACCTCTCACAATTGGCTCTCCTATAGCATTTATAACTGCCTCATTTGTGCTAGCTTTCTCCAGGGCCTTACTATAAGCATTTCAACAAGATAAGGGAGTATATATTAGTCCACTAGGAGGTATCAGAAATAATACTAATAACATAATGAATAGATCGAACTTCTTCGAATCAGTGCAAAAGTTAGCTATTATACACCATTAAAAAAATAGTAAAAAAGAGGCATTTCTAATACTGGTTAAGACATTCTCTTCTCTACATATGATGTAAGAAATTAAACCTCCGTTGCTTTCATTATCATACAATTCCACACTGCAACTATAAGCAATACACATTTAATTTTGATAGGGCGCCAATAATATGATAAAAATAACTGTTATTTTTCCAGCGAGTACAGACTATTATGCATTCACAATATGCCAGAAAGGCTTTCTGTCTGAGTCACTTGTCGATCTAACTGAAAGCCATGATAAACTAAAACTCCCTCCTAACAATTTTTATTGTTGATTTCAGACCTACTTTAATTAAAATATCTGGAGAATCACAGAAACATCACAAATGAAACAATAAGAAATATATATTACCAAAGAAAAATCACTAGAAAGTACTCTACATATTAGTGTAATTGTCCTTTCCTGTTAATGCTTGAAAAAGTAGAACAGGAAGAAATATCTCTCAGGTATGAAAATAAAGGATAGACGTGCACAGCTGAATAAAGGCAAAAAGGGGCCACCGGTCCTGCCTGCGAAGGAAGACTGGAAATCGATGTTGCTTTTAATACCATATTCCAATCATGCCTCGTTCTTATTACAGTTGAGCGCATAGGTACATAGAAAGTGAAGCGTCAGTCCTAGTAAAAATCCCTAATCATATGCAGACAAAGTAAAGGGAAAGACGACATATTAACATTTACAGGATCACAGTGTTGTGAAAAGTGTGCATAGGCGCAAAGCGCACCCTTAGTGCCTCACCTATGCTGAGCAAAGCAAGTTCATTTCAGGCGCGCGGTTGTGGCCTTGAGCACAAAGCGCGCTTTGCAATAGAAAAGCACGTTTTAAAGCTAAGCTCACAATGATATAAATAATGTTATTGGTTCAATTCTAAGGTCCAAAAGTACGAACCCAAAAAAAAAATAAAAAAAATCTATAAGCCCAAATAAAGGCTATTTCAGCTTGCAATGTTGTCAAAGAGGGAAACAAACAAGAAGAGGAGTTTACAGAGTGAAAGAATATTAGTTGGATGTCGAAGAAATACCAAGGGCTGTTTAAAAGTTCCACCAGAGGTGAAAAAAGAGATTGAAGAGTACATGGCTGGCAGGAAGCAGGCTAGAAAGGATCAGAAAATACCATTTGAAAATCTGAGATCAGATTCAGAAGATTTAAAAGAGATTGAGGTTCTGCTGCAAAAGAGCGTCAAAAAGACATCTTATACCTCAACTTCAATACAGCATATAAAGGGGCCACTTAATTTATGGTTGCCTTGTTGGGGCCTCATCCTGAAAAATATTGTGCAAAAGCTTAAGAAACAGAAAAGGTCGGATGAAAACTACACTGTTAGGATCGAGGATTAAGCGCCAGAACTTGTACAGCTTTTGCAAGATGGGTTTATGATGTTAGTATTACATTAAATGCAGTGAACTATGATAGTTTTGATACGGCAATAGAGGCTATCGGACAATATGGTTCAGTAATGAAGCCACCAGCTTACGAGGTGAAAGTTGGAACCTGGAAGCCTTAACCGCTAATAATGTTGGAAGCTGGAAGCCTAAAATTCAGCTTATAAAACTCAAAATTTGAATTTAAATGTTCAATTTTAGGATTGTTTTTCTCTCCAGAAGTATGATTTAATATATTATAAAGTATAAAACATTATTTTTTCCCTGAAAGTGTGAATTAATATATTATGAAGTATAAATTATGTTAAAAACCTATGGAAATTTATAGAAAACCTAATAATATTAGTTTTAAAAAAATTGCAAAATGTGCGCCTAGCTTAAAGAAGCGTGCGCCTAGCTTCAAATCAAGAGGAGATAGTTTGGTCCAGCATCATAATCCATACAAGAGTCTAAAAAAGGGACATAGTATTTATTTGATTATCTTAAAATCTACGTGAACTTTTATAGTCTTAGAGCATCTCCAACCATGAAGAGCCATTATCTAAAAACTGAGTTGGCATACCAAAAATAAAAAATATAACCAATCTCTTCAAAAATCACACTCCAGCCATATCCACCCCTTGTCTATAATTTTAGCCAACCTCCTATGAATGACTATATTTGTCGAACCTCTACAGGCTTGTAAGAAATCTGTATGAAGATTACACATCATTTATTATCATATTAAACTGATATATTCTATTTATAACAATCTAAATATTAATAACATATTATATTTAAATTATAGCTAGCCAATATCATCGAAGCACAATGTCTTACAGGTTCAACATATTTTACATAACGTCTTACAAGTCCAATTTAGCTAACGATTATAGCCAATCCCATTGGAGATGCTCTTAGAATCCTCATCCAGTCATCCCACAAAATGTGATTTTTGGTAACTATCGTTCACATACTGAACTCATGTAGAAGGATTAATACCTTTACAATACTGATAATTAACTTAATCAATACTTAACCAAAGGACCTAGTTAGTAATCAGGGACATGAGTTACTTCAGAATTATATATAATATTAAATACTCCCTCCGTCCCGGTGGGTTGTATACGCTCACTGTTTGCACGCATTTCGAAGCTCCAATAAAGTATAGTTATATAATGTTTTTTCAAAATTTTCTTTTTTTGAATAAAAGTTTAAACATCAAATTTTTATTCAGAAAAAGAAAATTTTAAAAAAAAATTGTGGAACTATACTTTAAAAGAGCATTAAAAAGCGTGCCAAAAAGTAGCGTATACAATTCATTGGGACAGAGGGAGTACATGTAATCATAAATACTTGGTGTATGAGTTGTGTTGAACTGTTTAAACTTTTAACCATTATAAAAGCAGACTGCTACGTCTAGTAACAAGGAGATAACGTATAAGTAGGCCCCTACACCGCACGATATGTAGCTATTTGGGCCACACTTTAACACATAATGTGACTTTCACATGCAACACGCCCTTTGGATTCTTTTGCATGGCACCACCAGCGAGGTTCCCCACTTTTTCGCCATTTGTCCACATATTCCCGTGGTAATTAATCACTATGCTTTTTTAATACATATCCGCAAGAGCCGCTGTTTATTGGGTTTATCAGGTAACCTGTTTTGCTTAAGGTGGGCTGTCAATTACTAGTTTTGTACCTACCAATAGAGATAATATACCGAGCATAATGATTGGGCCGTGTATCCACGCGCTGATGTTTTGGTGGTTTTACATTCCATTTTTACAAATATAACGTAGTATTACAGTGCAGCTACCAATCCGTATCCGATTAAAATGGAAACACGGTTTTTTTAATACCTCTCTCTACCTTTCTTTTGGAAACAGCTGCGGCCACTAGTATTAACGTTTAAACCCATGGGCCCTACTCTATATATAAGGAAACCACCATGTAGACATCAACTATCCCATCACAAAACATTCGAAAATGAGAATGAGTTGTAATGGATGCAGAGTACTCCGCAAGGGCTGTACTGAAGACTGTAGCATCAGGCCTTGCTTACAATGGATCGATAATCCCGAGTCCCAAGCACATGCCACCACTTTTCTTGCCAAGTTCTATGGCCGCGCAGGTCTTATGAACCTAATCAATGGTGGTCCTAACCACCTCCGTCCCGGTCAGTTATTCTAATACATAAAAGCTGATATCAAAATTTGTTATGTTATTAACTGTTTGTATGTATTTAATTGCAGAAATATTTAGGTCGCTTTTGTATGATGCCTGCGGTCGATTAGTGAACCCGGTCTATGGATCAGCCGGATTACTATGGTCTGGGAACTGGCACCTTTGCCAGAATGCTGTGGAGGCGGTTTTAAGAGGAGATCCAATTACACAGACTGTCGCAATTGATGCTGCTGAGGTTAATAATGGGCCTCCTCACAAGGCTTATGACATTCGACATGTTCCCAAAAACGAGAACTCGAACAATCATCATGGAGTCAAGAATCGTTTGAGGTTCAAGAGGTCTGCTGGGAAAGAGTTGAATGGGCCAATCAGCCATGACTCAACACTCAGTCATCAATCGGAGGCGGCGATGAATGGGGAAGGGGGTAGTGGAGAGATGGCTGAAGGGTCAGCTTTGTTTAGAGCTCCGCAGGATTGGTTTGTTCCAGAAAAGGATAATAATGTTGTTGAAGCTGAGAGTGAAGAGGATGAGCTAGAGCTGACACTTGGTGTTAAGAAAGGAAAGAGCATCCAAGGTGGATCTGGAATTTAGATATGTGTGGCTGTGCGCCCCTAGTTAGTATAATAACTTTAGCTTTTAAGTAATGATATTTGTGCTTATACTTTTTTGGCCCGAAATGAAATGTACACAACTGGTGCCTACGCATCAGTAGAAAGAGAGAGTACTATGTTCTATGATTGTAGAGGGCCAAAAAAGAGAAATATGTATTTTTATTATGAACTTATGCATTTAAGTCTTTAAGCCATGTATGATACTAAAATATAGCCCCATTTATGGGAACTAGAAACTATCAAGTAACTTTTTAAGGCTACTGCACTTTTCCATCTCTTGGCGCTTGCAGTTCTATCTAATCTCCAAGCGTAAGCAAAAAGAAAAATCTTTTTCCAAAAATGAGTTAATAATTACCAAACAAGGTCCACACAATTTCACCTAAAATATCCAATAATAACTGCATGATTCTCAAATATTAAGAATAGTAGATGAAAGTAAGAAACCACAACCCCAGGCCGGTGCAAAATGCCCAACTGCCACACACCTGGAAGGGTCCCCTAATTTTAGGTCCATTATATAGCTAATCAGTTTATTAGTTTGGAGTTGTTTTAAAAAGCAATTACCAGAATTAATTAAATATTTGGAGTTGGTTTTGTGATTCTTTTGGAAAATATTTTTGGCATATATAACGTCCAAATATATATTTAGCACATGGCATATAAATTGAGACGGGCATGTATAACCCTCCTTCCAAGAGACAGGAAAGGTGAAGGTAATATTGTTTTCTTAGTGCTTTATACAAGCTTTGAATTTAAATAGTTAGCGACTAGAAAGCTTAAGCAAATAAATATTTAAGAAGCTAATAAACAGCAACATAGTATCAATGCAGCATCTTGACAACAAATTTTCTTCTGTTTTTTCTCTCTAACAAATTATGTTTTGTAAAAGCTTCCATTTATGGGTTTTTATAATATCATATCGCTAAATTATTCCATAAACACGAAACTAAGGGGAAAATCCGGACAGAAATCATATAACACTTGCAATATATTGATAAGTAATGCTCTAACGGCTTTACAGCCCAAATAAAAGCATTTAAAGCTGGTAACCATTAATCTAGAGAGAAAGACTATAATCATACAATATTACATCTTGCAGCAATCGAACCATAAAAATTCTTCTTCTCTCCCTTCTTTTAATTTTTTGGAAAATGGTCAATTGCACAAATTCAATACTAGCACACAAGTCTCCACTCAGACTCGAACACTCACCAATCTCAGTAAAGAGAGACATGTGTGACTTGAGATAACCATATCAAATTATGAAACTATCTAAAACTAAAACCATAAAATCAGTTATTTACTATGTTAAAGATAAACAAAGAAAAGTAGATACCTGCTACAAGCATAAAAAATGGCAAGATCATCAAGAGCACTAAGAGCAATACCACCAGTCACAGAAATCAATGCCCCGGAAACCAATCTTCTTCCCCATTTCCTCCCCTTGTTTTCCTCCACCAACCTCTCACTTGAACTATCATCATACACATATGCACACAAAAGATTCAAAATTTATTAAAAATCACTAACAAAACACATACAAAGTACATAGAACACACATAAAGATTGAAACTTTAATTGAAAATCACTAACAATATACATACACACATAAAGATTGAAACTTTCTTGGAAATTCACTAACAATATACATAGAAAACACATATACAGACATAAAGATTGAAACTTTAGCTGTAAAATCCACAATTCTTGGAGAACAAATTAGTGGGTATTCAAATATCTATAAATTATATGTAAAGAACAGATAATAACCCATTATCTATGTTGAAAATGGTACCTTGGAAATTGTGATGATGGGCTTTTCCTGAAGAAGGAGATGAATCTTCTTCCTAACATTTTTTCACTTCTTGGTTGTGAATCTCGTTGATCTTTGTTTGTCAAATGAAAGAGGGTTTTGGGTTTTGCTCAAGTTTATTTACATTTTTTAGCATACAGGTCATATAGATGTGTTTTAATTTGCACCTCTATATTAGTTGGTGCGACATAAATTACATGTGTAATACCCTCCAAATATTTGTTGAAAGTCTTTGAACTTAAATTTGGCCCAAAATCGGGTGATCGTATATAACTATAAAGTCTTTTAGCGATATATTATTTTGTTGGTAAATTATTTTTGAAATTTATTTTGTATGAGTTAAAACTGTATTTCTTCTGTTTTATTATATTGATGTTGCTTTTGTGAAACATATTTTAAATTTTTTGATTATAATTTTTAAAAATATTGGTTTTAAAAATATTATTTCGTGAGCAGAAGTATAAAACAATATAGAAAGAATATCATACTTAAGATTTTATTTATTAAAATATTTCAAGAACGCAAATTTGTGGAGAGAAATTTCTAGAGGATGAAGATGTGTAACATGTGTGTGTATAAAATTTAAAATTAATTATCAAAATAAAAAATACATATTGTGTAGATGCATATATTTTATATGTGTATTGATGGCTGAATCGTCAAAAATTGTACTTTGGTGGTTTATGTACAGTTCGCGCAAACATGAATGATCAGAGTGGTATAAAGCCTTGATGCAAATTCTTACTCCAGCAAACCTTTTAATTAAAGTAAATACGAGGATAGCATCACAACAGCACCAGCATGATTGATCGAAGAAATTGAGAATCGAAACTAATCGGATCATATATCTGTTCAAGATTTATTGAGAATTTATCAAATATTTTTTGATAAATCAGAAATTTATAATCAAATTAAAATGTAATCGGTAAATTGGCAAGCTCACAATCCGAAGACAAACTCTTACAAACGCAGTTCTTAATGAAACACAACAGGACTAGTGCTGGGATGGCAGGATCAATATGCCACCACAGACCACTGCAAAAGGAGCACTTGCAACTCGCAAGCACCGAAAGCCAAGATCTCTATAAGCAAGCTAGAAAGATTAGCCGAAGAAATCTATATAAATCCGCACCAAGCCGATGAGAGACTGGGCGGCTTTTATAACTGTCAGCTAAAATTTTTACATGGGGAGGATATAAAATTTAAGGGATGTCAAGAATAACTTTGGTAGCATTATATTTTATAAATCAATGAAAAAACTACAATCTATCTTTCACAGCCTACTGTATTCTTGGTAAGTTTGCGATCAGAAGGCCATCACACACATCAAACGACTTTCTACTGCAATATTCCTTAATTGTACCTGTAGAGAAGAATATTTACTGTGCCTGTAGTGATCATATCCAAATGCTTTCACAAACTTCTTCTCTTCCCTGTGTTCTCATATCCCGAATCCAGAATAGCTTGGTCCTTCAACCCGAGTGACAATGGTAAGCCTTAACTATCTCACGCATATATACAATATTTACTTAAATTTCCAACATAGCTACCTCAGTTTAGGATCTCCTGTATGTGTTAACGATACAATTTCTTACTTATAGACAAACCTACCATCGTTCATCTCCAAACCAATTGTTCTTTTCCTTTGGTCCTGTTGGACCTTCCTCCCCAGAAAGCTCGTTAGGAAACTTGGCAAAAACATTTTTCACAGAATTTCTGAACATCGGAGGTAAACGCCTGATAATTTTATCAAGCTCGGTTCTTGAATCATATGTTATCTTTGGACCCCACTCTCTCATATATTGCAACCAGCAAGGCTCAGTAACAACTCCATCACCAAGATACTCCGCTGCTATAATTTCATACTGGCTACTTGATTCGACAAAATTATTACTTTTAGCTGCGTCGTTTCTTATTCCAATTCCTATCTTAGAGGATCCCTGAAGGTAAGTTCCAGGATGAGCAAAGCTTGCGTGCCCATATTTTGAGGAGTAGATACAAGCTTTATTTCCCTCTATGAACTCTAGATCAGTGACTTCCACCCAGTGGCCACCACTGTGCTGTGAAAGATATATACCCCAAAGCTCACCTGTAAAGTTGCTTATTCTGAGAGTAAAATGCTCCCAATCACCTACATGCTGCCCGATCTTGCCAAGACTAACATTCATAAACTCGAGTTTCAATATACCAGGCCCATTGAAGGGGCAAAAGACCCACATCACGATATCGGTGTATGTACCACCAAAAGCCGGCTTTACATGGAGATAAAGTTTTGCACTTGCTATATTTCCATGCTTGACGGTTTCTCTACGGGCATCATTGGGCAAATCTATCCAATACTCCCCATCATTTGTTCCACCAGCAGGCAAATTAGAACCTTCGGAATTGATGCTCTCACCCTGTGAAACGTTCTTTCTGTACAATAGCGCTCCATTTTCGAAAAACCAAGAAACAGATGAAGGCAGGTAAACTTCAGCAGGGTGAAAGAAAACAGTAGGTCCATAATGATTAATTAACGCATGAAGCTGACTGAGATTTGGCATAGCATGCAGATTAGAATTCAGGTTTTTCAAGCATGCAATATTTAGTTCTCCACAACTCCAATGACTGCTGCAGAAAAATGTACCCACAGTTACACCTTTCCCATGCATTCCACGATCACAGGGTCTTGTGCTCCAGACTCCTAGTGTTAATTGCAAGTATCTTGAATTGATTTTTAGTATTTGACGATAAGCTTCACAGTTGTCTGTCAAGTCGGCTCGGACACATCTGATTTCCTGTGTCTCAGGCTTTTCAGGTGTGTTAGTGACCAAAAATCCTAGAGCTTTATAACCATCAGGTGCTTGAGGAAACCAGAAGTAAGCACACCCATTAACACCATCCTTACTCCTTTCATCTATACACCAAACTAATGAATAATCAAGGGGCTTAATAAGAGCTGGTGCGTAATCAGGGTTGTTACTACCAGAATCCTCTTTTTCAGATGTACCAACTTCCCGAGCCACAAGAACGAACCCTCGTATGGGCTTCCTGTTAGACTGACAGTAATAACCAAGAATAAAGTACCCGTTTGGAACTCCATATGGCTTATAAAAGCTAATTCCTCTCTTACTATCTTGTGTCAAGTTGCAACCCCATATAAATTCAAAATTTGTAATTTCACAAACTTCAATTTCTCCCAAATTAATTTTCCCCGTACCAAATCCTTCACCTGATCATTCAAGGAGAAAAATCGAAATATGAGAACCTAACTGTATGAATGTGTTTTCAATATGCAAAGAACAGAATCTTAAAACTTAAGACTCAACCTCAAACTGCTAACACATATAAAGAAGAGAAAAGTAGTACCCTAAAAATTTAAAGATTCAAATTCCCAAAACAAATAAAAATCGAAAACACCTTAAATTTCAAATTCACACATCCACAGACCAAAACACAAAAACCCCAGAAGCCCAATCATTCAAAACAACCATCAAGAACATGATCAAACAAGATAATTAATCAAACCCATGCCTTGTAACTCAGAATTATACTAAACGCATGTGTAAATATACATGTTCATGTATAAAATCAAACCTTTGGCCCAGTAATCCCAAGCAGACACTCAAACTAAAAGCACCCAACAAGAACATAATCAAACAAGAGATTTAATTAAACCCTTGTATTATAACTCAAAATTACACTAAACACATGTTGAAATACACATGTAATTACATAAAAATAACCTTGCGCCCAAATTCCAACCAGCCAATCAAACTAAAAAACATCAGAACATATAAAAAAAAACATAATCAAACAAGAAAACTGAAAAAAACCCATGTATCAAAAATCAAAATTACTCTAAACCCATATGCATATACAACATATATGTGCATAAAAATCAAACCTTGAGGCCATTGTGGAAGAGGGGCAGGAAGAGAGAAAGATTGAGGGTGTGAATGCAAAAAGTGGATCACTTTTTTCCAGTAACAACATTTGGATCCAAGCCTCTTCATCCTATTCATACAATATATTGCAAAATCAATCAAAACCCACAACAATTTTATAATCAAATTGGCTAAAAGCATAAGCTTTTTCAGAAGATATTTATCAGGGGTTGTCACTGACATGAATTAAAGAAAGAATAGAATAATAAAGTGAATATAGATATAGATAGATGGATACAAGTGTGTGGATTTATGTATATACAGCTAAGTTTTACATGTACTTGTTCATTGTGATTGAAGCAGAATCTACAGTTTGGGACATTGAGACGGTGAATTTGGTAAAGGAAAGTATATATACTCCCTCCTTTGCATAGTATTCATCCACTTTATTAAAATTCTACAATTATTTATTTAATATTTTTCTAAATTTGTATTAGTGAAAATTAATATTTAAATTAATTATAAAATTGTATTGAACTAAGAAGATAATAAATATTAATGAACTTTTATTGATTAAAAACAAATAAAATATATTATAAACGAAAGTTACGAATATTTTGTAGAAAAATCCTAATTCTAACGGAACAATACAACCAATCATAATTTTAGTCAAGTCACGGTTATCAATATTATCTATCTTATGGATATTTGTTATAAACTTCACACATATATATTTATGTTAAATAATATATTTTATATATAATTATTTGCTTGTGTCCGGTCTTGATATAAAATAAAATTTTCCCGTTTAATAAATATTATATAATCGATATTTTATATTATTTTAATCAATCATTTTCTTCTAATTATCTAAAAAAAATACGTGAACGAAAAAATGTATATTATATATATATAATCATTCAAAATATAATAAATTATTTATGAGAGACTTGTACAAATACAATAACCATTAATAATCGCATGAATTTTTAATATGATATGTTAAATGGTCAATATCACATGATAGTTTGAAAGTTAAAAAAAAAGAAAAGAGAGGAGCTTTTAAGCATTGACTATTAATATTGCGTAATCCGATCACATCATGATTTATAATTTCAAGCAAGGAAGAAATAACTTGAATAATTTAAAATAAATTTGAACTATTTCCACTCTTATTAAAGATAAAAAACAACTAACTCTTCACTTTTTGGTGCCCATGTTATTTTTGTGGTGATCGGTCTATTCCTGGTTCCCACCAAACAAATTGACTCAACAGTCGACACAAAACACGTACCTCTCTGTCTTTTAAATACCAATCATTCTTGAATAAATTATTTTCAATATAATATTTGAGTTACACATTTTTATATTTTTTACTGTATGATAAAAGAACTATATTTTGCTTAATATTTGTCTAATAAATATTTTGAATATATATGATTTCGATCCTTAATATGTGTCAAAAATTATAATATTAAACAAAAACTCGAGAAAATATATAATTTTATTTTGACCCTCGATTACTTTTGAGAAATAGTCCCATATGATAATTACACTCTGGCTTGCATGTGAATTTCAGCCTATCAAAGTTAATCCAGCAGACTGAAATAGCTGTATCTCCAAATTTTGATATCTGTTCTAATAATAATTTTGGAATACTTTTGATATCTGTTCTAATAACAGTTTCCGAATGCAAGAATCGAGCATAGAATCTGGAACAACAGAAGATAAAATCTTAACACTTGAGATATCGGATTGCCCTCGTATGTAACACACACACACACACACTCTGTTCCAGCACAGCCATATATATTTTTCCTTGTTACACATTGCAAAAAGATTTATGGAAGGAGAAATGACATACCAACACCTGAACCTTTCAACAGATATATATTTGCCAAGAACCAATATTGCTACTGAAATGCACCCCAAGTTGATTTTACAAAGGTATTAATGTGTATACATTGTGTGCACACGATACCATGGTGTCGAAATTGATCAAACGTATATACTATGCCATGTTTCCTTTTTGAAATATAATATATTTGTAAAAAACGATCTTACTGGAACGTAACCAGAACTGCACACTGGAAAAATGGACAGAATTGTCTCTCGACCCTGGTAAAAAGCAAAACTCATATTCAACAATTCTTTCCCTGAAAACATGACGGGTAAGTGTTCGGAGTTTAAAGCAATTAACAAAAATTACTCTGCCAGAACCAAAAAAGCAAAACTTTGGGTCTTGTTTAGATGGCTGCAGCGCTTGTACATGATGGTATATGGCCATTTGTTTTCGGTTTTCCATGGCTGTTCATATCAATATGAACCACGACCACTATTGCCTCTTCCAAAAGACCGTCCACCAAAACGCCCATCAGTTTGATAACTTCCTCTACCCCTTCCTCTTCCTGATCAAGACAATTTCAAATGCCTGGTTAGTTAAATACATGCAAATTTATGGTGTACATGGCTAACTAATGGATCACTAAAATTTATGTCAAATAGATAACGTTTATAATGTAATAAAGTTTAAGAACATACTCCCACCACCACGTGACATGCTCATCATGCTACTTGGTCTCCTCTCCTCGATGTAAACTTGTCTACCAACCAAGTGTATTGGAGATGCCTATAAAAAAGATGAGATTAAAAATACAAACATTAAAAGTAAGTTCAGCACCTAGGCTCCCAATGATAATTGCTCAGTTATATACGTAAATCAATACCCACAATATCATAACTAGATGGGAAACCAATCAAACACAGGCCAAGTTAAAAACTAAATAGCGTATCCTGCAACTAGGCAACTCAAGCCAACTACAATTAAGAATCTGAAAGATTATTTAATTTTGTTAAAGATCATAAAGAAGGTGAATTAGATACAGGCAACTACATACTAATGTAACATAAAGTAGGCATTGGCATGGTTCAACGTTATAACTAGGGATCAACATATTAAATCAAATAACCAATAACTGATATATAATTTTGGGAAAAGTAAAATAAACGAAATAACAAGTAATAATACATAGCGGTGATAGAAGTCCAAACCTTAATTGCGTTTTGAACACTTTCAACATCTTCGAACTCGACAAATGCAAAGCACACTCCAAGTTCCTGCAAGTAATTTTTGCTTTGGAATTAAGACTGGAGGAAGTTACACATATATGCAAGATAAGGGATCTGGATGCTTCCCACCTTTCGATTCTTAATAAAAACACCATCAGGTTTGATTCGCCCAAAGTTTTCAAACTCTTGCTGAATATCAGAAGTAGAGACAGTCGGAGGCAAATTTTTGACATACACCGACTTAGATTCCACTGGAAAGAAGAGAAAAGGTAGAAAGATTATAGACGAATTCCTTGAAGAAAGATATCATATATTAATTGATACAAGAAACAAGTAGCAACAGTATCTGCTACTGGATGCATATATTAATTAAAAAATATGAAAAACTACCCAACTAAAAGATCTGTTTACAAACATAGGCAATCAAAGAAAGATTCTTAGTCTGTTTACTAAAAAATGTGTAAAGGAGCAAGTTTATGTGTCACCAATTAGTTGGCTCTGCCACGGTCACCATTCAGTTAGCTCTGCCACAAGATTCATAATGAGAATAACATGCCACAACCGAACTACATCAATTTAAAAAAAAAAAAAAATTATCCTAAACTAATAGAGGTTAAGTCCAATCCCATGTAATAATAATCAATTTCAGTCTTTCAGATTTCAATTTGGTCATTTGTCAGGAAAAAGTAAAAACTGATATCCTTTATTACTACAATGTGCATTATAAAACTATTAGGTTCCAGCAGACAAGTTCAGCTTCGTAAATTAAATTCTCGCACAAAATACTATTAGTTGTGAGAAAATAGATCATATCATGTCAGTTGCCGCTAGAAACAAACAGTAAAACCATGTAAACAATAGTTCTTGATAAAAATCCATGATAACATCCACTCAAGCAAATAAAACTCAAATGCCATATTAAATAGATCATCAGGAGGATATACTAAATAAAAAAGTAGCATGAAGTAGTGGCGCACCTTGAGAGAATGCTTCTTCAACTACTTCTGCATTAGAATCAGGCAAAAAGGATGACACAGAGTTTGATGGCTGACTGTTAGTATGCGGCGGCGACTCCCACTCAGAAACAGGAGCTGGTGCACTCTTAGGATATGTATTAACAACAACCAATGGTGCGGGTTTCCCCGTTGAAGCACGCAACTTCATGTACATAAAATTAAGAAAGAACAAAATCAAAAGCAAGTATTTGTATGATAACAAATTACCAAATCCATTAAAAATTCACTATTAACGATATGATAACAGAGACATTAAACTATTAAAGTAGCTCAGATGGTGGAGATACATACTATTGAAGCATACGAAAATTTTTGTGGTTCAGCAATGGGTTCATCAGCAGCAGGTGAAGACCCTTGCTGATAATGCACCACATTATGTGAAGTAGGGGACTCTTCCACGGAAGCTGCTTGAACATAGTCCGTGACTGGCTCCTGTTGTTGCTGGTCATGAAAACTGTACTCATTTACTGGGCCATCATCCTCAAAGTGCACCGAATTGAGATGTTCGCTAACTTCCACCTCATAGTTGGTAACATCTAAAGTAGAAATCATGCTTTTCAATAATCAAATTTATTGTCAAGCATATTCTTTGCATTAAGCAAATAGAATGGCTTCTTTGTAAAATGTATGGATAACTTAATTGCATATTAATGCATGCTAATCAAATTTATCATCAAGCATACTCTCTACATAAAGAATATGGGACAGCTTCGATGTAAAATATATTGGTAATTTAATTGCATTTTGAAACACACTAATCGCTCAGCTTTCATCACTATATACTATGTAAAGAAAGAAAACACACATGTGATGTGTATATGCAGAAATCATCATATAGATTTTTCACCAATTTTTTCTATTCCGTAAGAATTGCACTAAACTTGTAGATCGATTTAACTCAGATTCACATGACAGAACTAATAAACAATTTGTCTACCATTATGAAAAGCCTGCTACATGCTACCTAGAATGAAACAAGTCCTGTTTATGATGCTTAAGCACTCTGCACTCCATTACATTGTGTATCATACTTAACTACAGATGAACAGGGCCAAAATAAACAAGATGTACCCACATTACCTGGGGACTCTGACAGAGGAATATGATTAGTCTGCTGGGAATCAACTCCATTGTCAAAATAGACGGGTGCCTGATGCTGATAATCAATGTCATCATGTAAAGTTTGTCCTGGATGATGCTGGTAATCAACTATGTTTTCTGAATATGGGGGTGTTGAATGTTGGTAATCAACATTGTTGTCCGAATAAACGGGTGCTGAATGCTGGTAATCAACACTGTTATCCAGATATCCAGGTGTCGGTTGCTGATAGTCTACTCTGTTCTCTTGTAGCTTGGGTGCTGACTGCTGATGAGCAGCCTCCTCATCAAGAAGGTGGAAGATATCATTCAATACAAAGAAACCCTTCTCTTGAGGAGCAAGGAGAAAGGTCTGCACAAACTTCTTTCGTCCAATAAATTCCTTGGACTTCACAGATCCAGAAACAACTACAAGTATACATCCATTCCAAGAATCAAGAGAATTTATTGTTTTGATCTCAATTCCGGTGAAGTTTGTTGACATCATAAGTGTATGGATATGCTGCATATAAAAAAAAGTACATGAATAAATACACAACAATTACGCCACCTTTTGACATAAAAGACCTAGCAGTCATGATGGCCAGACAGAAAGCTAAAAAGAAAAATTCAGCTATGATGTGAAACTTTAATTTGTTATCTCTGCAGAAAATATATCTTAAAATGACTAACCAACTTGTCAATACAAGCTAACTGAAACAAGATACAGAGCTTTATAACATTAATAACCAATCACAAAGTCATAATAATCGATTTTACTATCACTATCATTAGCCTTTCTTTACATTATATTACATCCTTACTCTTTAGTAATGCTATCGCAAACCATAAATGCCTTAATAGCTGAATATGTGTTTTATCTTGTTAGCTGTATTTGTATCATTCACACAAACCTCTAATTTAACAAGCAAAAATAAATACCATTATCATTTTTGGGCCCAAAATTTCACTCCTCTGAGCAGCAACTCTTACTAAAACTATCATATAAACACTATACTAGTACACAACAAGATAACAACAACCAAAAAAACTCCGATTTTTAAGCAGTAATTACCAAAATCTCGGAAGCTGTCTCAGTCGATTCGCCATCAACCCGAATAACAGTACTTGACCCAGTGTAATACTGATGAACACAATCAGGTTTCTGTTGAAGAATTTGATAGTACTGACTCACAAAGTAAGAACCCACCTGCAGAAATAAACCAATAATCTCAATCAGCAAACTTTACATACACAAATCAAAAAATCAACACATGAGCAATTAAAAGATTGAATCTTCTGAATAATTTTCTGCAAAAAGATTAACCAAGAATCTCAATCAGCTAAATACACATACACAAATCAAAAAACAACACATGGGCATCAAAAGATTGAATCTTTATAGTATAATTTCCTGCAAACAAATTAACCAAGAACTTCAATCAGCTAACACAAACCAAAAATTCAACACATGGGCATTAAAAAGATTGAATCTTTTGACTAACTTTCAGCAAAAAGATTGACCAAGAACTTCAATCAGCTAAACATAGTAATACACACACAATAATCATACAATTATCACATGGGCATCATAAAAACTGAATCTTTATGATTAATTTTCTGCAAAAAGATTAACCAAGACCTTCAATCAGCTAAATACACATAGACAAATCAAAATCCAACACATGGTCATAAAAAAGATTCAATCTTTAGATTAAATTTCTTCAAAAAGAATAACCAAGAACTTTAATCAGTTAACTACACACACAACCCAAAAATCCAACACATGGGCATGAAAAATATTGAATCTTTAGATCAAATTTCACAAAAAGATTAAATCTTTACAATAAATTTCACAGAAAGATTGAAACTTTAATCACCTGAGAAGCCGCTGGGTAACCACTAGCCATGATTGCACCGTAAAATCTCCAAAATGCTCAAAGCCCTTGAGAAATAAGATAAAAGAAAAAGGGTAGTCAAGCTTTGAGTTTGTGTAGAAGGGTATAAGAAAAAGATTGGAATAGATCTGAATCTATATATCTGTACGTATGTATAGATAAAATTAGGAGATAAAATAGATGATTACTGATTAGTCAATCTTTCACTCTAAAGTCCATCACTTCATCATGCTAATTGCTAGCTCATATTTTTTACGTCACATTCTTTTCTTAAATCCTCTTTTTGACATCATATGGATTAAGGTCTCTTTTTAAGTTTACTCAAAAAAAAAATGTCTCTTTTTAAGTTTATCTTGAGTAAATATTATTATTTGATTAATTTGTTTTGTTATTAATGATAGTCTGAAAACATATTTATTTTTAAAAGTATTTCACTTTTTTTACCAAACAAATAATTAATTTTATTTTTCAAAGATGATAGAATTGAATCTTGATGCATGATCTTGACGTAAAATATAATATTTAATGATATTTTTCAGAATGAGGTTAATTTCTTATTAATTAGTAATATTTAAAATCCACTCTTAACTATATATATAAAGTAAATTTATTTTTATTTATGACACAAATTATGTATGATGTATATATATATATATATATATATATATATATATATATCAAATTACGTAAACTATTAGTATATATATTTTAATTTTTATTCAAATGTGAAATTGAACTGAAATTAATTAAAATTATAAAAACTATCAATTTGAGTCCGATTATCCTTATCCTTAAACGCAATGAGAGTTTTTTGATTTTTGATTGCTCCCCGTCACAATTGAACGAGAATCAAAAAAATGCTTGTCATTGACATGATAAGGTAGGGATGGTTATATTTTTGAGAGCTGATTTCAAGCTAATATAGAGCACATAAGTACAAGTGAAGTCTTGAAATGATTTTAATTTCGAATTCGCTTTTTTTATAAATAAAAAAACTATAAATAATATAATTATGAATCTCATAAAGAATTCAATCCTAACTCAAGATAAATGCTAATGACATGTTTAACACATGAAGTCAGATGATAACTTGTTTAGTAGGATCTTAGAAGAATTTATGATGAAATGCGCTCATACATCATATTTTTGGCCTATGTAAAGTTTAAGACTGCTATCGCCGAACTAGTTTCCTTCGCGCTAAGGGCAACTCCAACCCAACACCAAAACACCATTTTGGTGTCAAATTCACTCCAACCCAACACTAAATTGGTGTAAAGTTGACACCAAATGAATTGGTTGACACCAAATTTGGTGTCAAGTATTGATTTGGTGCAACTTTTACACCAAATTTGGAGTTTTCCAAAATACCTACTATACCCTCACATATGTTAATGAAAACAAAATTATTACATCTATGTCCCATTAAAGTTGTTTTATGTTATATTGTTTATTCTTTAATCATAATTGTTTTAAATTTTCTTTCTTTATTATTTTACTCAAGTTTTTTATTTATTTCCAAATATCAATAAATTTATATTCTTATATAGAAGATATGTTTTTAAAATAGATTTGATTAAAAATAAAATACACAATGATTAAAATTACCTCACATATGTATACCCTCACATATGTATTATCATGCACAACTTGATAGTTGAGGATGAACGAGACTTGAATTTGCATGTACATGATTAAGTGGAAACATCTTCTGCTGCTGTCGAAATGGAAAGAAATGGAGATGACGAATTTCAAGATTTTCTTAGTAGATATCGACAAATTAAAGATAAGGAAGCTCATTTTGAACTTCGCAACGCCTTGATCGAGCACATATGGGAAGAGCATGGGAATTCATATAATTAAGTTGTCCTCTTGAATTTATTAATGAATTTATAATTATTTTAGGTCCTTGTTTATTGAACATGTTAAAATTTAAGTACAAATTCAATAATGATATAAATAACTTAAAAAGAGAGAATATTCCATTTAATGTGCAAAAGATTCTTTTTGGTGTAGGATATGGTGTTGATGGGTTGGAGTGAAATTTTGATTTGGTGTAGTTTTCACACCAAATTGGCGTATTTTTCACACCATAATGGTGTTATGGGTTGGAGATGGTCTAAGCAAGACCGCCATTGTCCCTTTCCTCACTGTAGATTCCTCTTCCTTTACTTGTGTTCCGATAAAAAATAAGATCAAAGCAAAAATAGTCGTATATAAAAAATATAAAATAATACATATTATTCAAAATATATACATATATTAAATATTATTTACATATAATTTATATTTTTATATTATTAATATTATATGAATTAAATTATTATAATAAGATGTCATGTGTTTCGGATTTGTAAACCAGTTGATGATTTACGAATTTGTCGATCCCACTAAAATAATTTGAAAATACATTTTTTTTTGAAACGCTAATTTGAAAATACATGAATCTGAAAATATTTACAAATGTTAAATAAACACAGAATAATTAGGAAAATTTATTATCACAAGTGTTTTTTGAAATTATATAAAACTTAAGATAAGACAATCTTAAAAACAAAATTAGATAATTGATACATAATATAATTTTACATAAAATATTTATTATGCTATTTTAAGAAAATGTTTGATATTTAACTATTTTTTTAAAAATCCCAAGATAATTAATTATAAAAAATAATATGATCAAAGTCGAGTGTTCTTCGAATCACTGACAAAAGATAACATCTATTAAAGTAATTCGTTACTATGCTAACACATTTATATTTAATAATTATTTTATGAAAATATCTATAATTTTGTTTATAATATCATTTGATCAGATACGAGACTATATGGTTCAAGATGATCTAAGTTTTGACTTATATATCTTATAAGACTTATTTGTTCTAATACTTTAAAGATGAGCCAAATTCGAACAGTTTTTTAAAATAACAGAAGATAAACTCGCAATTTGAGCTGTCTAATTGTGCTGCAGCCATTTCTTAATATTACATTCTTTCAAACACATAACAGAGTTCATAAAAGAGTACACGAATATGAAACCAGAGTACAAGTACTTGGCTCTCTCAGTAATGCGCCACAGTACAGACTGAACACAAATGAGAATGAAATTTCACATAGAGAGAGTTCGGAAATATATAAATACGTCTCATAAATTACTTAATTAAGACAGGCTTGCAAGCACTCGAACAAGCATTTAACAACCTTTGCACAATCACTAAGACCATCTCTGGATTGAGTTTCTACTGGACCAGATGCCGCGGGAGCTGCATCGCCATCTTTTGTGGGATAACCAACAGGTGCCGGAGCTACATGTGAGTCTGCAGCTGCAAATTACGCGTAATTCCAGCTAATTAGCATTATAAGATTGAATTAAGAAGTTGAAACTAGCTAGAAATAGTAACACAAACCTGGTAGCTGGTTCTGATCACCATCAATTACAGTCCTCATGTTGCAGTAGCTTTAATTTTATTTCGAAGAGAGATATGAATGTAGCTAGCTATGAATTAACTAAGTTGTAGTAGCAGCCCAATATATAGAGAGCCTAAAAGGTTTCTAATTTTAAATTGAAAAATGTCTGTTTGTGTAATAAGTCAGAAACTTAAAGTCACAAGTAGTTTGAAGTACTTTTTTTAATGACTTAATTTTTTTAAATGTTTTTTTGATAAAAATTAAGCAAAAGTCATTGTGGGTGTTTGGCGGGGCTTTTAAGCCCCGCTTCTGGACTTTTAAGTTGGAAGCACTTATTCGTACCGTTTGTGTAAAAAGTCGAGGAGCACTTAAAAAAAGCTACGATTCCTAGCTTTTGTTTCATGACTTCTACTTTTTTGCCAAACACTTTAATCACTTATAAGTCTTAACTAACTTCTAACTTCTACTTCACTTTTTTATTTTAAGCAAGAAGCACTTATTTTAAGCTCAGCCAAACGGCCCCATTATTATCCATAAATCACTTTTATTTTTATTATTATATTTTTAATAACTCACCGGTCATTAATAAGTCAAAATTATCCAAACAGCTATTATAACCTCTCAATTTATTAAATAAGTCACGTTAACTTATAAGTAATAAGTTCAGCCAAACCTGTTCTAATATGCGTGTTGATAAGTTCCTAGAAATTCTGGCCAACTTGCTGGCGGCTCATGCATGTTTCTTTTTTGTGTATTATCAGTGGCTAGTGTCCAAGAGACCAAGACTCTACCAAATGATATGACAAAGATCTTGAATAATCAAACTGATAGGCTTGTGTCTTATGCCGGACCGTTAAATAAGGGTTTATTTGAGAAATATATATATAAAATCTTATCTTTTTCTAAAATAAATTCTTATGCATCAGCCACTGCCCACTGGACTTTACGTGATTGCGGTTTCATTTTCGATCATGGCTCTGTCGGGGTCAGAAGTATACATTTAAAGGATTCTGCATATATTTAAAAAAACTTACAGAAATAAATTTTATAAAAGTTATTAAATAAATATGAAATAATATAATATAAGTGTATACAAATGAATGAAACGGAGAGTAGACGTTTATTGCGGTCAGCTACAATATGACAGAGAATCATCACTAGCTAAAAGTATCCGTTGCTTATGTGCGTTTGGATGAAATTGTTTCTCCTACTAATTTCAGTCGTTACCTTTCGTGCCATTCGCTATGTTATGAGGCGAGCTAAGTGTGTGTTAAAGCCAGAAATTAGTTTGAGATATTTTTTTCAATGACTTAATTTTTTAAAACGTTTTTTGATAAAAATTAACCATAATTTATAAATAATCCATAAATCACTTTTAAATTGAGTTGATGAAATAAGAAAGGAGGAGGTTTGGTAGCGAGAGAGAGGATTGGTTTTTTTTCTTTCTTGGACAGTTTTTTTCTTGGACAGTTCTTTGATGATGTGTAGGGAGGGGCGGGTTGATGAGATGAGATGAGAAGCAACTCCTGTAATTCGGATATAGTTCTCTTCAATATCTGTATTGATTCCTTTAGCAAGGTCGGTAAAGTGGATATGGCTAGATTGGACGAAGCTGTGAATATATGTTTGAGCAAATGGAGCTGAACAGGAAAGTCCCATCTGCATATGTAGTTAAGCATAGGCATAAAAATGCACCAAGTATATACACAGGTTCAGGGAAAGTCCCATCTGCATAAAGATCCGTCGTAAGTTATCCGTCGTAAATGACCCATATTCTTGTAGTGGAACTAGAATAGAGCCGGTTTGTGTTGGAATAATCTTAAATTTATTTATTATTATTATTTGTTTAGTTATTTATTTTGAGGATTAATTTTAGATTGTAGTAGTTGGATGATTGTTGGAGTTATAGAGAGTTTGTAGGAGGTATTGAGTCTATCTTATTTTAGCAGATTTATTAGAAGTAGCAGAGTATTGTTAGGAGTCAAGTACGTTTGTTATAAATATGGATGTAATCTCTTTTTTAGAAGAATAAGAATTAATAAAAATCAGTTTTATATTCTACAGTTTGTCCCATCTTAAAGCCTTAAAATCGGGATTTAAAATTGTTTCTTATTTTAAACTGAAATCATAAATCAGAAATCGATTTAAAGTTAGAAATACCTGAAACCGATTTTAAACCAGAAGTTAGTAGATTCTTGCTCCCACTCAAGATATCTTGCTTTGTCAAGCTCTTGCGATATTTCTTTAACGATGTATCTCTTAGGAACTGCACCTTTGGCCAGATCCAGAGCCTCCATCCAAATCAGATTCAACAAGTTCCCTATACTTCTCGGCAAATTAGCAATATATCTTCAATTATAAGCCTTTCTCTCCATTTCTCTTCGATTCAAGATTTTGATTTACTTGAGTTTTTGTAATTAGGTTTTTACGAAGGGTTAGGATTTTCAGTTAATTAAGTGGAGATAACGAGATGTGATTTTTCACAGATTTTAGCTTTTTAGGATATAAATGTATAATGATTTGCCTGATATTAGCCTTCATTTTATTTATTTATGATTAATTAGCGGCACTCAACTAAGGGCTCTTGATGGACACTACCTTGCTAAAAAGAGGAGGTAAAGGCCGACCACGCATTTACTATTTTTGAAGTCCAGTCACTTTCATGTAACATTCTGAAAACTCCAACCCTAACAAAAGTGATTCATAGATATTTTATATATTATGAGTAATTTTTATAAAAGAAAAATAATTAAAAAAAATTAATTTATTAAAAAAAGTACCTCAAACTAATTTGTAACTTTAAGTTAGTTTCAGTTTGTGGATTATTTCTAACTTTAAGCCGACTCCTGACTTATTACGTGAAAAGATAATTTTTAATTTAAAGTCGAAAATGGCTAAAAGCCCGGGATTAACCGAGACAAACATACTCTCAGTCGAGATGTATTAACTCACTATTTTCAACTCAGACAAACAAAAGCATAAGTATTTATTAAAAACGTTTTCATTAAGATTAAGAAGGGTAATCTATGTATTTTTAATGAATTGTATTTGATTTTGATTTTATACGGATTTTTGATAAAATGTCGTAGAGTTGATATAATTCTTAGGGATTTTAAAAAACTTATAATACACTAACAAATCTCATAAAATCCATCATTTTATAAAATCCAAAAAAATCAATCAACATTTGAATACCGTCAGATTTTAATGAATTTTAAACAATCCCAATTGAATACATCAAATTTTAAGCATAATTTAAAATCTTGATTAAATACCACCAGATTTTGTAGCATCATTTAAAATACCAATTGAATACCAAAGATTTTAATGGATTTGAAACAATCCCAATTGAATATCCTCAAAAAAATTCTTTAAAATCCCAATCGAATACGCCAAAGTATAACAAATTGGGAATCTAAAGCCAGCTGATCCAGCCTTTTGAATTCAGATGATATATTAGCTCTTGAAAGATCTTCACCATCTATTTTGTGCAATAATATATGAATAAATCAACCGTTCCGGTGAATATCTGTTCCCTCAAAACGTATTAATTAAAAAAATACTATAATCAAAGACGAAGCTAGAACCAGATGATCCAGCTGCTTTATGAATACAACTGAACATAGATTACAAATGAAGACCCTTGATTTGAGCCTGGGGTAGAGACTAGAGACCATGCATATGCATTACATTAATTCAGATATAACTACATTAATTCAGATATAACGCAGAAGCAGCATATAATCAGACGGGTAAGCTTGCCAAGACATCGGAACAAGTCCGAACATTCATAGTCATCTGTTGAGGCTGCCCCCGGTGGAGGAGCTGCTTGGGCGTCTTTTTTGGGGAAATCGACATGTGGGGGAGCTGTACATGGGTCGAAAGACCAATCTGCCGTCGCAAAACCTAATGTGATAATAATAATTAGTTTAATTAAAAATTTGAAAATGAATAATTAAGTTGAATAAGAATTTTGTAACACTAACCCTGCTGGTTCTTCTGATCATTATTCATGGCAGCTTTTGTGGTTGCATCTTCATCTTTTGTGGAGCAACCGACAACCGGTGGGGCACCTGCATTGACGACATCTTTTGTGGGGGAATCGACAGGTGGGGGAGCTACACATGGGTCTAAATACACATCTGCTGTCACAAAATTTTACGTAATTAGGGTTAGTAACAATGAAAATTCATAAATAACTTAAAATGAAAAACTTAGTAACACAGACCTTGCTGCTGGTTCTTCTGATCATTATCCATCATAAATGAATATTCTCTGATCAATTTAAAGGTTTAAATCGATAAAAGGTAAATGTAGGTAGAGATCAGTGGTAGTCGCAGCTAATTAAATACACTGATTCACTAAAGAATGTTCGAAGGTTAGAAAGAAATGAATGAAGAAATGAAGATATGGAATTATAGCAGCAGCTGATCTCAATATATATTGCGAGTTTCTGTAGTCGAACAAGCGGGCAACTTGCTGCTGGCCACTGAAATTCCTTTAATGTTAATAATCATTCAATATACAAAGTCGTCTTTGAAAAGTTCCTGAAAGATACTGTGCGAGACCAGCTTCTTTTGGTCGGTGGGACACAAGACTTGTGTCTTTGCATTGATAAGGTTTCCATTAGTATACTGTGTTTGAGGCTCTAGGATCATACGAGGTTGTGGAACGAATCGGTGACCTGCTTTATTCAAAACTCACGTCCCCCTTCCCCACACATCTCTGGTGACTCATTGCCGCGCAAGTAGTGAGGGATTTCGATGATACAAAACTAATAGTATTTAAACGGGTTAAATATCAAAGTGGTCACTGGAGGTCATATATATGTCACTTCGTTCACCGATGTTAGTGGAATATTATTTGAATCATGAAAATCATAATAAATATCAATCAAGTACCTCTAAATATAAGTTCAAGGAGCAAAAATATTATTTATAGAATTCTAAGCATTATTCTTGCATGTGTTACTACAAAGTACAACCAAATAAAAGGTATGACTTCTTGTATTTATGATTATATATTCAGATTTTATCAAGTTTATTTGCTATTTATTTTTTATTATATAGTTATTTTCTTTATTTTAATTAAAAATAAATAGTAAATACACTTGATAAAATCTTAATATATTATCATAAACACTAGAAGTCATAACCTTTTACTTGATTGTGGTAGCATTCGAAATAATGTGCAGAACTCTATAAATAATATATTTATTGTTTGAATTCATATTTAGAGTTAATTATTTGATATTTATTGTGATTTTAGTAATTCAAATTATACCTGTTAAGATCGATGAATGAAGTGATACATAACCTCCACTTCGGTGACCATTTCGATATTTAACCCCTATTTGAACAAGAAGTCATGCCTCGGTCAGTTAGTAGATGTTTCTCTTTAGGCTTGATATAAAAAACCACTCAAACAACATAAACCTTCTGCACGACACCAAATCGCACCAGAAAACGCGATTTTTAATTTTCGTGATTCGATTGCGGTCTGAATTTTTCATAAACCGCATTTGAAATTTTGTGTATCCCCACTAAATTTCAAATATGTCATATATTGAATTTGATTCACTTTTTTTTGTAAAGATGAATATTATAATAAATGAAATCCGGGATCTCAAAAAATATAATATATATACATGCATACACACATATATGTTATTTCATGTTTTCATTTTTATATCATACTATATGTTTCAAATTTTGAGCGGGCTCCGTGAGATCCTACTCGTTCCATGTTCTTGCTGCATTTACTAGAGTAATTTATTACATCGATAAAGTCACGGTGGTGTAATTTTACTTGATAACGGTGTTTTGACTTCATATTTCATACTCCCTCTGTCCCATTTTAACTGATGTTTGACTTTCTGACACGTATATTGAGGTGTGAAAAAACAATATCTATACTCACTTAAAAAATTCAATTCTTATATCAAATAAAAGTTTAGATTCTAAACTTTTATTTGATATAAATTTTATAAAGAATAATTATGTCAAGATGTGATTTTTTTAACATCTTAAAATACGTGTAAAAAAGTCAAAAGCAGTTAAAATGGGACGGAGGGAGTAAACTCTTGAAGAGATTGCTATATTTTGTTAAAAATTAAATATTAATAATTCAATCTATCCTTAGGGCTTCCCCTTGATTAGAAAAGAATAAAATGAATACGAAGCTAAATTAGGCAGATCTTCCAGCTTAGTTATACATACTAAACATAGATTACAAATGAAAATGAAGACCATCGTTTGAGCCTGAAGATACATACGCTTTAGAATAATTCAGAAAAAACACAGCATATAACCAGACGAGTTAGCTGGGCGAGGCACTGGAGTAAGTCGGAACATTCATCGTCATCTTTCAAAGTTACCGGAGGACCTATTGCTTCGGGAGCTGCATTATGGTCAGATTTTGAGGGGCAGCAGACTGGTGGCGGAGCTGCACGGGGGTCTCTGGACACATCAGCTGTTCCAAGATTAAAGGAAAATAACAGTTAGTTCAAGAGTAGTGCTACATTCACCAAATTGGATACAAAATTTTGCACAAAATGAGATGATAATTAAGGTGAAACGGTTTAATTGGTGCTATTAAATAATGCATATACAGAGGTAGGCCCATTCCAATTTCCAATTAAAACTTACCACGTCCTCATTTTGTAAATATTTTTGTACCTAATTTTGTGTATGAAGCATTTTCTCTAGTTTAATGAAACTAAATAAGTTAAACCAAGCAAGTTCGTAACACAAACCTTGCGGCTGGTTCTTCTGATCATTAGCTGGGCAATCAACCAGCAGGGAAGCTGCGCTGACATCTTTTATTAGGGAATCGACTGATGGCGGAGCTACACATGGGTCTAAATACGCATCTGCTGTCACAAAATTTTACGTAATTAGGATTAGTAACAATGAAAATGGATAAATAACTTATAATAAAAATTAAAACTTAGTAAGACAAACCTTGCGGCTGGTTCTTCTGATCATTATCCATGACAGACGATGAAAGATTCTTTGTAAAATATAAAGGTTTGGATCAATATAACGCAAATGTAGGTAGTGATCAGTTATTGTAGCAGCTGAATATATTGAAGTTCGAAGATTATAGAGAAATGAATGGATCTCAAGGATATTCGAGGGTTATAAAGATATGAATGAAGAAATGAAGATATAGAATTATAGCAGCAACAAACCTGAATATATATAATTTGAGTTTCTATAAGTTTACTTGAGAGTCAAACAAGCGGGCAACTTGCTGCTGGCCACTGAAATTCCTGTAGTGTTAATAATCATTCAACATACAAAGTCGTCTTTGAAAAATTCCTGTAAGAAATTGTACGATACCAGCTTGTGTTGTGTCTTGAGCAGAGAGTCTTTATGGTCTCCCAGTCCCTAATTACATTTTTCTCCAATTTTTTTTAATTAAGAATGAATAGTAAATAAACTTGATAAAATCTTAATATATTATCATAAATACCAGAATTCGTAACCTTTTACTTGATTATGCTAACATTCAAAAATAATGTGCAGAATTCTCTAAATAATACATTTATTGCTTGATTTCATATTTGGAGTTACTTATTTGATATTTATTGTAACTTAAGTAATTCAAATTATACATTGTTAAGATCGGTGAACGGAATGATATATGACCGATCCATTTCAGTGACCATTTCAATATTTAACCCCTATTTGAACAAGAATTCATGCCGTGGTCAGTGAGCAAATGTTTCTCTCTAGACTTGATCAAAAAACCACTCAAAGTCTCAAACAGCATAAAATTCCCGTCCGACATCAAACCGCACCACAAAACGCGAATTTTAATTTTCGTGATGCAACCTAATTCACCATCGGAACACTCAAGTGTGTCTTGTTGATAAGTTCCCAGAGGCCAACTTGCTGCTGGCCATGGCGTGTTTAAGGTATTCTTTAATGATAATAACTCGTACCAGCTGACCAAGTTAAACCTTGATAATTTCTTTAAAGTTATGACTTATGAGCAGGTTGCTAGCGGTAGGGCTTGTAATTCAATATTGTAATTCACACATGCATGCAGCAAGATATAGTAATTTAGTCTTGCAGTATATTAATAAGTTCTGCTATAAAGAATCTGCATCTTGGTTCTCATATGTTCTGGATGCTAACTCAAGTGGATGCATGTACACGTAAGAGATGAGCTACGAATTCCCAACTCAATTAAACAAGTTGTTACCGAATACTAATACTATAACTACAGAATGATGTGGCACTTGAGCTTATGGATCCTTAAATGTTTGAAGGAAGCTGCAGCTTCCAGGAGCTAGGGTGTGAAGACTGACCTGTTCTCAGAATCCGGACCTGACAGTCTTGTGTTGATAGGTTGTTGACGTATCACTGCATACACTCATATAAACTAATATGTTAATTCAGGATCGATAAATATTACTCTCTCCGTCCCAACCATTTCTCTACACTTTACTTTTTAGGATGTCCAATCCAATTCTTTACATTTATAAATCTTGGTTTTGATATGTTCTGCAATTCTGGATGTAACTCAAGTGGATGCATGTACGTAAGAGATGGGGAACACAGACAACAATGTTATTCTTATTGTAACTCAAACAAGTTGCTACATAAAAAAGTAACTGAATATATATGTACCATTTTATTTTTTAACACCTGCGTGGACTATGTACATGCAAGAAAGATTCAAACAGATATAACTACTAGAGAATGATGTAATTATAGGGTGGCTCAAGGAGCCTGTGGATCTTTAAAAAAATTTCAGGTTTCACTCTCAGGAGCAGAAGCTGCTTCTAGGAGCAAGGTCAAGTACGACTGAAACTTAATTATCACAGACGACTTTGATTATCTTACTGAAACTAATTAAGTTTAGACGATTTCGAAACCTTATATATATGTGCTTCCAGGAGGTTAACGAGAGACACATAAAAATTTTTAGCTTCTTATTTAATTTGCTCTCATTACATTACTCAGCTAAACTCGTCTCTAAACTAATATATAGCAGGCCGTACCATTCTGTACAAAACTTTGTAACTGTATTTTCTTCTATATTTGAGTTGTAGGCATAAGGTATGAATAACGAGGTGATGGAGAAGAAGCTGTACGATGCATGTTATGAAGGAGATGTAGATGCGTTGGAGGCATTGATACAAGGAGATAAATTTACTCTTGCTAGGGTTTCGTTGTCTTCTACCTTTAACCAAACACCCTTGCATCTAGCTTCTATGTTAGGTCATCTTGAATTTGTTAAGTCTTTCCTTTCTTATAAGCCTGATTTTGAAAAAAATCTAGATCTACAAGGTCGTTCTGCTCTTCATTTGGCATCTGCAAATGGATACCCGAGTATCGTTAAACTGTTGATAGAGTATGATGAGAACATGTGCCGACTTTGTGATGAGGATGGAAGGACTCCTCTTCATTTGGCTGTGTTTAAAGGTCAAGATGAGTGTGTTAGTGAGTTGCTTAAAGTCGACTCTGAGTCTGATCAAGAAAGGACCATGTTGCAGTTGTGTGTCAAGTATAACCGTTTGGATGTTCTCATTCTTATTCTAGAATCAAATGATCAGGATTTGTCAAACATCAAACATGACGACGGCAATACTATACTACACTCGGCCACAGCTTTGGGACGAATCCAGGTAAAATAGTGACATGTTTGGGAACTTAAATTTCATCTGAAATCCTGGATTTGATCAAATGACATGTTTGGATACACAAAGAAAGTTGGATTTGAATTTCATTTGAAATTCAACACATTCAAATATTATTATAAAGCTGAGAATTTAAAATGACACCTTAAATCATGTCATTTGAAATGAAATATATGTTCCCAACCACAATCTTATAGCTATTTATAATTACCTAGGTAAAACATGCATGAATGTATTTATAATCTGATATATGATACCATAGATTACTACTAATCTTATTCTCTCTACTTCACTTCAGATAATAAAATACCTAGTTAAGTGTAGAAGTGAAGTTGATGTCAATGCTGTAAATAAAGGTGGTCTCACAGCTTTGGACATAATCGAGGAGATGCCCAAAGATGTGAAAAATAAGGAAATTAGGGAGTTCCTTATCTCAGCTGGTACTACGAGGGCTAAATCAGCCACAGCAGCAACGCCAACTAGCCTACTGATTCCCGGGGAAGACGGAGTAGAATCGGGCCATCATAGTAAGCTGTTAAACCTGTGGAAGGAGGTGAAAAACTCTGCCATCTTTCACGAGGAAGTGGAACGTAGAGACGATACCTTACTGGTAGGAGCATCCGTGATAGCTGCTATGGCATACACAGCAGCTATTAGCCCACCCGGTGGTGTTACTGGATTCGATGCTGATGCATTTAGTGATGCATTTATTAACTCCCTGGATAGTAATTCCACGGAGAGTGTTCTGTTTCTTCCACCTGGGGGTTCCCTACTAGCCTACTTCTGGCCGGGATTGAGTGATGCATTCTGGATATCTAACACCATCTCCTTCATGGCTGCTCTAAGTGTGATATTTCTGTATGTAAGTGGTTATGCTCTGAAAAAGAAGATCTTTGTTCTTTTTATTAGGGGGGCTATGTGGTTAACACTCACATCAATGACTACTGCCTATGTATGTGCAGTTGTGGCCACAAGCCCAGGTTACAGTAAAGGCTTGGAGGCTTCTTACAAGTACAACAAAACGGATTTGGTACTTGTAATAGGATTTCTCGCGTGGATAGGGATGATTGTGGTTGCCCTTCTGGTTGCTGCTTATCCTTACGTCCGTTCCATAGTGATGAAAATAATTAGGAGGATAGGTGCAAGGAACAAGGTCAATACGTATGAAGACGCTAACACTGTCATCAGCACACCAGATACTCATATTGTGTGATGGAAATATATGTAAGAATGTTATCAAAGTCTTTTAGTTTACAAGCCTTAGCTAGCTGCATTCAGTTCCTTTGTTTTTGCCTTCTTGTGATTGAGCAAGTAATTTTTCGTGCCAAGTCTTTTTGTGTTAAATACTCCTTGGAGAGCACGATTGGATAGTTCAAGTGGTATTCTCTAATCTTGCATTATAAGCAAGGGACATAGAAAAACAATGACAAAACAATCCTTCCCTTGTTTCCCTTATCTCAAACTAATTTTTGGATTTTAGTCAGTTTGTGGATTATTTTTGACTTTAAATCAGAATCTAACTTATTATACAAATAATATTTGTTAGAAACAAACGGGGGCTTGAAGCCGGGACAAACATCATCTGTATCGATTGTGCTTTGGCAAGAGCATGAATGAATGTTGGTTATTTAATTAACAAGTCAACAGAAATGTATAATAATACAGTTTGCGAAGTATAATATATAGTCTATATAAGCATGTGCATATATTTAAACAAGATAATCATTGTTTTATATTTTTTAAAGAGTTTGTTACGCCACCAAGTCTATCCAAAAAATTGCATGCGTGCAATCACACAACAATCAATAAAATTGAACGAATATTAGGTGGGAGGCAGACAAATCAATCCTTCACGCTGACACTAAATTACTAATTTTAAATTAAAATATGTTTCAAATACAAAGTTGAGTATATAATCTTGAATAAAATGACATAGTTTTGACTTGTATTAATCCCTCTGTTCACATGAATAATATCAATTAAAATATTCGGTCTCAAATTTTCAAATTTCAAAGACACACCTAATTAACCAAACTAAAAAGTATAGCATACATATTCATATATCATTCTATATAAAATTTTGAATATTACGGTTTTTCTATGGTGTGCCCATGGGCACATGCTAAGCACGGAAAATTTTGTGCTTGGATCATTTTGATTGGCTCCTATTTCATGATAATGGTGGACCCCCTGCAAATGCACCAACCACACCAATCAAAATCTCCCAAATACAAAAATTTTCGCGCTTAGCATGTGTCCATGGGCACACACTAGCCAAACCGTAATTCATATATCATTTTATATAAAATTTCATATATCACTACTCCAAATTTCAACACACATAAGCAAACTTATAAAAAGTATAGCGTACAAATTCAAGCCAGCTTTATACACACTGAACATAGATGTGATCACCTGAAGTCCCACGATTTATATATACATGTCTTATCATTTATTTTCAGCGAGTTGGCAAAGACAACACAAGATTGCACAACAACATTCCCAGAAATCCTCACCACAGCAACCCGATGCCGCGGCGGGTGCTGGATTGCCATCTCTTGTGGGGTGTCCTTCTGATGACGGAGCTGCAAGGGGGTCTGAAGATGCATCTGCTGCTGCCAATTTATTATAATTCGAATTAGTATAATAGAAATGAGCATACGCCAGAAGTCGAACACCTGATCTCCCGCAAGCCGCAAGGGAGTCAAGAGCTCAACCACAGCACCGACCTTTGTTGGGGGCCAGTTTTTCTAAAAGAACGGTGAGGAACACAAACCTGAAGGTAGATTCTGATCACTGCTCATAACTAATATTCGTTGATCAATTTAAATGGTGAATGTAGCTATAGAGTTGGAGGAGCAGATGATTTTATACTAGGGTGGTTGTTGGTCACCGTATATTATATTAAACTGAAACTACCAACTTGCTTGTATGACGCTAGCTAGTTCATTTGCTCATCATCTTTACAAAGTGTTTATTGAATAATTGAACTTCATTTGTTTTCAACTTGAGATTACAATATTGCTCATTCATCTATCTCAATCATTTGTTTCTACCCTTTACACGTATTTTGATATATGACTTTTGACTTTTTACACGTATTTTGATATATGAGAAGAAATGAATTTTTATATATCATTTTTCAATTTTTTCCTAAATAAAAATATAAATGTTAAACTCTATTAAAAAAAAACATATCTAAACATGATACATAAAATTATATTTTTATTATATTTTAAAATATGTATAAAAATCAAAATGACTATTATTTTGATAAAAATATATTTTCTAGTAACATAAAATAACACTCGACTATTTTAACCTTATATACTTCTACATACCAAAAGACCGGCCTGTTTTTTTAAATCTTATATATAGCCGCCAGTCAAACTAACTGCAGTACGCTATTTACCTGTTTTTCTAATAGTCTAGCATGGTAAAAACCGGAAATGGGACTCAGTCGGTGAATTAATGGAAGAAGGATTAATTGAATTGATCGGGGTTAATCGGAGTTGTCGGTAATTAATCGAAAATTTAATCAGTTCAGTGAGCTATATGAAACCGGGATTAATCGGTGATTAATCATGATTAATCACCGATTTTTAAAACAGAGGGTCTAGCACAAATATTTTGATAGTTAATTTAGGAAATTCTTGCTGTATATAGTTAACACTAGGCCTGTCAATGGATCGGGTTCGGATCGGATCAGCCTAAATCCATATCCATTTATTTTATCAGATTCGGATTCAGATCGGATCGGGACCGGATTTTTTACAGGCCGATCCATATCCGGATCCATTAGGATTTAGGATCACGGATCGGATATCCGGAACACATCCCAGTTAAGCTCACAGTAAGTAATTTGTCGTGTACTATGACCAATACATATGTTTCTCTGTAGCCACTTAACCTTCATTCTCTGCAATTGTGTTAATTAACCTATGCTTGCAAAATATTAAATATAACCTGATTTTAGAGTAACGTTATATGCACAAAATTGGATACAAAAATTTTGCACAAAATGACAAGTGAATTGAAACGAAATGAGGACATTCCAATCAAAACTTAACCCATGTCAAAGATTTTATACCCATTTTGTGCATGAAACATTTTACTTGATTTAATTAGGGAAGTGGGTTTTAAGCATTACTCCTTTCTGTCAGCACATTACAAAAGGGAAAAAAATTGCATACAGATCCACACACAAACTTAATTTATTTAGTATTAATACACAATGCGGGCATTACATATAAGAAGTTGTAACAAAAAACACAATTAACATATAAACAAAACAAAGGACTGCAGCTAGCTAGGTCTGAGATCAGCTGAAAGAGACGATATGAGTATTCTGGGGACTGATGGAGGCCTTGTCTTTCCTCGCATCTCTTTTCTTTCTTATTCGACTCACAACATAGCGAACGACACGATAAGTAACAAATAAAACGGACAGAAAAATCAGTACAATCCAAATACACAGTCCGTAAAAGAGAGCCTTATATGTTTTCTGATTCGAAGTGTAGTCTGGGGTGGTAGCCCAAACTGCACAGGCATAGGCCAGACTCATTGCCGTGAGAGTTATCCACATGGCTCCCCGAATGAGCCAGATGAAGAGCTTCTGTTTCAGGGTTGCGCCACTTACGTAGAGAAAGATGACACTTAGAGCCGCCATGAAGGAGATTGTATTCGATATCCAAAACAAGTTACTCAGTCCTGGAGAGAAGTAGGCTAGAAGTGAAGCTGCAGGTTGAAGCCAAAAATCCTGCACATAAGGGTCAGGAGATGAAACTTCTGTGGCGTTCACTCCCGCGATTCCACCAGGAGGGTTAATAGCTGCTTGGTTAGCCATGGCAGCTATTACAGTGGCTGCTAGCAGCACGTATTCGTCTGGTTTTGCAGATTTCTCTTGGAGAAAGGCGTACTTTTTCACTTTATACCACCGCGTCTTTATCTGATTGATTATGCTGTCGTCTTCAGCTCCTCCTTTGATGCTAGACTTTGTGGCTGGTACAACCTCATTAGCCCTCGAAGGATTAGCGGAGATAAGAAGCTCCTTAATTTCCAGGGTTTTCAGATCTTTCGGCATCTGTTCTACTATGTCCAAAGCTGTGAGACCATTTTTATTCCGGACGTTCACATCCACTTTATTTCTACTTTGGACCAGGTATTTAATCATCTGAGGAAGTATAAAAAGTATAACATGGTTTATCAAATTAGGTTTTTGAATTATTTCCATCAATATCATCTACTCCATCTGTCCCAATTCTTTTGTCTTTTTGACTTTTTGTAGTTAAATTGGCTAAATTTTGACTTAAATTTACATATATTAAAAAAATTATAAAAAATATATTACTAAAAACTACATTTTTTCTACTTTAAGATGTTCCTTCTGTTTTTTAGAGATAGTGTGAAAATAATTACTCATTGCCGGTCAAAGTTTGGTCAATTTGACTAAAAAGTCAAACAAAGTAAGACGGAGAGAGTTATATTTATCGACGTGCCTAGCTACGATATACAAATCATGTTCAAAGAAAGCAGACATGTGATCCTTATTTGCCACAACTAGTTTGGAGAGGAGAAGCTACCTGAATTCGTTTCAAGGCTGTTGCAGTGTGTAAAATAGTATCGCCATTGGAATCTTTGATGTTCGACAAATCCCGGTCATTCACTTCTAGTAAACGAATCAGAAGATTGAGACGTTCATACATAAACACTGTAGCTTCTTCATCAAACAACTCAGAGTTAACTTTCATCAACTCAATAACAGCCTCATATTGACCATTCCTTACAGCCAAGTGAAGAGGGGTCCTTCCCTCCTTATCATGAACTCGGCACATTCCCTGATCATACTCCAACAACAGTTTAACGATATTCGCGTATCCATTAGCAGATGCCACATGAAGAGGAGAACGATCTTGCGAATCTAACCTACTTGCAAAGTCAGGCTTATGAGAAAGAAGAGACTTAGCAAATTCAAAGTGACCTAGCATGGAAGCTAAGTGCAGGGGTGTTTGGCTAAAGCAAGAAGATATCGAAAGTTGAGCAAGAATGAGTCTATCTTCTCTCATCAACTCCTTCAACATCTCCACGTCTCCCTCCAAACATGCATGGTACAGCTTCTTCTCCATTACCTCAATATTCATGCTTTATATCCGTAAACAGATAAACATCAAGCCAACAAAAGTTGGTGCAGTGGTTGAACTCTTGTCCCCTTGCTCGAGATCAGGGTTCGACTCCTGGCCAAAAAAAAAACATTTAAACATCAATAATACAGAAAAATAGAAAAAGTTTACTTCAAATTCTTGACCAAATCCCCAAATCTCTACCTGGTTTAGAGACTGCGTAATTTATATGATTGCCTTGTGTGTTGAAGTTAAATTCCTGGCCGCTTATTTATAGGGGTTTAAGGATGTCGGGGATGAGGAATATGGACAACAATTGTTGGGCAGAGATATTTAATTATTATTTCAAGAAGACTCGCTACAGAAGTCCAACGAAATATTTTTTTTAGAACTGGTTGCCATGTACTTCCGAAAAATGGTAACATAATTTACCTATTTATGATTAATGGTTTAATATTGTAATAATTTATAAAAATAAATTTAATCGAAATATTTAAAAAATTTACAAGTCCGTATAAATTTATTATTTATAATCAATTTCTCTTAAAAAATAAGTAATAATTTCAAAGTTCACTGAAATACTGAAATACCCCTTGTATCCCTGTATTGGGCGTGTTTGGCAAACTCTGCTTTAACCAAAAAAGCCCTTATTTGTTTTTTCCAATTTTTTTAAATTTTTTGGATATAAATGTTAAAGAGACGTTTCATAGCCGTTAAGTGACAGAAAAACAAGATCTTATTTAAGAAAAATATAGAGTTTTGTATATTTTTTCAATAAGCCCTTACTTCTGAAAAGTAAGGTCGGACAAACAGCCATATTGTGTTAATATGATTGTCATCCGCGCCGACCCTTAGGGTATACTGTATAATTAAGGTGTCCAAGGTAATGTATAAGACACCACTGCCACATTCTAAAGTACCAAAAAAATCTATCCATATAATATATAATGATAAATTTATACATTTATATATTTATATGTATTTGAATTGACTGTGTTATTAATTTTAAAATAATGATTTTTTTATGTTATTATACATTTATATATTTATATATGTTTTTATGCAAGGTCGGTCACCGATCCGATTTTTGAAATCCGATTAATCCTTATATATATTTAATAATCGAAGTATATGTGATAAATTATTAAAATTAAAATACTATATTACTTTAAATATGATTAATTATAGATTTTATGAATATAGTAAATATATTAGTTACTAAATAGCTAATATAATAATAGCTAAATATTAAATAATATTCTAATATTAAAATAAACCCGATTTTAACTCCGATTAATCATTCCGATTAATCCCCGATTTCCGATTAATCCTTGAATCGGTAGCTCAACCGATTAGGTCCGATTCCCGATTTCTGTAACACTGATCGTATGTAAATTTTTTCTTTACAATATTGGAATTTAGTGCTCAACACATGATGAAAACTCTCGCCCTTGAGCTAGCTAGTTAAACAATCATGTATTCTTATGCTCTAGCATTTTGAGTTTAAAGATACACTCTGACCCTTTGGGAGATACGTGCGAGCCAGGTAACACCTCATTTTATAGGTTGCAAGAATCCAGACAAATAAGTGCGAGTGTTTCCTCACGATGTTGAGGGAAGGAGATCAAGTAGAAATTTACTAAAAAGTTGCATTCAGCAAAGAAAATTATTCATAGAAATAACCGACATAAAAATATAACTATATTATAACATTCTGCTAATATAATTTTTTTATATATGTTGAAATTTTATATGAAGAAAAAGATCGGAGACCTTTTATAATTTATTATATGCTGACAAAACTCGATACAAGCAAGACAAAGACTAATAGCGATAGATTCAGTACAGACTTTCACAAGCGTTCAAACAGAAAGATTAAGAAGACCAAGTCCAATACAAATCCACAACATTGTACTATTGATATACTCTTAAAATTAACTAAATTAACTAGTTGAGAATCCGCGAGAAGTTTCGTAATAATTCATCCTGCTATCAGTACTATGAATATTCATTACACATCACTCATCATATCTAAATTGGATATACTAATCTGAAATACGGAAAAGTTAGCAGGCCTTCATAAATTAAATCGAATGTTTTAACGTATATCTCCTCTCCATATCAGCTACGCATGTTGGACTTACAAATATAATATTTTACACAATTGATGACATCATCAGTCTTCACATATATAAAATTATTATGATAATATGATTTTTAAAATAATTTTAAATATTAAATGTTGTGTGTTACAAGAAATCTTGTCATATTTAATGACGATTATTTTTATTTGATTACATTTGATAGCGGTCGTATATGTTGTTTTTAAGAGACGGTCACTTCTAATGTAGGAGTTTGAAAGAATTTTTTTATTACAAATTTTCCATCTTTCGCTAAATACTTTCGTAATAATAATTAATAATGACAATAATAACAACTGTTATTATTATTATTATTATTTTATTAGTTTATATTAGTCATACAAACCTCTCTTATAAAAAATAATAAATTGAAAATTGATGATGTAATCATTTCACACATACACACACATATATATTTATTAATTAATATAATATAATAAAATAATTATTATAATTGTCTAGTTATTTATGAGAATTGTTATTATAATTATTATCTTTATTGTTGAGATATATGTTATATAGACCTCTTTAATATTATTGTGATTGGAAATTTTTTAATAGAATTATATTTTATATTTTTTCTTGTTCCGCAAGTGGCTATTATAACTCCCAACAAAATCCACACATAAATATATCATTTGATATTAACAAGTCGATGAAATGTTTTGATCGGTGATCGGTGGAGTTTTTGTATACGTAGGTCCATCATTATTAATAAGTAGTAGTCAATTTAAATGAGTTAAATTTATTAAATTTGATGTTTAACATATGCTCATGAGTGCATCATAGAAAAACCGTTAAAAGCATTACAAAAGATTTTTTATTAGAAATCAGTGTTCATGTCAGAGTTTCATGGAAAAGGTGTTTATCCAAAAATATTGTTGTCTAAATACATAGCGTTTCTTTATTAGAAGAGGAAGTGGGTGTTTGGCTGGCACTTATAAGTCCAACTTCTGGATTATAAGTTAAGAGCACTTATTCGTACCGTTTGTGTAATAAGTCAAGAAGCACTTATAAAAAGCTAGGAATGCTAGCTTTTGTTTCAGGGCTTCTACTTATTTCCCAAACACTTTAATCACTTATAAGTCTTATCTTGCTTCTAACTTCTACTCCACTTATTTATTTTAAGCAAGAAGCGCTTATTTTAAGCTCACCCAAACGGCCCCGAAATGTTGTCCAAGTGTCATTTAAATATTATCTTGTCAACTTCAACTTGCCATATAGATTCAGCTCAGTTGCTGCGAAAATCTCAAAACTAATTACTACATTCGTTTCTTTATAATTAACTTTAGGTTGATCAAATTAAGATTAATAATCACGGAGAATGGTCAGAATCCTGCACTAGGTTTGTGTTGCCAAGTTTTTAGTTTGATTATAAATCTATAATTTTGTTGATTTGATTCGAACTACAAAAAATTTCTGCAGCTAATGTTTCTTTAAACCTTTGTCCAGCTCCGCCACCAGTCGAGCCCCCCTGAAAGACGTCGATGCAGCTCCCAAGGCAGTCGGTCCGGTAGCAACCACCGAAGATGCATGTCTTGCCGAGCTAGGCGTCAGTATATTGTATGGTCTGTAAATGAATCAAGGGTATTCAGTTGTAATCAGTGTTTAGAATACATATCTTTGATTGTTGTTAAATGCTTTTCGTGTGGAAAAAAACCTTGTAAGAAGGGGAAAGAAGGAAGGATTGTTTTGTCATTGCTTATAATGCAAGAGATCAGAGTATCTAACACAAAAAGATTTGGCACACAAAATTACTTAATCACTATAAAGCAAAAACAGAGGAACTGCATGCAGCTAACTAAGGCTCGTAAACTAAAAAACTTGATAACATTATTACATATATTTCAATCACACAATATGAGTATCTGGGGTGCTGACACTGGTAGCATCTTCATATGTATTGACCTTGTTCCTTGCAGCCATCCTCCTTACAATTGCAGTCACTATGCAACGGACCGAAGGATAAGCAGCAACCAGAAGGGCAACCACAATCATCCCCATCCACGCGAGAAATCCCATTACAAGTGCCAAATTCTTCTTGGCCTCATAACCTGCGCTTGTGGCTTCAACTGCACATACGTAGGCAGTAGTCATTGATGTGAGTGTTAACCACATGGCCCCCCTAATAAACCGAACAAAAATCTTCTTCTTCAGAGCATAACCACTTACATACAGAAATATCACACTTAGAGAAGCCATGAAGGAGATGGTGTTAGATATCCAGAATGCATCACTCAATCCTGGCCAGAAGTAGGCCAGTAGGGAACCCCCAGGTGGAGGAAACATATTAACACTCTGCGTGGAGTTACTATCCGTGGAATTACTATCCAGGGAGTTAATAAATGCATCAGCATCGAATCCAGTAACACCACCGGGTGGGCTAATAGCTGCTGCGAATGCCATAGCAGCTATCACCGATGCTCCTACCAGTAAGGTATCGTCTCTACGTTCCACTTCCTCGTGAAAGATGGCAGAGTTTTTCACCTCCTTCCACAGGTTTACCAACTTACTATAATGGCCCTTTTCTTCTCCGTATTCCCCAGGAATCAGGAGGCTAGTTGGCGTTGCTGCTGTGGCTGCTTTAGCCCTTGTAGTACCAGCTGAGATAAGGAACTCCCTAATTTCCTTATTTTTCACATCTTGGGGCATCTCCTCGATCATGTCCAAAGCTGTGAGACCATCTTTATTTACAGCATTGACATCAACTTCACTTCTACACTTCACTAGGTATTTTATTATCTGAGGTGAAGGAGAAAGTAAAAATTAGTAGTAATCTATGTATCATATATCAAATTGTAAATACATGTATGCCAATTATCTACCTGCAACTTAAATTTCAAAGTAATTTGGTTAACGGTATTAGTGTTGCCATATGCCATCATCAGGCATGCTTTACCCTCCGTCCCCGAATGTCATACATGGGGACGGGGAGTCGTTTCTCTGAAGTATAGGTAATCTATAACTTATTTTTAATATAATTTTTTTGAATAAAAATTTAAGATTTAAATTTCTATTCAGAAAAATAAGTTATACATATATTTTATAAAAATATTAAAGTACATGCTGAATAATAAAAAAAAGTATAGAAATGAGTGATACGGAAGAAGTATAAACAATTTTACCTGGATTCGTCCCAAAGCTGTGGCAGTTTGTAATATAGTATTGCCATCGTCATGTTTGATGTTTGACAAATCCTGATCATTTGATTCTAAAATAAGAATGAGAACATTCAAACGGTTATACTTGACACACAACTGCAACATGGTTCTTTCTTGACCAGACTCAGAGTCGACTTTAAGCAACTCACTAACACATTCATCTTGACCTTTAAACACATCCAAATGAAGAGGAGTCCTTCCATCCTCATCACAAAGTCGGCACATGTTCTGATCATACTCTATCAACAGTTTAACGATACTCGGGTATCCATTTGCAGATGCCAAATGAAGAGCAGAACGACCTTGTAGATCTAGATTTTTTGCAAAATCAGGCTTATAAGAAAGGAGAGACTTAACAAATTCAAGATGACCTAACATAGAAGCTAGATGCAAGGGTGTTTGGTTAAAGCAAGAAGACAATGAAACCCGAGCAAGAGTGAGTTTATCTCCTTTGATTAACATCTCAAACGTCTCCACATCTCCTTCCAAACATGCATCGTACAGCTTCTTCTCCATCGCCTCGTTATTCATACCTTATGCCTACAACTCAAATAGAAGAAGATACAGTTACAAAGTTTTGTAGATGGTACTAGTTTAGAGACAAGTTTAGCTGAGTAATGTACTGAAAGCAAATTAAATATGGAGCTAATTAAGCTTTTTGATGTTTCTAGTTAACCTCCTGGCAGCACATATATATATAAGGTTTCGAATTCGTCTAAACTTAATTAGTTTCAGTAAAATAATTAAAGTCATCTGTGGTAAGTTTCAGTCGTACTTGACCTTGCTCCTAGAAGCAGCTTCTGTTCTCGAGAGTGAAACCTTAACTTTTTTAAGGATCCACAGGCTCCTTGAGCCACCCTAATTACATCATTCTCTAGTAGTTATATCTGTTTGAATCTTTCTTGCATGTACGTAGTCCACGCAGGTACTAAAAAATCAAATGTTATATATATATATATTCTCTACTAGTAATATTTACATATAGTAGTTTATATGAGTTTATCTATTCAGTGATACGTCTAAAATGAATGTCAAAAACTTTCAACAACCTATCAACTTATGCAAGACTGCCAGGTCCGGATTCTGAGAACAGGTCAGTCTTCACACCCTAGCTCCTGGAAGCTGAAGTGCTACATCATTCTGTAGTTATAGTATTAGTATCTGGTAACAGCTTGTTTAATTGAGTTGAGAATTCCTAGCTCATCTCTTACGTGTACATGCATCCACTTGAGTTAGCATCCAGAACATATGATGAGAGCCAAGATGCAGTTTCTTTATAGCCGAACTTATAAATTACTATATTTTGATGCATGCATGTGTTACAATATGGAATTACAAGCCCTACCAGGCTAGCAACCTACTCATAACTTGAAAGAAATTATCAAAGTTTAACTTGGTCAGGTACGAGTTATTATCATTAAAGAATACCTTAAACACGCCATGGCCAGCAGCAAGTTGCCCTCTGGGAACTTCTCAACAAGACACACTTGAGTGTTCCGATGGTCGATTAGCTTGCAGTGCAGTTAAGTATTACAATGTGTGAATTACAGTATGGAATTACAATATGCAGCTTGCCTATAACTTGAAAGAAATTAACCATTTGTGAAAAGAATATACTAATTTTGAAGATTAGTATTTTTATGTAATATTTTAATGTTTTAATTTATCTTCATGTACTGTTTTATTTTTTTCAAATTATTTTGTAACATTTTATCTTTGTTTAGTTGTTGATTTGATTATTAATTAATGAAATAATTAGTTAACTTTTTTCAAAATATCTAAAATCAAAATATAAAGATATAATAATGATGAATGAATTTGGAGATCAAAATTTGAATCTATGATTAGAGTTGGCCTAAGTATACAATATCTAATAAAGAAATTTCATCTTGATTTTAATATGTTGCGAGTATAACTCAAGTGGGATATTGCACATATAATGTACGGACGGAAGAGTTGAGGAATACAGACGATAAATAATATTATTTTTGTATTATTCAAAGTTAAAACCGTACAGGCAAGAAATATTCAAAAGATTCTTAAAATAGAGGCTCAAAGTAACTCAAGCTGCTTCCAGAATAAAAGCAACATGTAAATCATTACCAAAGTATTGTTCAAAATTTTAGTTATGACATAACTCAAGGGTTGATTTTTTTGTTTACTGCTTCATTTGATTCATTTGTATTACAATAATAATTTGAGATTATAATCATACAGAAATAGAGCCTCGGCAGTCCTGCATATATGCTATCACAGTCAAGTGTTAGCATTGGACAAATGTTAGCATTGGATTAATTAAAATTACATCTGTAAGACATTATATAAAATTTATTCAATGGGTAAGATATTGTGTTTTGATAATATTGATTGATCATAATTTAAAAATAATATATTATTAATATTTAGATTATTATAGATAAATGATATGTAATCTTTTCACAGATTTTTTACGGCTCGTAAAGTTCGACAAATATAACATAGACAAGGGATAAGGATGGTTGAAATGTGAGATTTTCAGAATGTAGACTATAATTTTTACTTTTATATACAAATTTTTTTCATCATTGGAGTTGCTCTTAATATGATATGGTATTAATGAAAGTATTTGTTAATTTGTCAAACTATTGGTATGCCAAGAACATATATACTTCCTCCGTCCCGTTTAATTACATGTCCACTTCAGTTTTCAAAATCACATGAACCAATTTTTAATTAAATATTATAAATTATTTGTTAATTATTTTTTTTAATTCTGAAAGTTATTTATATATATATATATATATATTTTTTTGAATAAAATAGATTTTATTATTCTTTTCAATTATATGATAGATGTATAATTTAAACTAAATATAATTAATTTGGTTGATCAAAAGTCAAAATATACATGTAAAAGGAGACATGGGAATATAATTTTTGATAAAAGGCGCAAAGCAGAGTCAATCCCTCATCAAGATATATGAATCAGTCAATACGATAGATTGTGAACAAGATAAATCCATAATCTGTTGAAATTAATCTTAAACTCTACTCTTCTATTATTTGTTAGTCTTTGATAATTTCTTCAAGTCATGAGCAGGTTGCTAGCTCGGCAACCAGGACTTCCTGTGTCGTTTGAATATTGTTATTCTCAAAACACATGCAAAAGATAATTAACGATCTTAATTATTTTTATATAAACATTGGTCTCGATATGTCCTGCAGTTCTAGATGTTAACTCAAGTTGTCGTCGTTATTTCACACATGTCTCATCACCTCAAACAACTTGCTACATATGAAAGTCTCCAAGTCTTTGAAGTTTACATATATATTATTAGGGCTGTTTAACGAACCGAGCTGTTCGCGAACAAGCTCGAGCTCGGCTCGTTAAGAGCTCGTTCGGCTCGGCTCGTTAAGTTAACGAGCTCGAGCTCGAACACAAAAAATTGTTCGTTAAGTAAACGAGCTCGAGCCGAGCTTTTAGTATGTTCGGCTCGAGCTCGGCTCGAGCTCGGCTCGAGCTCGTTCGGCTCGAGTTCGGCTCGTTAAAGCTCGAAAAAATGTAATATTTTCGGGGTTTTTTTTATAATTTATATATGTTATTGGACTGAGAATTCAACATAATATATATATATATATATATATATATATATATATATATATATATATATATATATATTTTAGTGATGTAAACAAAATTTTAGGAAATAATAATTTTATTTGGTTTTTAACAGGCAAGTAGAAGTTTGACTAGTACCGCTAACTAGTGTTTAATCCTAATTTAGGGGCCGTTTGGCTGAGCTTAAAAGAAGTGACTTATTGCTTAAAGTAAAGAAGTGAATTAAAAGTGAGAAGTTGATTTGAACTTTTAAGCTATCATAAGTGTTTGGATATTGGGACTTATAAGTTTTTAAGTGTTTGGATAGCTTAAATTATAAGTTGGTATATTTTCGTAATTTTGTAATATAATTATTTGATTTTTACGAAATAAATTGAAAAAGTTGATGAAAATATTAGATTATAGTAATATTTATATTATATAAAAAATGGTTTTTGGTTTACTTTGTCTCACATTTAAGTCATCTATAAGTGTGTTTAAAAATTTATATAAATATTAATATATGATATTAATACTCCCTCCATCCCAAATTAGATGAGTTAGTTGACTTTGGGCACGTAATTTAAGGTGCATTAACCGTATAGTTCCGAAATTTATTTTTTTAAATTTTCTTTTGTAAATGAAAATTTCATATTTAAAATTTTATTTGCAAAATTAAAATTTCAAAAATAAATAATGTAGCTATGCGGTCAATGGATTTTAAATTGCGTGCCCAAAATCAACGAGCTCATCTAATTTGGGATGGAGGGAGTATATAATATTAATATACTTGAGTATTTTATAAAATTGAAGACAAAAATTTAAATTAAAAAATCTTTATAAAAAATAAACAAAAACAGTAGTAAATGAAGAGAAGGAAAGGACAAGCGAAAGAAGTTTAAGTTAAGTCTCCAAAAAAGCTCCGATTCATAGCTTTTTTTATCAGCTTCTTTTACTCTTTTTAATGGCTTCAGATCGCTTGCCAAACGCATGACAAAAGTGAGGAAGTGGGCTTCTGGGCTTTTAAGCCCAGAAGTTCCATTCCCAAACGCACACTTAGTGTTTCAATATTTTAAAAAATATTTTTTACCGATCCAACTGTATGGATGTTAACATATATACATTTTAGTGATATAAACAAAGTTTCAAAAAAAATTGAAATTATTAGGTTAGCTATTTTAAGAGTCAACTAGCGGTTTGTCCTTATTTTTTTCTGGCTCGGCTCGACTCGACTCGACTCGGCTCGGCTCGTATTTGTTCGCGAACAAGCTCGTGTTCGGCTCGTTAGTTAACGAGCCGAGCTTGAACACAATTTTTGTTCGATTAAAAAGCTCGGCTCGGCTCGGCTCGTCAGAAAAAAAATTAAAGCTCGGCTCGGTTCGGTCAAAACTCGGCTCGGCTCGGTTCGTGAACAGCTCTATATATTATACACCAAATTTTAGCACCTGCGGGGACACGTACATGTAAGAATGATTCAAACAGATATATGTATGAATTTTACAACTCAAGTGGATGCATGTACGTCAGAAACAACGATTGTTGTATTGTTTTATCCACTTGAGTTATATAAATAAAATACACGGTTTTGTTCATAATTGAGCATCGTATAAGCTACTATGGCTAAGAACGCGGGCGTGTTTAAGTTATTTTCGATTTTAGATTAAAAAATAGGGGAATTATCTTGTATATTGTTTTTTCGATCTTATTTTCAAAAATACTACCTTATCTAATCTTATTTTCAAATCTCTAAAATATTTTCAAAAATACTACCTTTTTGAAAATATTTTCCAAAAATACGGTGGTTGCATATGCAACCATATATGCAACTACAAATCATGATTTCAAATTTCAGTTTTCAAATGTCATTTTCGACCTCATTATTGGAGTCGATATATATATATATATATATATATATATATATATATATATATATATATGGATTCCAAATATGAGGTCGAAAATGACATTTGAAAACTGGAACTCGAAATCAGTAATTCAGTTGCATATATAGTTGCATATGGTTGTATTCAGTTGCATTCAGTTGATTCTATTGCAATCTAATGGCCCCGCCAGGGGCACACCATACATCCGTTGCAACTTACAGTTTTCAGTTGCATTTAGTTGCATATGAGGTTGCATTCAGTTGATTCTATTGCAATCTAATGGCCCCGCCAGGGGCACCCATACTTCAGTTGGAACTTACAGTTTTCAGTTGCATTTAGTTGCATATGAGGTTGCATTAGTTGCATATGAGGTTGCATTCAGTTGATTTTATTGCAATCTAATGGCCCCGCCAGGGGCACCCATACTTCAGTTGGAACTTACAGTTTTCAGTTGCATTTAGTTGCATATGAGGTTGCGTGCAACCTCATATGCAACCTCATATGCAACGGAAAACTGTAAGTTGCAACTGATGTATGGGTGCCCCTGGCGGGGCCATTAGATTACAATAGAATCAACTGAATACAACCTCATATGCAACCATATATGCAACTGAATTCCTGATTTCAAGTTCCAGTTTTCAAATGTCATTTTCGACCTCATATTTGGAATCGATATATATGAGGTCGAAAATGACATTTGAAAACTGGAACTTGAAATCAGGATTTGTAGTTGCATATATGGTTGCATATGCAACCACAGTATTTTTGAAAATATTTTAGAGAAGGTAGTATTTTTGAAAATAAGATTGGATAAGGTAGTATTTTTGGAAATAAGATTGAAAACGTAGTTATGAATAAAAAAAGCCCTAAAAAATATCTATTTGTTTAAACATAAGTCGATTAGAATTAAAAATAAGTTCGAAATTGATTTTAAATCATAAGTAATTTTGAGATATCTTTTTTATTGGCTTAATTTTTTAAAAATTTTTTATGACAAAAATTACTCATAAATCATAACGCCCAATCACTTTTTTCATTATTACATTTTTAATAATTCATAAATTATTAATAAGTCAAATTATTTAAACAAATATTTTACACTTCCAACTTAATATATTAAGTGTTAAATGATAAATCACAATCTTAAATTTAATCAAACAGGCTCTAACTGATTAAAAGTTAGAGTAACTTTTGCAGTTTGGTTGCAGTAAAATATTATCCTAATTTTTGTGTCTATTTTCTAGCTAGCAAATTTTTCCTGGATATAATTACTACCGGCCTGCACAGAGTCCCACAAGCCAAGCGGGTCATATCTAATAGGAACTACTGGAAGAAGACTAATTAAACTAATTAGTAAAATTGCTTGTTCTATTTGTGGTCTTCGTTTTTATTCATGAGTAATAAAACCTAAGAATAACTTCAAGTTGGCCGCATACAGTCAGCAAAAAAGTAACATCTCTATAAAAAAGGAATATAATTTTAAAATTCTAATCAATTTTATATTTTTTTATAATTGTTAATTGATCAAAAATCTTGTTTTTCAAAAAATTAGTTTTTGAATAAATATCTTTCAAAAAAGCATTTTCAGAAAAACAAGTTTCGCATTTTTTCTAAAAATGAAGTCGAGTCGCTGAAACAAACGGAATGAATACTTTCTCTCTCCCTCTCATTTCTTTATAGTTTTTTCACACTGTCTTGACACGCATTTTAAGAAATATATAAAATATAATTTTATTACTTATTTTTAAAATTTATTTTTTCATATAAAAATTTAAACATGAAGCTGGTCATGTACGGATGAACGAAGACACAGTCCTCGCAAGTCGCAACCAAGCTGGTCATATCTTATATAGGAGCTAGAAGACTTTACTTGTTAAAAATGCTTGGTCTACCTTTGGTCTTCGCTTCTTGTACGAAAGTAAACAACATGTAGAACCTCAAGTTGGCCATATGTAGCCGGGATAAAAAAATAATAACAAGTTGACATAATTCACACTGCTCAAAATTACTCCTAAGTTTTTTTTATATTATTTTTTAACACGTATTTTTATATTTTTAAAATGTATAGTTTCATAATATTTTTAAAAAAAAAAATTTCTCGATAAAAATTTGACATCTAAACCTTTATAAAGAAAAGAATTATAAAGAATTTATGAATCTTTATTTTGCAGGAGTCTTAAAATAGATGATAAATCTAAACAATCTGCTGGGACGGGGAGAGTAACTGAGTTGCACATTCTTTATAGTGCCACATGCATATCATCCGCATCAGCTACCCATTATAAATACAGCTGCTACTATAACTCTATAGTTACATTCAAATTTCTATCAGTCTAAAACCTTTCAAGTGATCAAAGTTTAATAGTCATGGATAATGTACCAAGCCAGCCACAAGGTTCGAGTTATTAAATTTTTCGTTCATTTAATTTATTTATTTGTACATAACTGATATTCGAATCATGTTAAATTTGCAGAAGCAAAAGCATCTTCAGACCCGTGTGCAGCTCCGACGAATCATGTTAAATTTGCAGAAGCACACGCATCTTCGGACCTGTGTGCAGCTCCGACGCCCGTAGGAAAAGCATCTTCGGACCCGTGTGCAGCTCCGACGAATCATGTTAAATTTGCAGAAGCAAACGCATCTTCGAACCCATGTGCAGCTCCGACGCCCATAGCAAAAGCATCTTCAGACCCGTGTGCAGCTCCGACGAATCATGTTAAATTTGCAGAAGCAAGCGCATCTTCGGACCCGTGTGCAGCTCCGACGCCTGTAGTTACACCCACAAAAGATGGAGCTGCAACTCCGGAGGTAAAAACTCAGCCCAGAAGTGATTCAGATGATGAGGACTGGGCGCATCACTGTTTCTTTAACATTGGTAAAAAATTAGGTGATTTGGCGTTCACTGTTATTTACTCTGTGTGCGAGTAGAGCTGAAGAAGAAGAAATGTTTATATATATTTACCTAATAAGCTGGCTGATCTAGCTGCGTTGTGGTTTCTTTCTAGGGTTTGTTTTCATTTTTGTTAGGTGTGAAACTACTAGTAATTAAGTAGGAAAGATTGGTTTTCATTGTATTTACTTTTAATGCAAGTTTCTGTCTTTATTTTAGTTTTATATATTTCCAGTTTAATAATTTACAGTTCGATTTCATTTAATTTACATAGCTTTGGACGATGAGAATGGATCCTTGAGCCTTGTCAGGTTCGGCCCTCACATATCTAAAATCTCATTAAAAAAACTGTTTCTTATAAATTCATGGACTTGTGATGAATCAGTTCCATCATAATAAGTGACAACAATTGGATCCTAACGTACTTCGGCTCTTGGAAAACTAATAAAATTACCGATCAGTGATGGACCTATGGGACTAATCTGCAGCCATCCTTTCACAATCACATTCTCTGTTGGCCATTTACAGAAGGATGGATCTTACAATTCTGGTTCAAGATGGTCACCATCAATGAATTCCAGTTTGTCTTAGCCCAAGATTGATGTCCCGACTACTATTTGGGACTGTGCCCAGTGCATAGTTGGCGCCTCTGTCGAGTTTAATCCCAATTTGTGCAGTCGGTTTATTTCACCATTCCAGATTAATTTTAGAGGAGGTTTGTAAATATGCATTTCATTCCAAACGATGAACTTGAAAATGACAGAATTTGAGTTGTCATATCAAATTCAAAGATTTATACTATAATATTTGAATGTCTAGATTTCAAATGAAATCCGGTAAAATTCCCAAACAAGTTATTTGATCAAATTTAGGATTTCAAATAGTGTGATTTCATCACACACATTACATAAATTAAGCTCGCACAAATTACATTGGTTATAAACCGGTACAAAGTAGAATACATCAGGAAGTAAAAAATACAGAATATAGAGCAAGGAAAATCAAAGATACTACATATTTCCATCACACAATATGAGTAGTACTTGGGGACGCGATGGCGGGAGCGTCGTCATTATTAATCTTGTTCCTCTTAGCTTTTAGCTTCGTAATCTTGATCACTAAAGAGCGGATGGAAGGATAAGCAGCAATTGCAATAGAAGTAATAATCATTCCCATCCATGCGAAAAGTCCCAGAACAATTGCCAAAATTGTTTTGTTATACGTGTAAGGATTCTTCACGCTTTTCTCACTCTCTGGGCTTGTCGCTACAACTGCACATACATAGGCCGTGGTCATTGCTGTGAGAGTCACCCACATTCCCCCTCGAATGAGAAGAACAATAATCCTCTTTTTCAGAGTTGCGCCACTGACAAACAAAAATATGACTGTTAGCGCAGCCATGAAGGCGATCGTGTTAGATATCCAGAATGCTCTGTTCAATCCAGGCCAGAAGTAGGCTAGTAGGGAGCCCCCGGGTGGAAGATAATAGGATGAGTAATAGGGGTCATCCGAAAACTCAGCAACACCGTCAAGAGGGCTAATAGGCTGTGACGGTGAAGGTGAGAATTCTGCAGCATCCATTGAAGCAACACCGCCAGGAGGGCTAATAGCAGCTGTGTAAGCCATTGCAGCTATAACAGATGCGGCTACCAGTACAGTCTTGTCTTTCTTTTCCACTTCCTCATGAAAGATGGGAGCGTATTTCACCGCCTTCCACATCCTTGTCAGCTTACTAGAATGGTCTGTTGCTGCTGCCCCAGGAACCAGTTGGCCAGTTGCTATTGCTGCTTCGATTTCTTTAGCCCTTAAAATACCAGCTGAGATGAGGAACTCCCTGATTTCCTTACTTTTCACATCTCTGGGCATCTCCTCTATTATGTCCAAAGCTGTGAGACCCTTTTCATTTAATGAATTCACCTCCACTTGGCTTCTACACTTGACTAGGTATTGTATTATCTGAGAGAGTATATTTTATTTTTTAGATGAATTTCATGTAAAATATGAGATTAGGGTGCACAGTATAATATGTTTTGAAACATATAAAATGTAAGATGCAATATGAAGCGAATTCAAAACATATATAGAAGTATAATATTTAAAGGCTTAATACCCTTTTAACCCTCAATGTTTGGGGGTATATACCAATGCGGCCTCGATGTTTTAACTCGGTCGATTCAACCCTTCAAGTTTCACAAATGTTCCTTGCAGCCCTCATACTGGTATGAAGTCAAAAACCGGTATATAACGGAGTGTAAACTTGACATTTACTATTTAAGATAAAATTTGTTCGTTCCTTTTATTAATGTATACATCTCGTTCCTTTTAACCCCCCAAAAATATATAATTAATTGTTCCTTTTAACATTGAGGGTTTTAATGTCGTTTTAACTCTCACGTGTGAAATGTCATAATTTTCAATCCATATATACCGTTTTTTCATTTATACCGGTATGAGGGTTAATAAGAACATTTGTGAAACTTGGAGAGTTGAATCGGCCGAACCAAAATATCGAGGCCGCATGGGTACAACCCCAAACTTTGAGGGTTAAAGGGTCATTAAGCCAATATGTAAACAAACATAATTTGTCATCAAATCTAAAATGCGTTCAAAGATTAGGGTGCACAGTGTTAATCACTCTTACAAAAATATAAACAAATGTAGAAATTTTTACCTGCATCCGTTGCAAAGCTGTTGCACAATGTAAAGTAGTGTTGCCATTGTCATCTAATTTGATGTTTGACAAATCCCGGTCACCCGATTCTAATACAAGAATAAGAACATCCAGACGATTATGTTTAACACACAAGTGCAACATTGTCCTTTCTTGATTTGGCTCCTTACTAACTTTTATCAACTCCCTAACAGACTCATGCTGGCCTTTTATTATCGCCAAATGGAGAGGGGTCCTTCCATCCTCGTCACAAAATTGGCACATTTTCTGATCATACTTCAGCAATAACTCGATGATATTAGCATATCCGTTTGCAGATGCCAAATGTAGAGCCGAACGGCCTTGTGAATCTACACAGCCTGCGAAGTCAGGCTTATACGACAGAAGAGATTTAGCGAATTCGAAGTGACCTAACATGGAAGCTATATGTAAGGGTGTCTGGTTAAAGGACGAAGATAATGTGACTCGAGCAAGACTGAGTTTATCTTCTTTCATCAGTGCCTGCAAAGTCTCTGCGTCTCCTTCCAAACATGCATCGTACAGCCTCTTCTCCTTCACCTCAATATTCATTGTTTCTACAAAAGAGATTTAGAAGTTGAAACTTAAAAGTTGAAACCTAAAATGAATATTGAATAGATTTCTGATGCCTCTCGGCAGCATATTTGTAGGGTTTCCAAAAAAGGAGTTCACAGTTTTATATTTCAATGTCAACTTACACTCCATAATGCAAGGATCTGGGGTCATTGACAATTTACTTTTAAATGTGTCGAATACAGACAAAGAGGTTTTAGGTACGGATATTTAATATATTTACTTCACCAAATCACGCACGGGGAAGAGAAATATGATATTCAGAAGTCAGGATTACGATATATATTCGATCATAAACCCTAAAATTTACTATTTATACTTGAAGTAGCTGTCTATTATCAGAGAGGTTTTCATCAGCTAAAAGTCTCAATCCTATCTTCTTTTTTATCACGTCTCTTAATTTATTTCTTAATTTCTTCACTAAATTCCCATTTTATATAAGTTTTGTTTCATTTCTCCTCGTGAAAGTTTGGTTTTTGTTTAAATTTTTTTTTGTTCTATATCATGTCCGCATTACAAATCTGCTATTTTTGTTCTATATCATGTCCAACATTACAAATCTGGGAGATTTTCATGATGTTGATTATAATCTATTGCTTAAACTGATAGCAGGAATATTACAGTATATATATATCTAATCAGAAAATTCTTTAGTTGCCTACACAATAACGAAGGATTAAGAATGATATGATTATACATTTGTTCAATTTCGAATATATTTATTGATGCTATATGGCTTTTCACAATTAATTAAGTAGTTTTGAGACGAAAGATATATATCATTTATGTTCTATAAAAATATTCGTTTACTTATCTTAAGAATGCACTGTATATTCATAGTCTAATGTCCAAGCAAATGATTATTACTATATGATCATTGATAATTGGGTATACATGAAGCTTAGTATCTCCTCTATTTATTTTATTTGACGTTTTGATTTTTGAGACATATACTTTTAGATGAGTTGACTCAATTGTAAAAATTATAATTTTTGTTTGAATTTTCTTATGACTTTAAATTATAATTATTTATTTTTATTTTGAAAAGAGTTAAAATAATATTTTTAACTCCAACTTGCCACATGCCAGAAAGGTTGGGATCGGCAATTTAGTTTTACTGATAAGGCTGAGGTATAGGCTGACGTTACTGCAAAACTCACATGTAGTGATGTAATCCCAAAGTCAACTGCTTTATTGAAATTAAAATACTTTTAACATGTGACGCGGATGATGAGAAGAGTATAGAAATACTCCTTTCGTCCCCCTCAATTGTTTAGTAACAGTAAAGAAATTAGAGGGACAGAGGGAGTATATCTTAATTTTATTAACCAACTGAATTTGACGGCTTTGCTACCCTTTTAACATGTGACGCGGATGATGCGAAGAGTATAGAAAAATATCTAAAACAACTTGAATCTGACGGCTTTGCTATCTTTTTTTTTTTGGGATGTTCCAAATTTGAACACTATTTTTTATTATGACATTAACTATTTTTCTATTTTATACTCTTTTTTTATTAAAAAATTTGTCTAATGTGTGCTCATCGGCACATGCTAATCGCAGAATTTATTACATGTGCATAATTAATTATGTACTCCTGTTTACGTCAGCGAAGCAACACACAAACACAAATTGGGTAAAATCTCCGCTTCACATTTCTAACTTTGCATTCAACAACTCCATCCTCTGGTATCTAGAGAGTAAGGGTTACCTGACTTCAAGACACATCACAGGTGTGATATTTCACAAACTTCCAATAGCAGTTGCATTTCATATATATATATTTCCTTGTAGTTCATTTCAGCAATTAAGATATCAGTTTCTACGTATACTTTGTTTAAGCGTTTACATTTAAACACTTATAGTTATATTACTCTATACATACTCAAACATAAGTCTGGGAGTTGAAGATCAGGTCTGCACTTTTATAAAGAGCCCACTACCCTATCTTCTGTCATTACTTCAGTAGTTACAGTTGCGCCATCAGTTTCAAAGGGTGAGGACTTACATTCATGAAAAAAAATAATTCAAAATACTCATGGAAAAAATTAAAATTGTGGGCTGCAAAGTGAGAACCCCAAATCTGTTAATTTTAACCGTCAATTAAACGGAAAGTGGTCAAAGGGGTGTAAAGCGAAGCGCTTTTCAAACCTTAGGATACATACTATCAAAAAAAATTATTTGAGACCAAATTGAAAAAGCTCGTAAACATAAAGGGTGAAAAGTGTCAAAGTTTCTGCGGAAACCCGATTAGGTCTATTTGGGCGTCTGCGAGGGTCCCTAAAATAATGGACAGTTTGTGTTATTTTTTTCAAGAAAATTGCTTATTGTCCGTTAAAAATGTTGATTTTGAATAATAAGTAGGTGTGCTAAATTGTAAAATGTACTCATCGTTTAGTTGCGTTCATCGTTTACACGTATTTTGGAACTGTTATAAAATATAATTTTATAACGTTTTTTTTAAATTATTTTTTCTGAATAAAAGTTTAAATATCAAACTTTTATTTAAGGAAAAAAAATTTAAAAAAATATTATAAAATTATAATTTATAGAATTCTCAAAATGCGTCTCAAAATGCTTGTCAAAAGTAATGCAAACAACATACTGGGATGGGAGGGAGAGAGTATGAACAATCTTCATTAGTTATAAGGGAATTGAGGGTTATGAGATAAAAAAGCTAGACATTTTTAATTTTAGCTTGTGTCTCGAAAGCCGGAAAAGAGTTGATAGAACTTAATATTCAAATACAAGGAGGAGAGGTTTAAAGAAGCTAGCTTCTCACTCCACCGAACATCTACTACTATATTTAAAAGCGAATCGATTCAACTTGAATAATATACTCTTTTGCTCCCACGTAGACAGTGAAAAAAAAAAATTGCACTTCGTCAAGAATTTCCCAACATTACATAGCACCAGGTATCGAGCGCAAATTAAGCCTCAAAATCCCTTTCTTAACATCATCGGTGGAAGATTGATATTTAAATGCTAGGTTTTAATTATCTGATAACTGAAATAGTTCACTACACGAATTTTATAGTTGACATCAGATCATTCTAAATATATAATAATAATATCTAGAGTCTAGATTAGCTGAACTTAACATATCACTTAGTTAAATTTCTATACTAATACAGTCTTGACATTTCCTCAAATTTAGGTCTGCAGCTAGGTTTGAGAGTTGAAAGACACGATATGAGCATTCTGGGATGCGATGGGGGTGAAAGAGTTGCTTGTATTAATCTTCTTCCTCATATCACGTTTTGTTCTAATTCGCCTCACAACATAGCGAATGGCACGATAAGTAACTGCTGAAATGGATAGGAGAATCAATCCCATCCAAACACACATTGCGTACACGAGAGCACGAAGTGTTTTGGTAGTAAAATCTAAAGATGGGGTGGTGGCACGAACTGCACAGGCATAGGCCACAATCATTGCGGTGAGAGTTATCCACATGGCTCCCCGTATGAGCCAGATGAAGAGCTTCTGTTTCAGAGTGGCTCCAGTTACATAAAGAAAGATGACACTTAGAGCAGCCATGAATGAGATGGTATTCGATATCCAAAACACATTGCTCAGTGATGAGTAGAAGTAGGCTAGAAGTGAATCTGCGGGTTGAAGATGAAAACCTTGACCGTAAGGGTCAGGAGCTGAAGCTTCTGTGGCATCCACTCCCGCGATTCCACCAGGAGGGCTAGTAGCTGCTTGGTAAGCCATGGCAGCTATTACAGTTGCTGCCATTAGTACGTACTCGTCTCGTGTTGCAGATTTCTCTTGAAGGATGGTGAAATTTTTCATCTTATTCCACCACATCTTTACCAGATTGATTATACTGTCGTGAAATTTTTCGTCATTAGCTGCTCCACCTCCTTCTTCTATGTTATCATCAGCTACTGTGCTAATCTTGGTGGGTGCTACAACCTCATTAACCCTGGAATGGTTGGCGGAGATAAGAAGCTCCTTAATTTCCATGGTTTTTAAATCTTTGGGCATCTGCTCTACTATGTCCAAAGCTGTGAGGCCATTTTTGTTCACTGCATTCACATCCACTTTATTTCTACTCTTGACCAGGTACTTAATCATCTGAGTAAGCAGAAGAAGTTTAAAATAGTTAGTTTCTAATTATAGGCTTAATGACCTTTTAACCCTCGAAGTATGGGTGGATGTTCCGATGCGGCCTCGAAGTTTAAAAACGTACCTTTCGACCCTCAAAGTATCTTTGTCGTACCTTTTAGCCCTTTTTAAAAATACCGGTATAAATCGGGGGATAAACTTGACAATTAATATTCGGGGTAAAGTTTGGGCGTACCTTTTAACCCTCACAGTATACATTTCGTTCTTTTTAACTCCTAAAGAATACATTAAAATACATTAGATGTTCCTTTCAACCCTTAATGTTAAATGTTTCTTTTAACCCTCACGTGTGAAATGTCAAATTTGTCCACCCCGTTATATACCGGTATTTTTAAAAAGGGTTAAAAGGTACGACAAAGATACTTTCAGGGTCGAAAGGTACGTTTTTAAATTTGGAGGCCGCATCGGAACTTCCACCCATACTTCGAGGGCTAAAAGGTCATTAAGCCCTAATTATATTTCAATGAAGTAGCCTGACATGATGCAGGTTTATATGTGATATATCCTCTGGGAGAAAAGCGGTTAATTTTGACGGCAAATTTCAACCGGCGATAATTTCGACTGTTTATGGTCGAAAATAAGTACGGTCGAACAAATCCGGTCGAAAATAATAAAGTGACCGGATGTGGTCAAAAATAAATCCGGTTGAAAAAATTCATTTTCGACTAGTTAAATTCGACCACTCACTCCAGCTTCTTCCCACCATGGTTTTAGTCGAAATATAAATTCGGGTTGAAATATTTACGTGGAGGGAAATTTGCCTCACTTTCGAATTTAAATTTTTTAAATGATTTTGGTACCTTTGGAATGTTTCTGGTAAAATACATAATTTCGATGATTTCTGGTCAAAACTATAATTTTGGTCAAAAATATAATTTCAACCGATTTTTTAAATTCGACCAGAATTTAACAGCTGTAATTAGCGGCTTTTCTTATAGTGATCCTACCTGCATTCGCTTCAAGGCTGCTGCAGTGTGTAAAACAGTGTTGCCATTGCCATCTTTGATATTTGACAAATCCTGAAAATTCAGCTCTAATAAACGAATCAGAAGATTTAAACGATTATAAGTAACACACAAGTGAAATACTGTCTCTTCATCATCAAACGAGTTGAGTTTCATCAACTCAATAACAGACTCAAGTTGACCATTCATCACAGCCAAATGGAGAGGGGTCCTTCCATCCTCATCATGAACTCGGCACATTTCCTGATCATACTCCAACAACAGTTTAACGATAGTCGCATATCCATTAGCAGATGCCACATGAAGAGGAGAACGGTCTTGTGAATCCAACCTACTTGCAAAGTCAGGCTTATAAGAAAGAAGAGATTTAGCAAATTCGAAGTGACCTAACATGGAAGCTAAGTGCAAGGGTGTTTGGTTATAGCAAGAAGATATCGAAAGTTGAGCAAGAGTGAGGCCATCTTCTCTCATCAACTCCTTCAACATCTCCACGTCTCCTTCCAAACATGCATCGTACAGCTTCTGCTCCATTACCTTAATATCCATGCTTTCTATCTGTAAATATACAAAAATATATGTAAAATGTTACTCAAATTTTTAGGTTGAAGATGAAGAGAACTCAAACCTAACTAGCAATAAGTTAAAATAAATAAATAGGAAACTATATAATTTCAGATTGGGGCCTAATTGCTACCTGCAGTAAATTTCTGATGCCTTCAATTATCATGCTCTCGGCAGCATATTTATAGGGGTTTGAGGATGAGAAATAAGTAAACAGGCATTATTATGTTGCAAGAGACTGGGAAAAAGACAACAATTCTCTAGGTAGGGATATTGAATTATTGCAGCAAGTCGTCTCTCAAGTAAATGTTGAATGTTGCTCTTGGTAAAGGTGGGGAAATGTTACTTTCTCCGTCCGTCCGAAATTAGATAAGGCTAGTTGATTTTAAATTGATAATTATAATAGTTATGATACAAATATGTAAATTTTGTGAGGCCTCACTAAGAAAAGTGAAGTGTGCTGAGTCAAAATATATCACTTGACCCACACATCTCAACGGGAACTGATTTAAGCCACTATGAACCAAATACATATCATTTTACCCACATCACTATTTATACCCTTTTACTTAATTATTTATAAAAAATTAACTGTTTGTTTTTTTACTACGAAACCACTTCGAGTACTTTCATAATTCTCTCTAGTATTTATCAAAATAATTTGGAAATATTTATAGCTACATATATTTTTTTAATTACATAGTTATGTTGCTTTAAAAATTCTCAAATTATTTTGATAAATACTAGAGACAATTATGAAAGTACTCGAAGTGGTTTCGTTGTAAGAAAAAAACAAACGGTTAATTTTTGAGAAATGATTAAATAAAGAGGTTTGAATAGTGATGTGGGTAAAATGATATATATTTGGTTTACAGTGGCTTAAATGAGCGCCGTTGACATGTGTGGGTCAAGAGATATTTTGACGCTGGCCAGTTTGATATAAAACCCCCTTTTTTTTGTTAAGAATAAGAATCTTAGCAAAAGAATTCGCATAATAAATTTTAATATGTATTCAAAATTTCTTATTTGAAGTAAAATATCACTTATTTTTAGAAGTAAAATAAGATAAAACTTTATGTTCAGGAGCTCAGGGTGTTACAGCTTCATCTCCGCCACACAAATTTTCTCCAGAAAATATAAAAAGTAAGGATAATGATGTTAGAATAGAAACGCTGAGAAATTACTAGACGCTGCCAGATGGGTCCGAACTAAAATGTTTCTTTAAAGCAGAGCAGAACTTTATTTAAGACGGCCATCCTTTCCTGTACTCCTAGAGGATTTAAAGCAGAGCAGAACTTTATTTAAGACGTCCATCCTTTCCAACTACTTAAAGCTGAGGATTTTCTGTGTCTAACAACCTTATCATCGTCAATATTTTGGCAGCAACCTTGCCAACTACTTTCTGGGTCCTTGCTGTTTCTTATTATTGATTGCCATGTTTAATTGTTAGTTGTATGGTCATTTCAAATAATGTAATTACCTGTTTTTAAAATCGGATGTCATTTGAAATTTTGTGTTTAATCGAATGACATATTTGGATAAAAAAAATTGAATTTGAAAATCAGGATATTCAAATATTAATATAATTTATGAAGTTAATAATTTGAAATGACAACTCAAACCATATTATTCGAAATTCAAAACTTGAAATGAAATACATATATATTCTCAAATGCAATCTTAGTTAATGATTGTCAGTTAAATTTGATTGGCAAAATATGTAGTAAAATTTGCTCAGGATAATCAATTCTAAGGGGCAGAAAAACAGGAGGAAATTATACATCTATAATAATGTTCTCACAATTATCACATGCATGAAATGCTATCACAATTATGATCCAACTACCGACTGATGCAACTATCATGGACGTCATAGAGTGATGTAACTGCGCATGTCAAGTTTTTGAGTGATTACGAAGAACTAAACCTAACACAGAACTGTATTACAAATATACAACAGCATGTACCACTAACTTTGTGAAAACGTGTTGGTGAAATTACATTATTTCCCTCGGTCATTTCCTGATATTCCTGATAGGAAAATGCTTGGTGTACGTACGTACATATATATATATAATTATGTACAAAAATTTGTATAGTAGTCGGTTTTAATTGAAATGAGACTCCTGTATTTACATCAACAACTCCAATTAAAATTTACCACATCACTTGCCACCTCATTATGTAAAAATTTTATGAACACAATTTTGTGCACCTAGCTGATATGCCCTAAACCTTTGTACTCTCATGAGAATCAGTATCAGAGAAGTAAATTAATGCAGAGACTATGGGGCCGTTTGGACAAGTTTAAAAGAAGTGACTTCTTGCTTATATTCAAGAAGTGGAGTAGAAGTGAGAAGTAGAATTAAAATTTTTAAGTTGTTAAAGTGTTTGGTAACTTTAACTTATAAATTTTTCCTTAGTGTTTGGATAATTTGACTTATAAGTTCGTGCCGTGTTTGGTATTATAAGATATTTTTTTAATTTTTTTTTATTGATAATAGATAAAATTTGGTAAAAAAATATAAAATATAAAATATAAAATAATAAAGACGGATATTTGTTTTAAATTTTTTTTGAAGTGAGTCGATATAGTGAAAAAGTAATTATTTTTTCCGTTTATTTTTAGCATTGAAAATACTGAAAAGCGAAACTAGGTGCAAGGGAGTGTGAGCTCATTAGATTTTTCCATCAGTGACAATAAGAAATGAGAAGCAGAAAAAGAAGTAACAAAACTGAGCTTCTCATATCCTACTAATTTTAGGCGTGAGCCGTCTACAAATTATTATTAGAAAAGATTAGTATAGTAATTGAATTTTTTTTCAATCGTACTAATAAAGGTTAGAAATTATAGAAAAGAATGTCGTTAGAAAAACTTAATTAGATAATCTTGTGTTCTTTACACTAATTTTTGGCATGTATATTGAGACTCGTATAAAGTATAGTTCCGTATTTGTTTTTAAAATCTTTTCCCCATAAATTTTTATAGAAAAGATTAGTATATTACTTTTTGACACTTATTTTGAGGCGTGAGGATTCCGTCTACAAATTTTTTATTAAAAAAAAATTAGTATAGTGTATTGAAAATTGTTTTCAATCGTACTAATAAAGTTTAGAAATTATAGAAAAGAACGTCGTTAGAAAAACTTAATTAGATAATCCTGTGTTCTTTACACTAATCTTTATTTTAAATTTTAAAAAAATATAAAATATAAAATATAAAATAATAAAGACGGATATTTGTTTTAAATTTTTTTTGAAGTGAGTCGATATAGTGAAAAAGTAATTATTTTTTCCGTTTATTTTTAGCATTGAAAATACTGAAAAGCGAAACTAGGTGCAAGGGAGTGTGAGCTCATTAGATTTTTCCATCAGTGACAATAAGAAATGAGAAGCAGAAAAAGAAGTAACAAAACTGAGCTTCTCATATCCTGCTTTTTTCTCCAGAAAAAGCGCTCCAGCTTTTTTGTCCAAACAAGTCTTTGGCTTTTGAAGTGGGCTTCTCCTTAAAAGAAGCTAGCGCTTCTTCGATCCAAACACCCCCTATGCTTTCTCTCATTTTGGGCGTCCTTTCCTATTTTATTCTAACTAAAGATATTGGACTATAAAAGCATGGATTTTAACGATCACATTTTCGGTCAATAAAGACTGAAAATCGTCTGTAATTAGCTAAATGGTCGGACTAATCCTAAAAATAATTTGTTTAAACCAACTCGACCCTTGTTCTAGTGTTGGGTATGACGATGATGATATCACAGGACTCATTTTAGTCGAATCATGTCATGAGCATATTCATGTCACCCAGATCAGGCCACTCGAAAATAATCAAATTACGATCACTTGACACATGTTTCTTGTAGTGCTTTATAACATATTTACTATGAATTAGATAATTTTTTGGTTTCTTTCTTTAAAAATGCAACCTCTGATAAAAGAGAATAAACCCTTATAACCACTAAGCTCTCCAATTATACTGAATACAGTCTGATTTAATTAAGCAGATATCAGTATTACTAGTTTTCTTTGGCAACGCAACAAGATTATATATTATTGTCTGCAGAAAGACCATATACAATATATATACAATTATATATGCTTTTGTTATGCTTCAGAAAAAAAACAAAGGCCTGCAACTAGGTTTAAAAATTGAAAGAGACGATATGAGTACTTTGGTCTTGGCTTGTATATATCTTCTTCCCAGCATCACTTTTCTTTCTAATTCGCCTCACTACATAGCGAATGGCACGATAAGTAACAGCAAAAATGGATAGCACAATCAATCCCATCCAAGTACAGTACAGTCCGTAAAAGATAGCATTAAAAGTGTTGTCGGTGGAATAGAAAGACGGGGTGGTGGCCAGAACTGCACAGAAGTAGGCCACACTCATTGCTGTGAGAGTTATCCACATGGCTCCTCGTATAAGCCAAATAAAGAGCTTACGTTTCAGGGTTGCACCACTTACGTAGAGAAAGATGACACTTAGAGCAGCCATGAAGGAGATCGTGTTCGATGTCCAAAACATATTACTCAGTGATGAGGAGAAGTAGGCTAGAATTGAATTTCCGGGTTGAAGATAAAAAGCTTGACGGTGAGGGTCAGGACCTGAAACTTCTGTGGCATCCAGTCCCGCGACTCCACCAGGAGGGTTAATAGCTGCTTGGTAAGACATGGCAGCTATTACAGTTGCTGCTAGAAGTACGTGCTCGTTGTTAGGATCAACAGAAGACCTCTGGGCTTGGGCTTTACTTAATTAGCACTGGTGTAAATGAAACATAAACAAACAGATATGAGCAAAGCTAGCGCTCTGATTTTTGTATTACTCAAATGAAAGAACTGAATTACAAGGCCATACATTCAGTGTATATCCTGAACGTATATATAAGCAAAACTACTAACAGAGGGAAAGATAGTGGCTATAAAATAGGTGCCACTCCTATTCATGCTCCACTACTTCTAACCAACTGCATCACCTCCTAACAACTCGCTACTGGGCTAGACCTAGTCTTTGCTGACAATAACAAACGTACAAAACATTATCTAAATAAATCTAAATAAATCTAAATAAATAACTAAAACATATGAATATAGAATTAAACTCCAACAATCTCCCTCTTAATTCTATATTATCTATCAATTCTTCAGCTACCCGTATGACATGCCTTGAACTGAAACAGCTTCTTCATGCCCGTATGGCAAATACATTGATCCAGCCCGTGTGGCCTTTCTGTGCCCATATGGCACCACTGATCACAGCTCCTTTTGGCTTCCTTGTTTGCCCCTTTGGCAATTTATTTCCTGCCCATATGGCATCCCTTTCACAGCCCTTATGGCTATTATTCACAAGCCCGTATGGCTTGTCTTTGTTGGCCCATATGGCCTCTATAGCAATGCTGGTTCGTCGTCATGAAGCTGTGCTAGATTTGCTTCTTGACAGTGGTCTTTCTTTCGTCGAGGTTTGTCACACTCTGAGGCGAAGTGACCATAAATGTTGCAATTGAAACATTTTATCTTGCTCTTGTCTAGTCTGCCCTTCCATTTCTTAGCTAAGAGAAGTTGTTGTTGCTCACTTTGCTCACTCCTACCTTTCATTCTTTCTTCATGGGCCTTGAGACGTCCTACCAGTTCCTCAACTGACATGGCTTTAACATCTCCAAATTGTTCAATGTTTGAAGCTATTTGGAGGAACTTATCAGGCACAGCACGTAGAATCTTCCTTACAACACTGGATTCTTCCATAGCCTCTCCAAGAACTCGAATGTTAGTTACAATACCACTCAGTTTCAAGCAGAAATCTTCTATCTTCTCTGAGTCTTTCATCATGAGAGACTCGAATTCTCCCTTTAATGTATGCACCCTAGCCTCCTGTACTCGTTCCACCCCCATACACATTGTCTTGATTGCCTCCCACGCCACCTTAGCCGTCTTCTTACCGGCCAGAGTTAACATAAACTCCTCTGGAATGCCTTGATAAATTGCTGCCAGCGCCATTTTATCCATCCGTTTTTCAATGTTCACCTCCGGGTCACTAGGCTCCACAGCCTCCCAAACTCCCTGAGCTTCCATGAAGACCTGCATCTTCATTGACCACGCCGTGTAGTTGGATTTTGACAACATCGGATAGTTTATACTCACTGTTCCCTCCTTGATTTTTGATGTCTCCATAGTTATCAACCTCGGCATATATTTTGGCATAAAGAACCTGGCTCTGATACCAAGTGTTAGGATCAACAGAAGACCTCTGGGCTTGGGCTTTACTTAATTAGCACTGGTGTAAATGAAACATAAACAAACAGATATGAGCAAAGCTAGCGCTCTGATTTTTGTATTACTCAAATGAAAGAACTGAATTACAAGGCCATACATTCAGTGTATATCCTGAACGTATATATAAGCAAAACTACTAACAGAGGGAAAGATAGTGGCTATAAAATAGGTGCCACTCCTATTCATGCTCCACTACTTCTAACCAACTGCATCACCTCCTAACAACTCGCTACTGGGCTAGACCTAGTCTTTGCTGACAATAACAAACGTACAAAACATTATCTAAATAAATCTAAATAAATCTAAATAAATAACTAAAACATATGAATATAGAATTAAACTCCAACACTCGTCTCTTGTTGCGGATTTCTCTTGAAGGATGGTGAAATTTTTCATATTATTCCACCACAGCTTTACCATTTTGATTATGCTTTCGCCATTGGCCGCTGCTCCTTGTCCTATGTTATCATCAGATTCAAGCTCATTAACTTTTGAAGGATTGGCTGAGATAAGAAGCTCCTTGATTTCCATGGTGTTCGAATCTTTGGGCATCTGCTCTACCATGTCCAAAGCTGTGAGACCATTTTTATTAACCGCATTCACATGCACTTTATATCTTCTCTTGACCAGGTGTTTTATCATCTGAGTAGGCATAAAAAGTATATAGATTAGGCACGTTAATCCGCCAATCATAGACAATTAATTACTTTCAAAGTAAAATTGTATTAATGCATGTATATTCTACCTGCTTCCTTCTTAAAGCCACTGCAGTGTGTAAAATAGTGTTGCCATTCGCATCTCTGATGTTCGATAAATCCTGGTCATTCATTGCTAATAATCGAGTAAGAAGATACGAACGATTATACCTAACACACAAGTGAAATACCGTCTCTTCTTCTTCATCAAACGACTCATGGTTAACTTTCATCAACTCAATAACAGACTCATATTGACCATTCCTTACAGCCAAGTGAAGAGGAGTCCTTCCATCCTCATCATGAACTCGGCACATTACCTGATCATACTGTAACAGCAGTTTAACGATATTCACATATCCATTAGCAGCTGCCACATGAAGAGGAGAACGGTCTTGAGAATCTAACCGGCTTGCAAAGTCAGGCTTATAGGAAAGAAGAGACTTTGCGAATTCAAAGTGACCCAACATGGAAGCTAAATGCAAGGGTGTTTCATTAAAGCAAGAAGAAATTGAAAGTCGAGCAAGAGTGAGGCCATCTTCTCTCATCAACTCCTTCAACATCTCCACGTCTCCCTCCAAACATGCATGGTACAGCTTCTTTTGTGTTACCTCAGTAGTCATACTTTATAGAGTATCTGTTAATATTATGTAAGATGTTATGAGTATTTGGGATTGGCTTATGTGTAGAAGGTAAATTTCTGAAACATTTCTTATCATAGTCTTGTTTATGTGACCTTGATTGGTTTAAGAAAAAAAAAATATGTTTGGGTTTAATAAGGACAACCATGCTTTGGCTGGGGATATTGAATTAGTTATTCCAACAAGAAGCAATCTATGTTTCTCAAGAGATATTAAGACAATTATATATGGTTCAATTAGAGAGTAACTTTCCTTTCAAACAAATATAGAATAATTAGAGAGTAACTTCAACCTATTCTCACTTTTATATGAAAATTTATATAAATAGGTATACATATGTGTTTATAATAAAGTAATCTTTAAATCTAAAGTAAAATTTAATTATTATATAAAAAAATTGGCATGGTTTAGAATTTTAATATAAAATAAAGATATTATGTCATAAAAAACTTTAAATTACAAAAATAAATATACTTCAATTTGATTATTCTTTGTTACTAATTTTTCTCACTAATCATCAGACAAAATCACACATTATTCTGCAGCTAGCCACTATAGTATATATCCTCGTAAACTTCAATGAGGCCTGCTGCAGCTAGCTACTGTCTTATCGTCGATCGTTTAACGGGATCGCTTTGGACAACCCTTTCTAATTCGTCCGGAGAATTCTAGTGACTTCTAAAATTTAGTACTCAGAATTTTCATTACATCCACTTATATCTGCTGGGAATGAGTTGAAATAATGTAATACTAAGTGAAACAAAATTGAAAAGAGAAATAGCATTATTAGTACCGAGCGGAATTTTAAACACTACAAGAAAACAGGACAAAACCGACCGCCCAAACCGGTCGGTTATGAAGGAAAACGGTCGGTTATAAGGCTAAAACCGACCGATAAGAGTGGTTGGTTAAACTCTGGTCGGTTACGTCAATTGGTCGTGTTTATCACTTAAAACCGACCGTCCTGGTGGTCGGTTATGTGCTGTTGTATTCTCAGAAAAATGGTCCCACTTGATGCCACCTGTCACCACGTGGCAACAGGTGTCACGCCACGTCAGAACCGAAAGATAAAACCGACCACCGCAGTTGGTCGGTTTTACGCTCTTTTTCGTTGTTGACCAGATATAAAACCGACTGCGGTCAAACCTTCTCACACGGTCGGTTATGTGTGGTCGGTTATGACACGGTCGGTTTTAAACCAGAAGGTTTTCCTGATCCATATAACCGACCGGCACATAACCGACTGTCTTTTAAAGAATGCGGTCAGTTTTATATGAAGACGGTCGGTTTTCTGGAATTTGTTAAAGTCTGTACGGTCGGTTTTATATGAATGCGGTTGGTTTTATGACAAAGATATGGTAAAATACAGTCGGTTATGTGTACAATCGGTTGATTTTCTGGCTATTTTTGAAAAAAATTGCAGATTCTTTTGCAATTTCACTTTCCAATCCTGTACCAACAACCAACATTCCAAACATCTATAACCAACATCAAATACTAATACCAACAACCAAACATCAACTACTCTAAATTTAGCAATACAAACACAAACACAAAGCTATTCTAAATAATTAAGCAATAATATACATTCATTCCAAACATTCCAAACTACATTAAGTCCAACATAATCGGACATTCCAAAGTATCAAAGTATCAAAGTTTCCAACGTAAACAAAGTTCGGGAATTGGAAAATAGGAACTAGTTAGATAAAGAAAGATCTGATGATCCACCATTGTCTTCATCACCGGCTTCACCACCGCCTTCGCGGTTTTAGATGCGACGGTCGGTTTTGTGCGGTCGGTTTTGACCTGTTTTCTTATAGTGAAAGACGTGATTAAATTATAAAGAATTGATGATGGTATCATTATATGTTAGCACATGTAAAAATGAATATATTAAAATTAGTTTCAGAGTTTTTAATTTTTTTTTTATCCCCCTAGTTTTATGAAAGAGCAAGAATCAAGATATATACTATCACTTTCATTGTGAGAAACCAGTATCATCCCACACTAAAAAAAACAGGACAAAACCGATCGCAAAAAACGGTCGGTTTAGAAGGAAAATGGTCGGTTTTACCACTAAAACCGACCGAAATGGGTGGTCGGTTGTAACCTGGTCGGTTATGAAAGATTGGTCGGGTTTAAGGACGAAAACCGACCAGCCTTTCGGTCGGTTTTGCCCTGTTTTTTGTAGTGCCATAAACATTTCTACTTGTGAAGAGATCTGTTAAACATATGAATTGCGCAGAATATGTAAATTAGAATAGAAAACTGATTTCAGTCCGGATTGGACTCTGCGGATCCTTATATATGTTTCTAATCCCAGGTCATGGGTTCGACTATGGCTCACCCGAGAATTTATTAGAACAGATATTCACTTGTAAGGCTATAAGTCATATTTGTAAAAAAAAAAAATGTTTTCACAGGCCACTTGGGTAGTTTAATGGGTACTACTTCTTATTATTTTTTAAATTATATAAAATATATAAAAACTTTATAGTATTCTGGAGGAATTAGTGTGAAAAGCATGGAAACTTTTTTTTTCTGCGAATGTTTTAAACTAACGGACGTGTATTCGATTGAGATTTTAACGGATTGTTTTTAGTCCATGGATTTTAATGGATTGTATGTGATTTTGATTTTGTGCGGATTCTTGATAAAATGTCGCAGAGTTGATGGGATTTAAGTCCCATTGATTTTGGTGGGATTTCAAAAAACTTAAAATACACTGAAGAATGCCACAAAATCCATCATTTTATTAAATCCAAAAAAATCCATCAGCATTTGAATACTATCAGATTTTAATAGATTTTAAACAATCTCAATTGAATACCATCAGATTTTAAAGTATAATTTAAAATCCCAATTGAATACCATCAGATTTTATAGCATAATTTAAAATCCCAATTGAATACCTCAAGATTTTAAAGAATTTCAAACAATCCTAATCGAATACCCTCGGATTTCATGAATGAAAAAAAATACTTTCAAGTCTCAATCGAATACACCCCTCTAAGAGCAGCAGCAAGTGCCAGTTTGTGCGGGAAAAGATATAATGGGATTTCTTCAAAGTATTGGATGACTTTGATGAAGAAGAAATATAAGCGACTTATAGTACCTTGTTTGTTTAATCAGCCTGCTTGCAGGCGAGTTCATACGGTTTATATCTGCAAGATTTATTGAAATTATTAAATATTTGATAATTGCACATTACATGAATTAATATAGCTTGCAAACATTACAATATTATCAAGATACCAGTGTGACAAATTACAGAAGCTAGGGCAATGCAAAACAAAGAACTGCAACATAAAACACTACAATTATCACACGATATGATTACTTGGGGTTGTGGAAGTGGCAGTGTCTTCAATTGTATAGATCTTGTTGCTCGCAGCTTCGTTCTCTTTAATTGTCGTTTTCACGTAGTGCAAGGAAGCACGAACAGCTTTACGTATGGTCACCAAAATTATTAGGTTCCATGCAACCAGTACAATGGAAACTACCAGAGTTATTTTGTTATGCTTGTACGATTTGCTTAAGTCTTTCGAACCATATGTTGGGCTGGTGGCTACCACTGCACAAAGATAGGCAGCAGTCATTGCGGTGAGTGTTAGCTGCATTATGATCTGTGTAGCAAAGACTACAATCCTCGTTTTCATTGCACCGCTTACATACAGAAGTATCACAGTTAGAGCACCGAGGAACGAGATTGTGTTAAATATCCAAAATGAATTACTCAAACCTGGCCAGAAGTAGGCTAGAAGCGAACCTCCTGGTGGAAGGTAATATAAATGAAACCAAGGGTTATCTTCTGTATTAGGAACGGCATCCAATGCAGCAACACCACCGGGAGGGCTAATAGCTGCCGTGTAAGCCATAGCAGCTATGACAGATGCTCCTATCAGTAAGGTATCGTCTTTCTCTGTTACTGTTTTCTGAAAGAGGCTAGACCTTTTCAACACCTCCAATCCCTTTACCAGCTTGCTATAACGGGAGGTTTCCCTGTTACTGTAAGCTATTGCAGGATTCAGGAGGCTAGTCGCAGTTGCTGCTTCAATTTCTTGAGCCCTCAAAGCACCAGCTGAGATAAGAAACTCCCTAATGTCCTTGCTTTTCACATCTTTGGGCATCTGCTCTACCATGTCCAAGGCGGTGAGACCATTTTCATTTACAGAATTCACGTCCACTTCACTTCTACACTTGACTAGGTATTTTATTATCTGAGTTCAATTTTGGGAACTGATGTTAGTTTAACAGATCCATTGTACTCCCTTTGTCCCATGTAGTATACATATGAGGTCGGGAACGGAGATCAAGAAAAAGTGTAATTTAGTTGAGAAATATAAGAAAAGGGGTAAATGATGGGATCAACTAATATTTAATGTATAAAGTGATGAGTGCAGTGGAAGAAAGTAGTTGATGTTGTTAACGTTTTACTTTACAAAACTTTACTATTTTGAGAACGTATACAGTGGGACGTCCAAAAAGGAAAATGTATAAAAATGAATGGGACAGAGGGAGTATCAAATATCAAAAACATGCCAATAATTAATATTACCTGCAATCTTCCCAAAACTGTTGCAGAGTGTATCAAAGTATTCCCATCATCCTGTTTGATGCTTGAAAAGTCCTGATCATTCGATTCTAAAATAGAAACGAGAACATTCAAACGATTGTACTTGATACACAGGTGCAACACGGTCCTTTCCTGATCAGACTCGGAGTTCACTTTTAGCAACTCACTAACACACTCATCTTGGCCTTTAATAAACACTGCCAAATGAAGAGGGGTCCTTCCATCCTCGTCACAAAGTCGACACATGTTCTCATCATATTCTATCAACAATTTAACAATATCCGGATATCCATTGGCAGATGCCAAATGAAGGGCACAACGACCTTGCAGATCTAGATTTTTTGTAACGTCAGGCTTATACGAAAGGAGAGACTTAACAAATTCAACGTGACCTAACATAGAAGCTAGATGCAAGGGTGTTTGGTTAAAGGTAGAAGACAGCGAAACTCGAGCAAGAGTAAATTTATCTCCTTGTATCAGTGCCTCCAATGCTTCTACATCTCCTTCATAACATGCATCATACAGCTTCTTCTCCATAACCTCAGTATTCATACTATCTACAAAAGAGAAGTTTACAATTCAGTAAGCTTAATTTCTAATCTATCACTGTACTATATCAAAACATTTACAAACTTAATATCTAAATTTTTAAATTTTTTCTAAAAGATTGTAACTGAGATTGGAAGTAGTTGTTTACCTGCAACAATTACAATTAAAATTGGACCATATTTTTAAAAAAACATTTACAATACATATATTTTGAAAAAAGTTCAAAACAAATTTACAGATTTCGGGACTCATACCTGCTGTTGGCTTATAAGAGAAGACCAGAGGGGTATATATGTGGAAAGATTAATTGTATGGAGCTAAATTTTTTATGCCTCCCATCAGATCTTGGCAGCATATATTTATAATGAAAAAGTTTAAGGTTCACCTTCCACAATGTCAAATTAAAATTTACTTTGTCGAATACAGATTTGTCGAATACAGACAAAGAAGGTTTAGGTAAGAAAGTTTATATATATATTTCGTTTTTCCCTTCTGCATGTGCCCTTCAATGTCAACTCGCGCGATCCCGATGACCTAGCTTATTAGGTAGGATTATTTATTTACAAGGAGCAAATTCGCTCCGTTCAAAAACATGAGTTTAAAACAATTGTCTTTTTTACTCAAAAAAAAAAACAATTGTCTTTTAGCAATTTTTTGTTATAAACAATTTAATTAAATATTATGTGGTTTTTTTGACGAAAAAAATATTAATAAGCTTTAGTTATCAAGAAGTTTTGATTTTAACAATAAAAAACAGTTTAGCAAAAACAATATATTAAAATAAATATTACCAACAATCACTCTTGAGAGCAACAAATATTTGATAAGAACTACTTCTTATGTATCATTTATTTTTATGTGTATTTTCACTGTTCGATACGTATTTTTAATGCTTCTTTGAAATATAATTTTATAAATTTTTTCTTAGATTATTTTCCTGAATAAAATTTTAAATATTAAACTTTATCCATTAAAAATTTTAAAATATAATATATATTACACTATATTTACAGAAACATTACAATGCCCCATGACATTATCATGTGACGGAGGGAGTACTTACCTCAAGCTATCAAGATTTCGATATAATCGAAACCTAAGTCATTTGTATGGCAGCAGTTCTGAGAGTAGACTCTCAAAATTAGAGTTCCAGTCTCCATTTTTCCCTTCTTTAATTCCCTCTTTTCTCAAATTTACTATATTTTTAATAAAATCAAGATCGGATAGGTCGTGTCCTTTTCTTGGATGGTGTTTTTTATTATGTTATGTGCTTGGTGTGCTTTGTTATGAATTTCACTAATTTTTTTTAAGAAGAATTTATATCACATTTTGGATGATTCGCAGGACTGACATCAAATATGATATTATGATTAAATTGCAACAGATCACCTTTCACGATAAACAATTAACACGGATTATCCTAAAAGATATATAACATCCATATGTTTCGATAGAAAATGCAAAAAATTTATCATACATGATCATTTTTATAAGGGTCTCGGCTAAAGAGTTCGCAGTTTGACTGCACCATGTTCTCGAGGTCAACTTATGGTTAGCTTAGAGACGACCGGAGGGGTGTATTTATAAGGTTTGTACCGAAGAGTGTTTACTGTTCACCTTCACAATCTTAAATTTTACTAATTTGTCGAATACAGAGAAAGACGTTTTAGGTAGTAATGCACCCTTGAATGTCAACTCAATCATGCTGATTTAGCTTATTAGGTAGGATTTTTTGTTTATTTTAAATTGCTCCGTTCAGAAACATGAGTTTAAATACAGTTATCTTTTAGCAATTTTGTGTTATATTCGATTTTAATCTAAATATTATGTGCTTTAATTATCAAGAATTTTGAATTTTAACAAAAAAAAATAGTTTAGCAAGAACTATCAAGATATACTTTTATGTTTTTAAAAATTAAGCTGATGTCACTCCAAAAGTCATGTAGTGATTTACCATATAGTCATCGACTAAATAGTTTAACTTATACTCCCTCCGTCACTCGGAATTGTATACATATGGATTGGGCACGGAGACTAAGAAAAGTGTATAAAGTAATATAAAGTAGGAAGAAAGAGAAAAAAAAGTGGGTAAAGTAGTGGGACCCATCAATATATAATTGATAGATTTGGAAAAGTAGTTGAAAGTAATGGGTGGGTGGAGTTTTTATATTATAAAACTTGACTATTTTGGAAAAGTTTTGAAATGTATAGAATTGAGTGGGACATTCAAAAAAGGAAAGTGTATAGAATTAAATGAGACGGAGTACAAGCTTTTCCTGGCCACATGCAAGAATTCAAGGTCAGATCCATTTTTAAATATTGAGACTGACGCGACTACAAATGTCATGAAGTGATGTAATACTACTACTAAGCAGTAGATTAGTTTAACTTGTGAAATAAAATTATCATACGATGGTTTTAGGTTCGGTACGAGTGGTTTACATATAAATACTTCTACAATACTTGGACAATTAACAATTAAATATATAATAATAATAGAATATCCAATAACTTATTCCGTCCACCCTGAAACAAGGACAAAGAAAGAGTTTTCAGTTTTGGATGTGGTTCTGCCCTAGGAGGCTAAAAGATAGGAAGTCCACAAAAAGTTAATATAATTCATATTAGTTCATAAAATGCTCGAACAATTCAATTTTACAAACTTACTAGCACAGACCTTATGTCTGCTGGTTTTGATCATTGTCCATGTCTAGTACATGCACAGGTACTTTGATAAATTCAAAAATTTTATATACGAGAAACGAATGTGCATATAGAGTTGAAGTTGCAGCTGAATATGATACGGGAGGTTGATGTCGACCATATATTCTAAACTGAAAAATATGTCAAAGATTAAAAATATAAGGGTCAGGAGCTGAAGCTTCTATGGCATGCATCCGCTGAAGCGAATCCACCAGGAGGGCTAATAGCTTCTATGGCATCCGCTGAAACTCCTAGGATACTAGCTTTGCAAGGTCTTTTTCACAACTCCTGGAGTTTGCAAGTGATGGAGAAGGAAGACGTGCTCTAACTAGTTGTATATGGAGAAGTTGAGAATACTAGCTAAGCGCTGGTATTCTCAACTTCTTAAAAAGTGCTTCTACTTATTTACACAAAGGGTAAAAAAAAGCAGAAGTAAGAAGCAGTTTCGGCTTCTCCTAACCAAACAGGCGCAACATTACTAGTTTTCTTAAGGAACGTAACAAGAGAGTAAAAAATTGCAAAGAAATATAGCAGATCAAGGACTGATAGACATATTAATATATTATACTATTGTCTGCGGAAAGACCATATATATATACATGCTTGTGTTATTCTTCAGAAGCTAGAGAAGACCATAAATTGCAGAAACATCCCCTACATTTACCACCTCTTGATTAAGTTTCCCTTATGGCCTTAGGTTTTCATAACTCGCTGGGAGGAATCTTTCTTTTATACAGTTTACTCTACAAGTTGCCTCCAAAAGTTTCGAATAAAAGATGCACCAACCATGCATATTGAACAAACAAAGTCGTCTCCATGCATTTCTACTGAATATTTCGAACTTCAACCTCTACATATATATTACAGTATCACCATAGAATTTATTTAGTACATATGGATTGCGAGTTTGTACATATGATACATAGCAAGGAAAAACAAAGGCCTGCAACTAGCTAGGTTTGAAAGTTGAAAGAGACGATATGTGTTTTCTGGTTTGTGATGGGGGGCAGGTCTTCTCTTGTATATATCTTCTTCCTGGCATCACTTTTCTTTTTGATTCGCCTCAACACACAGCTCTTCTTCCTGGCATCACTTCCCTTTTTGATTCGCCTCAATACATAGCGAATGGCACGATAAGTAACAGCAAAACTGGATAGCACAATCAAACCTATCCAAGTACACAGGCCATAAAAGATAGCATTAAAAGTGTAGTCAGTGGAATAGAAAGATGGGGTGGTGGCTAGAACTGCACAGAAATAGGCCACACTCATTGCGGTGAGAGTTATCCACATGGCTCCTCGTATAAGCCAAATAAAGAGCTTACGTTTCAGGGTTGCACCACTTACGTAGAGAAATATGACACTTAGAGCAGCCATGAAGGAGATCGTGTTCGATGTCCAAAACGTATTACTCAGTGATGAGTAGAAGTAGGCTAGAATTGAATTTCCAGGTTGAAGATAAAAAGTTTGTTTTAAAGGGTCAGGAGCTGAAAATTCTGTGGCATCAAGTCCAGCGACTCCGCCAGGAGGGTTAATAGCTGCTTGGTAAGACATGGCAGCTATTACAGTGGCTGCTAGCAGTACGTGCTCGTCTCTTGTTGCAGATTTCTCTTGAAGCATGGTAAACGTTTTCATATTATTCCACCACATCTTTACCATTTTGATTATGCTGTAGTCAGCAGCTGCTGCTCTTCCTATCTTATCATCAACTACTGTCCCAGTCTTCGGGGCTGCTACAACCTCATTAACCGTGGAAGGGTTACCTGAGATAAGAAGCTCCTTAATTTCCATGGTATTCGAATCTTTGGGCATCTGCTTTACTATGTCCAAAGCTGTGAGACCAAGTTTATTAACTGCATTCACATGCACAAAATTGAGTACAAAATGACATGACAATTGAAGTGTGAGACCAAGTTTATGTGAATACAGGGGCTCATTCTAATCAAAATTTAACACAGGTTACTTTGTGAAGGTTTTGTACCCAATTTTGTGAACGAAGCATTTTCCTTATATCTTCTCTTGACAAGGTGTTTTATTATCTGAGTAGGCATAAAAAGTATAGATTAGGCACTTTAATCGGCCGCCAATGATAGACAAATTACTTTCAAAGTAAGGGAACTTTTGTATTAATGCATGTATATATTTTACCTGCTTCCTTTTTAAAGCCGCTGCAGTATGTAAAATAGTGTTTCCATTCGCATCTCTGATGTTAGATAAATCCTGGTCATTCATTGCTAATAATCGAGTAAGAAGATATGAACGATTATACCTAACACACAAGTGAAATACCGTCTCTTCTTCATCCAACGACTCATAGTTAACTTTCATCAACTCAATAACAGACTCATATCGACCATTCCTAACAGCCAAGTGAAGAGGAGTCCGTCCATCCTCATCATGAACTCGGCACATTTCTTGATCATACTTTAACAACAGTTTAACGATATTCGTATATCCATTGGCAGATGCCAAATGAAGAGGAGAACGTTCTTGTGAATCTAACCGGCTTGCAAAGTCAGGCTTGTAAGAAAGAAGAGACTTTGCTAATTCAAAGTGACCTAACATGGAAGCTAAATGCAAGGGTGTTTGGTTATAACAAGAAGATACTGAGACTCGAGCAAGAGTGAGGCCATCTTCTCTCATCAACGCCTTCAACATCTCCACGTCTCCCTCCAAACATGCATGGTACAGCTTCTTTTCTGTTACCTCAATAGTCATACTTTATATCTGTTAATGTAAGATGTTATGATCAGTAATTGGGATTGGCTTATCTGTGGAAGGTAAATTTCTAATGCATTTCTATCAGACTCTTGTTTATGTGATCTTGATTGGTTTAAGAAAGAAAAATATGTTTTTTTAGTGTCTGACTCTACTGGATGCCAATGTAAAATGTTATGAGTAACTGGGATTCCAGGCCGGCTACGCGGAGTTGCCTATTATTTCAAGCTAGCCAGTATAGTATCCTCGTAAACTTCAATGAAAGCTGGACTTTAACATTGCCACAGTCTTGCACGCCTCATGAGAACTACTGACTTGTGGTCGATCATCAACGGGGTCGCCAAGGACAACCATTTCTAATTGATTGGTCCGGAGAATTCAAGTGAATTCTAAAATTTAGTTTTTAGAATTTTCATTACATCCACTATCTGCAGGGAATGAGTTGAAATAATGTAATACTTATATTGAGAAGAGAAACATATGATCAAATTATAAAGATTCGATGATGTTATCTGTGTTAACATATATATAAAATGATGATATTAAAATTAATGCTCCATTTCGTTTTCTCAGCATGCTCCTCTGAGATGCTCACTTTCAGAGTCTTTAATTAATTTTTTCCATCAATTGATCGACTTGTAGTTCTGTTTTTTTAAATGATTCGCTTTGTTTGATGAAAGAGCAAGAAACAAGATATACTATCACTTTCATTGGGAGAAATTACCAAGTATCATCTCTCATAGTCTTTTCTACTTGTGAAGAGATCGTTTGCTTTTGTCTGTGATTTGAAAATTTTAATGTCAGCCATTTTTTATCCTACTGATCTGTTAAATATATGATATATGCCAAATTTATAAGTTAAGAGTAAAAAATTTGATATATCTTGGTCAGGACTCTACAAATTTTATGCATGTTGGCATGTCCTTTTATATTAGGTCATTTTGTAATCATCAATGTTTTTGCAGGCCATTTAGGGTATAATTGATCACTATATACAAATTAAAGGAGGTAGGGTTAAGCTAGTTCAAATTAGTTTACGAATTTTTAAATTCGACTAGTTTATATTCAACTTTTGTTTTTGGTTGAAAATATTGAGGGCAAAATATGGGGGTGGGGGGTTCCACCCAAAAAATTTCGACCATAAACGGTCGAATTTATAAAATCGACTGTTCCTGCTCGAACTTAGAAATTCAACCAATTTCGGTCGATTGAATATTTTTGGGTGCCAAATTTAAATTTGTCCATTTTTTTGAAATTTTGAAATTCGACTAGCTTATATTCGACCACCTCCGTTACGGTCGAAAATAGTTATTTTCAACGTTAAGAATATTCCCCATCGAATTTAGTTGGTCAAAAATAAAAATAAAATCGACCTTTTTTTGTTGGTCGGAAATTTTGAGGGCAAAATAGAGGTGGGGAAGTTCCCGCCCAAAAAATATCTAACTGATTCGACCATAAATTCGACGGGTCCGGGTCGAACTTATAAATTCAACTAATTTTGGTCGATTGAATATTTTTGGGCGCCAAATTTTAAATTTTTTTTTTTTGAAATTTTTGAATTTTTGAATTTCGGTCGAATTTATAATTTCGATCAAATTTGGTTGAAATTTATTTTGGACCGGTAACGGTCGAAATTAACTATTTTCAAGTTAATTTCGACAGGGTTTTTAAATTTGACAGGGTTTTCAAATTCAAATTAAGAGTAGCAGCAATTCACAGTTTGTGCAGGAAAAGATATTATGGGATTATTTCAAAGTATTGGATGACTTTGATGAATTATAGTACCTATTTTGTTTAATCAACCTGCTTGCAGGCTTGTTCATACGGTTTATATCTGCAAGTTGTATTAAAATTTACTGATCTGGTCTATATTCTTAACACATTAAATTTATGATAATTGCAATTGATACTATTACCTCCGCATAAACTTTCGTATGAATATATAAAACATAGCACAGACATTCATGAATTAATAATAGCTTGCTACATTGCAATATTATTAAGATACATCAAGATACCAGTGTGGCCAATTACAGAAGCTAGGGCAAGGCAAAACAAAGAACTGCAATATAGGGTATGAACATAAAAAGAGACTTGAAAACGCTATAGAAAAGATTTATCACACAATATGATTACTTTGGGTTGTGAAAGTGGCTCTTATAATTGTCCTCGACAACAAGTGGTAGGAAGCACGAAAAGCTTTAAACAAGATCACAAAAATCATTGCGTTCCAAATACACAGTATGACTACAAGTGCCAGAATTGTTTTGTTATGCTTGTACGATTTGCTTATGTTCTTTGAATTATATGCTGGGCTGGTGGCTACCAGTGCACAAACATAGGCGGTAGTCATCGTGGTGAGTGTTATCCACATGGCCATCCGTGTAGCAAAAACTACAATCTTCCTTCTCATTGAACCGTTTACATAGAGAAATATCACAGTCAGAGCACTGATGAACGAGAGTGTGTTAGCTATCCAAAAGACATTACTCAAACCTGGCCAGAAGTAGGCTAGAACCGAACCTCCTGGTGGAAGGTAATAAAATACTGACCAAGGGTCGTCGGTACCATCTGATAAAGGAGCGGCATCAATTGCAGCAACACCACCGGGAGGGCTGAGAGCTGCTGCGTAAGCCATAGCAGCAATAACAGATGCTCCTACAAGTAAGGAATCGTCTTTCTCTTTCACTTTTTCATGAAAGGCGCTAGACCTTTTGAACGCCTTGAATATCATTCCTAGCTGACTATGCCTGGAGGTTTCCCTGTTACTGTAAACTACTCTGTCTACTGCAGGATTCAGGCGGCTAGCCACGGTTTCTGCTTGATTTTCTTGAGCCCTCAAAGCACCAGCTGAGATAAGAAACTCCCTGATGTCCTTGCTTTTCACATCTTTGGGCATCTGCTCTATCATGTCCAAAGCGGTGAGACCATTTTCATTCACAGAATTCACGTCCACTTCACTTCTACACTTGACTAGGTATTTTATTATCTGAGTTCAATTTTGGAAACTGGTGTTAGTTCAACAGATCTACTGTATCAAATATAAAACATGCCAATAGAAGACCATTTTCATTCACATAATTCACATTCACTTCAGTACTTCTACACTTGACTAGGTACTTTAACAGATCTGTTGTACTCCCTCCGTCTCTCCCATTTTATTATCCAATGGGTTGAGTACAAAAGTTAAGAAATTTGTATAAAGTAGTGGAAAAGAGAAAGAAAAGTGGGTGAAGTGGTGGGACCATTGATTTTTGATGTATAAAAAAAGTTAATGGGGGTAAAAGTAGTGTGAAAAAGGAAGAAAAGTGGAGAAATGGTGGAACCCATTAACTATTTTTGATAAGTTTTAAAATGTAAATAATTAGATGAGACACCCAAAAAAGAAAAGTGTAAAGAAATGATTGGGACAGAGAGGTATCAAATATCAAGAACATGCCAATCATTAATATTACCTGCATTCGTCCCAAAACTGTTGCAGAGTGTAACAAAGTATTCCCATCGTCTTGTTTGATGTTTGACAAGTCCTGATCATTCGGTTCTAGAATAGAAATAAGAACATTCAAACGATTATACTTGATACACAAGTGCAACATGGTCCTTTCCTGATCAGACTCAGAGTTCACTTTTAGCAACTCACTAACACACTCATCTTGGCCTTTAAACACTGCCAAATGAAGAGGGGTCCTTCCATCCTCGTCACAAAGTCGGCACATGTTCTCATCATACTCTATCAGGAGCTTAACGATATCCGGATATCCGTTCGCAGATGCCAAATGAAGGGCACAACGACCTTGCAGATCTAGATTTTTTGTAACGTCAGGCTTATAAGAAAGGAGAGACTTAACAAATTCAACGTGACCTAACATAGAAGCTAGATGCAAGGGTGTTTGGTTAAAGGTAGAAGACAAGGAAACTCGAGCAAGAATAAATTTATCTCCTTGTATCAGTGCCTCCAACGCATCTACATCTAACATGCATCGTACAGCTTCTTCTCCATCACCTCAGTAGTCATACTAGCTATCTACATAAGAGAGGTATACAATTGAATTAATTGATCTCTAATACATCATTGTACTATATCAAAAGATGCATTAAATATTAATGTTGTGTTTGGTTGGGGAGGATGGAATGAAATGACTAAAAATAAATGAAAATAGTAGAGGTAGGAGGAAAGTTTGAAAAAATATTGAGTGAGTGCAAATTGTTATGATGAAATTTAGAAGAAAACGAGTATAAGAACGAATGGAGCATTCCTTCTTAGATTGGGGACAAGATCTCTAGTATAGGGCGTAAGGAATGGAATGTAGGAAGGAATGAAATTTATAAACATTTGCTCATAATATAGTTCAAAATTTCATTCTATTCCTTCCAAATTCATTCACCCCAAGCAAAGACATACCAAGAAAAACTTATATGGAATACTGAACAGAAGCATATATCTGCGTGGATATAGGCGCCTATGATCCAAATATAAGAACTTCAAAAAAGGAATTTTAAAAACACTCATTTTCACAAACTCTTTTTCAAAAGGTTGCAATTTATATTGAAAAAGGTTAATTTTCATGTTGAAACAGTTCAGGTAAATGATTGCACCATGTTTTTTGAAAACTTTTTGCAACATGAATTGTTTTAAAACTGCCAAAATAAAATCACAAATTTCAGGACTCATACCTGCAGCCTGCTGTTAGCTTAGAGACGACCGGAGTGGAGCTTGTAAGAAGCTAAATTTCTGATGCCTCCCTCCCAAAATCTTGGCAGCATATAAGGCTTGTACTAAAGAGTCTAGCTACAGTTCTCCTTTCACAATGTCAACTTACATTTTCTTTGTCGAATACAGACAAGATGTTTTAGGTTCGTATATTTATATATTTTTCGTTTTGTCTCTTGTGCATATGTACCTTGAATGTCAACTCCATCCAGATCATTTAGCATATATGAAGCATATTAGGTAGGATTAGGTAGAATATTTTTTAATAATCTAATAATACTGTGTAGGTATATAAATTATATCAATTTGTTATATTTAGTTTAATTATTAAGCTAATTAAATACTCTAAAATGAAGATTTCTTGAATTATCTTATTTCGTATGAGCGTTCTAGTGTGTAATATCCAATATTAAGGGCTGGTTTGGTTCTAAAAAGCAGAAGCTGCTTCTGCCTTCTACTTTTCTTGATCTTTTTGTATAAAGAACCAGAAGCATCTTTAATAAGTTGAGAATGTTAACTTGTTTCTCAGAATTTCTGTTTTTTTTCCAAACACTTTATTAACTTATTTACTTCTCACTTTTAATTCACTTCCTTACTTTAAGCAAGAAATCATATTTTCAAATTTGCCCAAACAGCCTCTAAATTTTCTTAGGATTAATGTGATGTGATAGCCCTACTATAAGATTTTAGTATCCAGAACCTTCCAACCTCTGCTCAAGGCGAATAAGTCAATGAAAAATCAAACTACAGTTAGGATTACTATTATTATGGAATGAAGTACGCTTTGACATACAGTTTATTGTAAATTGTAAATTTAATAATATGAAATAAGATGATCCTTCATACATATTCAGGTTTAACAAGTGATTTCAGAATTATCTTATTTGTATTATTATTTCGAGCGCCTGTACACCGGACATTATTATTACTAGTTTCTAATATATGGGTCTGTACCTTGCGCATGCTGGTTTTGAAATTTTGATCAGTGTCCATGTCTAGTATATCCACAAATATTTTGATCGAATCGAGAAATTTTAAATACTAGAAACGAATGTGCGCATAGAGTTGGAGTTGCAGTTGAATATATATATACCGCATAAACCTCCCGCACCGCACCACAAAACACGGTTTTTAATTTTTGTGGTGCGATTGCGGTTTGATTTTTTCACAAACCGCGCGGTGCGGTGTGGGTTGCAGTTTGACATATTACTAGTGCGGTTCAAACCGCAACGCACCACGATATTATAATATATATAAATATATTAGTGATTGTCAAATAAAATTATATTATATACATATATATTATTTATAATTATGTCAAATAAAATTATATTATGTTAAATTATATTATATATTTTAAATCTCGTTAAATAAAAGTTAATTATTATTTATCAATCTCGCACTACTATTATACCAAATTTGTATGGAATGATTATATTATTATAATATGTCTTTTAGTACTCATACTTATTATTATATTTACATTTTAATAGTTGTTGTAGTTCTGAGATAATAAATATCATATAAATTCATTACAAGAAAAGATTTTAGTTATTTTATATTTCGTAAGGAGGTTCAGTAAAGTATAGTATAGTGCGGCTTATGTAAATTTTATGACTAACTTCAATTAAAAATATTTATTCTTAAACATACACAAATCCACAAACCGCACCGCACCACACCGCATTTTTGTGGTGCGGTTTACGCGGTTTTTATCCTAGCGCGATGCTGTTGCGGTTTGAGTTTTCAACCAACGCGCGTATGCGGTTTGGTTTGCGATTATGAAGAAAAACTGCACCAACCGCACCACGATCATCTCTATGTACAAGGGGGATTGATGTTAACCATCTGTTCTGACCTAAAAAATATGTCCAACTTGTTGGTGAGGAATCTTTCTTCTATTGTCTACTCTCGAGGTATTCTCGATAAGTTTCGAATAAAAGATGCCCCAACCGTATAGAACAAATGAACAATCAAAGTCGTATACATTGTAGATCGGAACAAAGTTGCATTTACACTCTCAGTTCTCGAAATAATAGTCGCTTCTCATTTTTCAAGGGTCAAATTGACTAATTTTTGTTTCTAAATAATAAAATTATTTTTTTATAAATTTTAAAAAATAAAAATATATTTAAAAAATCAAATATTTTTTTTAATGATATAATATTTTAGAATTATCTTAAATATATATTATGTTTAATTATTGGTCAAAATTTGGTTAATCTGACCGAGTCAAATTAAAACAGCATTATTTTGAGACCAAGGAATATCATCTGATTCCATCATTTACTCTTTGGAATTTCAATCTCTACCGGGAAATAGTAGAAAAATCAAAACATTTGCAGATTTGCTTGTATCACACACAACTTTATTGAGCATATACAGCTAACAATGCGAGCATTACATGGACTGTGAGTTTGTACATAGAAGAAATTATATGAATTATTCTTCAGAAGAAGAACATGAATTGCAGAAACAACAGAAGATATCCCAACAACATCCACAACATCCCCAACATTTACCACCTCTTGATTCAGTTGCTACTTGACCCGATGCCTCTGGACCTGCAGCACCATCTTTCGTCGGGTAACCGGCTGGTGGCGGAGCTGCATATGGGTCTGAAAACGCACCTGTTACAGAAAAATTAATATTATTCATATTAGTATGATACAATGACCATATAAGTACTCAAATCACAATAGCATACCAACACAAACCTTGTGCCTGCAGGCTTTGATCATTGTCCATGGCTAGTATATCAGTATACGTACAATTATTTCAATAAATTCAAAGATTCAAGATATGATATGAATGTGGATATGGAGTTGAAGTAGTAGCTGAATATATATAGGGTTCGTTGATGTTGACCCAATGATTTCTAATTGAGGAATATGTGCAACTCGCTGGTATATATAGGGAATCTTCTTATATATATTGTTAACTCTCCAAGTCGTCTTAGACAAGTTTGAACAAAAGATGCACCAACCATATTGAAAAATTGAAGTCGTCTCCATATGTCCAACTTGGTGATCGTGTTTTGCATTGTTAATCTTAAACACCAAGGTTCCGTTCACTTGGATAAAATGGAATGAGGGTAGAATGGAATGAAAAATCATAAAAAGGTTTAATGGTAAAAATAGAATTAATATATGAGAAAACAGTGACTAAATATGAGTGAGTATAATTTTTTTATGATGAAGATTGTAAAGAAACATGATGATCAAGAAGTGGAATGAGCATTTCTTTCAAAACATGTGGGTTAGATTCTTTTCCTAAATTGTAAAAAAAAATAATTATACACATTTTCTTCAACCAATCCCAATTTAGGTAAGCCCTCCTCCAACAAGTAACCTAAATAGCCAAGTTTTTGTTGATCTCAATTGGAACTCCAATCTCTACAAGAAAATAATAATACCTCAAAATTGTTAGAATATAATAGGATCCTGCACATAAGCCCTCCTCTTAACACGAGTGAGGAGGAATGTTAGAATACGCTATGATCCTGCTAAACCCTCCTCCTAACACGAGTGAGGAGGAATGTTAGAATACAATATGATCCTGATAAACCCTACTCCTAACACGGGTGAGGGGAAGGGGAATGTTAGAATACAATATGAACCCTTCTCCGAATATCTTGAGGTTTTAGGAGAATTGATCACTTAACAAAAACATTTTCTTGTATTAAACACAACTTTATTAATCATTTATAGTTAACAATGCGAGCATTGCATGGATCGTGAGTTTGTACATAACTATGATACATAGTAAAGGAAAAGAAAAGGACTGCAGCAGCTAGGCTGGAGAATTGAAAGATACGACATGAGTATTTTGTGGTGTGATGGAGGCAGGCTCTCTGCTTGTATATCTTTTCTTCCTCGCATCATTTTTCTTTATAATTTTTCTCACAACATATCGAATTGCACGATAAATAACAGCAAAAATCGATAGGAAAATCAATCCCATCCAAATAACCAGTCCGATAACGACAGCATGATGTGTTGTCTCATTGAAATATTGAGATGGGGTGGTGGCCCAAACTGCAGACACATAAAGAGCTTCTGTTTCAGAGTCACGCCACTTACGTACAGAAAGATGACACTTAGAGCAGCCATAAAAGAGATGGTGTTCGCTGTCCAAAACACATCACTCTGTGAGGGGTAAAAGTAGGCTAGAATTGAATCTCCGGGGTAAAGATTAAAAATATAAGGGTCAGGAGCTGAAGCTTCAATGGCATCCGCTGAAGCGACTCCACCAGGAGGGCTCGTAGCTGCTTGGTAAGGCATGGCAGCTATTACAGTTGCTGCTCATAGTCCGTACTCGTCTCTTGTTGCAGCTTTATCTTAAAGGATATATGCTATACTTTTTGATCTAATACCATCAATATACCTTTACCGGATTAATGATGCTGTTGTCTTCTCTCATCAACTCCTTCAACATCTCCACGTCTCCCTCCAAACATGCATTGTACAGCTTCTTCACACCTTGCACCCCATAAGTTTAAACGCTTTTTCGATTTGGTGTCAAATAAAATTTCTTGTTAATACGCATCCTAATGTTAAAAAAATGCTTCCATATGCACCGCTTTGACCAAATTCCGTCAAGTTGACTGTTAAAATTAACAGCTGTAGGTGGATGAAAAAGAGAGAGGAGAGTGAGTGAGATGATGGGATGTACCCAATTGCATGGGCACAAGTAGAAGCGGACAGTTAATTTTAATAGTCAACTTGACGGAATATGGTTAAAAGGGTGCATATCGAAGCGTTTTTTTAACATTAAGGTGCATATTGATAAAAATTTTATTTGAGACCAAAGCAAAAAAACGCTTAAACTTATGGGGGTGCAAAGTGTAAATTACTCTAATTTCAAAATAATTATAACGTGTTTGAAGAGAGGAGATGTTCTAAAATGATTATATTAATATGAATGCAACTTTTCTTGTTTTAAAGTATCTCCGAGACTCTCACTCAATCTGAGAGTCTTAGATTGATTTCTTCTAACTTATATTTTGAATTAAGTGTTTTACCGTGACGATGGCTGGAGACCCGGTGATCGTCAATTTTCTATCAAATTTTAAAATCCTTTCTGGTCATTTCTTAAATATATCAAAGATCAAGAAGTAAGGTGTAGTCGAGGGAATATGTGTGTGTGTAATATCACTAGCAAATTACCGAAAGATTATAATGAGTATCAAGCTTAAAAGTATAAGTAATTTAGTAATTTCTTGTCGGGATTCGAAATTAAATCCTACTTGACACTCAAAAATACCTTATGTCTTTTGTATGCAAATCAAAGAAACTATTTATATGTTCTGTCAAAAAAAAAAAAAAAAAAAAAGAAACTATTTATATGTAATTGAGTATGGACCTCCATTTTTTCATGAAGAGCGAAAGAGAGATGGCCAAATCTCCTCTGCGTTAGATTGTGTTTGATGCCACTATAAAGAAAGGAACTATTTTCAACTGTCATTTTTGACTGCAAGTAATTTCTACCGAAATTGATAGACTATAAAAGTGGTCGAAAATGCTAAGCTAAAATTCATACTGGCGACCAAATTCCATCGAATTTAACGACAATCGGAAAAAAACTAATTTTCGGTCGGAGGAACCGGTCGGAATTTTTTTTAAGTCAAATTTTCTTGAGGCTTATTTTTGACTATGTGTAGCCTCTATTCTAAAATAAGGTGATTATTCATGATTAATTCATGTTCCGTAACTCGACGAACTGATTAAATTTTCGATTATTCCGATTAATACCCGATCAATTCAATTAATCTCCAATTAATCCTTGTTCCGTAAGCTCACCGATTAATCCGATTCCCGCTTTTTACAACACTATATGCAACGGTCTCATATAATACATACCGGTCGAATATAACAGCAGATAAAAAGTCAAAGTTACGCAGTCGAAAATAATTTATTTTCGACCGAGTACATATATTCGACTAGTCTTTTTTCGACCGTTTGGTAGATGGTCGAAATATTCTATTGTAAACGGTCGAAAATAAGTAATTTCTACCAATTTTTTTTGGGATCAAACTTAGCCGCTTTATCCATATTGCGCTTTAATAGTAGCAACTATTGTGAACACACACCTATCGATACATAGAACACACTTATAGAGGAGGGAGGACATGGAGGAAAGAGGGGGAGAAACGGGAAGAGGGAGAGAAATGGAGAGAAAGCATCTGATGGCAGCCTCAAACTGAGGGAGAGAAACAACAGAGGATATCCCAACAGCATCCCCAAAATCCCCAACATTTACCACCTCTTGATTGCGGTGCTACTGTACCCAATGCCTCTCTGGAGCTGCAACGCCATCTTTCACCGGGGAACCGGCTGGTGGCGGAGCTGCATATGGGTCTCATGAAAACGCACCCGCTTCAACAAAGTTATTAAAATTCATATTAGTACGATACAATGATGGCATAAGTACTACACGAACCTTGTCCCTGCAGGTTTTAAGTGAGGAATATTTGCAACTCGATGATGAGGAATCTTTCTGCCATTGTTAAATCTCCAAGTCGTCTTGATAAGTTCGAATAAAAGATGCACCAACCATATTGTACAATCAAAGTCGTCTCCAGAAATTCAACTGTATATTTCCAACTTGGTGTTCGTGTTTTGCATTGTTAATCTTAAAAACGAAGTAAAAAAGTTTATTAATGATCTCAATTGGAACTTCAATTTCTACTAGAAAATAGCACAAACTCAAAACATTTGCTTGTATCACACACAACTTTATTATGCATTTATAGTTAACAATGCGAGCATTACATGAGGGATTGCGAGTTTTTACATAAAAGAAATTCTTAGAAAATGCAGTTCATATAAATATGTTACATAGTAAAGGAAAACAAAAGGACTGCAGCTAGGCTGGAGAAGTGAAAGTGTCGACAGGGGTATTTTGGGGCATGATGGAGGCATGGTCTCTTCTTGTATATCTCTCCCACCTCGCTTTATTTTTCCTTTTAATTATTCGCACAACATAGCGAATTGCACGATAAATAACAGCTAAAATTGATAGGAAAATCAATCCCATCCAAATACCTAGTCCGATAAGGACAGCACGAAGTGTTTTGTCATTTGAATCGTACGTTGGCGTGGTGGCCCAAACTGCACACACATAGGCCACAGTCATTGCTGTGAGAGTTATCCACATGGCAGCCCTTATGAGCCAAATGAAGAGCTTCTGTTTCAGGGTTGCGCCACTTACGTAGAGAAAGATGACACTTAGAGCAGCCATAAAAGAGATGGTGTTCGCGGTCCAAAACACATTGCTCAGTGAGGAGTACATGTAGGCTAGAAGGGAATCTCCAGGGTAAAGACTAAAATATTGAAAATAAGGGTCAGGAGCTGAAGCTTCTGTGGCATCCGCTGAAGCGACTCCACCAGGAGGGCTAATAGCTGCTTGGTAAGCCATGGCAGCTATTACAGTTGCTGCTAATATTACGTACTCGTCCTTTATTGCAGCTTTATTTTGATGGATGGTAAACTTTTTCATCTTAATCCACCACCCCTTCACCACATTGATTATGCTGTCGTCATCAGCTCCTCCTCCTCCTCCTCCTCCTCCTCCTCGTATGTTATCATCAGCTGCTGTGGTAGTCTTCGTGGTTGGTACAACGCCCTCATCAACCATAGAAGGATTAGCTGAGATAAGAAGCTCCTTAATTTCAAAGGTTTTCAGATCTTTCGGCATCTTCTCTACTATGTCCAAAGCTGTGAGACCATTTTTATTCACGGCATTCACATCCACTTTATTCTTGACCAGATATTTAATCATCTGAGTAAGCATTAATGCATTTATAAGGAGTATGATTAGATTAATGGTGTATAAGTCACGCTTGTTTAGCAAAAAAATTAAATATATTAGATCAAAGAAATTCTTCCGAAGAATACATTAGAGTGAAATTTACCTGCACCCGTTTCAAAGCTGCTGCAGTGTGTAAAACAGTGTCATCATTTCCATCTTTGATGCTTGACAGATCGTAATCATTCAACTTTAATAAACGAATAAGAAGATCCAAACGATTATAAGTAACACACAAGTGAAGCACTGTCTCTTCTTCATCAAACGACTCTGAGTTGACTTTCATCAACTCGATAACAGACTCATGTTGACCATTCATCACAGCCAAATGGAGAGGAGTCCTTCCATCCTCATCATGAACTCCGCACATCTCCTGATCGTACTCTAACAACAATTTGACAATATTCGCATATCCATTAGCCGATGCCACGTGAAGAGGAGAACGATGTTGTGAATCAAGACGTCTTGAAAAGTCAGGCTTAGGCTTATAAGAAAGAAGAAACTTAGCCAATTCAAAGTGACCTAACATGGAAGCTAAGTGCAGGGGTGTTTGGTTAAAGCAAGAAGAAATTGAAAGTTGAGCAAGAGTGAGTCCATCTTCTCTCATCAACTCCTTCAACATCTCCACGTCTCCTTCGAAGCATGCATCATACAGCTTCTTTTCCATAACCTTAATATCCATGCTTTATATCTGCATGATAATAAAAATACGTAACTGTGAGTAGTGCCTTACATACTGATCACTTGTTTTAATTTCCATGCAACAGTTATTCAAGAAAGAGAGAGCAGTTTAGGTTTCAGGCTAACAAATCTCAAACATAATTAGCAATAAATATACAAAAATAGGAAACTTAAATTTGAATTTGATTGGGACCAAATTGCTACCTGTTGGTGTAGAGACTACTGTATCCGATTAAGATCGAAGAGTAGATTTCTGATGCCTTCCTATCATTCTCTTGACACCATATTTATAGGGTTTAAGAATGTATTTAGGTTGTAATATGTTTTCAATGATGACTCCAGTGAATGTCAGAGATGGGGAATACGGACAACAATTGTTAGGTAGGAATATTTAATATTGCAACAAGCTGCTAAATTCGATTATTTAATCATGAGAACTGCTGGGTGTGGGGAGATTTGCAGAGCCCCAGGAATACAAGGCCTCATTGCATGTATAGGGTTTAAAATTAACATAAAATCACAATAAGCATCCCAGGCTCCATCTTCCTAACCTTCGGCTATGATATCCCTTGTTAGGTTTTTGACATATTAGTTCTTCAAAATTCTATTATTCAGTAAAATTACTATAGAATCTGTTTATAGTCATATCCGATGTTGCTGCGATTCACAACTTCATAAAATTGAAAAATAATGATAATCACAATTTTGTCATTAATTATGAAAATATTTGCACCCTTTATCTGATTAATAATTAATAGTGAAGCCTGATTGATTCAGAGAGTCTCAGCTACAAAGGGTTTTCTTTAAATTACTTCCTCCCTCACACGTATTTCGAGACTCTTATAAAATATAATTCTATAATGTTTTTTTAAAATATTTTTTATATAAAAGTTTAAAGATCAAAACACTGAAAACAAAATATTTTGAAACATATTATGAAATTATATTTTAAGAGAATTTTAAAAATCCTGTTAAAAAATAATGTATATATACAATTAAAATGAGACGGAGAAAGCGCATAAAACTATATCTCTTCAACGTCATGAATTGCAATGGATGTGAGTGATGATCGAAGAACACGGTCAACGAGGGTTAGGTATGCACACATTTTTATAATATGAACACGTTAATTGGTAAAAAGTCATAGGAATAAAAATATATGATTTTACTAATGGCCTTGTACTTGCCTGTTGCCTTCTACATATTAAAGGAAGCTAACCCTAGAATATATTCATTAAGTCGTATATATAACTGATCAGGCTGATCACGGCTTTTGTGTCCAAGTATATGACCAATTGCAAGGATTGTGTTACACATTCGCAATTGCTGCAAATTACAATACAAGTGACTGTAATCTAAACTATTGTCTGTTGACAAAGATTTAAGAAATATTCTGCAGGTTTTAATAGGATTTCATAGTAGTTCTTGCCCCCTATATATTCTAGTCATAATTAGAGTGATGTGATTCAAAATTTCAAATGATGCAGCTATATATACTAGTTATATACTTAAAGTGATGTAACTAAAAATGGTGATACAGATATTAATGCATTTATTATGTGGAGCCGTCTGAGTAAATTAAAAAAAAGGGTTTTTTTGTTTAAAATAAAGCAGTGGATTAGAACTGAGAGGTAAATTAAGATTTATAATTGATTGAACTATTTAGAAACAGAAGTAGCTATAAATAGCATTCTCATTTTTTTATAAATACTTTTAACTTTTTATACAAACTAGTAAAGAAAAGTAAAAAATCAGTTTTTTATCAGAAAAAAACCTGAAGTCGACTTGCTCGAAAAAAGCAGGAAGTCTATTTGCACAAACAGCACTGTGACTTATAATACATTAATACTAGACTATTATATTGTAAGAATATTAACTGTGTATTTGTTAGCTAATTGACTTCTGGATGCATGCGTAAAACATGTTATAATCCAGCTATTATAAAAACTAAACCAGTTAATTAAGAATTAATGTTTTAGAGCATAATTTAACTCCACCAGCTTTGTCAAGTTTTCATGATGTAATAATTTGCATGTAGTTAAGATTTCATATGTTATGAAAGATGTTTGATGTATTTGAATAAGAGGCGTTCATAAGTTATTCAACACTATATCAAATGTTTTCACCATCATGATTGTAATGGCTGTGAGATAACAACAATAAAGGTTTAGGTATGGAATTATATTGATTTCAAAGCAAAACAAAAGAAATACATTTATCTACTTGCGACGTACATACGAGGAAGATCATGCTCGACCCAAAAGAATTTTAAAAGACTTGATATGATAATCAAAATTATAAATTTTCATTTTCAAAATAAAAATTTAATATCGATATTTTTATTTAAGAAAGAAAGTTAGAAAATAATTTTAAATATAAAATTAAAAACCTGAAAACAGATAAAGAATCTATAAATAGATAAAAATATTAAGAGCCCGTATAACATTAAACTTATGATTTGTGATTGAACGGGACATATGTCATAACTAATAAGATCGAAATTTAAAACGTTTGTTTGAATAAATTTGATTTATTAATGACTTATGAATTATAAAAATATAATAATAAAAATAAGATGGATTTATGGGTAAACTTATTGGTAGTTTTTTTATAAAAAAATGTTTAAAAAAATTAAGCCATTGAAAAAGGTACCTGAAACTAACTTGTGATTTTAAGTGACTTCAAGCATGACACAGCTTAAAATCAGAAATAACTTAAGTAGTTTAACCACTAACACATTGTGTTTCGATGATATTGCTGGCTATATTTTACAAATAATATGTTATTAATTATGATAGATTATTATAAATAGAATATATCACTTTTATCTATGTTTATACGTTTATACATCATATGGAATCTTGTTACACCAATCTTATGCTAGAAGTTTGACAAATATAGTCAAAAAAAAGAAGTTGGCTATACACATACATATATATATATATATAAGAGAAATATATTGTTGGAGTAGAGTGTTTTTCTTTACATAATCTCTCTATTTTTACTTATAATAGTAATAATTTTTAACTAATTCTTTTTATCAATTTTCAAATATAGGTATCACAATGTATATTATGATTCATTATAAAAAATATTTATAGAGGTGGATCTGATGTTCACACTTGTAGTACTATATATATCTATATATAATAGTATTTTGCCCTAACATCATTTATTGACAAAATTTATGGAGTTATATAATCCCTGCACGCTGACATCATTTTTTATCAAAATTTTATATTCGTACCTATTCCATTTTTTAAACAGGAATCCGTACATATCTCTTGCATCAATATTTTAGATACATATCAGCAAGTTGCTAGCGAGAAAAGTCTCCGATAATGTTGTTTTAAGTCTTTCGCATTGTGAAAGGAATGGAGAGGATGTATAATAACGATTTAATAAGAAGTGATGCAATTATAAATAGGTCATAGAGTGACGTAACCAAAATTTATTTAGGATCATTTGTCTTAATTTTTAAGAAAAAAACTTATTATTTATTATTTATAAGTGAGAAATTATTTTATTTTATTATCTAATTATATATTTAGATATTATCGGTAGTTAAAATAAAAAAAATAATATATATTATAATTAATTAATTAATTTTTTATTTCTATTAAGATTAAGGGTAAGAATTAAAAATAAACAGTAAGTAATCACATATAAATAAAAATACTTAGTATACAGTGCGTTGAACTAGTCATATAACAATGGAATCTAACAATTACAAAAATCATATTCTAAATGTGTTATTTATTTCGACATGCAAGTTGCACATGTATGTTTAAAATTTATGCGAGTCTTGTATTAATTATACAACTATGCAACTATGCAAACAGGAAGAGAATTTATAATTTAAGTATTGCTGGTGTACCGGTGGATCCTTTCATTTACATATTTCAAACAACTACAAATTTCACTTAATTTGACGAGATAGTTATATTAGCGGTTAATATTAATCTGAATAATTAATAAAGTAGGCGACATGTCAATTCCTTAAAAGAAATTTTTTGACTAGCCATTAGGGCCAAACGGAAAGTTTTCAAATATTGCCACTTTCTTAAGTTTGTTTCGTGAAGGAGTCCACAGGGCTAGGTCTTGCTATCCCTTGTCAAGTGGAGTAATAGTGTTCGTCAGAAAAATATTTTAACAAAAAATAAAAGATATAAGAGCTGTAAATTTATATTTCAAAAATAAAGACTTATTTCTCGAGAAATTAAACTACATAAAATTTTATTTTTTCTTGAAATAAACTCTTTCTTTTTATCAAATAACGAATATCTGACACCTATTTAACATTCATATCAAAAAAATTCTTAAAAGGTGCATTTTTTAAAAAATAAGGACTTATTTTACCAAAAAATTGGTCTTTTTTTGTCAAACAGACACATACTCTGAGTATTAAGAATTAGCTTTGTGGGATATATTTTCTCATAAAAATTTTAGAAATGGAAGAAAAAAATATATTATAAATGGAAATTTTTTAAAGGGCATTCTAAGGTATTTATATCATTTTACGAAGAAAAATTCTCTTCTCCATAACTTTTCGAAGACGAAACAAACAAACGCAGAAATATGCACGAGGCTGTTTGGGCAATCTTAAAAAAATGACTTCTTCCCTTAAAAAGTGGATTTAAAGTGAAACATAAATAAGTTAATAAAATGTTTGAAAAAGAAGTAGAAACTCTACGAGAAAAGTTATCATTCTCAACTTTTAAAACGGATCTACTTCGCGGCAAAAAAAAAAACGGATCTACGCTTATTATATATTTATGTATATGTATGAGCATATAAATATATATTTGTTTAGTTAGTCGATTGTAAGCTTTTTGAGTTCAGTTAAGAAATTGCAAATTATAGGTCAATTTGATTATGATTTAGTCTATTAACTCATGAGCCAAATAAGGAGCTTCTGTTTCAGAGCTGCACCACTTACCTACAGAAACATGACACTTAGAGCAGCCATAAAAGAGATGGTGTTCGCTGTCCAAAACACATCACTCAGTGAGGGGCGGAAGTAGGCTAGAAGTGAATCTCCAGGGTAAAGATGAATATATTGATAATAAGGGTCAGGAGCTGAAGCTTCTGTGGCATCCGTTGAAGCGACTCCACCAGGAGGGCTAATAGCTGCTTGGTAAGCCATGGCAGCTATTACAGTTGCTGCTAACAGTACGTGCTCGTCTCTTGTTGCAGCTTTATCCTGAAGGATGCTATACTTTTTCATCTTATTCCACCATACCTTTACCGGATTGATTATGTTTGTCCGGAAAGATGATAACCTTTTTTACCTTGTTAGTCATATGTTTAACAGCTTATTAAATTAAGGCGCCAGTTCCCACTGGTGCTTCTTCGGTCGTTTTGGGTGCCAGCTGAGGCTAAATTAAAGCTCCTTAATTTCCATGGATTTTGCATCTTTAAGCATCTCCTCTACTGTGCCCAAAGCCGTCAGAACTTTCCTATTTTTTACATTTAACTCGGCTTAACTTCTATTTGCTACCAGGTACTTTAATATCTGCAGGAATTAAATTCAATTGTATGTCAAATTGGTTTAACTAATGATTATCGGCTAAATGCGCTTTTAACCCTAAATGTTTGAGAGTGTGACCGATGCGGCCCCATTAATGTTTTGACTCGACCGATTCAACCCTCTAAATATCTCATATATTCCGATTCGCCCTCATATCAACTCAAAGCTTCTCACTACAAGAAAAACGGCTATTTTCGAACGGACACTATTTTCGACCCTTTTTGGTCAAAAATAACCGGTCGAAAATAATAATTTCGACCGTTACGGTCGAATATAGTTACGGTCGAAAAAGGCCTGTCGAAGATAAACTTATTTTCGACCGCCTATTCTCGACTCCGTGCCTCAGTTTTTCTGCCCATGCGTTTGGTCCAAAATAAGCTCCGCTTGAAGATAATTGGTGGCGGGAATTTTGCCGCAGTTTTGCATTTGAAACTTTTTGAGGATGTTTTTAGTCGAATTTATATTTTCGACTGTATTCGGTCGAAAATATAAATTGGACCAGAAGCGGTCGAAAAGAGAAATTTGACCGACTTTGGTTTAAAGATATTTCGACGTTGGCAATTTGTGTTTGGTGTTTTTTTTTTTCATTTCTTGGGTTTTACAGGTAGGCAGAGGTTTATATGGCCAGGATTTTTATTATGATAATAATAAATTCGACTAGAAAAAAATGGTAAAATAATTTCGATCTAATTGCGTAAAAAATTCGACCTAAAAAATTGAATGGTAAAATATTTTTGACCAGTTAATTTTAACAAATAAAGATAATTTCGACCGAAAACAGTCAAAATTACATTCAACTAGATATGGTCGAAGCTAGAGGAATCGGCGGGAGTTTTAAATTGCGGTCGAATTTATATTTTCAACCAAATTTTCAAAATTTTGAGCGGAAAACGAAAACTTTGGGCGGTCGAAAACAATCGAAATAAATCATTTTCGACCGGACACGTATTTCCGACCAGCTTATTGTCGACTGCGAAACTGCGGTCGAAAATACTTATTTTCCACCAAATACGGTCGAAAATAACCATTTTCGACCATATTTCACCTGTCGAAAATGACGGCTTTTCTTGTAGTGTCTTCAACTCAAAAATAAAATATTAAAAATAATATATTATGCGTCATATCACAATAATGAAAAGTTTTATGGAAATGGATGTAAAAGCTGATTAATTTTAAAATATTCAACTCAAAAATATGTCCAACTTGCTGGTAAGGAATCTTTCTTCTATTGTCTACTCTCGAAGTCTTGTTGATAAGTTTCGAATCACAGTCGTCTTGATAGGTTTAACTGTATATGTCTAACTTGGGGATCGTGTTTTGCATTGTTAATTTTAAAAACTAAGTAGTAAAGTCATGTACTTTACTGGACTGAATCATTAGACTGAAACAAAGTTGCGTAGATCATCTAATTCCAGCAAATACTCATGGTTGATAGTTAAGAGACCAACAGTGGCGGAATCTTGGGGTAGCTCAACTATTTAATTATATTCCCAAACAGTTTGACTATCGACGACCATATTAAAAAAAAAAAAAAAGATGAAGTATTGATTTATGGTGTGAACCCCACCATGTATCTCCCCGTCGAGTTAAAAAAGTTTCTTGATTCTTCCCTTTTTCAAAAAATATCATCACTTTCTAAACATTTCAGTGTAAGTTAATGTTATTAACACCCAAAAAGATTATGAAGATCTCAATTGGAACTTCAATCTCTACTAGAAAATATATTGCAGAAAACTCAAAACAAGCATTTATAGTTAACAATGCGAGCATTACATGGATTGCCACATAAAAGAAATTCGTACAAAATACAGTACATAAAAATATGAACTGCATATTTTTATGAAAAACTAAACGAGAAATAAGGAATTGAAAGAGACGACATAGCAAAGGAGAAGAAAAGGAGCGCAGCAGCTAGGCAGGAGAATTGAAAGAGATGACATGAATATTTTGGGGTGTGATGGAGGCGGGGTGTCTGCTGGTATATCTCTTCTTTCACGCATCATTTTTCTTTATAATTTTTCTCACAACATAGCGAATTGCACGAAAAATAACAGCTAACAAGGATAGGAAAATCAATCCCATAAAATACCATCTTAAAAAAAAAACATAAATTAAAATAATTAATATAATATAATAAGATCACATTATTTTATCAACTAATTTCATCTACTCCCTCTGTCCCAGTCAATTGTATACGTTTCTTTTTCACTGCTCGACACGCTTTTTAAGGCTCTTATAAAACATAGTTCCACAACTTATTTTTAAGATTTTCTTTTTTTGTATAAAAATATAAATGTTATACTTTTATACAAAAAAAGAAAATCTTAAAAATAATTTACAGAATTATACTATATTGAAGCATTAAAGTCCGTGCCGCGCCCCCGTCCCCCAATGTATACTATTGACTGGGACGGAGGGAGTATGTAATTAAAACACTAACAAAGGTAGTTACGAATACCTTAAAGATATGTTCAACTCTTTACCGGCTGAACCATTGTGACAAGAATGAAGGTCTAAATATACAAATGAAGTACTTGCAAGAAAATCAGAATCAGTTTGATTTGAATTTCATGATGATCTGCTAAACGAACTGAACGATGAGCTACTTAATTGACTAATAAATTAAATTGATACCAACTTATGATCGGCGTCAAATACGGATTTGAATAAAAAAATTAAAATTATTATTACTTATTATAAATACATTATCTATTTGACATTATAATATCCTGACCTATATACAAATCTTTTCATAATAATTATTGTTAAATAAGAGAATATAAATGATAGCAAAGTACTATCTTATTATTAACTAACAGAGTACTTTGCTATCTGGCATTTAAATGAATTTTGGAAGCCCACTATTGCTCTTTCTATCGTCCTCTAGGAAGAACATTTAAAGGGTCTTAAAATGAATAAAATAGTAGCTGTACGTCTATATATCGGTAAATATATATGGATCGGAACAGCTCAGATCCGGGTTTGAGGAAGAAATTTATATAAAAAGTTGACTTTGAAGACAAAGTAAACAATTTGCAACATGGAACATGGAGTTTAAACTTTTTAATTGTTTTAAATGAAAACAACCACGAAAGGTTAAGATATGAATTGCATAACAAAACACACAGGACCACAACACCTCTCTGTGCTTCTTATTCTCTTCACTATGCATCCATCCTAACAACGAGAGACAAGGACAGGAATAACCCTTGCTCTCTATTCACAAATATATTATAATAAGAAAACAACAAACTGCATGCGCATGGTAACTCTGCATGAGCTTCATTAGTTCCAGAATTAAGCTTTACGCTGTAATCGGATCTACGAGAAGCGAGGTTATCATATCTTTGGTGAGGGTTGAGGAATCTGTGTATCCGTCATGCCCGTTAGCATAAAGAAAGTTCGTCACACGGGTTAGATTAAAAATTCTTTCGAGCAACTCCTTTGGAGGTGCTTCTGAACGGAGGCATTCCTCATTCATATCTTTCCATGCATTTAAAACAGATTTCCTTAGCTCAGCATAAGCAGCTTCTTTTGTAACATCATGTGATTTCATGTAGCACTCGACAGCTGATGGTATATGTGGTCTCTTTCTTTCGACCTGCAATTATAACAGAGAAATGCTACGTCCACACAAATAGATACAGAATTCTGTAGCTGACCAGTCTAATGTGTAAAACTTGTCCGCCACTAATCTAATTTTCTCCTGAACTGGCCTAGGTGATGTGTAAAGCTACTTTTCTTGAATATGGAACCTTGTCTCCTGAAATTTATTAAATTCGAATATAAAGCTTCCCATGAACTAATTACCCAAGTTTCCCATCAACTGACCTGAGTGATAGTGTAAAGCATTTCTGTGGACGTAGCATTTCTCATTATAATATGAATAAAATAAAATGGAGGATTAGTTCAAGGACATACAAGCTAAAGAGCAGACCAAGCAAAACTACTTCACGTGATGTACTGTTCAATATGCAATAAGCCAATAACCTTATCTTACCTCATGTCCTACAATGTCGTTCATGAGTCTACCAATGGCCGCTGAGGCCATAATAATTAAGGGATCTTTAGAATGCCACTCGAATACTTCCCTAGTTGCAACGTCACCCATTAGCAGGAAGCTTGAGACTATTAGCATTTGGGTTCCTCCAGAAAAAATTGCAACACTCATGTACTCCTCAAAGGTTGGGATGTACTGGGCCTGAAGCCATTTAGCTTCATCATTATATGATACTGTCAACTTTTTAAACTGCAAGTAAAATATCAACACATCAAATATTGATTAATTTCGTGCAGATATAAATGATTTTTATGACTACCACACTTACAGCTTCTTTAGCATATTCAACACCGTATGTTGGTAGTCCTTCCTTTGCCATCATCTCTTCGGCTTCAGCAAAAGTATCCAGTAAAGGTTTATAAGCATGTCCCATGTACTCCGGCAGCTGATCTAAGACACTGATATCCCATCTGTGTGAAAAATAAACTTGTTTTTACTTCAAAAGTTATCGCACCTCTATCCTCGCTACAACAAAATCAAGTATTTACGACGAAAATTAAATCTTAAATCTGTCATGAATTCCAACCCAAAAATATCTTCTGGAATTTTTAGGATTATTTTTTAATTAAGTAAAATATTTAAATAAGTTAATTTATGACGGATTGAATTTCCGTCGTCCTAAATTGAGGCGCCTGGAAAATCTGTCGTAAATAGTCATGTTTGTTGTACTGTTTGAATAACTCACATACTTATCAATTGCATCAGTGAGCTGCAAAAGCTCTTCGGGAGTTCCATAGACATCATATATGTCATCAATTATGGATGTTAAACAGATAACTTTCGTTAGAAATTTTCGGGCCGCAGCATATAGGGGTTCAAAGTACACCCCTGATATCCAGAAGAAGCATTCCACAACTCTATCTCTTGCAAAAGGAAGTTTATTTGTGAAATCAAGATCTATCCACCACCTGAAATTTATTCACTCCAATAAATAACATTAAACATATATTTTCTACCCAAGACTAGAGAAATTAAAATCTAATATGTTGATATTAGTTACCTTGTGATATAACCTAGCTCCTCTTGATGAACCTTTTGCACTAGGTAAAAGTCCAATTTTGCCATATCCAAAAGAACATGCCTATGCCAATCAAATTTGTGGTAGATCGAAATGTAATGCCTTGCCACCATTCTATTGAAACTCTTACGCAGGGGATACTTCAGTGCACGACAAACAAGGTCTGCTAGAGGAACATTTGCGTCGGAATTGAGATAGGTTTTAAGGTGAGAGGTGGTAAATTCCAGAGCATCTTCAAGTATATTTTCTCCATGCACTGTAAGTTGTGCAGCTTCAAATAAACTTAGCATTCCTCTCACATCCTTAACCAATTTCTCCTGGAACTTCCCATCCCTGTCCCGGAATTTGGAGAATACATCTATACGTATATATAAACAAAAACACAGATGTAAATATGTCCAAATTTGCCTTTTCTTGATAAGATTTTAAATCTGGATGAAAATGTTCACCTACCAGAAGAAACATTATGCCCTTCTTGTCTAAGTAAGCGAAAACTTAGTGCAACATCATGTAAATTATCATGATTCTTTGTGCCGTAATATTCGAGAAAGCTATCCTTGACATGCTGCAATGATCTTTCAATCTCAGTTTCAAAGTGGTAAGACAACCCCAGACGTTGAATGTCATCAATCAAGTATAACAACTTTTGTTGAGGCGTGTCTCCGGCCATCAGCATCTTCTTCACTTCTTGTTTTAGCAGTTGGAGCTTTTCTTCCTCTTTGAAATCAACATCAGTTTTCTACTTGCAGAAGTTGGTTAGTAAGTTTGGTATATATTAATCCATTTATATAACTTCATACATTTAGGTATAAAAATTTATTTTTAGCTTCATATATACCTGAACAGCTGAGTTAGTGGAGAGGATCAGGAATTTGTCTCCCCAGATGCTTGGATGAAAATCTGCTGAATTAACATACATAGCCATATCTAGAGAAGGAAACTTTCTATACATAAGATAGCAAGATGGACTGATGGAATGGTGATATCCTACAAACTTATTATTTGTTAACATACATACTTCTTAACATACCTAGCTAGCCATGTCCATCAGTCCATCGTGCTATCTTAACATACTTCTTAGGGTGATATCCATAAGATCAAGAACACTTTCTTTGAAGATAGACAGATGGACCCTTTATGTAAAGTTAACGTAATAGTCTTATGTAGAATGAGGTTACTTTATTTCAAGATAGCAATAGAACAATTTTTTTGAAAATTGCAAGACGAATAATTTTTTTTCACAAATGTAAGGACACTTTTTTTGAAGATAACAATATGAACACTTTCTTTGAAATAGAAAGATGAACAAAGTTTCTCATAAACATATGTACAATAGAATGAACTAGCTTGTTGACATTTATTCTTATTACAAACTTATCAATTTACTTGTTAGACCTTCATATGGCTGCCTCCCATGACCAACAGGCCCAGAGCAATATAATACTGTCCCATTTAATTTTATATTTTTTTTCAAACTGCTCGACACGCATTTCAATACTCTCATAAAATATAGTATTTTTCAAATTTATTACAATAGCACTAATTTTTTGAGAATATCAAAAAGTTGAAAACCCAATTAAATCTCTAAAATATTTGATATATATGTTTATTTCACGTTTCAGTTATACATCTCACCATTCAGCTGGGCAATTATCTGATCTGAACGATCAACTTAGACATGTTCGTACACTCTATGATTAAACAATTTCTAAATTTTGCAGCTAACTTTGTCAAAAAAGATTGTCATAACCGTCGCTAGATAGTTACTTTCTCCAAAATAGAGTATTATTGTTGTCATTCCATTTATAAAAGTATTAGCATTTATTTTTAATTTTTATGAAAATAATAAAATTTTTGATGCAAAATCTTATGTTTAGGATGGTAAAAGACGTATAACCGACCACGCGTCTGTCGGTCGGTTTTAAGTGGTTGGTTATAACTTGCAGTTTTCCTGTAGTGTAACAATTACAAAAATCATGTTCTACACGTGTTATTTATTTCAACACATGCAAGTTGCAAATGTATGTTTAAGAATATGCGAGTCTTGTTCTATGCAAACAGAAAGAGAACTTATAATTTAAGTATTGCTGGTGTATCGGTGGATCTTTCATTTACATATTTCATCATATTTCATGTCTGAACTACAAATTTCACATAATTTGATGAGTTAGTTATATTAGCGGTTAATATTAATCTGAATAATAATATCAGCGGTTAATATTAATCTGAATAATTAATCAAGTACGTAGGCGACATGTCAATTCCTTAAAAGAATCATTTTGACTATCCACTAGGGCCAAATGCACAGGGCTAAATCACTAACCAGTTTGAACCGAAAATTTTCAAAAATAAAGAGCTTCTGTTTCAGAAAGATGACACTTAGAGCAGCCATAAAAGAGATGGTGTTCGCTGTCCAAAACACATCACTAGCTCAGTGAGGGGCCGAAGCTTCTGTGGCATCCGTTGTAGCGACTCCACCAGGAGGGCTAATAGCTGCTTGGTAAGCCATGGCAGCTGTTACAGTTGCTGCTAACAGTACGTACTCGTCTCCTGTTGCATCGCTTTATCCTGAAGGATGCTATACTTTTTCCAATACCTTTACCAGATTGATTATGTTTCTCCGGAAAGATAGTAAACTTTTTTACCTTGTTAGTCATGTTTAACAGCTTATTAAAGGTGCCAGTTCCATGGATTTTGCATCTTTAAGCATCTCCTCTACTGTGCCCAAAGCCGTCAGACCTTTCCTTTTTTTTACATTTACCTCAGCTTCACTTCTATTTGCTACCAGGTACTTTACTATCTGCAGGAATTAAATTCAATTATAAGTAAAATTTGTTTAACTGATGCGGTAATAATGTTTTAACTCGACCGATTCATCTCTCTAAGTATCCCATGTATTCTGATTCGCCCTCATATCAACTCAAAGATTCTCAACTCAAAACTAAAATATTAATATTAATATATTATTCTTCATATCATCACAATAATGAAAAAATTTATGGAAATTGATGTAAAAGCTGATTAATTTTAAAATATTCAACTCAAAAATATGTCCAACTTGCTGGTAAGTAATCTTTCTTCTATTGTCTACTCTCGAAGTCTTGTTGATAAGTTTCGAATCACAGTCGTCTTGATAGGTTTAACTGTAGATGTCTAACTTGGGGATCGTGTTTTACATTGTTAATTTTAAAAACTAAATTGTAAAGTCATGTACTTTACTGGACTGAATCATTAGACTGAAACAAAGTTGGGTAGATCATCTAATTCCAGCAAATACTCATGGTTGATAGTTAAGAGACCAAAACTGGCCGAATCTTGGGGTGACTCAACTATTTAATTATATCCCCAAGCAGCTTGACTACCGATGGCCCCATATCAAGAAAAAAGAAAAAGTATTGATTTATGGTGTGAACCCCATCATATGTATCTCCCCGTCGAGTTAAAGAAGTTTGTTGATTCTTCCCTTTTTCAGAAAATATCTCATCACTTTTTAAACATTTCAGTGTAAGTTCATGTTATTAACACACAAAAAGATTATGGAGATCTGATCAGTTAGTACTTCAATCTCTACTACAAAATATATTGCAGAAAACTGAAAACATTTGCTTGTATCACACACAACTTTACTAAGCATTTATAGTTAATTAACAATGCGAGGATTACATGGATTGCGGACATAAAAGAAATTCGTACAAAATACAGTACATATAAATATGAACTGCATATTTTTATGGAAAACTAAATGAGAAATAAAGAATTGAAAGAGACGACATAGCTAGGCAGGAGAATTGAAAGAGACGACATGAATATTTTGGGGTGTGATGGAGGCGGGGTGTCTGCTGGTATATCTCTTCTTCCACGCATCATTTTTCTTTATAATTTTTCTCACCATATAACGAATAGCACGAAAAATAACAGCTAACAAGGATAGGAAAATCAATCCCAACCAAACAATCAGTCCGACAAGGACACCATTAACTGTGTAGTCGTCAGCATTGTAGTTTAGGTGGGTGGCAGCAACTGCACAGGCATAGGCCAGCGTATTTGCGGTGAGAGTTATCCACATGGCTGCCCTTATGAGCCAAATGAAGAGCTTCTGTTTCAGAGTTGCGCCACTTACATAGAGAAATATGACACTTAGAGCAGCCATATAAGAAATGGTGTTTGCTGTCCAAAACACATTACTCAGTGAGGTGTTGAAGTAGGCTAGAAATGAATCTCCAGGGTAAAGTTCAGGATATTGATTAGAAGAGTCAGGAGCTTCCCCTGAAGAGACTCCACCAGGAGGGCTAATAGCTGCTTGGTAAGCAATGGAAGCTATTACAGTTGCGGCTAATAGTACGTACTCGTCTCTTTGGGCAGCTTTTTCTTGAAGGATGGTATACTTTTTCATCTTATTCCACCACCCCTTCATCACATTGATTATGCTGTCGTCATCAGCTCCTCCTCCTCCTCCTCCGTTATCATCAGCTGCTGTGGTAGCCTTCGTGGTTGGTACAACGTCCTCAATAACCATAGAAGGATTAGCTGATGAGATAAGAAGCTCCTTAATTTCCATCATTTTCAGATCTTTCGGCATCTGCTCTACTATGTCCAAAGCTGTGAGACCTTTTTTATTCACCGCATTCACATCCACTTTATTTCTACTCTTGACCAGGTATTTAATCATCTGAGTAAGCATTAATGCATTTATAAGGAGTATGATAATTAATGCATTTTTTGCTTGTTTAGCAAAAAATTAAATATACATAGGATACATTGAGAGTGAAATTTACCTGCACCCGTTTTAAAGCAGCTGCAGTGTGTAAAACAGTGTCGTCATTCCCATCTTTGATGTTTGACAGATCGTAATCATTCAACTTTAATAAACGAATAAGAAGATTCAAACGATTATAAGTAACACACAAGTGAAACACTGTCTCTTCTTCATCAAACGATTCTGAGTTGACTTTCATCAACTCGATATATAACACACTCATTAGGGGTGTTCGCGGTGCGGGCGGTGCGGTTTTTTCCTAAAACCGCAAACCAACCCGCGCATGCGGTTTGGGAAAATTCATAAACCGCAACCGCACCGCGTAATATAAAAACCGCGTAAACCACACCTCAAAATTGCGGTGCGGTGTGGTGCGGTTCATGTGGTTTACGTGGTTTATAGATTTAAAAAATTTTATACTTTTGAATGACAATATAAATATAATTTCAAATTATATGTATTTAAAAGTAATTTTTACAATATATATATATATACAAATTTAAAGTTACGATACTCATCAAAAGAAATATAAACTAAAATATGAGTATGATAATGATGAAGATGAAAAGATTTCAACGTTAACAAATTATTTTATTGAAAACAAATGTAATTATAATATTTAATTTATTGTCTTAAAACTAACCTTAATTTGTACTGTAAAATTATTAAAATGAAGTTGAGTAACTTGAACATATATATACAAATATAGGAGATAACATCATAATACATTATCTATCTATATAAAATAAATATTTGTAATTATATGTGATATATTTTTTATATATTAGAAAACAGCGGTGCGGTGCGGTTTGAACCGCGCTTGTATAATGTCAAACCGCAATCCGCACCGCACCGCGCGGTTTGTTAAAATTCCAACCCGCAACCGCACCACGAAAAAGAAAAACCGCATTTTGCGGTGTGGTGCGGAGCGGTGCGGGCGGTTTATGCGGTGTGGGCGGTTTAATGAACACCCCTAACACTCATGTTGACCATTCATCACAGCCAAATGGAGAGGAGTCCTTCCATCCTCATCTTGAACTTGGCACATTTCCTGATCGTACTCTAACAAAAGTTTAACAATATTCGCATATCCATTAGCAGATGCCACGTGAAGAGGAGAACGATCTTGTGAATCAAGCCGTCTTGCAAAGTCAGGCTTAGGCTTATAAGAAAGAAGAAACTTAGCCAATTCAAAGTGACCTAACAATGAAGTTAAATGCAAGGGTGTTTCGTTAAAACAAGAAGTTACTGAGACTCGAGCAAGAGTGAGTCCATCTTCTCTCATCAACTCCTTCAACATCTCCACGTCTCCTTCGAAACATGCATCGTACAGCTTCTTTTCCATCACCTTAATATCCACGATTTATATCTGGAAGATAAAATAAATATACGTAACTGTGAGTAGTGCCTTACATACTGATCACTTGTTTTAATTTCCAGTATTTTATTTTAGCAACAATTATTCAAGAAAGAGAGAGCAGTTTAGGTTTCAGACTAACAAATCTCAAACATAATTAGCAATAAATATCCAAAAATAGAAAACTGAAATTTGAATTCGATTGGGACCAAATTGCTACCTGCTGGTGTAGAGACTACTGAATCCGATTAAGATCGAAGAGTAGATTTCTGATGCCATCCTATCATTCTCTTGGCACCATATTTATAGGGTTTAAGAAAGAACAATATGTATTTAGGTTTTAATATGTTTTCAATGACGACTCAGAGATGGGGAATACAGACAACAATTGTTTAGGTAGGTATATTTAGTTATTGCAACAAGCTGCAACACAAATACTTTTATTCTTTGTTAGGTCCTATTAATTCACTATATATAATAATATAGTGATCACAATATGTAACACAGTATGACAATATAAGAGATCGAAAGCAGTAAACTCTTATGTTCACAAAACTTGATGGTTACAAAAACTCTCTCAGTGATTTATATTCTATCACCAAGAGCTGCTAGGGTTCTTAACAATATACTTGATAACTCTACTCATATAGAGTAACCCTAATCTGTGTTTATATAGACACAGTTACAAAATCAATCTCTGATTTGATATCCTATAAATCAGCTAATAAATCTATCAATCAAAGATTGCTCCAGTTTTCTGTTTAGTTTCCATAGTCAGCAAATCACTCCTCAGCTTCTATCCTTCCTTGAAGTATATCCGCTTCTGAGCTCTTTCCACGTGTAAACTCTGTCGAGTCTTGACTATGTAAACTCTGATCAGACTTTATCAAACTCTGTCAGACTTTACTAAACTCTGATCAGCTTCCAGTTTAAACTCTGATGATTCCTGTTCTAAAACAAACCTTAAGAACATTAGTAATCATCAATTATATCTAACAATCTCCCCCAACTTGTGCATGAATAAGTTATGTGCAAGTTAACAGATAATTGATGATGTCAAAACATTTAAGTCAAATGCAACAGAGTTTAACTATATAACAGAAAACTTTTAAAACTTACAGATACTTTACTCCTTAGCTGCATAGATACCATTTGCTGTCTTTAGATACTCTCTGAGGAGTTCTTTCTCAGCTTCTTCAAGCACTGCAATCATTTGTCTCTTGATCTCTCTCAGCTCTGGATCTGAAACTCCAGTTTGATAAATTGCAGCTCTGAGATCATAAATCTTGTTCTTCTTCAAGTCCCTATCCAGCCTGATATTGTAAGCTTTATCAGACTCTTCATTAAATGCAAGAGTTCTGATTCCACCTATTGTTTCAATCTTTGCTGAATTTTTCTTCATCTCCACCTGCTGTCCTTTATGATTGAGGTATTTAGGAATGAAAGGTCCAGCATTTTTGTTTCCTGTAATCCCCATCTTTCTTCTGATTTGATCTTTTAGCAGGTTGGAGATGTGTTGTCCTGACTTGTTCTTTACTTGAAATATGTATGATACATATCTCAATTCTTCCCAGTGTTTAGCATATAGATCTGCTTCAAGTACTCTAAACACTGTTCCATCAGACATGAAGTAGATAAGGATATTATCTCCTCTGTCATTTTTTACCAACTGGACTGAATCAAGTTTGTCCATTCTGTCTTGCAATACTCCAGTCTTGGGAGCACAGAGAGATGAGGGGTCATCTGGTCTTGATCCTATACTCTGATCAAATTTTTCATACTTGGATCCCAGCCCTCCTTTATCTCTTCCTGCCTTTTGATGAGAAAATGGTTTAATTGAGCCTTTTTCAAAACTTATTTCAGTCATCAGAGTAGGCTTTGCAAATCCAGCCAGTGGAGTAGTTGTTGGTTTGAACACAGCTTGAGCTTTGTCAGAGACTGTGTCTTTCTTTGCTTCCTTATTGACTTGAGCTGTGTCAGAGGTCAATCTTTCTTTTTGAGGTTCTGCAACATGAGCTTTGTCAGAGATTGCAGCTTCTGTTTTCTTTTCCCTCACAACTTGATCCTTGTCAGAGGTTGTAGGCTTCTTCTTTTCCCAGCCTTTCTCCAGATTTTCATCTACTTTGCTTTTACCCTTGGAGGTGTATTCATCTTCAGAGTATACCTTTTTGACTGGTAAACTCTGATCAGCAACAGTAGCTTCCTTGATCAGTATTCCTTTTTCTTTTGGCTTGGTAGTTGACTTTGCAGGCTTTTGGATCTTTCCAGAGTTTATGGCTTCAGTATGTTCCTTTTTCAGCTCAGCTTCCTCTGCAGCAATCAACTCCAAATCCAAATTTGCTTCTGGATTTTCTTGTTCAAAAACCAATCTAGCAAGCTCTTCATCAGTCATGGGTTTGTCTGATCCAGTCACTGGTCTTTGCTTAGATCCAGATGTGATGTTGTGAGTTGGACCAGACTTTGTGCTTTGCTTAGATTGTTTCTGACTGTCAGAGTTTGAAACTCTTCCACCAGTTCCTGCTTGAAATCTCTTGTGCTTTGTGAAGTCATCCACATCATCATCATCATCCTTCTTCTTTCTCTTCAGAGTTTGATTAGTAGACTTGCATTTGACTTTAGCTACTCTCTCCCCCTTTTTGACATCATCCTCATCAGGTATCAGAATTGATGTGATCAGAGAAAGTGAAGTTTGAATGGCTTCAAGCTGTTTGGACATCTTTTCTTGATTTGATTCAATCATGGTCATCCTTTGGTCCAGAGATTCATTTGCAGTCACCAGCTTCTGTACATTTTCTTTCATAGGATTGATGGTCCTTTTCTTTTCCAGTTCATTTGTCTCCTTGACTTTTGCCACCTCTGTTCTTAGACCATCTATTGATTTAGATGTCTGGGCATGAGCAGGATGAAATGTCTTCAGATATAGAATTGTGCCCTTGAGGCTTGACATAACATCAGAGTTTGTAATTTTCTTCTCTGCCATAGATAAGAACTCTTCAGCTTTAGGTGTTTCCAAGGAATGCTGGTGACTCAACCAGAGTTTATCCCATACTTCAGTTGGAGGATCAACCTGAAGATCCCTGGGAAGTGGCTCAGAGTCTGTGTTCAGAGTTTGTAGCCTGGCATTGTACTGGCTAGTTGACTCCCACTTCTGTTGTGTCAGAGGAATTCCATCATTTTCATCCTTGGCAGTATCGGAACTGGCATCATCCTCAGTATCAGAGTTTGCTTTTTCATCTTCAGGAACAGGATCAGCAACTTTCTCCACATTATCCGGAGCAGATTTTTCTTGAGCTTCAGACTGTGACTTGATGGGCTTTTCACCAGTCTGAGCAAGAGATTGTAAAGCTTCCACAGCTACTTTGTCAGTTTCCTCAACTACATCAGACCTGTAGTTCTCTGGAGCTGTATCATGAACAATGGCATCCTCAGGAATTTTCATTGGAGATTGAGGAATTGGACCATGATCAGATAATGGAGTTTGAGAATCAGACAAATTTGCTCCAGCTTCAGTTGTAGCTTGTGCATCACACTCTATTTCTTCATCTACTGCAGATGCTGTAGGAGATGCTTTAGGAGATGTTGTAGGAGATACTGTAGGAGATATCAGAGGAACAGCTTGAATAGGAATCACCATCAGAGCTTGAGAAGTTTCTGGTAGTGTGGTAGATGGTGTTTGGTCTTCCTCAACAGTGAAGTCTGTGATGTCAGTTTCTGGTAGTGTGGTAGATGGTGTTTGGTCTTCCTCAACAGTGAAGTCTGTGATGTCAGTTTCTGGGATTTTTGCCTTTGCAGGTTTTTGAGCCCGTAACTTGAATCTGGCTGTCTTCTGAGGACTTGTGTGAACAGGTTCAGAGACTGTTGTTGGAGTAGGTTCAGAGTTTGCAACTTGTGCAGTTTCTAGATCATCATATTCATATGCTGCAACAAGTCTTCTTCTTTTCTTCTGCTTTGGAGGAGAAGCAGCTTCATTGTGGACATTATCAGAGTTTGCAGCATCAGAGTTTGCTGGTTTATCAGACTTTGTCTTTAGAACTTGTGTAACAACAGAGGTTCTGGTTTTGGTTGTAGAGGGTTGGTCATCAGACTTTGTAGATTTGGATGGTTTTGTAGTTGATGATCTTGGTTTTCTGGTGACTGTGGGAGAGGTTGGATGTTGTGGTTGAGGTTGTTGAGGCTGTTGTTGTGGTTCCTGAGGAAGGTTCAGCCTTGCTCTGAATGGAGCTGGGATTTGCAGAGGCCTGAGAACTGGTCTCTTCTCATCTTTAGATATGAGATCCTTAAAAGCCCTTTTATGAAGTTTAAAAGGTTTGATCTCATCTGCAGCATCAAAATCCACTTCTCCAACAGTGGCATTAAACAACAATTGGCAAAATCTTGAGAAATATATGACTTTCCTGTTCTCAAGCATTCTTTCACCAATATTTCTAAGAACTAATCTACCAAAATCAAAAGCAGTAGAATAGATCAGAGAATACCCGATCTGTAGCATGTCCATTGGAATAGCATCCCAGTTTGTAGATTTCTTCTGGAAAGCTCTGGTAATGCAATCAAAGAAAAAACTCCACTCCTTATTGAGCCATGGACGCTTCAACTGACCCAGTTTATCCAGAGATTCGTAGTACCCCAATTCAAGCATCATTGTTCTGAGATTTGCATCTCCATTGGTAATGTACGCAGAATGTTCTGGCAAGTTGAGTGCCTGACGAACTGTTGCTGGAGTAACTGCATACTCCTCCCCGTCATAGGAAAACACAATTGATGGTGATCCATCTGCACCACCATTGTCATATGTACCCGACTTCCAAAAGCTGATGATTTGGCTTCCTGAAAGTCTTGCAGGAGCGGTGAGAGCGGTACCGATGACACTCTGTGCCAAGAATCGCTGAAAGGGATGATAATCCCTTGGGGCTTCAGCAGTGTCAAGGATGGCTGCATAGTTATTAGGAACGAATTCAACACCTGCCAAGATAAAAGCTGTAGTGGCCATTAGAACAGAGATTATGAAAAGAAGATGTTTGAGGAAGTGTGTAGACGAAGATTTGAATTGCAGAGAACAGAGTGTAAGAGTTTTGTTTAGAAGGTGAATGTAGAGAGTAAGTGTAAAATTGAATAATAAGCAATAAAATCTGATCTGAAAAACTCTTCAGATTTTGTTGAACTGAGCACGCCTGGGCTTTTTGTTCAATCAGACACCTGTCAAAATGTAACTGGTAGATGAGTGTTAGTGGGATGGAGAAACGAGAGTAATAATCATGAGTGCAGTAAAACATGCGCAGTAATAAATGCTGATTACACGTTCTCCTATTAAAATGTTTTGCATGTAAACCCACTAATAATACATCCGTTTGAAACACATTCTCTTCACATTCTCTGAATATTTGAAAAAAAATCAAGATCAAATCTCTCGAATTTTTAAACTCTGAGATTTAAGACAAAGAAAATAAATTTCTGCGAACCTCAGAATAAAGACATAATTTTCAGAATATTCATCAATAAATCAGAGTTTGTTCTAAAATCCATAGCTCAATAATGTGCTTGTGAAATGTGTGTGTGGTCATGTTAAATCAGAGAATATAAAATTTCACAATTTCGTAATTATAAGGTAGACTTTGAATAATTTATTCAAACTCTCAAAACTTAGACTAGGACATACTCTGAAGATAATCAATAAAATAATCTACCCTTTTTTTTTTTTTTTTTTTTTTTTTTTTTTTGGTCAGGACGCTTCTCAGTGTGAGTGAGGCACGACCTTTAAATATACTATTGCATTAGTATTTCTCCAGTAATCAGAGATTGTGACTGGTCACCATAGATTATAAAATCTTAGCAATTACTTAATACCAGCAAATGTTTGGTTCTTCCCAGTCACTGTCATATTAACATCTAAGATCTCAAAGGAGTACCATGCTTATTTTTCAGGGGGTTTTGTCTCAGGTAACAAAAACATCAGAGTTTATAATCACTGTCTAGTATATGAGAGAAAATTTAAATTAATCAGTCTCACTTATAATTAAGATATGTGAAGTAGTAGAGTCTCAATGATATCAGCATGCATAGTGTGAACTAGTGTAGCACAAAATTGAGATCAGGATTAAGGAACTTAGCTGAGATTCATGATTACTCATTCAGAACATGCTTCATGGTATCTTCATAGGTGATTTGTCTCAGAGAAGATAAAAATGAGATCACTTATCAAGATTCAGAGTTTTATAAGCATCAGAGAATATTATCAGAGAATGTTATCAGAGTATGTTATCAGAGTAAAGCAAACAGAGTATATTATCAGAGAATGTCATCAGATTTTATCAATCAGAGTATATCATGGCAGATGTGTGAGTAATACATATGGTAAATTTGACAAGTTAAATTTTAAAGATCTAACCAATATGTTTACTCAGTTCCTGATATCATTCCTAGCTCATTCACCAGCCTAGTAAAAGTTGCTTCACTTAATGGCTTGGTGAAAATGTCTGCTAGCTGCTGTTCAGTAGGAACAAAGTGAAGTTCAATGGTTCCTTCCTCCACATGCTCCCTTATAAAATGATATCTTATACTGATGTGCTTTGTCAGAGAATGTTGAACTGGATTTCCTGTCATAGCAATAGCACTTTGGTTATCACAATAAATAGGAATTTTAGAGAAGGATAACCCATAGTCCAACAGTTGATTCTTCATCCAAAGAATTTGAGCACAACAGCTGCCTGCAGCAATATACTCTGATTCTGCTGTTGATGTTGAGATGGACTTCTGCTTCTTACTGTACCAAGAAACTAGTCTTCCACCCAGAAATTGACAACTCCCACTTGTGCTTTTCCTGTCAATTTTGCAACCTGCAAAATCTGCATCAGAGTATCCAATAAGACTAAAATCTGATTCTCTAGGGTACCATAGTCCCAATGATGTGGTTCCCTTGAGACATCTGAATATCCTCTTTACTGCAATCAGATGAGGTTCTCTTGGATCTGCCTGAAATCTTGCACATAGACATGTGGCATACATAATGTCTGGTCTACTTGCAGTCAGATAAAGCAATGATCCAATCATTCCTCTATAGTTTGTGATATCCACTGATGCACTAGTATCTTTGTCTAGTTTTGTTGCTGTTGCCATAGGAGTAGTTGCAGCAGAACTGTCTTGCATACCAAATTTCTTTAAAAGATTTCTGGTATACTTGGCTTGATTTATAAAAATCCCATCTTCAGTCTGTTTAACTTGTAAACCCAGAAAATAACTGAGTTCCCCCATCATGCTCATTTGGTACCTAGACTGCATGAGCTTGGCAAATCTTTGACAGAGTTTAGCATTAGTGGAGCCAAAAATAATGTCATCAACATAGATTTGAACTAAAAGCAGATCATTACCATGATTCAAATAAAACAGAGTTTTATCTATGGTACCTCTAGTAAATCCACTTTCAAGAAGAAATTGAGCTAGAGTTTCATACCATGCCCTTGGAGCCTGCTTTAGTCCATAAAGTGCTTTGTCCAACCTGTAGACATAGTCTGGATGTTTTGGATCCACAAAACCTGGAGGTTGTTCAACATATACCTCTTCATCCAGTTTTCCATTTAGAAAAGCACTTTTGACATCCATCTGAAATACTTTGAATTTCTTGTGTGTAGCATAGGCCAGAAAGATTCTAATTGCCTCCAATCTTGCAACTGGAGCAAATGTCTCATCATAATCAATACCTTCCTGTTGTGAATACCCTTTTGCCACAAGCCTTGCTTTATTCCTTGTAATGACACCCTCACTGTCAGTTTTGTTTCTGAACACCCATTTTGCACCAACTATGGATCTGTCTTTAGGTCTTGGTACTAGGGTCCAGACTTTATTTCTTTCAAATTCATTTAACTCTTCTTGCATTGCTTGAATCCAATCAGGATCTTGAAGAGCTTCCTCCACCTTTTTGGGTTCTGTTTGTGACAGAAAGCAATGATGTAAACATTCATTTGCTGTAGCTGTCCTTGTTTGCACACCTGCTTCTGGATTGCCAATTATTAAATCAGGTGTGTGAGATTTTGTCCACTTCCTAGCATGTGGAAGCTGACCATTTTCATCATTGGATCCTCCCCCTTGATCCATGCTCTCCTGATTCTGTTGATCATTCTCTGTAGCTCCCCCTAAGTCTGTGCTATCAGAGTTTGAATCAGTATTCTCTGATGAGTTTAAGTCAGCATTCTCTGATGAGGCTTGGGTAGAGTCTGGAACATTCTGATGCTCCCCCTCAGCAATTGCTTCATCATCATGAACTTGTGAATTTTTACTAGAGTTTGCTGTATTTTGTTCACAGTCAGAGTTTGACTGTTCATCAGAGTTTGTTGAATCAGAGAATATTTCTTCATTTTCAAAATGCAGTTCTTCATGATCATCCATATCTGCTAAGCCCATAATTCTTTTGTCATCAAATGACACATGTATGGATTCCATGATGACCTTGGTTCTCAGATTATAGACTCTGAAGGCCTTTGTTATCAGAGGATAACCTACAAAAATACCTTCATCAGCTTTTAAATCAAACTTGGTAAGCTGTTCTGGATGAGTCTTCAATACAAAGCATTTGCACCCAAATATATGAAAATACTTCAGATTTGGCTTCTTTTTCTTCACCATCTCATATGGGGTTTTGCCAAGCTTATTAATCAAGGTTGCATTTTGAGTGAAACAAGCTGTTTGAACAGCTTCTGCCCAGAAATAAGTGGGCAATTTAGCCTCATCAAGCATAGTTCTGGCAGCTTCTATAAGAGTTCTGTTTTTCCTTTCAACTACACCATTTTGCTGTGGTGTACCAGGTGCAGAGAACTGTTGCACTACACCTCTTTCTTTGCAGAACTCTTCCATTGTTGAATTTCTAAACTCAGTTCCATTATCACTTCTAATGATTTTCACTTTGTCTTCAGATCCATGATCCAGTTGTGTCACATGATCCATCAGATGCAAGGCTGTTTCATCTTTAGAGTGAAGAAAATATACCCAAGTGTATCTAGTATACTCATCAACAATGACAAGAGCATATTTCTTCCTTGCAATGGATGGTACATTGACTGGTCCAAATAGATCAACATGTAGAAGATGATATGGTTTGTTTATTGAGAATTCAGTCTTACTCTTGAAAGATGTCTTTCTCTGCTTGGCTTTTTGACATGAATCACACAATCCATCAGATGTCAGTAGTGATTCAGGGAGTCCTCTCACAAGCTTTTTCTTTATAAGCTCATTTATTGAATTGAAATTTAGATGTGAAAGCTTCTTGTGCCATTTCCAACTTTTTTCTGCAGAGATCCTTGTAGACAAGCAAATTGCTTTTTCTTCAGAGTTTGTAGGCAAGTGGATTTCATAAATATTCCCATGTCTGTGAGCAGTTACTGCCACTTTGCCTGTTGACTTGCTTTCTATCTCACTGTGTTCTTCATAGAAATCAACATGATATCCTCTGTCACAGATCTGACTGACAGAGAGTAAATTGTGTTTCAGCCCTTGAACAAGAGCTACATTTGATATGATGACATTTCCAAGATTGATGTTGCCATATCCCAGAGTCCTTCCTATGTTGCCATCTCCATAAGAAACACTTGGGCCAGCCTTCTCCACAAACTCTGACAGCAGGGTCTTATTTCCAGTCATGTGTCCTGAACATCCACTGTCCAAGACTAGGATATTCTTCCTGTTGCCCTGCAATCATAAAGACCGCTAGTTGTTAGTTTTAAGGACCCAGACTTGCTTGGATCCCTTGGCCTTATTAAGTTTGTTAGCTTTTGCAGCGGTATTATTATCAGAGTTTGAGCTAACAGACTTTGCAACAGAGTTTGTACTGGAAACAGAGTTTGTACTTGCAGAGTTTTTATTAACCTTTAAAGAAGGTTTCAATTGATAATAATCATAATACAAACTATGATATTCTTTGCAAGTATAAATAGAATGCCATAAACTACCACAATGAAAACAAGGATCTTGTGGTTTATATCTAATACTACTTTTTCTAACTCCAGACTTTGTAGGTAAAGAGTTAATGTCCTTGTTCTTCCTGCAAAAATTAGCAAGATGATTAGTATTACCACAGTTATGGCATGTCTTCCTAGGTGCATTTGGAACAGGCATGTAGTTATTACTCTTGTCTATGCCAATTTTGCCATTTCTATTTTTCCTAGGCTCCTTGTTTCTGTCATCAGACTTTACCTCTTTAAGCTTATGTTTAAGCTGTTTCTGAGTCATCAGTCCTATGTTAACCTGTTTGGGCTTTTCAGATTTTAAATTGTTTTTAATCTCTGATTTTGGTCTACATTGTTTAGGCTTAGAGGATTCAACAACAAATTTAACAGGTTTAACCTTAGGTTTTTGAGTTTTAACAAACTCTGTTTTTGATGACTCAGCTTCTGAGTTATCAGTGTAACCTAGTCCCTTCTTCCAGTTTCCACTACCTAAGATATCCTGAGTAGTTTTGCCTGAATTAGTCCATGTTTTAATGATCTCTCTTTCCTTGGCAAGTTCTGATTGAAGAGATGCATACCTCTTTGATAATTCATCTTTGACAATGACAGCATCATCTCTTTCTTTTTGAACTTCCAACATTTGAACTAATTCTTTTTCTAGAAAATCATTCCTTTTCTTTACACTCAGAGTTTCAGATTTTAATCTTTCATTCTCTAAAGTCTGATCTCTAAAACTGATATGTAAAGTTTTAAGAAACAATCTTAACTCAGTTATATCTTCAGTATCAAAGGCAAGAGTAGAGTGAGGTACCTTAGCAGGAGATTCAGTGTTGTTGTCAGTGTTTGCCATTAGAGCATAATTGACTTCTTCTTCTGAATCAGATGTATCTGTCCAGTTTCCTTTCTTGGTGATAAAGGCTTTTTCTTTTTCCTTCTTGGCTTTCTTGCATTCAGATGCAAAGTGTCCCTTTTCACCACAGTTGAAACAGGTATACTTGTCAGCTTTTCCAGCTTTTCCTTCTTTGCCCTCATTCTTCTTAAAGTTTTTCTTGTCATAAACTCTGTCAGAGTTTCTGTCTTTCCTTGAAAAACTTTTGCCTTTGTTGAACTTTTTGTAGGCCAACTTCTTGAAGCTCTTCACCATCAATGCTGCTAACTGCATCATCTCATCATCACTTTCTTCAGAGTCTGAGGGAACATCAGAGTTTGAGTCATCAGAGTTTGATGTCTCAATGTCAGACTTTGTGACATGAGCTTTTCCCTTGCTCTTAGCAGCTTCCTCTTGAACTTTCAGAGCAACAGACTTTGATTTTCCTCCATGTCGTTTGCTCCTCTGTTCCATCTCAAGTTCATGAGTCTTCAGTCTTCCATAAACATCATCAAGAGACATTTCTCCAAGATCAAGATTGTCTCTTATTGTAGTGACTTTCAAATCCCATTTTTCAGGAAGAGCTAGAAGGAATTTGAGGTTTGAGTCTTCAAGATCATATTCCTTGTCCACCAGAGATAAGTCATTCAGCAGTTTGACAAATCTGTCATACAGATCTGTCAGGGACTCACCAGATTTTGAGTCAAAGTGCTCATACTCCTGTGTAAGGATTGTTTTTCTGTTTTTCTTAATGGCCTGAGTTCCTTGACATCTGGTTTCCAGAGCATCCCAGATTTGTTTAGCAGTTTTGCACCCAATCACCCTATTAGACATTGCATTATCAAGGGCACTATGCAACAGATGTTTCACCTTTGCATCTTTACTGATAGATGAGATGTCCTCTGGAGTATAATCTTTCTTTTCTTTTGGAATCATCTTTTGAGGTTCATCTGCAATCCCAACAGAGAGCTTGGTGGGCATATGTGGTCCATCATAAATCCGGTCAAGGTATTCTGGATCAACAGAGTCTAAGAATATGATCATTCTTTCTTTCCAGACTGGATATTCAGATGCCTTAAGGGTTGGGACTCTAAAGGATGAAGCTTGTGATTTTTCAGACATGATTGTGTTTAAGATCTCACTGTAGTAATCTTAACAGAGCTGGCTCTGATACCACTTGTTAGGTCCTATTAATTCACTATATATAATAATATAGTGATCACAATATGTAACACAGTATGACAATATAAGAGATCGAAAGCAGTAAACTCTTATGTTCACAAAACTTGATGGTTACAAAAACTCTCTCAGTGATTTATATTCTATCACCAAGAGCTGCTAGGGTTCTTAACAATATACTTGATAACTCTACTCATATAGAGTAACCCTAATCTGTGTTTATATAGACACAGTTACAAAATCAATCTCTGATTTGATATCCTATAAATCAGCTAATAAATCTATCAATCAAAGATTGCTCCAGTTTTCTGTTTAGTTTCCATAGTCAGCAAATCACTCCTCAGCTTCTATCCTTCCTTGAAGTATATCCGCTTCTGAGCTCTTTCCACGTGTAAACTCTGTCGAGTCTTGACTATGTAAACTCTGATCAGACTTTATCAAACTCTGTCAGACTTTACTAAACTCTGATCAGCTTCCGGTTTAAACTCTGATGATTCCTGTTCTAAAACAAACCTTAAGAACATTAGTAATCATCAATTATATCTAACATTCTTCTCCTACTTGCGAGAAATATTAAGATAGTCATGGTCATACAAAAATACAGAGCGTCATCATTTCTGTAGGTTTTAGGACATACAATCACAATAAGCATCCAAGGCTCCATTTCCCTAATTACCTCTCTATGATGTCCCTTGTTAGGTTTTTGACAGATTAATTAGTTCAAAATTCTATTATTCAACAAATTACAATGGAATCTCTTTAAAGTTATATATATCATAGGAATGGGGAAAATTATCACTCTAAAGAGAGGTATTCACAACCCCATAAAAAAATACTATCAAAACTTGAAAAGTATATGGCAGAACATACAGTCTATAAAATTGAAAAATAATGCTAATCACAATTTTGTCGTTAATTATGAAAATATTTGCACCCTTTATCTGATTAATACCCCCTCCGTGCCAGTTAATTCACTACAAGAAAAACGGGTAAATTTGACCAAAAAAATCGGTCAAATTTAGTTAAATTTGACCGCCCGCGGTCAAATTTAGCTAAATTTGACCGATTCATGTCGGTCAGTCATAACGTCGTCGAATTTAGCAAAATCGGTCAAAATTAGCTAAATTTGACCGAATATTTTTGACCGACTAAATTTGACCGCTTAAATTTGACCGAAATTTTGAAAATTTTAAAATTTGAATTTTTTTCAATTTCCCGCTTGAAAATTTGAAATTTGAATTTTTTTCAATTTGCCGCCTACAATTTATTAAATTTGACCGCATTCGGTCAAATTTATAAATTTGACCGAATGCGGTCAAATTTCAAATTTGACCATATCTGGTCAAATTTAAACCTGGACAGAATGTATTTTGCTACTTTGTGGTATATTCTTGTGTGCGAATTTTAATACTTTATTTAGTAAATTCACATAATATTATCTTACTAATCAACATATATATCACATACTTCTCAAAATTATATACCTTATTAACAAAAAAAAATCGTAATGCAATTCATGTACATTAAGAATTTTTCTATTTACAAAAGAAATGTTACAAATTTAATATAAGTTCCTAATTGGATTTTGTAGTTCCACTTTGTTCACTATCAATTTGGACGGAAATTGTGACTTGAGATTTTTGGTCGACGGAGTTGTTTCTCGGACGCCGGAGTTGCTTGAGTTGCCGGAATTCCTCCCAAATTACCATTCCACGAGTTAATTTTCTTGGTGATATTCTTGTACAAATCATGTTATTGTAGATAGAGATTGTGTTTGTATAAATATATATGGTTATGAATGTGTATGTAAAAGAGGGGAAGAGGGGAAGATGGAGTCATGGAGTTATGGAGATGAGGAGGGGGAGATGGAGTCATGGAGATGAAGATGGGGAGGGGGAGAGAGAGAGATTTGGAGAATGGAGAGTGTATTTAGGTTATAATGTGTGTTTGTATGTATATATAGGATAAGGATATGTTGTGATGATTTTAGACCGTTGGATTGTTGTGTTGGTATGTTAAATAAGGACCATTAGATGTGTTTCACGCGGATTGCTGACATGGCAATAAATTTGACCGCTGGCGGTCAAATTTAGTTAAAATTGACCGCTGGCGGTCAAATTTAACTTTGGGCGGCAAATTTCCCTCACAAAATAATTCGAATTATTTGAATGCAAATTTGACCATCGCTGGTCGAAAATGTAATTTTGACCGATTTCGGTCAAAAAAATTTAATAGATTAATTTCAAAAAAAGCAAAATAAATATATAGTCATTTAATTAAATTACTAAAAAAAAGGTGCTAAATTCAAATAGTATTATCTTAACATCTATATGTTTCGATTGTTGAAAATATCATTTAAAAAATTTATTTTGTTAATCAGAAATGAATCTCATTTTAAGGAGTAGTACTTCTTAATATATTTTTCTTATAAAGTCATGCAAGTCAAATTTCAAATCTTTTAATTATTTTTTCACGTGATTAAAATCAATATATTTGAACATCCGTACGGTTGGATCGTTCAAAAAATAATTTTAATAATTTATTTTGTTAATCGGGAATGAATGTTATATTAGGATTACTACTTCTCTTAATTAATATATTTTTCTTACAAAGTCATGCAAGTCAAATTCAAATCTTTTAAATTGTTTTTCACATGATTAAAATTAATATATCATAACATCCGTATAGTTGGATCATTGAAAAAGTAATTTTAATAATTTATTTCGTTAATCAGGAACGAATCTCATTATAAGGAATAGTACTTCTTACCGGATTTTTCTTATAAAGTCATGCAAGTCAAATTTCAAATCTTCTAATTATTTTTTCACATGACTATAATTAATATATCTGAACATTCGTACGGTTGGATCGTTGAAAAAATCAATTTAGTAATTAATTTTGTTAAACGGGAATGAATCTTATTTCAAGAAGTAGCACTTCTTACAAGATTTTCTTATAAAGTCATGCAAGTTAAATTTCAAATATTTTAATTATTTTTTTACATGACAAAAATAAATGTATCTTAACATCCCTATGGTTGGATCGTTGAAAGAATCATATAATTTTTCTTTTATTAATCAGGAATAAATCTCATTTTAAGGGGTATTACTTCATACTAGATTTTTCTTATAAAGTCATCCAATTCAAATTTCAAATCTTTTAATTATTTTTTCCCATGACTGAAATCAATATATCTCAATATCTGTACGGTTGGATCGTTCAAAAAATCATTTTAATAATTTATTTTGTTAATCCGGAATCAATCTCATTTTAAGGAGTATGACTTCAAAAAATTATTTCAAAAATAATTTTAATAAAATTATTTGTTAATATCCGTACGGTTGGATCGTTGATTAAATTATTTCAAAAAATTATTATATTAATTAGGAGTGAATCGCATTTTAAGGAGTAGTACTTCTTATTGAATATTTCTTTCAAAGTCATGCAAATTAAATTTTAAATTTTTTAAATTATTTCACACGCCTAAAATAAATATATTTTTATTCATATTTAAAAATGTACAAATATTTAAAATTTAAACTAATTAAATTATAACATGTAATGAAAGTAATTAGATCTGGGAAGGATAAATTTGACCGCCAGCGGTCAAATTTATAAATTTGACCGAAACTAGTCAATTATTATTCAAAAAATTTCCACCACTTCAAGCGGGAAATTTTGCCGCCCAAAGTTAAATTTGACCGACTTCATTTTTGACCGAAAGCGGTCAAAATTAATGACGTCAGCCCTAATTTTTTTTGGAGGGAATTTTCCCTCCTATTTTTTTGGGGACCCGCATCCTAAATTTGACCGGATAAATTTGACCGGTGCTAAATTTGACCGGTTTTGGTCAAATATGAAAGCGGTCAAAAATAGTCGGTCAATTTTAACCTTGACTTGATATCATATGAAGTTGACTTTAAATTTGACTGCTAGCGGTCAAAAATAAGCCGGTCAAAAATAATCGGTCAAAAATACCCGGTTTTTCTTGTAGTGATTATGAAAAATATTTACACCCTTTGGGCACCGAGATTAAGAAATATGTATTGGGTAGACCCATTAATTTTTAATGTATAAAAGAGAGATACTGGAGTACGTCAAAATAGTGTGAAAAAGCGAGAAAAATGGAAAAATGGTGGACTTATTGACTTTTTTATTAAGTTTTGAAATATAAAAAGTTGGATTGAACATCAAAAAAAAGAAATTATGGGACAGAGGAACTAGTTAATGACGAAATCTGATTTGATTCAGAGAGTCTCGGATACACAAAGTCTTCGCAAGACCCAACTCGTATAAATTACATAAAACTATATGTCTTGAACGTCATGCATTGCAACGGATGTGAGGGAAGATCGAAGAACACGGTCAACAAGGGTTTAGGTATGCACAAATTTTTATTTGAACACGTTAATTGGTAGAAAAGTCATCCGAATATAAAAATACTCTTTACTAATTGCCTTGTACTTGCCTTCTACATATTACTATTCTGGTCATAACTAAGAGTCATGTGATTCTAATGATGGAGCTATATATATACTCCTAGTTATATACCTAGAGTGATGTAACTAAAAATGACGAGCACTACTAGAAAAGTGGGCATTTTCGACTAAAGTTTCCGACCGACCAAAGTGGTCAGGAGAAAAGCGAGCATTTTCCGCCGACTTATCGGTCAAATGAGATCAGTCATAAAAATTCGAGTCATTTACGATCGTCATTACCGACCGCACAAAATCGGTCGGTTATAAAGGTCGTGGGTCCCGCTCACCAACATCTTTCAGTTGACATAGACGTCACGTCGCTAAAACCGACCGACACATTTCCAACCGCATGTGGTCATTTCTGACCGTCTAGTCTGATTTAAAATAATTGGTCAGCTTCTATATGCATTTATTATGACTTACAAATTAAAATACATTAATACTAGACTTTAATATAAGAATAACTGTGTATTTGTTAGCTAATTGATTTCTGGATGCAAGCGTAAAACATGTCACAATCCAGCGATTATAAAAACTAAATCAATTATTTAACTCCACCAGCTTTGTCAAATGTTCATGAATATTGATTTTAATGATGTAATTAGGTTTGTTATGTCAATATTTTACATGTAGTTAAGATATCATATGTTGTGAAAGATTGATTTTTGATGGATTGAATAGGAGGTGTTTATAAGTTATATTTTAATATTATATCAAATGTTTTCACCATCATGTATGTAATGGCTGTGAGATAACAACAAAGGTTTAGGTATGGAATTATATTGATTTTAAAGTAAAACAAAAGAAATACTTTTTTACTTGCGACCAACATGCGAGGAAGATATCATGCTCACACACACAACGAAAAGAATTTTATAAGACTTGATCTGACAATCAAAATTATAAATTTAAAATTAATAAAAATTTAATATTCAGATTTTTATTTTAGAAAAAAATTAGAAAATATTTTTAAATATAAAATTAAAATCATAAAAATACCTAAAAACATACAAATAATCTCTATAAATTTTTTTTACTAAGCGGTGATATGATGATCAGGCCGATGCCTATTACTCCCTCTGTCCCATTTAATTGTATACGTTTCTTTTCAACTACTCGACACGCATTTCAATGCTCTTATAAAATATAGTTCCGTAACTTATTTTTGAGATTTTCTTTTTCTGAATAAAAATATAACATCCAAACTTTAATTCAGAAAAAGAAAATCTCAAAAATAAATTACACAACTACACTCTACAGGAGCATTAAAGTCCGTGCCGCATCCCCGTCCCCAATATATACAACTCAGGGGGACGGAGGGAGTAACAATTTAACATCAGTGTGGTTCTTGTCTAGTATAAGAACCAGAACATCCAGATGACACATGTGCAAACTGGTATCAAATCCTTGATCATTAGACTCAGAGACTAAGTCAACTAGTTAATTTCTGTATCTTAGCCAGAGCTGTTCGCGAACAAGCTCGAGCTCGACTCGATAAAAACTCGGTTCAGCTCGAGCCCATCTTTTAGTGTGTTCGGCTCGAGCTCGGCTCGAACTCGTTCGGCTCGAGCTCGGCTCGTTAAAGCTCGAAAAAATGCAATTTTTTTATGATAATTTCATAATATATATGTGTTATTGAACGCCAAATTCAACATATAATATATCAAATATTAACTATAACATGGTACCATCAAAACACACTAAAAATTTTATTTGGCTTGCTATTTTAAGAGTAAAATAGCGGTTTGACCTTATTTTTCTCTGGCTCGGCTCGGCTTTGTTCGTGAACAAGCTTATGTTCGGGCGCTCGTTAGTTAACGAGCTCAAGCTCGAACACACTTTTTTGTTCGATAAGAAAGCTCGGCTCGGCTCGGTTCGATAGGAAAAAACTTAAAGCTCGGCTCGGCTCGGTCAAAATTCGGCTCGGCTCGGTTCGTGAACAGCCCTGCTCTTTGCGCTGGCATCATTAACCCTATAGCAATCTACATATATCCAAAATTTGTTTAGATATATTTATTGTAATAAAAGACAATGCTTTAATAATTTAGTGCATTATTTTGGTGTATGAAGTTCAAAAAATGCCTTATAATTGCATTTTATTATTAAAATAATGATATATATAAATTATTATCGGAGGGAAGTATAAAGATGAGAAATGGATAAGTTAAAATTAAGTAATAAATTTTTTATTGATAAAAATGATTTAATACATACATATATAATAATGTACTTGAAAAATAAGATATGAATTGCATATAAGAAAGCAATAAAGGCATGTATATTCAAAAGAACAAAATGCAGAAAATTTATTGCAAAACACACAGGACCACCTCTCTGTCCTTTTTATCTCTTCACTATGCATCCATCCTAACAACTAGAGACAAGGACAAGAATAGCCTTGCTCTATTCTAGATCAAGGAAACTACAAACTGCATGCATGCGGTAATTTACTCTGCATGAGCTTCAATAGTTCTAGAATTAAGCTTTACGCTGGAATCGGATCTACCAGAAGCGAGGTATCATGCCTTTGGTCATGGTTGAGGAATCTGTGTATCCGTCATGCCCATGATCATAAAGAGGGTTCGTCACACAGGTCAGATTGAGAACTCTTTTGGAGGTGCTTCTGAACAGAGGCATTCCTCATTCTTATCTTTCCATGCATTTAAAGAAGATTTCCATAGCTCAGCATAAGCAGTTTCTTTTGTGACATCATGTGATTTCATGTAGCACTCCACAGCTGATGGTATATGTGGTCTCTCTTTCTTTTCACCTGCAATTATAATAATTAAGGACATACAAGCTAAGGAGCAGACCAAGCAAAATAACCTTATCTTACCTCATGTCCTACAATGTCGTTCATGAGTCTACCAATCGCCACTGAACCCATAATAATTAGGGGATCTTTAGAATGCCACTCGAATGCTTCTTTAGTTGAAGCTTAACACTATTACCATCTGCCACTACAAGAAAAGCGGGCATTTCCGACCGCCAGATAAGTAGCACGAAGCTTGAGACTATTAGCACGAAGCTTGAAACTATTACCATCTGCCGATTAAGCGCGGTCGGTAACATCGGTCGTAAATGACTCCACTTTTCCGACCGGAGTCGACTTTGGTCGGTACGTCGGTCGGAAATGTGCGCTTTATTTCCGACCACCGCGGTCGGTCGGTTTTATTGATCAGTTATGTCCGCTTTTCTTGTAGTGTGCATTCCTCCAGAAACAAGTGCAACAGTCATGTACCCCTCAAACGTTGGGATGTGCCCGGCCTGAAGCCCTTTAGCTTGGTGGATGTATGATACTGTCAAGTTCTTAAACTGCTCTCAAATGAAATTATCAACACATTAAATATTGATAACGCCCATATATAAATGGTTTTTCAGCCTACCACACTTACAGCCTAGAAAGCAGGGATACTTCACTCACCCGCCGCACCGCGCACTCGATTCTTGGGGATTCTTCGATACTCGGGGATTCTTTTTAATGATTAATTTTGTGATTAGTTGAATAGTATGTCACATAACTACCTTATAATATGATAATTGTGTTATTAAATAATTATATTGTATATTGTTAAGGATATTGATCTTATTTATTCAATTATTTAGTTTAAATATGACTATATATCTTCAAATACATGTATAAAATATATTTTTAATATATTAATATTTGCCGAATCCCCCCGCACCCGAATCCCCATATTTTAAAATTTGCCGAATTCCCGTATCCCCGTACCGCGCACCCCCGTACCCGCACCCGCACTCATGCTTCCTAGCTTACAGCTTCTTTGGCATAAGCAACGCCGAATGTTGGTAGTCCTTCCCTTGCCGTCTCCTCTTCGGCTTCAGCAAAAGCATCCCATGTACTCCGGCAGCTGATCTAAGATACTGATATCCCATCTGTAGAAAATAAACTTGTTTTTACTTTAAAAAGTATCACACATGCTTATCAATTGGGTTATTTACATGTCAAAGTACGTACGTACGTACCAATTGAAGAAATAAAAAAAAACTAAAGTTTACTGCAGAAGCTATATATGTGTATGTGTTTTGCAAAAGGAAACCAATGTGTTCTCATTTCTTGGAATTGAAACATATACATGCAGATATAGACTCAACACTGACTCCACTAAACTACCTACTTATTCAAACTAGGAGCTAAACCAGCAACATACCGACTTATTCAAACTGCTAACACTGACTCCACTAAACTACCTACTGACTTGGGTCACTTGCTGTTTAAAAGCAAATACATGGTCTTTCTTTTACTAAACAAAACAAATAAATAATAACTAAGTTTAAGATTATTCCAACACAAGTTCTATCTTGAACATGTAGATATTCGTTACCTTGTGATATAACCTAGCTCCTTTTGATGAACCTTTTGCACTAGTATAAAGTCCAATTTTGCCATATCCAAAAGAAGTTGCTTATGCCAATCAAATTTGTGGTAGATTGGAATGTATGTAATGCCTTGCCACCATTCTATTAATTAAAACTCTTACGCTGAGGAACATTTACCTTGTAATTGAGATAGATATTAAGTGCTAGAAAATATACTAGAAATGCTCTTGAATTTACCACCTCTGGCCTTAATACCTATCTCAATTCCAAGGTAAATGTTCCACCTGCAGACCTTGTTCTCATGCACTGGAGTACCCTCTGTGTATGTAAGAGTTTTAACAGAATGGTACTGATGGACTGTTGATATCCTACCATATTCTTATTTGTAGTGTTTATTAACGGCTTGAACTTGTTGACATTTATACTTTTTAATATACCTAGCTAGCCATATCAATCCAGAAGATGAAGAACACTTTCTTTGAAGATAGCAAGATGGACCCAACTAATGATGAACAAAAGTCGCACAAAACATATTTATAGTGTTTATTAACACTGTATACTGGCTTATTCTAAACTAATCCATTCGTGCCACCCAAGTCTATTCCGAACTACTTTAATTTCTTAGGTCCCGCCCAAATATATAAAAAATAAAGTAAAGTAAGAGTCAACATTTAGTTGTAAGAAATTAAGTTAAAAATGAAAAAAAATAAGAAAGATAAGAACAGTGATAGGATCCATTAATGTTTAATTTATAAAATAATTACAGTGGAGAAAAATCAAATAGTTATTTCTATTTTATAAAATTTTATTATATCTAATAAATTTTAAAATATAAAAAATCGGATAAAACATTTATAAAGAAAAGTATAAATGAATAATTACGACAGAGGAAATATCAATCTACTACAAAGAGAGTGCATGGCACCTGATAAACACCAGAAACATCGTCCTCCCAAATATTTATATTTAGCATTTAAAAGAAGTTGAAGAATCTATCTTTAAGTTTTGTGAAAATAACGAACATGATCTTTTCCTAACCTGTGCTAGATATGGTAGCGTGATCCAAATATGATAAATTTATATAATTATATTCATTTGGTTACGATATGTGATTTTTGTTCAAACATTTTATTATCGTACTAATAACATCATTTGATAAGAGTAATAAATTATTTATAGTGTTTATTATTATTATATATGGGTCTATACTTTACAAATAAACATACTAATGATTTAGCAAAATTAAGTTGTTAATTTTTTAAATAATTTTTTAAATTATACATGTTATCTACTTTGCTTTTCAGAAATAAGATATACTTACATAAACTAGAATAAAAAAACTTTTCTATCAACCATTTGATCCCATATTTTAATCTTTATATAAATACCTCAAACACTCTAATTTTATATGCGCATTGAGAAATTATTTAATTTTATATAACTGAACTAAGAAATTATAGTAAAAATTATTATATTCTCTAATTCACTTGTTCTATTGAATTTTACCAACTCCTTTTTGTAGAGGTAACCCACATACTCATGTACAGATCTTACCGACTCCCTAATGTAAAATTAGCGTACATAGCCATATGTGGAATGAGGACACTTTCTTTGAAGATTGCAATATAAAACACTTACTTGGAAATAGCATAGCATTCACTACAAGAAAAGCGGCTAATTTCGACCGTTTATTTTCGACCGGAAATTAATTTCGACCGGTGACGGTCGAAATTAATAAATTCGACCGGACCCAGTCGAAATTAAGGCCGGTCGAAATTATTATGTCGAAAATAACCCTTCAACATTTTCCCGCCCATGAACTTGGTCGAAAATAATTGCCGGTCGAAAATATCCATGTGGCGGGAATTTTCCCGCACTTTGGTTTTTGAATTTTTTAAGGGGATCCTGGTCGAAAATAAACATTCGACCGTATCGGGTCGAAAATATTTGTAGAGGTATGATTCATAATTGTCTTTAATTAATTTGATTTTTGTAGAAATTGGAACTGTAGCTTATTTTTCGGTTAGGTACTGTAGTTCATGTGGAGTTGTGTTGGTCATTTTTGATCCTGTGTTAATTAGTGCGGTTTGTGTTGATATTGATTTAAAGATTGAAACTTTAGCTTTGTTTTTGATTTATTACTGTAATCTATGTAAACTTGTGTTGATTTTTTTAATTTTGTGTTGATTAGTATTGATACGGATTTTATGTCATCCTCAGGTCAGTCAGCAGCAGCAGTTAGAGGGGAATGGGAAGGAGCAGCAGCAGCCAGAGGGGAAGCCAGAGGGGAAGGGGAAGGAGGCTGCTAGCACAGAGGAAAATCCGTATGATGATGACTATGATGCAAATGCGTTTTTATACCCTCTGTTAGAATAGCAGCAGTACTGGTGGTAATTTGGAATTTCATACTTTTGGTTGATGGTTTAGTAAGCCAGTGAATATTCAAACTTTTGGTGGATGGATGAATTTCTAACTTTTGGTGGATGGTTTAAATATTTAAGTATATTATCTTAGTTAAGTTGAATAGTTTGGTATTTTTTTGTTGGCAATTTGGCTTTAAATATTTAAGTTTTTTTATTGTTATTTTGGATGTAGTTTGGTATTTTGGGTTTGAACAGGTATGCAGAATCCACTGAAATTGTTAAATTTATATTATGGTCTATTAATTTCGACCGCACCAAAATAATGGTCTATTAATTTCGACCACCAATTTTTTGGTTTAATAAGTTCGACCGCAATGGTATGTTTATTTCGACCAAAAATTTTATTTGAAGGTTTAATAAATTCGACCATTATCGGTCGAAAATATTATATATGGCGGGAAAATGAAATTTTCAGTTTTTTAAAAAAACTTGGGCGGGAAGTTCAAATTTTCACCGAAAACAATTTTTTGGGCTGAAAAGGACGGTCGAAAATAGCGGTCGAAAATAAATATTTTCGACCGGCAATTAATTTCGACTAGGCTAACTTCGACCGCGCCAATTCTGGTCGAAAATGACTAATTTCGACCGTATACGGTCGAAATTAGTCATTTTCGACCAGAATTGGACGGTCGAAAATGACCGCTTTTCCTGTAGTGATTGTTGACAAAATTTTCTCAGAGACATTTATAGTGTTTACTAATAGCCAATAGGATGAACTTATTGACATTTATAGAAATGTTAGCATCTTACGATCTGGGAGGACTACAGGCACTGGTGTTTGATATGGCTGCCTTCATGACCAACAGCTGCAGAGCAATATATTATCAGGTTAATATGGCAAAATATTATGTTAATTTTTATTTAAAAAATAATAGTATAATACTGATATCTTCTCTTACTACTATTATTTTTTCTTACATTTATTATTTAACATTTATTTTGTGAGACTTACAAAAAATTGAAAATTCTAAAATCTCTCAAATATTTGATATATATATATATGTTTATTTCACGTCCCAATTATAACATATTGTCCCAGTATAACATATTGGCCATGGTGGGTGTGACTGTATGAATGAACAACTTAAACATTTTCATGCTTTTTATGGTCAAACAATTTCTAAATTTTGGAGCTAATTTTGTCCAAAAGAGTTGATCATAGTTTTTGCTAATTAATTACAAAATAGAGTATTATTGTTCAAAAACAGATAGTTACAAGATAAAGTGTCATTGTTCCAAAATATTTAGTTTAATTAGAAAAATGTTAGGGTTGGACTGTTAAGTGCAGTTTATAATTAACTAGTTTTTAATAAGATACCTTATGATACAGTTTAACTATTCAGACTTCAACCACTCAGTTCCATGGTGAACAATTGTGATAAGAATGAGGGTCTAAGTATAAAAATAAGAATAAGATCGTACTCAAGTATAAAATATAAAGATACTTGTGAGAAAATTATAATCACATTGCATGATTTAAAATTTTATGAGCTAAACTAGAAACAATGAGCTATTTGGCTAATAAAATTGTTAATCTTGTTAAAAAAACATTACTATCCTTGCTCTAAATCAACAACCAGTATACACGAATATATGCTACCTGCTAAATGACATTCGTGTTTTATAAAAGTTTGCTTTTCTTGTAACCAAACATAGTAGCTGTATATATATACTCTTGGTCCTATCAGATTCTTTACGTTACTTTGTATTTTGAGATTCTTATAAAATATAGTTCCGTAATATTTTGTTTTTAAAAACAAATTCTAAAAAAAAATTGATGTTTAAATTTTTATTAAAAAAATTATTTTAAAAGACAAAGTAAATACAAAACAAAGTTGACAACATGCAGTACGCATAATCAGAGGCAAGACTTGCAGCTGAGTCCTGGACTGAGGTGGGCTAAAGCCCGGATAAGGTTTTTGAAACAAAAAAATTGGAATTAGCAATATTTTATTTGAAGACTCCAGCCCTGTGCATTATTTGAAAAACCCTTAAAATAATTTGGGGTTCTTCTACCGTTTTTGGCCCGCACAGGAGAAGCAGCGAGTTTTTTTTTTCTCTTTTTTCTGACTACGTAGCTTATTTTTGACTATTATCAATGACGTTAATAAAATATATTTTCTGAAAATTGATTGAATTATTAAAATTAAACTACTTCTTGCTTGTGGATATGGAATGAAATCCCAGGCTTCCGCTTTTTCGTTTATTTTGTCTTCTTGTTCTCCTGTATAATCTTTCAATCCTGATCCTTTACCCATACAATTTCTAAAAAAAGATTTCATCCGTTCAGGGATATTAAAAAAAAAGTGGGTATTTTTTATTTGGCTCAAAAAAAGAGGGGAATGCGCATTTGCTTGAAATAATTTTCAAATAACAGTTTTGTGTCTTTGAACACGCATAAAACTTTTAATGAATTCTCGACGAAAATCTGATTTTTCTATAGTCTCTAAAAGGCTATTCAGAAGAATCAAATTTTCGTCGAGAATTCATCAGAGGTTCTATGCGTGTTCAAGTCTTTCAAATAAGTATATGTTCTAATACTTCTGGAGATGAGTTAGAGTCGAATCTGAAATCAGTTCTAATATTTTTTCGAACCGCAGTGTCCGGGAACAACAGAGGATAAATCCACCTCTTGGACTATCATTAAAAAAATAACTTTTTTATTTGTCAAATATAAGAGGTAAGTACTTAACATCCTCCGCATCTTTCTAATTCTTTTTATAAGCTTCTTGTTTTACTATATACTAAAAAAAAAATAAAAAAAATTAACTTTTATATTCCATATACATAAACACAATTGTTCAAACTTTATTTACACACATGAATTCATAATTCTATGTAACTATATAAATGCAGAGAGTAAATCACAAAATGGTGGTTGTAGTTTTCCAAATTTTACAAAATGTTGACGGGAGTTCAAAAACTACATATTGATGGTTGGACTTTACTTCCGCGTGTCTGCTGCCAAGGTCTCATATTTCTTAATGAAAACATGAACTCATTTTCTCTTGCAATCTTTGATATTCATGCTGGTATATTTATTTTGTTTTTGTGTTTGTGTGTATATATTGGTGGGTGACAAAGGAATTGCGGAGGAGGTTGGAATTCGTCGGAGATAGACAGTAGTGTTACAGCTGTGAGATAAAGATCAAAGACAGGTGGATTCAAGGGCCAAAGGAAAAACGCAGAGTTGGGCATGGGACGATTAGATTAATCGTCGAAGTTGCTGGTGGCTGATGGGTGTAGATTTGGCTAATTAGTTAACTTTTTTGCAGCGAATAAAAAAGTAACATTTATTTTGTGAGACTAACAAAAAATTCAAAATTCAAAAATCTCTCGAATATTTGATACATATGTTTATTTCACGTCCAGGTTATAACATCTTGGCCATGGTGGGTGACCATCTGGATGAACAACTTAATTAGACATGTCCCTACACATGCTTTATGATAAAACAATTTTCAAAATTTTGAAGCTAATTTTTTCAAAAAAATTGTCATTATTGTTGCTAAATAGTTACTTTCTCCAAAATAGAGTATTATTATTCCAAAATAGATTGTTTAGAAGAATGCTAGAGTTCCTCCTAAGTGCCCTTTATTGATTATTGGATTTTTTTAATGTCAATTCAATTTTTAATTATATTTCAAAATTTATCAAATATATATAATAAAATTTTATAATATAAAAAATCATTAACTGCCACTATTTTTCATCACTATGATTACTTTATACATTAAATATATACTGGTCTCATTGCTATCCTAATTTTCTCGTTTTTTACTTTAATTTCACATATTTTCTTAACTTTAATTGTACTTAACCAACATTAGCAGTTTTTAATAAGCTGTTTATAAACCCTAATGTTTATTGACTAGTTTTTAACAACCATAATTTTGATATTTTACATAGATTTTTCAATGTATATTGAAAATCCTAGAATTCCATGATTTTGTGTTGTATCTTGAACAAACAGCACAATACCACATGTTTATTACAGAGGCGACATTTTCTACCTCTATTAGGTCTTATTAATTATTGAAAGTACCTGAAGATTAAGATATGAATTGCATAATAAAGCATTAAAAATAGGGCATGTATATTGGAAACAACGAAATGCAGAAACTTTATTGCACAACACACACAGGACCACACACCTCTCTGTCCTTTTTATTGTCTTCACTATGCATCCATCCTAACAACTAGAGACAAGGACAAGACTAACCCTTGCTCTATTCAAGATCTTGGGTGGCAATTTCGGGTAACGGGTCGTGTTCGTGTCAGCAATCGGGTCGATTTCGGGTCAACCTAAAATCACTTAAAATTGAATATAACCAAAAATTGAAGTTATTACAAATGAAATTCTAGTTTCGGGTCATTTCGGGTCCATTTCGGGTCTGTCGGGTGATTTTCGGGTCACTTTCGGGTTTCTGTCTCAGTAAATCGGGTTTTGGGTTGGGTCGGGTTCGTGTCGGGTTTCGGGTCGTGTCTGATATTGCCACTATGCCAGTAAGCAAAGCAGACACTACAAGGCAGCCTACATGCACATTGCATCATGACTGAGTTTATTCAAAACAACATAATATAATAAGAAAACTGCAAACTGCATGCATGCATGGTAACTCTGCATGAGCTTCATTAGTTCCAGAATTAAGCTTTACCCTGAAATCGGATCTACGAGAATCGAGGTTATCATTTCTTTGGTGAGGGTTGAGGAATCTGTGTATCCGTCATGCCCGTTAGCATAAACAAAGAACGACACACGAGTCAGATTGAAAACTCTTTCAAGCAACTCCTTTGGAGGTGCTTCTGGACGGAGGCATTCCTCATTCATATCTTTCCATGCATTTAAAATAGACTTGTTTATCTCAGCATAAGCAGTTTCTTTTGTAACATCATGTGTTTTCATGTAGCACTCGACAGCTGATGATACATGTGGTCTCTTTCTTTCAATCTGTATAATATGAATAAAATGGAGGATGATTAGTACCAAACAAGCAAAAACTACTCCTACAATAAGTATTAGCATTGTACCTCATGTCCTACAATGTCGTTCATGAGTCTAGCAATCCCCGCTCCAGCTACAAGAATTAAGGGATCTTTAGAATGCCACTCGAATGCTTCTCTAGTGGCAACGTCACCCATTAGCACGAAGCTTGAGACCGCTAGCATTTTGATTCCTGCAGAAGTATTTGCAATACTTATGTACTCCTCAAACGTTGGGATGTATTGGGCCTGAAGCCATTTAGCTTCGTGATGATATACTCCTACCAACCTTTTAAACTGCAAATAAAATATCAACACATTAAATATTGAATATAAATGATTTTTATGCATACAACACTTACAGCTTTTTTAGCATAATCAACGCGGTATGTTGGTAGTCCTTGCTTTGCCGTCACCTCTTCGCCTTCAGCAAAAACATCCAATAAAGGTTTATAAACATGTTGCATGTACTCTGGTAGCTGATCTAAGATACTGATATCCCATCTGTAGAAAATAAACTTGTTTTTACTTCAAAATTTTGATTTATTTACACGTCAAAGTACAAAGTTCTATCTTGAATAACTGATCACCTACTTATCAATTGCATCAGAGAGCTGCAAAAGCTCTTCGGGGGTTCCATAGACATCATATATGTCATCAATTATGGATGTTAAACAGATAACTTTGGTTGCAAATCTTCGGCCTGCAGCATATCGGGGTTCAAAGTACACCCCGCATATCCAAAAGTAGCATTCCACAACTCTATCTCTTGCAAAAGGAAGCTTTGTTGTGAAATCAAGATCTTTCCACCACCTGAAATTTATTTATTCACTCCAGTGAATAAAATTATATATATCTTTTCTACCCAAGACTAGAGAAATGAAATCTAATATGTTGATATTAATTACCTTGTGACATAACCTAGCTCCTCTTGATGAACCTTTTGCACTAGGTTAAAGTCACATTTTGCCATATCCAAGAGAACTTGCTTATGCCAATCAAATTTGTGGTAGATTGGGATGTAATGACTTGCCACCATTCTATTGAAACTCTTACGCAGGGGATACTTGAGTGCACGACGAACAAGGTCTGCTAGTGGAACATTTGCGTTGGAATTGAGATAGGTATCAAGTTGAGAGGTAGTAAATTTCTCAGCATCTTCTAGTATATTTTCTCCATGCACTTTCAGTTGTGCTGCTTCAAACAAACTCAGCATTCCTCTCACATCCTTAGCCAATTTCTCCTCGAACTTCCCATCCCTGTCCTGGAATTTGGAGAATACATCTACGTATATATACAAAAAAAATAACACAGATATATATGTAAGTGGAACTTATGCCCTTTTTTTTGTTAAAATTTTGAATCTGGATGAAATTGTTCACCTACCAGATGAAACATTATGCCCTTCTTGTCTAAGCAAGCGAAAACTTAGTGCAACATCATGTAAATTATCACAATTCTTTGTACCATAATATTCAAGAAAGCTATCCATCAAGTGCTGTAATAAAGTTTCAATCTCAGTTTCAAAGTGGTAAGACAACCCCAGACGTTGAATGTCATCAATTAAGTATATCAACTCTTGTTGAGGCGTGTCTCCCACGGTCAGCATCTTCTTCACTTCTTGTTTTAGCAGTTGGAGCTTTTCGTCCTCTTTGCAGTCAGCATCAGATTTCTATTTACAGAAATTGGTTATATAGCAAGTTTGGTACATATTAATCCATTTATAACTTACATACATGTTCATATAGAAATTTATCTGTAGCATATATACCTGAACAGCAGAGTTAGTGGAGGGGAGGAATTTGTCTCCCCATATGCTTGGATGAAAACCTGCTGAATTACGACCGACCATTGGACAAGGACCAGTTGCAGCGTTAACATACATAGCCATATCTAAGGAAACTTACTATAAATAAGATAGCAAGATGGACTGATGGACTGTTGATATCCTACAAACTTGTTATTTATAGTGTTTACTAAGGGTTTGAACTTGTTGACATTTGTACTTGTTAAGAACACTTTCTCTGAAAATAGCAAGATGGACCCAACTGATGAACAAAGTACGTAATGGGACTAACATATTTATAGTGTTTATTAATACTATATCCTGGCCTATTCCAAACTTATCAATCTACTAGAAGGACTTCTGCACTTGATAAGTTTAACATTTAAAGAAGTTTTAGCCTCCCTCTGAACTTTTGTAAAAATGACATGATATGTTACAAACCCTGTGCTAAATATGGTAAAGTGATCCAAATCTTTTTAAGATGATAAACTTATGTAATTATTTGCATTTGGTTACAATATTTAATTTTGTTAATAACTTTTATTATTATTAATAACATCAAATGATAATAGTAATAACTTTTAATTAATATGTATTGAGGGACTAACTTGTTTATATCTAATTTAGTCAAGTAACCAAATTTTGACCAATAATCATGTACATTATATAATTAAGAAAATTTTAAAAAATTATATAATTAGAAATTATATTTCTTTCTCTCTCTATAAAAATATATATAGTCAAGCTCATGGTGTTGGTTATATTTGTAAAATTTTTAAAGACAATATTTCATGTCATTTATTCCACAAAAATTTTCTATACTGTATTTATAACAACTTAAAATATTAATAACATGTTATTTTTAAAATAGAGTCAATTAATATAATCAATATTCAATATCCTACCGGTTCAATAAATTTTATATAATATTATTTTACAAATCGAGTTTGACCAACCCCTTCTAGATGCTGTTACGTCACGATATTTAATATAAATGTTGGTATGAGCGGTTGATTAATGATCTTGTGAAGAGGAAATAATTGTAGAGTAATACTACATATCTCAAATTTTTTTATCAAATAATGTGGCATACAAGTGAAAAATTCTGGTTGGGAGATTGATGGGGTCTCCATTCATAAGACTAGAAAAAAACTTGGATTAGTTTTTAGATAGGTACTCCATCCGTCCCATCCATTTCTTTACACTTTCCTTTTTGAGGTGTACCACCCAATTCTTTACATTTCAAAACTTACCAAAAATAGTCAATGGGTCCCACCACTTCTCCACTTTTCTTTCCTTTTCACACTACTTTTATTCCACTATCTTCTTTTTATACATTAAAAATCAATGGGTCCCACCACTTTACCCACTTTTCTTCCTATTTTCCATTACTTTATAGATATTTCTTAACCTCCGTGCCCAACCCATTCGATAAGAAATGGGTGGGACGGAGGGAGTAGCATTTTTCATAATTGTATGTACTTATTATTGAATTTTATATAAGTGAACATTAATCATAGTAAAGATAATGATTTTCTCTAGTTGGCTTATTCTACCGGATGACTCGATCGGTTTATGAAATATTGACATAAATAGCCATGTGTAATAGGACACTTTCGTTGAAGATGGCAAGACGAACAAAAATTTCCTACAGATAGTGTTTACTATAGCAGGAACTTGTTGACATATATGTATGTTTATTTCACGTCAAGTTATAACATCTTGGTTAGGGTGGGTGACTATCTCTGAATGAACACCTGAGACATGTCCCTACACTCTATGATTAAACAATTTTCTAAACTTTGGAACTAACTTTTGTCCAAAAAAAATCGTTATAATTGTTGCGAGATGGTTAGTTTCACCGAAATAGAGTATTACTGTTATCGTTTACTATATACTCCCTCCGTCCCATTTATTTGTATATAGTTTCCTTGAGACGTCCCACCAATTATATATATACCAAAACTAGTAAACTTTTATATAAAATAATATTACCCCAACTACTTTCTTCCGCTATCTCCGTGCTATAATAATATAAACACTATTACACCCGCTACTTTCCTCTACTATCTAAAATCTATTATTAAATATAAATGGGTCTCACCACTATACTCACTTTTCACCTAACTTTACTCATTTTTTACATTTTTTCTTGGTATCCGTGTCCCAACCATTTGCTATTTGTGCAAATGGCTGGGACGGAGGGAGTATACAAGTATTGGCATCGTAACATCCCTCGTCCATCAGTTAAAACGTATTAGCAAAGCAACTAAGTAATATACACCAATTTACTGGCACTTCTACTCTTTATTTTAGCATATTTTTAGTTTTATCAAGTTTAGTTATCAACAGTTTTATCTTAACTCAAAATTTATATTTTTTATTTAACTTTGTAAGCATGTCGACTAAATATTTTAGTATTGTTTAAATTGTTGTGTACTTAATTTGTTAGTATCATCTTGAATTTTATAGCAACTTGAAGAATTAAAGTAATTTATGCAGGTTGTGTTCCTCATCTCTTGCATGCATTCATTTCGGTTTTTGCTACGAGAATTAATGAAGTAAAAAAATAGGGTTTTTTTCATAAATATATAAGAAAAAGTAAATTTTTGCAAATTTACTTTTCTCAAGAATAGCTATTTGCAGTTTTACTACACTAAGTTTCTAAATTGCAAAAATACTACATCTCCCTTCTGCAACTGAATGCAACCACATGCAACTATGACATTTGAGAACTGGAACCTGAAATCAAACATTCAGTTGCATATGAGGTTGCATTCAGTTGCGTCGAATGCAATCTCATATGCAACTGAAAACTGTAAGTTACAATTGATGTATGGGTGCCCCTGGCGGGGCCATTATATCAAAATAGAATCAACTGATGCAACCTCATAAGCAACTGAATTTTTTTAGGGTGGGGTGATATTGTGGTGGATTTGGGTTGCAGGCCCCGCAGGGGCAATATTCAACTGAATATGCAATCTCATAAGCAACTAAATGCAACTGGAAACTGTAAATTACAACTGATGTATGGGTGCCCCTGACGGGGCCACTAGATCAAAATATAATCAACTGAATGCAACCAAATGCAACTGAATGCAACTAAATGCCTGATTTCAGGTTCCAGTTTTCAAATGTCATTTTCGACCTCATCCTTGGAATCCATATATATGGATTCCAAGGATGAGGTCGAAAATGACATTTGAAAACTAGAACCTGAAATCAGGAGTTGCAGTTGCATGTGGTTGCATTCAGTTGCAGAAGCTCAGCGGGTCTCAACGGGTCGCCTAGTGACTAGATTTTCAGAATATATATATATATATATATATATATATATATATATATATGGATTCCAAGGATGAGGTCGAAAATGACATTTGAAAAGTGGAACTTGAAATCAGGCATCAGTTGCATATGAGGTTGCATTTAGTTGCAGGGGGAGGGGTAGTATTTTTGCAATTTAGAAACTTAGTTTAGTAAATATGCAATTAATTTAGGAAGATGGTATTTTTGCAAATAAGATCCTAAAAAGTAGTATATTTGATAAATTCCCAAAAAAATACTGCTAAACATTTTTTAGTCGCGGCTTGGACAGTTGTATGTTGTTGTTGACGTTCTTGATGGTTCGTAAAGTTATAAAACTTTTACTCTTAAAAATTGTGCTCGGGAGTTTTTTAAAAAAATAAAAATAAGTGAAAATAGATAAAATTATAATATAGTTTCGATTTAGTTGGTGACATACTTTGGTGTGAACAATTACCAACAAAAATTTGGATACCAAGTGGTGTAGGTGGAGCTTTCTAGATTTCAGAACCTTAAGTAAATAACTCGAATTATTTTTCTACAAAAATAATATATATCTCAACTATTATGTCTGTTCCAAATTTATAAATTTGTTCCTCTGATATTTCTTTTTCTTTTGCTCAGATTTCTAAAAAATATATATATATATATATACTCGTGAAAAAACATTTCCAAAAACATATTTTTTATACTATTACTGTATAGAATCATTCATTTTTTTCACATATAATATTAACATGTCAAAATGACATGAAAATATGAACATTCATCGATATTATGCATGTATAGGGAATAATACACCACCAGTACACAATATTATTATTATATATTGACTATTCAGTTATGAAAATATATAGAGAGAGGGTTTGCTATAAGCGGTTGATCAATAAAGAGTAAATAATTGCATTTAATTACTCTTACGTGATCTGAGAAATGGTATGATTGTGACTTAAAACCTTTTTTTATTAATTTTAAATTAAAAAAATGTTTATTGTTTTTAAATTGAAAAAAATGCTTATTATTTTAACTTGAAAAAAGTGCTTATTGCTTTTAATCAGAAGAAATTTTTATTTTATGTGTTTGGATAAATTTTTTGGAGTATACAACTAATTATTTAGTATAAAAATTATTAATATAATAATAAAATTATATTTTAAAATGTAAAGATTCTAGTTCACTTATTCTGCCGGATCTTACCGACTCTTGATGTAGAGTTAACGTACATAGCTAGCTAGCCATGTGTAGAATGAGCACACTTTCTTTAAAGATGGCAATATAAACACTTTCTTTGCAAATTGCATAATGAAGAAAGTTTTTTTGCAAAAGTATCTACTAATAGCTAGGATGAACTTGTTGACATTTATAGACATTTATAGCAAGCACTAGAACTCTAGAAGGAAGGGCAGCAAGCACTGGTGTTTAACATGGATGCCTCCAATGACCCAGAGCAACTATATTATCATATTACTAAAAGTACTAAGTTAACTTTTATTTAAAGAATAATGATATCTTCCCTCAATACTACTATTTATTTATATTTATTATTTAACATAGGGCTGGCTATTTATCGTGGAATTGGCTGTTTAAAAGTAAAATTGAGCCCCCCAAAAATATAAAATTATATTTTCATATAAATTTATTTTGTTATAAATTATAAATAATAAATTATATAAAAGTAATGTTATTTATATTAATATAAATTTAATAAGAACAATGTTATATTGAATAATCTATTTTTACAAATAAGTAATATTATATTGTATATGTGATTAATTGTTTACGTTATTTAATATATATAGTTAAATTTAATGATTATGAACATTAAATTCTTATTAGTTATTTACATAATATTTTATACAAAAATTAAATATTTGAAGATAAATAATTAATAAATAAACAATTTATTTAATCAAATTAAATACTATATTTAATATATATAGTGTTTATCAAATTTGAGCCCACTTTTTTTTGACGAAAAGCGAAGAATTTAATAAATAACTGAAATCCAGCCGAGACAAACCCTCAACTATCCAGCCGAGACAAACCCTCGAACTGTCGATTACAACCTGATTAAAAAATGAAAAACGAGCTAAACATATAACCGCTTTGTTTTCAGATCGCTTAACAAATAGAATATTTAAATTCTTTAACTAAAAAGTATTACAATCAAATCTATATTTGTAACTTCTTCTTAAAAACGTTAGCGAGACCCATAACAAAACACACGTATTAATAGCCCCTCTTTGAGGCTATGTGCAAATGCACATACTCCACTTGCACATTAATAGCTGGCTCTGATTTAACATATTATTTTAGTTTTCATATTAATTATGTGTCACTATATTATTTAATAACTTTTAACGAATTTGGGAAACTAACAAAAACATTTAAAATTTTATATTTTTTAAATTTATTAGAACAACGTTTATTTTGTAAGACTATCAAAATTGAAAACCTAAAAACCTCTCATATATTTGATGTATATATATATACATGGTGACCTCTCATTTAAAATTGAAGGGTTATTGAAAAGCTTTTACTATGTGACATGGTGACATGGTGACCAGTTTCTTGATGAAATTGAGAAGCTTTGGAGCACCCTAAATATTAATATAATAATAAAAAAATATTTCAAAATACTCATGAACCTCACGAGCCAGATAGTTTATTTTTTTGACAAATACGAGCCAGATGGTTTAAAACATTTACAGAATAAAAAACTTCCTCTAGAATTATATAGAGTTTTTGCCCTTAATATGTTCTACTTCTTTTTTTTTTGCTAAATTCAATAGCTACCTATAATTAAAATCAACGTCACATTAGTGTAACTAAACTTTTAGTCTTGAAAAATAATTAGTCTTTCATTTTTATTGAACTCCAATAAAATTTCCTGTACTAAATGCATCTTCAGACCCTCATATAAACTAATTTGTACTAATTTAACCACTACAACAAATCTGGCTATTTACGACGAAAAAGGAGCGCGTAAAACCTACGACGGACGAGCAGAACCGTCGTATCATTTACCGCAAACATACGACAAATTCCAGCCCCTTTATATTATAAGTTGTGCGTAATAAAAGTTTGGCGCTAACAAATAAAATAGCAATAACTTTCTCCCACACGATGAAAGTTGTCATAAGTTATCCATTGTAAAATAGCTATTTGTGTAAATATCTAGAACCGTTGTTGGTTGTAAGTTATCTGCCACAAGTTTAAAAATGCAATACTATCTATTATCCAAAAAATTAAAATTAAAATAAATATTAAATCCTCCTAGATATATCCATGTCGCAACATAGCCGTCGTAAGATTGCTCTTTATGTAAATACCTACAAACTTCCTAAGTTAACGATCGCAAGTTTAAAATGCAAAACTAATGAAAATAAAAATTAAATCCCTTGTACATTTTTTTCATCGTAAAGATAGCTATTTGATGTAAATACTTGGAACCGTCGTAAGTTAACCGTTGCAAGTTTAAATATGCAAAATTATCTACTGTCCAGAAAATGAAAATAAAAATTAAATCCCGTAGATATTTTTTGCCGTAAGATAGCCGTCATTAGATAGCTACTTATATAAAGAGCTATCTTACGACTCATTTGTTATGACAAAAAAATATCTAGAGTGATTTAATATTTTTTTTTTGGATAGTAGATAGTTTTGCATTTTTAAACTTGTGATGAATATTTTACGACAATATCAATTTTAAACTTGTGATGGATAATTTACGATAGTTTTTGATATTTACAAAAATAGCTATCTTACTACTGATAACTTACGATATCTTTATCACACGAAAGAAAGTTATTTTTATTTTATTTGTTAGCGTCAGAATTTTATTACACGCTATTTATAATACGGCGGGGCGAGTATCTGTTGTATGTTTGCAGTAAATGAAATGACGGTTCTGCTAGTCCGTTGTAAATTAAGTGTGTCTTCTCCATCGTAAATAGTCAGTTTTTTGTAGTGTAGATCAATTGATGCATAAAAAGATTAATTACAGACTCTGAAAGTGAGTATCTCGGAGATGCTGAGAAAACGAAATGGTGCATAATTGATTTTAATATAATCATACGTTAACATGGATAGCATCATCGATTCTTTATAATGTGCAAGGTCTTAAAATGAATAAAATAGTAGCTGTAGGTCTCTCGGTAATTTGATAAGTTGACTTGATAAACAAAGTAAACAATTTGCAACTATGAGCGAGATAAGAAACTCTGAAAGTAATTTACAGAATATGTTACAGGAAATCTGAAAATGTATTGTACATGGAACATGGAGAGAAAGTAAATACAAAACAAAGTTATTAACATAATGCAAGGTAAACAAAGTACACTTAATGCAAGGTAAACTGAGGAACAGCGCAGCTGGAGTTTAGACCTTAATTCTGATCATGAGATATTACTATCTGAGTTGAGGTTGGGACAATGGAGGCCTCTTTTTTTTTGTTGCTCTTAGCCCTCACTGTTTTAATTGTCCTCACAGTGTAGCGACAAACACGAAAAACAACCACCAATACGGCAATGACCATCAATGCCAACCATGAATATAATCCGATTCTAACTGTTGTAAGTGTTCGGTGATTCTGATTATATTTGGGAGTGGTGGCTCTAACTGCAGCCTCGTAGGCGAATATCATAGCCGACAGAGTTATCCACATTGATCCTCGAATAGACCAAACGAAAATCCTCTGCTTCAGGCTCGCCCCACTCACATACAAAAATATTACACTTAGAGCAGCTATAAACGAGATTGTGTTAAATACCCAAAATGTGTTACTCACAGACGCGTAGAAGTAGGCGAGAAGGGAGCTTCCCGGTGCAAGAAAATAACTAAAATACCAAGGGTCACTGACAGAATAACTTGCGGCATCCATTGAAGCAACACCACCGGGAGGGCTAATAGCCGATGTGTAAGCCATTGCGGCTATGACAGATGCTGCTACCAGTAATGTCTCATCTCTTGTTTCCATTTTGTCCTGAAAGATGGTAAATTTTCTCACCTTCTTGGTTATGTTTAACAGCTTATTAAAGGTGCCAGTGCCTACTGGTTCTTCTTCCATCTTTTTAGTACCAGCTGAGACCAGAAGCTTCTTAATTTCCATGGATTTTGCATCTTTAAGCATCTCCTCTATTGTGTCCAAAGCCGTGAGACCTTTCCTATTTTTGAAATTGACCTCGGCTTCACTTCTATTTGCTACCAGGTACTTTACTATCTGCATGATATCAATTCAATCATCAATAATCGTTAAAATCAACTAATACTTAACGACTGTTTCAAGTTTTTCTTCAAACTGTTAGTTGACTGCAAGTTAAATCTAGTTGTGTGATCTGTTTCCAAACTTTTTGAGTTCAGTAACCCAACTGTAAATTGAGTTCAGTGATCTTTTTACTTATTAACCCAATTCAATTATCACTAAAATTAGTTTAACTAATGATTCTTACATCAAAAACTTCTCAGCTAAACATAAATTTGTACCTGCATACGTCGTAAACCTGCAGCATAATGCAGAATTGTGTCACCTTCCTCATCTTTCACCTCCGACAGATCAATCTGGTTCTTGTCTAATATAAGAATCAGAACATCCAAGCGGTTATACATAACACACATGTGCAATACCTTATCGAGTCCTTGATCATTAGACTCAGAGTCGGCTTTCATCAACACGTCAACACAATCATATTGGCCATTCATCACAGCCAAATGGAGAGGGGTCCTTTCGTCCTCATCAGGAACACTGCACATTTTCTCATTGTGTACCAACAACAGTTTAACAATATTCGCGTATCCGTTGGCAGATGCCAAATGAAGAGCAGAACGACCTTGTGAATCTAATCTGTTTGCAAAGTCAGACTTATGAGAGAGAAGAACTTCAGCAAATTCAAAGTGACCTAACATGGAAGCAAGATGCAAGGGTGTTTGGTTAAAGCAAGAAGATATCGAAACTCGAGCAAGAGTGAGTTCATCTTCTCGTATGAGTGCTTCCAGCATCCTTACGTCTCCTTTCACACATGCATTGTACAGCTTCTTCTCCACTTCGGTATCCATTGCTTGTATTTATCTGCATATATTAAATTGAAGATAAATTTTACTAGTAACGCTGTGACTAGGGTTTTGGCAATGCAGATATACAGGATTAGGGTATTAAGAATCCAAGTTTAAGATTATCGGATTGTTACCTGATCCAAGTATGAAGACGAGTTCAGCTGGCTATGATCGAGAGCCAATAATATTTCTGATGCATTCCTATCGTGCTCTGGAAGAACATTTAAAGGGTCTTAAAATGAATAAAATAGATTTATTTTTGTTTTTTAGGTTTAAGTCAACTGCAGTAATGCAAGATTCGTGGAATACGGACAAGTTGCCAGAGAAACTATTAAGAAGGTAATGCCACGTGCTCTAAATTTATTTATTTTTAAATTCTTCACCCAATGATATGACAGTCAAATGAAAGATTGTGATTAGATAATTGATATATATGGAAGGGAGTCTCATCGTTATTGAAATGAATACAAGCAATCAAATTTCGACACATCATTTGAAAAAAAAAATTAGGACAATTTTTGAAGTACGAGCAAGTCCAAGAGTGCCTCAAATTGTGTCCTAAATCAAAATTTAAGGCATTTGAAGCAAATGAGTGCTCCAACAATGTTCTAGTGGTGCCTTAAAACACTAGGACATCTCTCAAATGCCTTATTTTTGAGGTACAAGTATGCATGCCCTAAATCATTTCTACCAATAAAAAATTAGCTTTCTCTCATTTCAACACATCTCTCTCCTCTCTCTTTTTCATTTCCCTCCAACAATAGTTCAAATATATTATTATTTTAATAATAAGGCACAAGAATAAGACATATTGTTGGAGTTGGTATATTAAAATGATGTTCTAAATCATTAGGACACTATTTTTTATTATATTTATAAGGCAATAGCTAGGACATTGTTGGACTTGCTCTTAGCATTTTTCCAAAATAAATATTACTCCTCCGATCAAAACTCAAAAGTAACTTCCAGTTGTCTTTGCTTAATTACGTTTTCGTAATGTCAACTGGTGTAACGAGGAATACGGAAAACTAACGTGCCTGGCAGGTATGAAGAAGTGGCACAGAAAGTAAGTCAACTGGTACCGTGTGGAGTGATGTCACTACAATAGCGTCACTAACCCTTGCATTTATATTGGGACCGTTTGGCTGCGCTTAAAATAAATGATTTATTATTTAAAATAAAGAAATAGATTATTAATGAAAAGTTGGTTTGGACTTATAAGTTATTAAAAGTGTTTGAATATATATCGATTATAAGTGATAGAAGAAGCTAAATCCCCAAAATAAGCTAGGTTTCCTAACTTCTTTTTTGGAGCTTTTAAACTTCAATATAAGTGCTTCTCATAATCAACCAAACACCTCGATTTAAGCAGAAGTCGACTTCTATGTCAAAAAAGCCAAGAAGCCCCTTTGTCAAACACCCACATTGTTTAGATAATTACTCTGTCTCTGCGTCCCCTTACTTTTATATATATTAAAATATTAAAATTCATATGGAGTAATGAAATGTATAAAAATGATTGAGATTAATTTTTTAAAAATTCATATATATATACACACAAAATGCATACAATATTGCAAAACCTCCCAATAGTATATTACTACATGCATAGGGTTTTAAAATGTATAATTTAGATTCAGGCTTCTATATTCTTTTCATTGTCAACACCAATGAACATAAAAAAATCGTGAATACGGACAATAATATGTTTGGTATGAATTTTTTTTTTGGAAGCCATGTTTGGTATGAATTTATTAATTATTTTGGTTATTAGTACGATGCACTCTCACGAAAAAGGAATAAAGGAATATGAGGTTCAATCACCTAACTATAAGAATTATACTTAATTCGGTCTATTTAATTTAAAATAAATACATCTCTTGTTCTGGACTTAAATTTTGCAATTTTTACATTTTGCTGATTTATATATTTTTACATGTCATTTCAGTTATTTGTTTCAAAGTTAGGTTGAAGTCAGTTGGTAGTAGTCAGAAGAGAGGGAATCTAGTGGGTGGGGAAGTTCCCGCACCGTCTTATCGCTCGGTTAATTCGATTTACTTAGATGTGTTGATTATGGAGCTAGTGTCTTGTAATATGCCTTTTGAAAATTTGAAGAAAATCCTAAACATGCCATGATATCCTTTAATAGGCCTTTTGAAGATTTGCAGATGCGAAGAAATCCAAGTAAATACACCCCTCATCCTACTGTACATGGAACTTGGAGAATGGAAATACAAAACACGATATTACATTTTTAAACAAAGAGAACAACGTAAATACAGTACAAACAACGCAAGGTAAATAAACTGAAGAAGTGCAGCTAGAGTTTGTCATAATCCTTACGAGATATTGATTTTTGCATCGAGTTTCTGAAAGTGGAGGCGTCCATTTTCTTGTTCCTGTCACTCAATATCGTAGAAATTGTCTTCACTATGTAGCGGCAAACATGAAAAACAACCACCAGTACCGCGATGACCATCAAGGCCAACCATGAATACAGTCCAACTCTAATTGTATAAAGTGTTCTGTTATTCTGATGATATTTCGGAGTGGTGGCTCTAACTGCAGCCTCATAGGCAAAAATCATGGCCGAAAGAGTTATCCACATCGCGCCGCGAATAGACCAAACGATGAGCTTCTGCTTCAGGCTCGCACCAGTGACATATATAAAGATTACACTTAGTGCAGCTATAAACGAGATGGTGTTAAATACCCAAAAGGTATTGCTCAGTGGCGCGAAGAAGTAGGCGAGAAGGGAGCTTCCGGGTGCAAGAAAATAACTAAAGTACCACGGGTCACTGACTGAATAACTTGCGGCATCCATTGAAGCAACGCCACCGGGAGGGCTAATAGCCGATGTGTAGGCCATTGCGGCTATCACAGATGCTGCTACCAGTAATGTCTCGTCTTTCGTTTCCATTTTGTCCTGAAAGATGGCGAATTTTTTTATTTTTTTGGCCGAATGTAACAGCTTGTTAAAGATGCCAGGTCCTGCTGGTGCTTCTTGGGTCTTTTTAGTACTAACTGAGACAAGAAGTTGCTTAATTTCCATGGCTTTTACATCTTTAAGCATCTCCTCTATTGTGTCCAAAGCCGTGTGACCTTTGTTATTCTTTACGTTCACCTCGGCTTCACTTCTAGTTGTGACCAGGTACTTAACTATCTGTGGGGGATAAAGTACATAAATTCAATTTATTACATCAAATAATTAGGAAAAAGGCGGCAAAAGTTACTATTTTTAAAACAAATGGGTCTCAATGTCAATTTTTAGAAAAATAGCCTCAGATGTCACTTCAAAACACAACTTCGTATTGTGTTGTGTTTTAATTTTTTGAGGGAACCACAACTTCAAGTTGTGTTTTCAGCTGAAAATCACAACTTCATCAAGTTGCGTTTTCAACTGAAACCACAACTTAAAGTTGTGTTTTAATATATTGAACACTACATGAAGTTGCGGTTTGAAGTGATATTTTGGGTTGTTTTTTCAAAAAGTTACAATAGAGACTTTTTTCTTGCTAAACAGTGACATTCGAGGCCTAACACCCTATTAGCACGAAAAAGAATTGTTCAGCTAAACACAGATTTTACCTGTATACGTCGTAAACCTGCAGCATAATGTAGAATAGTATTACCATCCTCATCTTTGACATCCGACAAATCAATGGGATTCTTGCCTAAAACAAGAATCAGAACATCCAAACGATTACACATAACACACATGTGCAATACTGCATCAAGTCCTTGATCATTAGACTTAGAGTTGGCTTTTATAAACTCCTCAACGCAATCGTATTGGCCATTCATCACAGCCAAATGGAGAGGGGTCCTTTCGTCCACATCAGGAACACTGCACATAGTCTCATTCTGTGCCAACAATAGTTTAACGATATTCGCGTATCCGTTTGCAGATGCCAAATGAAGAGCAGAACGACCTTGTGAATCAAACCGGTTCGCAAAGTCAGGCTTATGGGAGAGAAGAAATTCAGCAAATTCAGAGTGACCTAACATAGAAGCAAGATGCAAGGGTGTTTGGTTAAAGTAAGATGATATCGAAACTCGAGCAAGTGTGAGTTCATCTTCTCGTATCAGTGCTTCCAACATCCTTACGTCTCCTTTCAGACATGCATTGTACAGCTTCTTTTCGGCTTCGGAATCCATTCCTTGTATTTATCTGCATATGTTAATAATCAAGATTAATGTACTATGCGATACATATTTAGAAATAACTAAAAGTTTAAAGATTAAGATCTGTATTGTTACCTCTATGTATAAAGACGACAAGAGTACTAGTACTAATTAGTTTGATTTCTGATGCGTTACCATGATCCTCTGGGAAGAACACTTATAGAGAGCTACAGGTTTGAAAACGAATAAATTAGATTATTTTATTTTAGGTTTAATGAGTCAACTCCAGTAAACGTCAGTGCATGTTTGGCTGTAGCGTCTTCACAGCATCTTTTCCTGCCTATAAATCAGAATTAGCTTGGAGCATCTCGAACATGGAAACCATTAATTATAAAATGAGTTTCATACCAAAATAAAAAAATATTGACAATTTTTTGAAAATATCATAGGCTAATGTAGGAGACTACACATCATTTTATTTATATATTGAAATAATAATTATATATTATATTATAAAATATTAATATTATACTAATTTTAAATTATAGCCAATAAATATAGCCAATATCGAATCACAATGTCTTACACGTACGGCATATTTTAGAAATCTAATTTACCCGACTATTATAATCAATATCTTGTTGATGCCCTCTAGCTGAGAATCCTAATTTCTTTTAGTGATCAATTTTTTTAGAAAAATTTAATTTTAGAAACAGTATTTAAGATAACTTCAAAAATAATTTATAATATTTTATTCTATTATTAAAGACTTTTATATATAATAAATTATAAATGCTAAAAAATATTCAAATATATAATTTTACTTGTAAATAATTATTTTTATTGATACCGCTTCTTTAAAGTTCAAATTAAAGTTCAAGATCTGGATGTTATCTCCAAATTTAAATAAGTTCAGCTGGCTAACGTCGAGCCTGGAGAGTAGATAATTTTAAAGTTTAATTTCTGTTAAGTTTCTATCGTCCTCTTGGAACAACATTTATAGGTTTTCAAATTATATACTCCCTCCGTACATTTTAATTGTACCGGTCAAATTGAAACTGAAATTTATTAATATTTTATCAATTGAAAACATAAAAAAAAAATACCACCGGAAATAATTTTTAATATAATTTAAGATGTAATTTTCAATTTTTTAAAATAATGAAAAAATGACTTACAATTTTTGATCAGAACAACAAAAAAAGAAATATGACAACTAAAATGAGAAGCACGGAATATATATACAAGCTTTAAGTCAACTCCAGTAATGAATGGAGAATTTGTGGAATACAAACAACATGCGGGTGTTCTATTTTTTTTCAACAAGTGGTAATTATTAAGAAAACTACTCCCGCCAATAACAAATATTAACTTTTCCATTGTAAATTATATTTATAGTTGGTATTCCAATTATGAGGATCACTGACCAGTGACAACAGTATTGTTCTACCTGCTCAATTACATTTCTTTATTTGGACAAGTTGCTACAATAATTTAATACGATATTTCAACGCCAGTGATATGCATATATCTATGGGGCCGTTTGGCTGAGCTTAAAATAAGTGCTTCTTGGTTAAAATAAATAAGTGGAGTAGAAGTTAGAAGCCAGACAAGACTTATAAGTGATTAAAATGTTTGGCAAATAAGCAGAAGTCCTGAAACAAAAGCTAGCATTCCTAGCTTTTTATAAGTGCTTCTTGACTTATTACACAAACAGTACGAAATAAGTGCTTCCAACTTATAAGTGCTTCCAACTTATAAGTCCAGAAGTCGGCTTAAAAGCCGTAGCCAAACACCACCTATATATGATAGGAAGAATTAATATACTACAACAATAATTGGTCTGGTACAGAATTTTCTTATTTGTGTATTTCAAGAAGTTGGAGTTGAAAAGTCTACAAAGTAAAAATTAATTTTTGATGCATGCCTTCCACACTTTAATTTGATGCATGCCTTCAACACTTAAATTAGCTATAAATAAGGTCTTAGCTAGATTACTATATATATAGAGAGGGGAGGTTGTGTACAAACTAACGAAAACAAACCTTTTTTTTTTAATTTTTCATATTTTTTAATTATTAATTATATAAGATATTCATCTTGAAAATAATTGAAAATATATCATTATTTTATTAGAAAACATATAAACAAACTATACGTTCAACACATATATAATTTGTGTTCAACATTATTTAACGTATTTTGTTGAACATCCGTTAATATTATGTTGGAGAAGTAAATAAATTAATTTTCAATATAAAAATTAAGTTAAACGTATTATATAACCAATATTTATGTTTCTTGATCCTAAACAAATCTCGAACCTAGTTACAAATCTGTTGAATATAATGCACGATTTATTTATGCGTTATTTTTAGATATTGTAATATTTTTCTAATAATTTTCCATATAGAAACTTTCTGTAATTAAGGATTAACATGTTGGGAGAATAAAAAACTTAAAAAAAAGAATTTGTAAATTTTAACTTAAAGTGTGTGTATTATGATCAAATAGTTGATCCTTATATCAATTGTTAGGTTGTGAGGACGAGTGACAACAATGTTCTGCCTGCTCAGTTTTCTTTATTTGGTCAAGTTGTTACCTGTATCAAATTGGATATAAAATTTTGTATAACATAACATACTATTATCAATTGAGATGAAATATTTTAATGGATATTCCCTCCGTCCCCCTCAATTATTTACATCGGAAGGGGACACCGAGACCAAGGCAATGTATGAAAAATGAGTAAAGTTAGATGAAAAGTGAGTAAAATGGTGGGACCTATCAATATTTAATAATAAATTTGAGATAGTGGAGGAAAGTAGTGGGTGAAATAATAGTTTTTATTGTTAAATATGAGATAGTAGGGGAAGATAGTGGGTGTAATGATGGGAAAAACTTACTATTTATAATAACGTAAAAAAATGGGAGGGATATCCCAAAAAGAGGGATAGAGGGAGTACTATTTATGTGAATTTATGAGTTATTTTGATCAAAACTTAATACATATCATTTTTACTAAAAATTTATATTTGATTCTGAGCATGAAATATTTTTTAAATTTAATAAGATATTTTAACGCCAGTGGCTGTATAATAGGAAGAATATACTACAACAATAATTGTTCCAGTGCGTAAGTGTTGATCTTATTTATGTATTTCATTTACTCAATTGGATGCATGTATGCAAGAAATGAGGAAGACAGACAACAATGTTCTACCTGCCTGTATTTCTTTATTCAACAAGTTTCAAGAAAAGTCAGTGAAATACAAATTCTAACATTTTTCGGTAGTAGCTACAGAAGTCGTTTTTTGCACACTACTGAAACGGTGAGCAGCAAACCCAGACTACCCTAGAAATACACAAGAAACATGTTGAACAATATATAGCTAGTGTTATTATTTTCTTAATAAAAAAATAACTGGAATATTATTATATTATATTTACTAATCGGGTGTTAAATACTTGTCCATTATTGATTGTTGAGTGGTCAACCTAACTTAACTTTAATTCAAATTTCCATATTTTATATAAATATTAAAAGTTTAAGAAATTATACTGCTAAAAGGAATACATAATCATCTATTATTTTAAAATTTGATTTCCATGTAAATTTGAAATTTTTTTAGAATAGTTTTTAAATTTTAGTTAAAACCTAGTCCATGATTTGGAATTTAAAATGTTATTTTCAGATAAATCTGAAATTTTATCAAAATTTTTTATAAAAAAAATTAGTTAAAATCTTGTCAATCACTTGACATTCAAAAACAACTAATATGAAAGAGAGGAAGTATGTGTGCTCTTTATTAATAAATAAAATCCTTTTCGAGTGAAATATCAGATGTAGAAAAATTTTGTTTACGCTGTATAATTTTTATTTAATAATACTTATTATGAAATTATTATGAAATACTTCTATATTGGCAACCTTTTATAATATCACGATTATTCCAATAACAGAATTACAACGCTAATAAAATTATGTTTGAATTTTTAAAATTCAAAACATTTAATTTATAAAATATATCAAAAAAATTCTATCATAATTAAAAATTTACATAAAAAAAAAGAAATCAGTTAATATTATTTCACAACAGTCTTACACGAACTATCCCATCACAACTGGAAAATATGGAAGCACTTGAATCTTTAGATTTGTCTTCCAATCAGTTGACCGGTGGCATTTCTGGTCAGTTGACTAGTTTGACATATCTGGAAGCCTTGAACCTTTGGGAAAACCATCTCACTGGACCAATTCCACAGAAAGGGCAATTCAGCACTGAACAGCTCTTACCTAGGCAACTCAGCCTTTGTGGATCTCCATTAATGACAAAGAAATGTAAAAACACAGTCCCACCACCACCAGAAATCAATAATGATGATGAAAATGGTGCAGATAATGGATTTTATTGGCAAGTTAACTTGTCATAATGGGCTATGCATGTGTGTTGGAAATTAACGTATTGAATTCTAGAAGATTCTGCAGTATTCTAAGATTCATGTACTAGTATTGATGTCCATAATATTCAATTACTAGTATAATGTTGAACTCTTAGTTGTAACCATCAGCGAGAGAGAGCATCACCAAAAAAGAGCTTTGTATAACAGAATGAAAAATTAATACAAGTAACTAATGTGAGATAAAAGTGCCACAATATACACAAGCAATTGCCGTCGTAAGTTGAGGCATTGAGAAGATGCGTCGTAAATTATCGATGATTTCCTAATTACTAGCTGAGCTGTATGACAGGTACAGGTGGAATATAATTCACATTGGTATATAAAGTTAAGAAATTGAGATCACACCTCAAATCATGTCAATTGAAATTCAAAGTTTAAAATGAAATACATATTCCAAACGCAATCTTAAAGTAATTGAAATAATACATCACGCGGAGCAGATTACTGTAAAGCAAGGTGTTTTTTTTTTTACACGCATTCACTAAAATTCTCAAACACAGTCAACACAAATCCCCGAACTGATAATACAACCTGATTGGGAAATAAAATGAACTAAACAACTAGTTATTTTATTTTCAGATTGCTTAACAAACAGATTATAAATATTCTTGACAATAAAAATAATTACAAAGGTTTTTCCAGAGCAATTCAGTCGACACCCAACAATCTTGAAAATAGTAGCGTCACAATTGGCATGCGCACATAAAAAATAGGTGATAGTCCTCTGTTAATAACCGTCAGTTACACAAACTAATCCCAGAGGTACAGAGATGTCCCCATATAATGAACAATCTTTCGTTGTGCAAGATGAGCTTTTGCGATAATCACCACCGTTTCAGATTCAAAGTTGGCTTTCCAGATATCTCGATACACCAATTCAATCATTATCAACGGACAAAATAACAAAATTAAACACACCAAAACATATTAAAACACACCAACCACTCCAAAAGGAGAGACACAAACCACTCCACAAGAAGAGACATAAACACCCAAAAGGATGGATGCAAGAATCAAAAATCCCACCTAAAAGATGAAGATTATTGAAAATTATTGAAGCGAAAAAAAAAAAAAAAAAACAAGAGAGGAAGAATAAGGTCTTATGATGACAATGGTTTTTAGGTTAAGTGTATGGAGGTAAGGAGTAGAGGGGGAGAGGATGCGGCAGCTGAGGAGAAAAATGGGAGAAAGAGGAGTCGACTCTCGTTAGGGTTATTTTTGTAAAGCAAGGTGTTACTTAAAAATAAACTCCAACATTAAATATTTTTTTCAGACAATATCAGGATTTGGGCTCTGGAGGCAGCGGCAGCTTCCCTGGTATTTATATTCCTCTTAGCCCTTTTCTTTCCCACCACATGGCGGATTGAACGACAAATTAGAACGAAAAAGGACAGGGAAATGAATCCTATCCATATAAATAGTCCCAGCTCGACTGCAACAAATGTGTCATCATTCAATTTATCATCATTACTTTTTGGGGTTGTGGCTTTTACTGCATAAACATAGGCGAAAGTCATTGATGAGAGAGTGATCCACACGGCCGCGCGAATAAGCCACAGAAAAATTGGTCTTTTCAGAGCTGCACCGCTTACAAAGATAAAGATCACACTTAGAGAAGCCAAAAAAGCGGTGGTGTTGAATATCCAAAAGTCATTGCTGATTTCGGGATCAAATAGGGCTAGAAGGGAATATGCAGGTCCAAAATAATATGATTTTTTGAAAGGGGAAATTGAGTCTCTCGTTTCTTCTGCAGCGTCCATTCCAGCCATACCTCCTGGAGGGCTAATAGCTGCTTGGTAAGCCATCGCGGCTACTACAGTTGCTGCTACCAATAATGACTCGTCTCTCTTTTCCTTCTTCTCTTGAAAGATAGTGAAGTTTTTAACCTGCTTCCACATCATTCTCAGCTTGCTTTCTCCTGCTTCCCCGTCATAATCAGCTGCTACTCCGTCATGTACCCTTGGGTTATTGCTCGTGGTTACTGCTTTCTTAATTTCTTTAGCATTCAGAGCACCAGCTGAGATAAGGAGCTCCTTTATTTCCATGGTTTTCACATCTTTAGGCATCTGCTCAACTACGTCTAAAGCTGTGAAACCATGTTTATTCACAACATTCACGTCCATTTCTTCACCCCGACTTCACCAGGTACTTTATTATCTAGATCCATAAAACCATTATAAGTACTGCATATTCATTACATCCGTAATATATTAACATGAAGGGTGATCATGTTCCTCTTAGAACTCTTAGGCTAAGAACCCTTGGAACCCTTAGCCTTATTTCTAATATTAATTAGGGTTCTGCAGTGCAAAAAATGTCGTGTTTATGTATTATATTTTGAAATTTTTTTAAACACACTCAACAATGCAAAAAACATATATTTGGATTTAGATCCTGAAAATCTATTTAAAATTTAGGGTTCTACAACAAAATTTTAATTAGTGATTTTATGTTTCTATTTTAAGGATGGGTTCTCTCTTAGCACGACCCTTAACATGAAAGTTAATTCACATGAGCATGACAACGTATGCTTGAAGCCGCTAAGGTAACAAAAATTCCAATCCAAGACAATTGATTTTTATGTAGTTTAATTTGCCTTTTATAAAATAAATATACAAAGAGTATAATTTACCTGTGTCCGTCTCAAAGCTGCAGCAGAATGTACAATAGTTTCTCCATTTTGATCTTTCATGTTAATCATATCATGGTAATAGTTCGATTCTAATATAGGAATGAGAACATTCAAACGATTATAAAAAACGCACAACTGCAATGCTGTCCCTTCTTGATGATTCATGGTTGAGTTCTATTAACCTGTTGACAGACTCATGTTGACCATTCATTATAGCCAAATGGAGTGGCGTCCTTCCATCCTCATCACAAACTCGGCACATATTCTGATCATACTCTAACAAGACTTGGACAATATCTGGATGTCCATTTGCAGATGCCAAATATAGAGGAGACCGGCCTTGTGAATCTAACCTGCTTGCAAAGCCACGCTTAAAAGAAAGAAGAGATTTAGCAAATTCAAAGTGACCTAAAATAGAAGCTAAATGCAAAGGTGTTTGGTTGGAGCAAGAAGATATGGATATTCGAGAAAGAGTGAGTTCATCGTCTCTCATCAGTGCCTCCAACGTCTCTACATCTCCTTTCAAACATGCATGGTACAGCTTCTTCTCCATCACCTCAAATTCCATGCCTTGGATCTCTCTGAATAAAAAAAATATGAGTAATTCTGAGAATAAGATTAAAATACTTACCAGAATTGCATACTATTTAATTAGACAAATTTTTTTAAATATAATTAGCAATATAAATACAACAATAAGAAACTGAATTTCAAAGTTCCAGATCGAATGATCAGAACCTGTTAACTTCAGCCAAGAGTGGAGCTCAGTTATACAGAAGCTAATTAATTATCAGGTGTCTTCATCAATCCTCTTGGCAACACTTATATAAGGGTTTTTTAGGACAAAGAAACATAGAATTTGTTCATTCGTAGGTTCTTTTCCTTTTTCTTTCCTAAGAAGCAAAAGATAAACAAGGTCAAAAGAGAAGCTAGTGGTAACATCCTTTGAGATTTTACCTTTAATAAAAACATAATTTAACTTATCTTTAGATTTAATCTTCATTATCATTCCAGAACTTAATTATATTAATCAAAATTTAGGAGCACATTACTCTCTAAACTAATGAAAAGCAAAAGATGCTGTAATAAGGTTTTCGGCTGCAGTAGAGTTGCAAAATTCCATGACTCCATCAATCACTACAACAGATTTAGCATCACACAACGGTTTTTGCCCGTTGTCTGAGACCACGGAAAACCGTGGTCTATCGAGACGCCGTCTGATGTGCGTATCAGACAACGGTGCGCACCGTTGTGTGTGATAGTGCTGAACATGATGGTTTACGTTGAAAAAATTGTTGTGCAACACCCAGAACCAACAACGTTTTCTATTAAACGTGGTGTTGTTAATAATCCTTCTTAACAATAGTTGCTTTCAGAAATAATGTTGTTAGAGAGGCAATCCACAACAGTTTTAGTTTCTCCATACTGGTTTAATCCAGATTCGCATCTAGCAATATGTGTCATTCAAGCTACTGCATAAAATAACTGAGCTAAAGTAATGGAATTTATTTCCCTAATCATGTTTAAGTAGCTTTTTCTGCATTTAAAAAGCAGCAGATGTAGATTATGCTACAATTAAGCATCCAAAACTCTTTTATGAATTGTACTACACTCCTCATGTATAGCATCTTGAAAGTTGTCGCACAATAGCTAGCATCGATCCCCATTTAAGAACCCTAAAGACAGTTGCAAAAATATATAAACCCTAAAAGCAGTCATTGTTGGGGGATTACTTTTTTGATATTATTCTCCAAAATTTAGTGGAACACAGGTGGAAGCACCAGTTATTATCTTATTCTACCATTTTATCCTTACAATAGTAACATCGGTTCTATAGTTTCTTTGTGTTAAAACTATGGAGATTTGGATCTTTCCCCGTAAAGATGAAGAATTTGAGATAATTTGTTCTTTAGATTGTGCAATACAGTTTGATCTAAATTAGATACTACAAATTAAGGATAATAAGTGGATCGATTGCAGAATAAAAATGAAAGATACAATTTATATCATATAGAAAGGCAAGGAACCTAGCTAGATAGAGTAAGTGGTTCAAATGTGAAGTGGACTCAGATAGCAAATCAGTTATTTGTATCAGATGATATCAGTGTTCGGGGTTCTGAAGAAAGTGGCAGCTTCCCTGATATCCTTCTTCCTGGTAGCCCTTTTATTTCTCACTACGTAGCGGACTGAGCGATAAACAAGAACTAAGAACGAAAGCAGAATCAAACCGGTCCATACGTATTGTGCTATGAATAGTGCATAAATTGTATGGCTCTGCTTGTATCCTCCAGAAGTGGCTTGAACTGCACATGTATAGGCCACGGTCATTGAGGTAAGAGTCATCCACATGGCCGCCCTTATAAGCCAAATAAAAATCCTTCGTTTCAGTTTTGCGCCACTGATATATAAAAATGTCACACTCAGTGAAGCCGTGAACGAGATGGTGTTAGATATCCAAAATATGTTACTCAATTTTGGGTGAAAGTACGCTAGAAAGGACTCGGCAGGTCCAAGATCATATGTTTTAGAACGAAGTGAATTTTCCGAGGCATCCAATCCAGCGACACCACCTGGAGGGCTAATAGCTGCTTGGTAAGCCATGGCAGCTATCAAAGTTGCTGCTACCAGTATCGAATCGTCTATCTTTTCCTTTTTATTTTGAAAGATGGAAGTTTTCACCTTCTGCCACATCTTAGCTGGCTTGAAATTGCTGTCACTTGCTACTGCTGATACTTCCTCTGTTTTATTTTCAGCTCCAGATGCGCGGCCTACCCTTGGAGCCTGGAGACCGTTCGTTTTTGCTGCTTCTTTAATTTCTTTGGTTCTGGATCTACTGGCTGAGAAAAGAAGCTCCTTGATTTCCATAGTGTTCACATCTTTAGGCATTTGGTCTATTATGTCAAAAGCTGTGAGGCCATTTTTATTTACTGAATTCACGTCCACTTTACTTCTACTCGTGATCAGGTATTTTATTATCTGAGGCCAGAAAACCGTGCATTGGAAATGAATATTAACACTCGGACCATAACAAATCTTGCATTACACACTCCAAGAGATTTTAACATTGAAAACTTATATCAAATAAAGTTAATTAATTCACCTGCATTCGTCTTAAAGCTGCTGCAGAGTGTAGAATAGTGTTGCCATTGGCATCTTTAATGTTTGGCAAATCGTGGTCGTTCAATTCTAACAAACGAACGAGAAGATTCAAACGATTATACATAACACACAAATGCAGTACCGTCCCTTCTTCACCACATGATCCGGAAGTCACTTTTATCAGCTCCATAACAGAGTCATGTTGACCATTCATTACAGCCAAATGAAGGGGAGTCCTTCCATCCTCATCACGAACTTGGCACATTTCCTGATCGTACTCTAACAATAGTTTAACGATATTTGCATATCCATTTGCTGATGCCACATGAAGAGGAGAACGATCCTGTGAATCTGACCTGCTAGCAAAGTCAGGCTTATAAAAAAGAAGAGATTTGGCAAATTCGAAGTGACCTAACATGGAAGCTAAATGCAGGGGTGTTTGGTTAAAGCAAGAAGATATTGAAAGTCTAGCAAGAGTGAGTTCATCTTCTCTCATCAGTGCCTCCAATTCCTTCACATCGCCTTTCACGCATGCATCGTAAAGCTTCTTCTCCATCGCCTCAACTTTTATATCCTGTATTTATCTGCATATAAATATATTAATTACTTGTGAGTAGGGTTTTGGTACTAATTGGAAATTCATTTCATTTTGAGAACAACTTCGTGAGAGGGAGATGGAACAGGATGGAGGAAGAGAGGAAGAGTGAGGGAGGGAGGGAGGGGGCGAGGGAGAGAGAGATAGAGATAGAGAGAGAGAGAGGGAGGGGGGGAGGGAGGGAGGGGGAGGGAGGGAGAGAAAAGAGACGGAGAGAGAGAGAGGGAGGGAGGGAGAGAAAAGAGAGGGAGAGAGAGAGAGAGAGAGGGAGGGAGGGAGAGAAAAGAGAGGGAGAGAGAGAGAGGGAGAGGGGGAGAGAGAGAGAGAGAGAGAGGGGAGAGAGAGAGAGGGAGAGCGCGAGAGAGAGAGGAGGGGGAGGAGAGAGAGAGGTCTAGCATGCTAAAATCAAAACATAATTAGCAATATTGAGATGGATTTGGGTACCTGTTAGTTGATACTTGATAGACGAATTGAGCTGAGTAGGGTAGGAGGTTATACTTTTTCTACTTCCTTGCATTTTCTTGCTGGCACATTTATATGGTTTTCAGAATCAAGCTTCTGCATTTTTGTTTAAAGATGTTTTGTCTCACATAATCTTAAACAAGTAAAAGTAAAAGTAAAAGATACTGATTTAGCAAAAAAAAAAAAAAAAGTAAAAGATACTGATTACATATGTAGTAATACCACTTATGTCGGGTGCTTTGGAGATGATTTGCCTCACTGTTACGAAAACTCAGGTTTTGCAAATCACAATTATCTGTAAAGCAAGAAAAGCCGTTGAACAACTGAACAAAGTATCTGTAGAGCAAGTGAAGATGTTCTAAGCGAGAATTGTTTTACACTGACAGTACTGATGTTCTAATATTTCTATTTTCTTTACTCTACAAAGGACAGTCAAGATCAAGAAACAAACAGCCACTGCTTCGACAAAATTAACATGATTACAAAAGACAGTTATCTCTCTTTGGTGGAGCTTAAAATTATGAATTACGACTTAAACTGACTGGGTCGCGCTCAAGAGAGAAGCCGTCCTTAAAATAGAACCATAGAACCACTAAGGTTAACCCTAAATTTTAAATAGATTTTTAGGATCTAAATCCAAATATATGTTTTTTTCATGTTTTTTCATTGTTGTATGTGTTCAAATATAATTTTAAAATATAATACATAGATATTGACATTTTTTTGCATGTGAAGGTTCTGCTGCAAAACTCTAACTAATACTTAAGTTCGGCCGCAGAACCCTACTTATAAGGCAAGGGTTCTATGGTTCTCTCTAATGGTTCTCTCTTGACCCTAAATTGACTTAATGTGATAAGTCGAGCTTTTAAAATGTTTGTTTTATAATTTTGACTTATTAATGAATTATAATTTATAATTTATAATTTAATAATTAAAATTAAAGTGATTTATAAGTTATGGGTAATTTTATTTAAAAAAATTAGGTCACTCAAAAAATACAAACGAACTACCGACTTTAAATCAGTTGTGACTTTAAGTCGGAGTTTCTCGATTATTACACAAACACACATTTTTCAGCTTAAAGTCAGAAACCACTTTAACCTTTGGCTTATAGCCACACAAACAGGATCTCTTAATTTCATAATACTCTCAAAAACGATCCAAAATTATTAAATTTTAGACAAAATTTGGCCATCGATTTAAAGAAAGTAAGAAACATTACCACAACTGATAGATAACTTGTCAAGATCTCATTCCCAATAATGCAGTTTCGTCAGGTCTGGATCATAGAAATTTTTATAATCACTTGCACAGAAATGAGCAATTAGTCCACATTCTTCCTACTTTAAATCCACACTCATACTGCTTTAAACCACATTAGCATCTGACAAGATGTGACATTTAAGCTGCTGCATAAACATTTATTTTCCTGATCTTGTTAAACTGAGTTTTTGGACCTTTTAAAAGAAGCCCTTTGTTGACAATATGCTACAAACTACTCATAAATCTCTTTTATTCACAGCTCCCCGCCGAGTAGTTACTTGAAAATAATTTAATTAATTAATTATTAGTTGTGTTTATTTGTATCTATTCTATCTCATCTTGATATGCTTAAATGAATATAATCTAATGATCATGTATAAGTAAACATATACGCTATTGAAACACACTGCACAATACATTATCTACATATTTTCGTCTGTTTTTAATTTGATTTTTTTCGTCAATCGTTAAACTTTTTCTGAAATTTGATTTCAATATATTTTCTCCATCTACCAACCATCAATGTGCATACCATATATGTTAACTTTGACGCGATTTAGTAAAAAATTATTTGAGTTTGTAGTTTGTATTTTTAGTTTGATCATTAACCATAAATCAAACACCCTAATTTTCCTGTGGCATCTATTGAAGCAACACCGCCCGGAGGGCTAATAGCTGCTTGGTAAGCCATTGCAGCTATATATATATATATATATATATATGAGTAGTGCTAGGTGCACATAATTGTGTGCAGAAAATTTGTACATAATGATGTGGCAGGTGATGTGGTGAATTATAATTGGGGTGGTTGGTGTAAATGCAGGGGGGCCATCCAATTAGATACCACCACAAGTCATTATGTACATGTTTTTGTACACAATTATGTGCACCAAGCATTTTCCTATATATATTTCACTTGCAGTTGCTGCTACCAATAAAGGATCATCTCTTTTTTCCTTTTTCTCTTGAAAGATAGTAAAGTTTCTCACCATATTCCACATCTTCCTCACCAACTTAATTTTAGAACATTTATTCCTGGTAAACAAGTCTTCATAGAAGCTTCAAAGTCTTTAAAGCACCAGTTAGTCCATATACACCAAGTCTACTCACTTTCGTATGCCCAAATATGCACCAAGTCTGAACACCCAAGTCGACAAATTTAATCTCCTCACTTTCAAGTCTTCTCAATCACTTATTAAATTTGGTTCCTGCAACATGCTTTTCAAGTCTTGCAAAGAAAATATGCCCCAAAATATTAGAAGTGATTATTTTTGACGGACTACATTTATGTACTTTTATAGTGGGCTAATTATTAATCAGAGAAAAAGAAAAAAATTATGATGTCCAATAATTAGAAAGTTAGCAGAAGTAAATTGTCCCATATAGATCTGGCTTTTGACTCATGAGTACTTAAAAAGCTAATTTTATTAGAAAAGCAGGTGAGAAAGGAATCATTAGGTTTCCACACTCATCTAGTAGCCGATCTGCACTAACATGCTAGCTATAAACTTCTTCATTTGGTTTCGAGACAGAGCACATATATACTAATTCATATAGACATTTACCATATAATTCATATAGTTGTGTGCAATATTTTACGATGAATTTGAGGAGAAACATGGTTCACTTTCGAAACTCTAATGACCTTATTGTTGTTGTTTTCTTTCTCTCATTGCTTCCATTGACCCTCACGGAAAGATCTACAAGAAGGCAAGAAGAAGGCGAAGCTCTAGTGAAATGGAAGAGTAGCATGTCTCGGTCTACTTTCCTCGAATCCTGGTCACTCATTAATCTCACTAATCTTTGTAACTGGACTGGCATTATTTGTAACTCTGCAGGTTCTGTCAGTGAGATTGATCTTGCAGAAAATCAACTCATGGCATCGCTTGGTCAGTTCCGTTTCAGTACATTTCCAGAACTCAAGCGTTTCAACATCGCATACAACAACTTCACTGGTCCAATTCCACCAAATATTGAAGATTTGACAGAGCTGGTATACCTCAATTTAAGCCACAATAATCTCAGAGGTTCTGTTCCTTACCAGGTTAGTCGTCTTCAGAGGTTGCACACCTTGGACCTGTCATATAATCACTTAGAAGCTCCAAACTGGTCTAATTTTTCCCCCATGCCATTTTTGAAGAGCCTCAATCTTAGTCAGAATAATCTTCTCTCGGGATTCCCAGAATTCATATCCAATAGTCATAACCTGACTTACCTTGATCTTTCATATAATATGTTAACAGGTGATCTGGTGCCTGAATTTAACAATTTGCATAATCTTGAATACCTAAATTTTGGTAACAATAGTTTCAGGGGGCCGATTCCACCACATATATTCAAGTGTACCAAATTGAGAGTTCTTTGCCTAGCAAAAAATAACCTTTCAAGTGTTATTCCTGATGATATTAGCACGCTCCATGGTCTGGAAGAACTTCAATTATTTTCTAATTTTTTTGAAGGACCTATCCCTTCTTCTCTAGGTCTACTTGGTGAGCTTCGAATCCTAGACCTTGGAGATAACTATTTCAATGGCAGCATTCCTTCTGAGCTGGGGCTCTTGACAAAGCTTAATCAATTACATCTATATACCAATAATCTTAGTGGCAATATTCCTTCAGAATTGTCGCTCCTCACACAACTCAAAGAATTGTTTCTTGATTCCAATTATCTTACTGGTAATATTCCATTTGATATCGGAAATCTGAAGCAACTGAAAGCACTTCTTCTTGATGAAAATCAATTGACCGGATCACTTCCAGAGACCATCTCTAATCTCACTGATCTAATTTATCTTACCCTGGATCATAATAGGTTTTCTGGCAGTATTTCTAGTGACTTCCTGAAAAACTCTAGATCCTTGTCGCTCATTGATTTATCATGGAACAACTTTTCAGGGAACATTTTCAAGAAATTTTATGTTCAGCCGAATCTTGATTGCATTAATTTAAGTGGAAACCATTTTACAGGTCTGCTTGTCTCTTTATATCTTCCTTTTTTCGTAGCAAGCAACTTAACTTAATAATTTTCAGTAGTTTGATTACTTCAAATTTATTATTTCTCATGCCTTTTAAGTTTTGACAGGTGAGATTCCAGCAGTTATTTGCAATGCCACATCCCTGAAGATTCTTGACCTGTCCGATAATAGATTCAGTGGTGCACTTCCACGTTGTTTGGGAAATATGGTAGGAACACTAAATTCCATTAATGTTGGTAGAAATCAATTTCGAGGAACTATACCAACAAATTTCTCCAGGAGCTGTCACCTGAAAGTTTTAAACATGTATGGCAATCACTTCGAAGGGCCTTTGTCCCTAGCATTGGCAGACTGTAAGCGGTTAAAAGTTCTTGACATTGGACATAACGCTATAAGCGGTGCCTTTCCTTTGTGGCTAGTTACTCTTGGAGAGCTCGAAGTCCTTGTCTTAAGATCAAACAGAGTAAATGGTACAGTAAGTCTCAGAAATATAGCACATCCGTTCCCCAAGATACGGGTCCTAGATCTTTCCCACAATGAACTCACTGGCAATTTGCCAATTCACTATTTTGATAATATGAAAGCAGGTGATGATAAGGATGATTATTACAATTTACCAATGCAATTATTTTACTATCATCCTGCATCTGTCTCTCTAAATGTAAAAGGAAAGGAGTACGAAGTGGGAAGCCTTCTTCATATTTACACAGTCATTGATCTCTCATGCAACAGATTTCAAGGCAAAGTTCCAAAGGTCACCGGGGAGCTTAGATGGCTTGCATTGCTTAATCTATCTTATAATAGTCTTACGGGACTTGTTCCATCAGTTCTGGGAAATATGGAAGCGCTCCAATCTCTAGATTTATCGTCGAATCAATTGACAGGTAGAATTCCTCATCAGTTAACTAGTTTGACATTTCTCTCTACCTTGAACCTCTCTGAAAACCATCTTACCGGAGAAATTCCTAGAAAAGGACAATTCAGCACTTTTACGAATAGTTCTTACCTAGGCAACTCTGCGTTGTGTGGATCTCCTTTGACAAAGAAATGCATGCATACATCGCCACTGCCACAAGGTATCCAGAATGATGATGAAGATGAGAATTATTATAGATTCTTTTGGGAAGTGATCGTGATGGGATATTCATGTGGATTGATATGCGGATTTTCTACTGGTTACATCATCTTCACCATAGGAAGCCTAGATGCATGGTTTGTCAGATACATTAATAAAGCACTGGAGCTACGGGTGTAAACGAGCCGAGCCGAGTCGAATACTGCCAGGCTCGGCTCGAGCTCGACTGAAAAGTTCGGGGCTCGAGCTCGAATTCGAGTTCGACCGAGCCTATAATTTCAAGTTCGAAACTCGGCTCGTAAATAGTTCGGTAGGCTCGAGTTCGGCTCGAAAGCTCGAATCGAGTCACCAAATATTGACAAAAACTCGAAATATGATTGGTTCGACTCGAGTTCGATTCGATTAAATATATAAATTATAAATAAAATATTAAATATATTTGTAAAAATATATTTATAATAAAAAAATAAAAAAATAATAGAGGCTCGATAAGGCTCGCGAACCTTACGAGCCGAGTAATTTGAAGCTCGAGTTCGGCTCGGTAAAACATCCAAATAGCTCGAGCTCGAGCTCGGCTCGATTATTACCGAATCAAATTCGAATATTTTATGAGCCGAACTCGAGTAGCTCACGAATAGTTTGGTTTGTTTACACCCCTAACTGGAGCTGAGCTTGTGGAGAAGATTCATGAAGCCAATCAACTTCAAAAAAATGCTATTGTAGGTTTGGAATATATTTTTGTGGTGTTCTGTTTAGCTTTAGTATGTACTCCCTCGTCCTAATTCTTTTGTCTTGTTTGACTTTTTATGGTATTGACCAAACTTACGTATACACATGAGTCGACTATCACTCACAATACATATCATTTGACAAACTTACGTGTACACATGATCATTCGACTATCAATTTCTTTGAGACAGCAAGATAAAAAACTTACAACATCGAGATTCGAACAGAACACAAATTACATAGAGGCTAGGTTACTAGTGATCATAAAACAAAATACAAACCGGGCATATAAAGCAAGATAAAACAAAGAGCTAGGGTTCGGATTGAAATTTACTAGACATTATTATTATGACTTGGAGTCGAAACAGTGGAGGCGATCTCGATTGTATTTATCTTGTTCGTCGTGGCCATCTTTTTTTTCATAACTTTTCCTCAAAATGTAGCGGCCACAGCGATAAAGAACAGCCACAATGGCAATGAGCCATCCAAGAATACAATCTGACTCTGACCGAATAAAGTGTTCCGGCATTCTGGTTATACTTCGGAGTGGTGGCTCTCACCGCCGCTTCGTAGGCAATAATCATAGCCGAGAGAGTCACCCACATCGCAGCACGAATTAGCCAAACAAACAGCTTCTGCTTCAGACTCGCGCCAGTCACATAAATGAAGATCACACTTAGAGCAGCCATAAACGAGATCGTATTAGCCCTCCAAAACGCGTTACTCAGTGGCGCGTAGAAGTAGGCCAGGAGGGAACTTCCGGGTGACAGATAGTAGCCTGCATACCAGGGATCATCGCTGGAATAAGTTGTGGCGTCGATTCCAGCGACGCCTCCCGGAGGGCTTATGGCGGATGTGTAAGCCATGGCAGCTATTACAGTCGCGGCAATCAGCAGTGTCTCGTCTCTGTGCTCCAATTTTTGTTGGAAGATGGTGTAGTTTTTGAACTTGTTCCACATTGTTAACGGCTTCTCGAAGATGCTGTCGGTTCTTGCTGGCGCTGCTGTAATCTTGTTGGGGCTCGGAGACTGTAACAGCCCGTGGACTATGAGCCACCATTCTTCAGAGGCTGCACAGAAGAAGAAGTTAATTATTCATGGACCAAGAATCCTCTGGAAATGGTATTAGCTCTTAAGGTGAGGGAAAAGATACAGGACTAGAGGAGTACATAATCCTTCATATTTCTATTCATATGGTAATCAAGTGTTTCTTGGTACCTTGTACAGGTTAGAAGTGTACTGGATCATTGTGAGGATGATAATGATGATGTCAGCTTGGGGGCCGATTCTGTTGAAGGAGATGCAAGTGACTTGGAAACTGAGGTGAACCATATGTAATTAGGTTTTCCTAGTCTTAACTATATGTAATTATTAGAAACTTAATGAAGCTTGGTAACACGGTATAATTTGTAATTCCTTTCAGACCATAGATGAAGGCCAGTATGTGGTTGGACTAGTAGGTAAGCTGCATGTCAGCATCTTTGTGTTTGTAGTATTGAATTAATATTTTAAATTGTAATGCCAAAGCTATTTCTTGCACACAAAGAAAGGGTTCAAAAAAATCAATCAACAATTGATGATGGTACACAGCATTCCACAAAAAATTGTAGAACACCACTGGCATCAATATATGGATGTAATAAAGTAATTTAACAGGCTGTACTTGCTCAATTGCAGATGACACTCAGGATCCAATTGAAGATGAAGAGCAATTTCGTCGAGTAAAGGAGTGGATTAGTTCTCACCACCTTGGCACTGTCGAGCTTAAATATGTTCTCTCAAACTTCTCTGACATATCAGTGGTATAGACTCACTTACTCTTGATGTTGATTATCATTAATTTTACATTAATTGGTTCGCTGCAGAAATCTTGCCAAACCAAGATTACAGTTCACTTATAATTCTCACTGCCCTTAATTGCAGGTGCTTATTGAAGGTACATGGAAGTATTAATAAGCATACAAAGTTGTAAGAAAATGGCATCTACCCTGTTACTATATCCTGGAGATTTGACCATCCTATTTCATTATGACTGGTTTCAGAAGTTATGGACAAGCTGGTAAAGGAGGACACTCTCACGAAAAGTGGAACAAACACCTACATCATTAATATGCTGAAGGTGTTTTCTCTAACTTATATAATCTATGATTCTATAATATTTTAATTGCACAGTGTTTTGATATTAACTGGTCTCCTTGTCAAACATCTTCCGCTGCAGATTGATAAATCTGGTGAAACCCCTCAACTACCTATGGACGTAATGGCTCTGATATTAACTGATCTCCTTGTCAAAAATCTTCTAAGCTTGAAGGTGGTGTTTAAAGAGTGGTGCTCAGTTATTTCAAGCGAGAAATTTGTAAATGCTCACTTGAAGAGAAGCCTCGAGAGAACTGTCATAGTCCATGACTACGACGAGAACTTTGTGGATCGCAATTCAGTTGCACTTCTCGACACTTCTTCACCACAACAATTTTCCCGTCTTGAATTTCCATACGAAGCAACTCGCTCATTTTTCAGGCCACAAGCTGAAGTTGTAGGTTCTTCAAGAGGCATCGTTTGTGTCTCTGTAGTAAATTTAAGAAATTTATACATGTTTCTAGAACCTTATCTTTATCTCTGGAACCCAACCACTAAACAATCAAGCCCATCCCTGTCCCTACAATAGACGCCATGTTAATGACGCATTTGCACTTGATTCTTTTACTGAGGATTTTAATATTGTTAGGGTTGGATATGGGTAGATAACACAATTGTTGAGATTTACTCAGCCAATTCCAATACCTGGCATGTGGCTGAAGGAAATATTTTTTCTCTACCAGCATATAGGTTTTGTGTAGATGGCATGTTGTGCTTTGTTGGCCGGAATTGTATTTTTGCCTTCGATTTGAATAGAGAGCTTTAATTGGTCCTATCAAATACCCTTCTCTTGGATACGGTGATTGCAAAACCGTTACATGCTTGGATCAGCCTCATGTGACATTCCTTTACTGTCAAGAATTTGATTACAAGGCTACTGTTCACATCTGCACACGGGGAAGTTGAGCCATCTTGGGTTCCGACATATAGTATTGATATATCTGGCATGACCGATATTAATAGTTATTTTATATTTGCCGACCACTGTCGTAACTTGTTGTTGGTGCGTGATGGTAGAAGCTGGTATTGGCGTGACGATTCTCGTGTTACTGGTAATTACAGGCTCCCACTCTCAGTGGCGGATCCAAGTCCGAAAGTAAGGGAGGTCGTATATAATATTTTGTAACGATAATTAATCAAAAATGAACACAAAAAAATTATTATTCATATTTTCTAATTCTTTACCGTTTCACAACATAAATAAGTAATTTCCATCTTGATTAGAATGGTGGATACCAAAATGATAACATAGAAAACAAAATTTTAATATTCATATTATGTTATTTTTTACCGTTGCACGACATTGTGTAATAATATAATATTAATCACAAAAATTTAGGGGGTCGACTGACCCCTCTTGCCCCTATCAGGATCCGCCTCTGCCCACTCTCCAAATACCTGGGGCAAGTCTTCAAGTACACGCAGAGCCTAGTGTCAATACCAGGATTCAAACAAGTGACCTGGGATATTCGTGAATTAATCGAAGAAGTCGAAGATGGAATTGAAGATGAAGGTGGAGTCAGTTATGCTTTCTCTCCGTTTGCAGTGAGTTGCTTATTCGTACCTTTTTTTCAGTTATATGTTTTATTCGTTTCAACATTGTTACACCCTCCCACTTTTTTTTTGTGTTGTTTGACTTTTTATGGTCAAATTGATTAAAGTTTGACTAAAAATTACATATATTAAACAAATAAATAAAATTAGAGGTAATTGCATATCGCACCCCCTAACTATCGTTCAAAAAAGATATTGTACCCACACTTTGAGAAACTCAACTCGCACTCCCTGTCTTTACATTTCAAAAATGATACGCACCCTCCTCCGTTAAATTCCGTTAACTTCCGTTAAAATACTCCTTTTGTCTCAATTTACATGTCCCTTTTGCTTTCGGAGAAGTCAAATTGACTAATTTTTGACCAACTATTAGAAAATATTTATTTATTATCTTAGGAAATAAAAAGTTACATATTAAAATAGACTAGATTTACTTTTTGATGATATTTTTTTTAAATTGTTGTTTAATTAAGCAACCCAAATGCAAGCTTTCCTTACTCATATTTGGTCGAGGTGGACAAGATTTAGGGATTAGGATCAAAAATAAAAATTACCTTTTTTATTTTCAGATATATTGGAAAAAAGTTTTATAATCTGATTTTGTTTCAGATTATTTATGGAATATAGTAGTTTGAAAATTCTAATCTGATTTTGTTTCAGATTATTTAATTATGGGAAAGAGTAACACACAAGTCTGCACCTATAAATACTCAAACACAACCTCCTCTCTCTCAATGCCACAACCCTACCTCTCTCTCGTGATAGTTCTCTTGCACGATTTCTAACTCGGTGATTTGAAAAATATCAAAAATTAGAACTACCTTTTTTAGTTTTGAGTATATTGGAAGCAAGTTTCAGAATCTGATTTTGTTTCAGATTATTTATGGAATATAGTAGTTTGAAAATTTTAATCTGATTTTGCTTCAAATTATTTAGTTATTGGAAAGAGTAACACACAAGTCTCACTTAAAAATACTCCTATAGATTGTAGGGTTTTTAATCATCTAAACACAAGTTCCTCTCTCTCAATACCAAAACCCGACCTCTCTCTGTTCGTAGTTCTCTTGCTCGATTTCTGACTTGGTGGTGCCGTTTTTCTATAACAGTAATTGAAGGTTGTTTATACAGTATTAAAAATTAAGGGTTGTTGCAAGTAAAGATAGTTATACACCGCTATGTGGGAGTCGAAAAGTCCAAAGACGGGAAAAGAATATAGTGTTGAGATGATATTGATGGATGATATCAATAAATTAATTATTAGTGATGTATGTTTGTCGGGAAAAGATGTTTTGTCTCACATAATCATAAACAAGTAAAAGTAAAAGTAATACCACTTGTGTCGGGTGCTTTGAAGATAATTTTCCTCACTGTTACGAAAACTCAGGTTTTGCAAATCACAATCATCTGTAAAGCAAGAAAAGCCGTTGAACAACTGAACAAAGTATCTGTAGAGCAAGTGAAGATGTTCTATTACTTATTTTTTTACTCCACAAAGGACAGTCAAGATCAAGAAACAAACAGCCACTGCTTCGACCAAATTAATATGAATATTACACAATACAGTTATCTCTGTATTTGACTGAACTTAAAATTGTGAATTATGACTTAAAGTGACTTAATGTGATAAGTTGAACGTTTAAAAATATTAATGACTAAAGTCTGTGTGTTGAATTATAAGTTAATTAACTAAAAACTCTTGTTCAGGATAATTTCGCTCAAGAACATGCATATGGCACATTATATAAAAATCGTGAAATATTTAATGATATCATCATTTTTTTGAGTTTTTAATGACATCGTATATTATTCATTAGTAATTGTTGGCACACCCAAAGATCGATATATGCATGAATACACAAACTTGCTCTTATATATGTGAAGAATATCGAAGGAAATTTCTCTCAATGTTCAATTTAGAGAACTAAATGCATGAAGATTTCCATGATCTTGGCTTGGATTTTTATGTGTTTCTTAAACTAGGGTTGTACTAAAAGAGTGGCTGGGCGGTACAGAGAGGGGGTTTTCGTGGTGGAGATAAAAGAAGTGTTCAAAAGATGAACTATTTTCAAATGGGGTTGGGCTGAATTAAGGAGAAGATTGAGAAATGAGGGGCAATTCGATATTGAAAATTCAACAAATGAGAGAAATGGATTTTTGTATAAGAGTGAGAAAAGCATGGCTTTGTTTTCAAATACGGTTGGAACAAGCAAATTACTACTTTACCCTGGACTCTGTTAACGTTAACGATCTAGTCAAACGGTGGACGGTCAAAAAGGTGCAATACGAAGCGAGAATTAAACATTAGAGTGTGTTTTACCAAGAAAAATCGTTTAAGACCAAAACGCAAAAACACTCAAAATACTAGGGTGCAAAATATAATTTACTCAAAAAAAAATTCTCAGACGTTCGTACAATTTGTGGAGTTGGCCGTATCTTCTGCTGTGATTTTCTTCAACTTACTGATATTCTTATATATTTTTCTCACCATGTAGCTGGCGGAGCGATAAAGAACTACTAGAAAGGAAACAGCAATCATTCCTATCCATATATAAAGTCCCATAATTAGTGCAATAATTGTGGGGCTATCAGCTTCGACACTGGTGGCTTGAACTGCAATTACATAGGCGAAAGTCATCGATGAGAGAGTTAGCCAGACCGCAGCTCGAATAAGCCAAACATATAACTTCCTTTTAAGATTTGCGCCACTTACAAATAAAAAGATCACACTTAGAGCCGCCACAAATGAGATGGTATTGTATACCCAAAAACCATCACTCCTACCTGGTTCAAAGTAGGCCAGAAGAGAATGCCCCGGTTTAAGATCATAGATTTTCTTGCTAAGGGTAGAAGAAGGATCTGATATTTCTGCGGCATCCATTGCAGCCACACCGCCGGGAGGGTTAATAGCTGCTTGATAAGCCATCGCAGCCATTACAGATGCTGCTACAAGTAATGGCTCGTCTCTTTTTTCCTTTTTCTCTTGAAAGATGGTAAATTTTTTTACCATATTCCACAACTTTCCCGGCTTGCTATTGCTGCCGGTTGCTGCTTCAGCCACATTTACTACTTGGCCGCCTACCCCTAGGTTTAAAGGAGATCCCCTAGGTGTCCTACAAGATGCCTCCTGAATTTCTTTAGCCCTCAAAGTACCTGCTGAGGTAAGAAGCTCCTTAATTTCAATGGATTTCACATCCTTGGGCATCTGCTCAATTATGTCCAAAGCCGTGAGACCATTCTCATCTACTACATTAACATCCACTCCACTTCTACTCTTCACCAGAAATTTTACCATCTGGACATCACAAATTCAATTATAAGAAGTAAAATTATGTATTAACTGATCATCATATATAACATAAAATAAGAATTAATTAACATGGTAAATTTGTTACTACTGTTTCTTCTCAAAATAATCATTTAGAGATATTACCTGAGTCCGTCTCAGAGATGTTGCAAGTTGTAAAATAGTGTTTCCATTGTCATCTTTAATGTTTGACAAATCCTGGCTAGTTGATTCTAATATAAGAATGAGAATACTCAAACGATTATACGTAACACACAAGTGCAGTACTTTTCCAAGTTCTTGATCAACCAAATTAGATTCGACCTTTATCAACTCACTAACAGACTCATATTGACCATTCATTACAGCAAGATGGAGGGGGGTCCTTCCATCCTCATCAGGAACACTACATATCTTCTGATCATGCTCTAATAACAATAGTTTAACGATATCAGCATATCCGTTTGCAGATGCCAAATGAAGAGGAGAACGGCCTTGTGAATCTAACCTGCTACCGAAAGCAGGCATATAAGAAAGGAGAGACTTAGCAAATTCAAAATGGCCTAACATGGAAGCTAAGTGCAAGGATGTTTGGTTAAAACAAGAAGATACTGAGACTCGAGCAAGTGTGAGTTCATCTTCTCTCATCAGTGCCTCCAGCTTCTCTACGTCTCCTTTCAAACATGCAGCATACAGCTTCTCCTCCAGCACTTCAATATTCATGCCTTGTATATGTAATTAGATATGTTATATATAGAAGATGATATGAGTTGTGGGTACACTTAATGACAGTGCCTACAACTTCTCTTATAGCATTCTGATTTACTCTCTCTGTCTTGTGTCAGAGGTAGTTTGAATTTTTGACACAGTAGAAGTGTTTTGATTATAGAGTAAAATTTATTATTTTTAAAATTTTCTTTTATGAATTATGATAATTATTGTTATATAGTTAAAGCACTATAAAAAAAAGTCAAAAGACCTATAAACAGAACCGAAGGAGTTTGTAAAAATGTCGATAGCTTTCTTTAATCAGAATTATTGGTTTGAATTTTTCTTATGAATAAACAGTTTGATTTTAATGTTTGAATATTCTTCTAGAATTCACAATTGACTTCTGATAATTTCCTCGAAATAATGTCGCTGGAACCACTGTCGAAGCTGGCAGGTCTTAGAAATTAAATAAATTCAGTCATCACGTCATTTGTGGAAGATATGTTGTACAAATACTTAACTACGTGCAGAGGTAAACATGGTTTTACTAAAAAATTATATATATCCTGTATAGAATTAGACCAAGATTATTTAGATGGTTGGTCATTACGAGCAAAACTAATGTCATATGATGTTGCTCTTGACTGAAATGGTTCAGATTCGATATTTCTCAACTATAAAAAATAGAATAAATAATAAGGAAATATTGAGGAGTATAACATATATCAGTTACACGTCTTTTTTCGTATTTACATTATATAAAAATTGTAACCGCAAAAATATATGTACAATTAAAAATATCGGATTTAGTTAATTTTATTACATTCATCAATAACAATTTATTAGAACGGACACATTTTTTTATATATTATATATATATAAGATTTGATAAAATATTAATATTAACTAATATTAAATCTATAATTATATTAATTCTATATAATAGAATTCATGTCCCGGCCGGTTGTCTTGTGTACGCGATACGTCAAGACATTACCCTTCGACAGCGACCTGTAACGTGACGGAGGCGTGCGTATGCACATAAAGAACATGATAATATCATGCATATTCACATTGATAACATATTAGTACATGTTTACTCACACATTTTAGTAATTGTGCACTATACTTGTACGTGATATATATATTATTAAATCATCAAATAATCATTATTAAATTAATATGATATTTATATAAGTTGCTACAATTCAAGCAACCACAAAAATAACTTAAAATAACCCACAAAACAAAACAAAGGAAGTACACGTAACCTTTTTAGTCAGAATTACTTTTTTCTTATGAATAAACAGTTTAATTATATATGTGTTCAAGTATTCTTCTTGAATTCACACTTGACTTGTGATAATTTCCTCGAAACAATGTTGTATATAGGAACCATTAATGTTGAAAAGCTGGCAGGTCTTAGAAATTATACAAAATACAATTACATAAATTCAGTCATCACGTCAGTTGTGGAAGATATGTTGTACAAATATTTAACTATGTGCAGAGCTAGCTTAATATTGTTTTACCAAAAAAAATTATTCCTATATATATATATATATATAATTACTAGACCACGGCTATTATAAATCTTTGCACGAAATTATTATTATAACTTTAATATCAAAATTTATTAAGGATATTATTTATCAAATTTATTATCAAATACTTAATTTTTTTTAAATAACACAACAATTTTAAATATACGACCCTTTAACAAGCCTCAAGTCTTTCGGCAAATCGAATACTCTGTAACTACTATCGTTGCAACAACTTGAGAACGGATTCGATCAGTTAATAAACAGATACGGAACTTGAGCGGGTTATATATTTATTACATTCGTACATCTTTCTTTTTTTTGCTAATAATTGATATTTAAAATCTAAAATTATCAATATAATCAAACAATTATAGTTAAAGATTAAATTATCAATATAATCAAACAAATATAGTTAAAGATACCTATTTTAGCAAAAATGTATGTATAAATTTTTTTATTCTGATAATTTGTGGTAACACTCCTTCACTTCCTGTTAAGAACCAACGAAAAAGGCCGGTGAAATTGTTTAAGGTACCCATATTTTAATCAACCAATTTATACATAATCTAGATATATAGTACTTGCCTTGCGTTGCACATGATAATTTTTAACTGCAGAAGTGATTCAACACTTCAGCCTGTCTCATATTTATTATTTAAAATGTCTGCAGGGTCAACTCAAGATGCAAGGGTACGTGTAAGATTACGGACAACAATGTCTTAGGTTTACTTTTCTTTATTCTTCTCGAGGGTGTCTTAGGTTTACTTCTTTATTTTGGAATCGTTTTATTTAATTAAAAAAGTGCTTAATTATTATTTATAAATAAGAAAGTGATTATAAGTCAGAAGTAATTTTGCTTTTATGTGTTTGAATATATTTTTTTGGTGTTTACAAATTATCGGATATAAAAATTATTAATATAATAATGACTTATTATAAAATATCTTTTAAAGTAGTCTCCTATATATTTGTAAAATCGAATTTCAAAAATAAAAATAAGTCACTAAAATGTTAAGATTTTCAACTTATATTATGACTTATAAATCAAAAATTAATTTATAAATGTTATACAAATAATGATAATAATTACTTGTTACTTATACTTTTTAGAATGACACTCGGAATCTCTTTAGTTTGTTGTATTATAAGTTATGTGTTAACTTAGAGTATCTCCGAGGGATGCATCATATAAAGTCTAGCTTTCATGTTAGGTTTTAAAAGTATAGCTAATGATTGCAAAACAGAGTACTCCAACACAGTTAGCAATAATTTTAGATAACGTAAAACACGCACTTGAATATATATATAGGCCAACATTCCAGAGAGGGACTCCTTATATTATATAGAGTTACATAGTGCGCCACTATAAATCATCAATTTTATTATAAATTCTGTTATAAAATACATATAAAACGTGATTCTAATATAAAATACTATAAAATAAATCTATTTTAAGTAATTTAACACTTAAAATTTGATTAAAAAAATATATTTTCGAAACTGATTCTACAACAGAATAATTCTGGATGATTATTATTCTGTTATAGAATCATGTTGAGATATTGCATAATTTTAGATGATCTTTGGAATAAAAAAATTATATAACTTCGTTTTCGGTTTAATAATCAAAATTTGCAATTATATTTCATAAAAAATATAATAGAATATATATTATGTATATATTTATAATGGTGTGCTACGTAACTCCATATAAGAGGGTATGCTATGGAGTGCTACCCATATATATACTCCCTCCGTCCCAGTCAATAGTATACATTGGGGGACGGGGGCGCGGCACGGACTTTAATGCTTCAATATAATATAGTTATGTAAATTATTTTTAAGATTTTCTTTTTTTGTATAAAAGTATAACATTTATATTTTTATACAAAAAAAGAAAATCTGAAAAAAAAAGTTGTAAAACTATGTTTTATAAGAGCCTTAAAAAGCGTGTCGAGCAGTGAAAAAAAAACGTATACAATTGACTGGGACAGAGGGAGTATATATATATATAGTTGATTCCAATATTAGAATGAGACATCTAAACGATTATACACCACACAAGTGCAGCAGTACTTGTTCATGCGACTCAGACATAACTTTTATCAACTCACTAACAGCCTCTTGTTGAGCATTCATAACAGCCATATGGAGAGGGGTCCTTCCATCTCGGCCCATCTTCGGATCATAATATTGTTATAGCAGTTCAACAATTTCTGGGATATCCATTTGCAGATGCCAAATGAAGAATCTAACCTAACTTAAAAGGGATTTAGCAAATTCTAATAAGTGACCTAACTTAGGTTGACAAAATTATCGAATAAGTCAAATCACAAATTTACTAACACAATCCTCGTGCCTGGTTTTGATCATTATCCGTGGCTAGTATATGTACAGATTCTTCGATGAATTCAAAGATTCTAAAGGGTTGTTTGTGTTAGTTTAAATGAAGTGACTTCTTACTTAAATTAAAGACGTGGAGTAAAAGTGAGAGGTAGATATCTTAATAAAGTGTTTGAAAAAGAAGTAAAAGCTTTAAGAAAAAAGCGAGCATTCCCAACTTGTTAAAATTGCTTGTACTTTTTTACACAAACAGGTCAATTTTGTCAATAAAAGCAGAAGCCGCTTTGCTTCTGGTAAACAAACGGCCGCTAAATATGAAATCACACAAATTTATAATTAACATTGGGGCATTACACGGACGGTGAGTTTGTACATAAAAGAAATTGTAACAAAATACAGTACTTGGCAGGGAAAAGAAAGGACTTCGGCTAGGTTTGAGAGGTGACAGAGACCACATGAGTATTTCGCGATGCGAGGGGGACGGGGTCTCTGCTTGTATATGTCTTCTTCCTCGCATCACGCTTCCTCTTAGTTCGTCTCACAAAATAGCGAACGGCACGAAAGGTAACGACTGACATGGATAGGAGAATCAATCCCATCCAGGCGCACAGTCCGTAAAAGACCGCAAGAAGCGTTTTGTCATTTAAATCAACAGTACTTGGGGTGGTGGCAAGCACTGCACAGGCATAGGCCACACCCATTGCTGTGAGAGTAATCCACATGGCTCCCCGAATAAGCCAAATGAAGAGCTTCTGTTTCAGAGTTGCGCCACTTACATAAAGAAATATGATACCTAGAGCAGCCATGAACGAGATGGTATTCGATATCCAAAACGCGTTACTCAGTGAAGGATAGAAGTAGGCTAGAAGTGAAGCTGCCGGTTCAAGCCAAAAAACCTGCTCATAAGGGTCAGGAGCTGAAACTTCTGTAGCGTCCACTCCCGCGATTCCACCAGGAGGGTTAATAGCTGCTTGGTTAGACATGGCAGCTATTACGGTGGCTGCTAGAAGCACATACTCATCTCTTGCTTCAGATTTCTTTTGGAAGATGGTAAACGTTTTCCTCCTTTTCCACCACTTCTTTACCTGGTTGATTATGCCGTCATCATCATCATCAGCTGCTATGTTATCATCAGCTACTGTGCTAGTCATAGTGGCTGCGACATCCTCATTAACCATAGAAGGATTAGCTGAGATAAGAAGCTCCTTAATTTGCAGGGTTTTCAGATCTTTCGGCATCTTCTCTACTATGTCCAAAGCTGTGAGACCTTTTTTATTCGTTGCACTCACACTACGGGAAAACAGGACATAACCGACCGACAGAATCGGTCGGTTATGAAGAATATCGGTCGGTTATAAGCCTAAAACCGACCGATATGGCTGGTCGGTTAAACCCTGGTCGGTTACGTGAATTGGTCGGGTTTAACCCTTAAAACCGACCAAGCAAGTGGTCGGTTATGTGCCTTTTTGTTCCCAGAAAAGTGGCCCCACTTGATGCCACCTGTTACCACGTGGCAACATGTGTCACGCCACGTCAGAAGCGACTAGTAAAACCGACCGACATAAGTGGTCGGTTATGTGTTTTTTATCTGAGTTGACTTTGACACAAAACCGACCGTAGTCAACCTTCTGCCACGGTCGGTTATGTGCGGTCGGTTATGAGTCGGTCGGGTTTGTGGCAGTAGCCCATCCTGATTCACATAACCGACCGTCTCATAACCGACCGACTTATTATGAAGACGGTCGGTTTTCTGGGTTTTATGTAATGAGCACGGTCGGTTATAGTTGAATGCGGTCGGTTTTCTGGCATCAATATGGTAAAAAACGGTCGGTTTTGGTACCATTCGGTCGGTTTTGCTGGGTGCATTTTTAAAAAGATTGCAGCAGAATCTGCAGTTTCCAATCCATTCCAACCACAATCCAAACCAGAACCATACCAAAACCATACCAGCCACAATCCAAACAACAAAATTAAACGAAACCATTCTAAATAAACAAAATTAAACGAAATACCAACAACAAAATTAAACGAAACCATTCTAAATAAACCAAATCCAAACATTATAATTACAAATTCAAACATTCTAATTACAAATCCAAACATTCAAACAATTCAAAACACAAACATTCACCACAATCCAAATCCAACCATTGTCTTAATATATACCATCCGTTAAGATTAAATTATAAATTACACTAATCGGTCAAAGAAACATCGGATGATTCACCATCGCCTTCGCCACCATCTTCACCACCGCCTTCACCACCGCCTTCACCACCGCCTTCCCCACCACCTTCACCGCCGGCTTCGCCTTCACCCTCATCATCCGTGTTTCCATCCGTGTCCTCGTCCACATCCGTGTAATCTTTCTCTCCCTCTTGCGCAGTTGCCTACAAAAACATGTCAAACAATTAGAAATCCATTCATTTTTACATATCAACCAAAAACAAAAAACAAAGCATTAAGTCATAAGTGTATTACCATTTTAGCACGAGCATCCATTTTTTGGAGGACATCCTCGAGCAATGTCCCTACAATATGCACAACCTCGCCGCCAAGAAGGTTATTCCATTCCGCCCTCCGAGCCGGGTCAGCGGCTGGATCGGATGCCTCGAGGGCTGTGCGTGCAAAGGTTGTTATCTCCTCATCCGATAGGCGACGAGCAAATTGCAGAGGATTGGCACGGGTTTCATTGAGCACATTGCGGACAATCGGGAGGAAGATGGAATCGGGAACCACCGGATTTTGTGTTGGAGCGGATGAGGATGAGCCGGCGCCGCCACGGGTGGAATCCCTATAGCGCGTGGCTAGTGTTGGGATCAAATCACTAGCTCGAGCTTTGGGGAACCCCAGAACATAGTTCTTTTTTGGCCTCTCGCCTTGGGGAACCTCCATTGCTTCCATCCACCAATCCCAAGGCTCATCCCGCTCCCCCGTTTGAGTAACCTCCACCGGCATACGATCAAGAATGGAGGCATATCGTTCCTACACATTTATCACAATTGATTAGCATTCATGGTTATGATATAAACAATTAATTAAAGTGCTAAAATTAGAAGATATAAGCATTAATTAAACATATAAACATATTGACGTATTCATGGTTATCACAATTAATTAAAATGCTAAAATTAGAAGATTACCGCAATGCGCATAGCGGCGGGGGTAGTATATATCCGGCTCTCGGGAGTGGAGGTGATCCTAGTGTGGCATTCATCCCACACCTCAAGCTTTGTCGGACTTTTAGACAATTTCTTTTTCATGTTCTTTAATTATACCACAAAATAACTTATATTAGCATTTGCATTATCATATTATATATTATATAATTATAAGGTACTAACAAAATGTGTGTGGGTGTTTGCATATTAAAAATAGTACTACCTCGCGCACACGGTTGAAGGAGCGAGCACCCGCGCTATGCAACCTTTCCACGCGTTGCCGATTAGCAGCTCCAACTTCCGACCTATGCAAGTGGCCTTCATCCGTGTCCCAATACTTGAGAAGATCTTTCCAAAAAATGATATTCCAATATTCCGGTTTCAAAGCCAACTTCGAAACCCCTTCCTCCCTTGACTTCCTCTCGATCCTCCTCTTCAATTCATTCATGGTCCTTTTGATTGTGACCTTTATGTGATCTTCAATGATAGCTTTGGCTTGTGAACGGCTTTGACCTTTCAATTGCCTATAATATTTCTACATAATATCAACAAGTACAAGGATTAAAATTGAATAATCAAACCAATTACCAACAAAATCAATAACATATTATGTAAACAAAAATGTACTTACGAGAAACTCCTCAACCCTTAGACCGAGCCACTTTGGGTAAGCCGCGTCTATGTCACTAAACGTGTACTTACCCAAAGGCCATCTTGCCCGAATAATCGCAAGCAAAGTCTTTTTTGCCTCATTATCTTCAATACTATATAAGAACATTATAAATATTAACTCGTGAACAAATTAATATTAATAACTAACGCACACTACATATATTTAACACTAAAAACCATTACAAATCACTACAAAACACAACATATAAAACAATATACTTACTGTCCATCGGAGATATTGATCCGTCGAGGTCTTGTTGGTATCTTAGCTCCAAAAATGCCGCATGAATGTGACCGTGGCATCCTCACAACTCTTCTCGCCGGTTCCTCCTCCGCCTCCGCCTCCGCCTCCCTCGTGTTATGCTCCGATTCGGTTTCCGAATCCGTTGGCTCGTCACGCAACCCCGTCTTTCCCTTTCCTTTTCCCTTGCCTTTTCCCTTCGCCTTCTTTTTGTTTGTACTACTACCGACACTCTTTCCCTTGCCTTTGTCGGTGTCCTTGTCCGTTGCTTTCCGTTTTCTTGCCATGATATATATCGTCATTGAAATCATGACGACTATCATCACCCAACCAAAGAGCCCCTACAATACAATTCATTAAAATTAAGTTACAAAATATACAAATTATACAAAAACAAATTACACAAATTATACAAACACACACATTATACAAATTACACAAACTATACAAGCACATACAAACACACATTATACAAATTAGAGGCCAAAAATTATACAAACTATACAAATTATACTAAGACAAATTACAAAAATTATACAAACACACACATTATACAAATTACACAAACTATACAAGCACATACAAATACAAACACACATTATACAAATTGGAGGCCAAAAATTATACAAACTATACAAATTATACAAAAAGAAATTACAAAAATTATACAAACACACACATTATACAAATTACACAAACTATACAAACACATACAAATACCCCTTTGGTTCATCCGAAACGAAACTTGAAAAATTAAGAAAAAATTCACCCCACATATAACCGACCAACAAATTACACATAACCGACGAACAAATTGCATGCAAAATTTCTCATACACGTATATGCTAATTAACACATACAAACATACTCACATACACAAATACATACACATTAACAGAAATTAACACAAACTTATACATATACACACATATATATACAGATTCACACATACAACCAACATATACAAACTAAAAATTGAAAATTTTAAAAAGCGAAATAGAATCGAGCATACCCCTTTGGGTTCATCCGAAGCAAAACTGAAACGAGAAGGGGCTTTCTTCTTCCTAGCATAACGAGCCCTCCTTTGAGAACCAAGCACAAATGGGCAGCACAAATCGAGAACCAAAATCAACAATTGAAGAAGAGCAGCAGCAGTTGAAGTAGAGAGAGCCATTTGCAGAGAGATTGAGAGAGATTGAGATTGATTGAGAGAGAGGAAGTTGAGAGCGAGAGAGATTGAGAGAGATTGAGCGAGAGAGATTGAGAGGGTTGAGAGCGAGAGAGATTGAGAGAGATTGAGAGTTGAGAGGAGATGAGAGGTTAAAGAAATATAAGGCAATAATATAAGTAACGGCTGTCTTTTTTTATTTATACAGGGCATAAAACCGACCGACTGTGCGGTCGGTTATGTCATTGAATATACCTAAACGCCGTCGTTTAACTAAGGCGCGTCTTTTAATTTTTCGCGAAAAATTGGGCGCAAAAAAATAAGCGGTCGGTTTTAGCAAAAATCGGTCGGTTTTAAGAAACCCTAAATTTAGGGTTTTATTATTAAACCCTAAATTTAGGGTTTTATTTAATTAAATAAAAACCATAACTTTTAATATTTTAATATTAAAAATATTAGGATGCTATTATATATTAATAGCTAGTATTATTTAATAATATTTTAATTTTAAATCAAAAGTAATATTACTATATATTAGCAACTAATATATTTATTATATTCATAAACTCTATAATTATTCATATTTAAAGTAATATAATATTTTAATTTTCATATTTATCATATGTACTTCGATTAAGAAATATATATGCGTATTTCAAAAATGCAATCAATGTTCGATATTGCAGTGGATTAATCGGGGATTACTCGGTTAAATCGGCGATTTTTAATTACAACACTGCTTATGACATATATCAGTTAGGAACACGACATAGATCGGAATAATCTTAATTTCTAGGCACGTGAAGTAAATAGGAAACAAAAGTTAAAATAATATATATTAAAAATGAGCCAATAATATATAAACACGTTGTATTGAATAGTATTGAGTCAGCGTACGATCTGCTTTGAATACTGTCAAAGAGGATGGGAGGAACAATGTTTACTTGTCACCGTGAGGAAAGGAGGAAACAAGAGTTATGTTCCACACCTTTCTCTCCGAACACTTCACTTGTAACCATACGTGTATCAGTCATGCAGAGATGATGAAGACTGAAGTGACTATATATATATTTATATTCAGAATATATTTTATATAAATATTACATGTAAAATAATATATATATATATATATATTTATATAATATATATATTTGTTTATATTATAATTATATATATATAAATAATAAATAATATATAGACATTGACTGACTTTTACTTAAAACCGACCGAAGTCAAAGGGGAAAACGGTCGGTTTTACATGAGTGCGGTCGGTTATAGGTAAAGACGGTCGGTTTTCTGGAGAAGCTCGGTCGGTTTTACTTGAGTACGGTCGGTTTTCTGGGACATTATATTTATTATAATATATATATATTATGACAAATTAAATATGAAAACTTTGACTGAGTTTTACGCAAAACCGACCGAGGTCAAATCCTGCCACGGTCGGTTATAAGTGGTCGGTTATGAGCCGGTCGGGTTTGTGGCAGTAGGTCACCCTGATTCACATAACCGACCGTCTCATAACCGACCGAATTCTGTTGAAGACGGTCGGTTTTCTGGGTTTTATGTGATGAGAACGGTCGGTTATAGTCGAATGTGGTCGGTTTTCTGGCATCAATATGGTAAAAAGTGGTCGGTTTTGTGACCATTCGGTCGGTTTTGCTGGTGAAATTTTAAAAAAATTGCAGCAAAATCTGCAGTTTCCAATCAAACAATCAAACCAACAACAAAATCAAACCAAACAATCAAAACCAAGCATCCTCAACAACCAAACATCACAAAATACCAACAACAAATTTACACCATTGTATATCATTACACCATTATAAATCATTACACAAAATTAAACATCATTGAAAGTCATCAAAACCGTCATCATCTTCATCATCTTCCTCTTCTTCATTATTATCATCTTCCTCTTCTTCATTGTGTTCAACATCATCATCATCTTCTTGATTTTCATCATCTCGCAATTCGTCTTCTTCATCATCATCATCATCTTGATTTTCATGCCGAATAAATGGTATTTGTCCATATTGTGCAAAATCAACAAATAATGAAAATGAGCTAGCGGCATTAGATCTATCTTCTTGAAAAGCATCCTCTATATCGTTTTGCACAATAATTGACTCATCAATCGGACGACTTTTAGATTTGACCACCGTATATATTTTGCTTCGTGGATCCAATACGCTAGGAGCGTAATATACTTGAGAGGCTTGACTAGCTAAAATAAAAACTTCGTTAGATCTCAATCTTGAAGTTATATCAACCGTCACCACTCGATTCTTATCGATCCTCACACCATTTCCGAGACTATCAAACCAAATACATTTGAACAAATATACGTGATTGCATCCTTGATAAATAAGTCTCACAATTTCTATTAGTTGACCATAATAATCAAGATTATTTTCGTGCAAAGTTCCCTTAACAACAACACCGGAACCGGATGCGGATGATGTTGAAAATTTATATCCATTAACTTGACAAGTTTCAAAAGTCATGACCTTTAATGCCGGTCCTTCTAGTAAGTCCATGAAACGAGGTCCGTCTATCTCGTCTTTCTCAACCTTTTTCTTAAACCAAGCTTTGAATCGAGTTTTCACAATATGATCTAATTGTTGTGGCGTTGTCTCAGGACGTTGTCTCATAACTCGATCTTGGTACCTCCTACAATAATGCATAAATGTCAGTAACATGAATTTATCATAAAATGTATCGACATCTTCACAAAAATTTATTATAAAATACCATACCTTAGATAAGGTTGAACTTCAGGAGAGTTTAGAAGAACATATTCATCAGCTAATAATTGCTCATCATCATTCAAATATCGACTTCGTTCTTTTCCAAGAGAATCACATGGATATTTAAAAACTTCTAATTTGTCGGTCTTTTGTACATCAAACAAAACTTCATTACGACTTAATTTATTGTGAATCGAGTCGGATGCAAAGTAAAACGCACAAATATTGACAATCTCCTCCTCCATATATCGTTCGGCAATGGAACCCTCAACTCTTGCTTTATTGCCGACCTTTTGTTTTAGTTTCCCCAATAAACGCTCAATTGGATACATCCAATGCCAGTAAGCAGGTCCAGCAAGTCTAATTTCTTCCGCCAAATGCACAACCAAGTGTTCCATCGAATCAAACCAACTTTGAGGAAAAATTGTTTCTAACAAACACAATGCTTTCACAACTGATTTTTCCATTATTTCCAAATCGGTTTTTGTAACCGTGGATGAGCACAAATCTTGAAAAAAATTTGCAATTGCCGTGATGGCATCCGCAATAGGCGCCGGTAAAAGCTCACGAATTGCAAGAGGCAATAATTTTTGAAGAAATATATGACAATCATGCGATTTGAATCCATAAAATGTACACTCCTCAACATTACAACAACGAGATATATTTGAGGAATAACCGTCTGGAAGTTTCAGTGAACTAATCCATTCACACAAAAGTTTACGTTGTTTTCTTGTAATGGAAAAAGGTGCTTTGGGTGACTTGCCATTTTCATCAATCCACAAATGAGGTAACACACCAAAGTGCTTGCAATCCGCTCTTGCTTTTTTGTGATCCTTTGACTTCTTCGCATTCACAATAGTAAAAAATAGGTTCTCAAAAACATTTTTTTCCGTATGCATGATATCAATTGAATATCGTAAACTATGTGAAGACCAATAAGGGAGTTCATAAAAAATTGGAACATGAGTCCAATGATGCTCTTCCCCATATCCAATACTCCTCGCCTTTGTATTAGTCTTTCCGGGTGGTGGAAAAACTAAACCGTCAAGCAACTCCTTTACACCCTCCCCGGACAAACGACCACGAAACACTCTTCTTTCCGCATTATCAAACAAATTACTTTTCCGACGTAGTGGATCATTCGGTTCAAGGAATATTCGGTTCGTGCCATAGAAACTACATTTACCACAATGTTTTAATTGAAACCCTTGCACACTTCCAAGACACACTTGACATCCTAATTTTCCTTTACCCGACCATCCACTTATCATACTCATAGCGGGATAATCACTAATTGTCCACATAAGAGCCGCTCTCATTGTAAAATTTTGTTTCAAAGATTGATCATATGTTTCAATTCCTGTATTCCACAATATCTTCAATTCATCAATGAGAGGCCTTAGACAAACGTTAATATCTTTGCCAATGCTATTCGGACCCGGCACTATATCGGTCATAAACATATAGGGTTTTTTCATGCACATTGATGGCGGAAGATTGTAGACAACTACTACTATGGGCCACACACTATATGTTTTTTTCCCGGTAGGGCCAAATGGGTTGAAACCGTCGGTTGCAAGGCCAAGCCTTATATTACGAATTTCTTGAGCAAATGATGGATATCGACGATCAAAATTTTTCCACTCTTCTCCGTCCGCGGGATGACTAATTTCTCCATCTTTGACATCTCGATTCTTGTACCATCTCATATGGTCGGATGTATGTTTTGACATATACAAGCGTTGTAGTCGAGGAATCAAAGGAAAATGTCTCAATATTTTTTTTGGTATTTTTTTACCATCTTTCCTCAAAACATCCCGATAACGATCTTGACCACATATATCACACACAACTTTATCCTTGTCATCTCCATAAAATAACATACAATCATTCTCACATAAATCAATCTTTTGATATTCAACCCTCAAACCCTTCATTATCTTCTTCATTTCATAATAAGTTTGGGGCAACGTGTGTTTTTTTGGTAATACATCCGCAAAAAGTGTAAGCAAACTATCAAAAGCCTTATTACTACAATGTGAGATATTCTTGAATTCTAACAATTTTGTGGTAAAGCTTAATCTTGTATACTTCGTATTACCGGGATAAATAGGTGCTCCATTTTCAACAATCACCTCATACAATTTTCTTGCACTATCATTTGGAACTTCTTCTACATTCCTAGTTCCCGTATCCACGTTGTTATAAAATTCGGAATTTTCACCGGCAAAATCATGTAGCATCGCATTCAAATCTACCGGTTGTTCTACCCTCGTAGGTTCCCGAACACAATAACGATTATGCGATGTTCGACTACGTTTTCTTCCTCTTTCTTCACCATGTGATGTCCAAACGGTATAACCCTCAAGCATCCCCTTAGCAAGTAAATGGAATCTAACATCATCGATACTTAACCAATTCAAATTCCTACAACGTTTACAAGGACACTTCATTGTACCATCTTCTCCCATTCCATTTTCACTTGCAAATTTTAAAAAAGTTTCTACACCATTCCTATATTCCGGAGTTAACGAAATTTTATCACTTTGCACTTGATTACTAATCCAACTTCGATCCAAGTTTGTCATCTACACACACATTTAACACACATTTAACACACACATTTAACACACACATACATTTAACACACACATACATTTAACACACACATACATTCAATACACACATACATTCAATACACAAATGTAATAACACATACATTTAACAAATAATTTGACATGAATTTCATACATTCAATACAAGCATTCAATACACACACACACATTTAATATAACAAACACATTTAACACACCCACCACACACACATTTAATGCAAAGAAATGAAAATCACTTACTTGAAATGTTTGCAAGCAATAATTCTTCCCCACTTTAGCTCCTTTCTTCTCCTTTGATTTTTATTTCAAGTGAATGGGAGCTCACTACTAGCTAAAAAGTGATATAAAAGCTGCAGGTTAAAACCGACCGACTAATCGGTCGGTTTTAGTACCAAACAAAAAAAACGACGTCGTTTTATGGGGCTGACGCACAGATATTTTTATTTAAATTAATTTTTAATTATTTTTTCGCGGAACACAAAACCGACCACAAGGAACGGTCGGTTATAACAGTGCCATGTCATACATATAACCGACCGTTGCCGACGGTCGGTTTTATTTGTTGCCACGTCACCCAGGTCGACGCCGTTTTGTGATTTCGACGGGTTAAAACCGACCACGCGACCGTCGGTCGGTTTTATATGCGGCGGTCGGTTTTGTGCGGTCGGTTTTGACCTGTTTTCTTGTAGTGTCACATCCACTTTATATCTACTCTGGACCAGGTATTTTATTATCTGAGAGCATAGAAATTGTAAAATATAAGAGCAAGTGCAACAGTGTACAAGTTTAAGCCTTAAATATGATATAAAAAATTATGTGCTAGTTTACAAACTTCAACTTCAACAAATGTGTCTTATTCTCATCATATGTTTAATATTTTATTATTAAAAATTCTCTCTCATCATCAAAGCAAAATATAAAGAAAAGAGAGAAAGGTTGTCCTAGTAATATAAGGCATCACTAGGACATTGTTAGATCAATCTTTTCCCGGCAAATGCCATAGATTATAACTTAGGACGATATAAGGCATCGGTTAAACTTGCTCTAAATATATATAATATCGTGTCGATTATTTTTGAAGAGTAGAAGCTACCTGCATCCGTTTCAAGGCTGCTGCAGTGTGTAAAATAGTGTCACCATTGCCATCTTTCATATTCGACAAATCCGGCTCCTTCGATTCTACTAAACCAATAAGAAGATTCAAACGGTTATACAGAACACACAAGTGAAATACCGTCTCCTCTTCTTCATCAATCGACTCAGAGTTGACTTTCATCAACTCAGTAACAGCCTCATATTGACCATTCATCACAGCCAAATGGAGAGGAGTCCTTCCATCCTCATCACGAACTCGGCACATTTCCTGATCATACTCCAACAACAGTTTAACGATATTCGCATATCCATTAGCAGATGCCACATGAAGAGGAGAACGATCTTGCGAATCTAACCTACTTGCAAAGTCAGGCTTATAAGAAAGAAGAGCTTTAGCAAATTCAAAGTGACCTAACATGGAAGCTAAATGCAACGGTGTTTCATTAAAACAAGAAGATACTGAGACTCGAGCAAGAATGAGTCCATCTTCTCTCATCAACTCCTTCAACATCTCCACGTCTCCTTCCAAACATGCATGGTATAGCTTCTTTTCCATCACTTCAATTAACTGTATACAACAAAACAAAGTTTAGATCGAAGATCAACGATTAAAATCGATTAAACTTAATTAGCGATAAATAAACAAAAATAGGAAACAATAATCTTAAATTTGGAACCGATTTATTGCTACCTGTTGGTGGAGAGCCTAGGCACTTTACCCGTTGAAGCTAAATTTCTAATGCCTTTCTACTAGAGGTGGCAATATGGATGCAAAACCATTAAACCAATCCAAACCAAACCAAAATTGTGAATTTGGATCCATTTGAAATCACATTTAGAAAAATGGATTTGGTTTGGTTTTTAGTCTCACATTTCTCACAAAATATGGTTCTAACCACATTTAGTCTCACTTTTAAGATTTTTTATAACTCTCCACACACACTATTATGTTCCTTTTCTTTTCTTTTTTTCTTTTTGCTAATTATCACACATGCACATCCCATGATTCGAACTCATGACCTTACTTGGAGAAGCCAAGAGCTTAAACCACTCCATCAACTCACACACTCACACATACTTTTGTTATATTTAGTATTCATTATATTGTGATTTGAGTGTATTAACTTTTGTTCATTATATAAAATTTATTTTTACTTACTAAACTAGTTACCCATAATTCAAACTAAAACCATAACCACATTTATTAATATATGGTTTGGAAATGGTTTTGGTTCATCTATCCAAACCAAATCCATTTTATAAGAACCAAAACCAAACCAAAACCACATTTTGCCACCTCTACTTTCTACGTATTTTGGCGGCATATATATAGGGGCACTAGAATGAAAGTTAAGTAATTAGTTAATATTATGTTAATAATGTCCTAGTCTAGTGAACATCAGATATGAGATAAGGGAAGTGTCCAAATGAAATTTGTTAAACTATACTCGCTCACACACTCATCTTTCACACCCTCATCTTTTTTCTTATGAAATAAAAATTTATTTGTGAAAAGCTTGATAAAAATATATTTTTCCGAGAATGAACACTTCGTGGATACATCAAATACCTCTTGGTATTTACATCTAAGAGAGAGATATAAAGCATATATCTTTTGCATTAAAGCATTTGGAGATTCTGAATAGCTTTATCAAGATCAGAAGCAAATTGTGCAGTTAAATATTTATTTTCAGAAAAGTTATATCTATATACTTTTAACATATTTATATTCATATTTTGTTAATATACCAAACAAATATGTGCTATTTAATTATTATGGAGATTAAAATTACATGGATTAACTAAATAAAGTTAAGTATATTAGAAAATAGATATTTAGTTTTAAAACATACTTACCTTGCACTATCATATGTCTTTATTGTTATTTTGGTTATATCTATAGAAATAATTGATACACTATAATGGAAGCAAGACTTATGTCTTTAATGTTGAATTAAATGAGAAATTAATTATGATAAAATTATGTTTTTATTTATATTTTATTATATTATTAACAGTCTAGATTATCAGACGTGCAAAAAGCAAAGGTTGTGGGTTTGAGAGAAAAGAATATTCATACAAGAGATTTTAGGTATGAAAATTCACATCAAATATAAAAATATGTTAACATTTTATCATCCATATTATGTCTAGTATATTAAATAAATATGTATTATTTTATAATTACATATGTTTCCTTAGTATCTTGATTAATGAAGAAACTAAACTTTAGTTTTAATAAAACTCTGCTTATATAATCATCATAATTTTATCAATAATTGTGAGTGCATATATATAAAATTTTGTTTTTCAAAAGTCTACTCGTATATAACATCAAAAGCATGCATGTTTTGCTTTAGCAATTTAAAAGGGTTTATATTATTAATTAAACTTTAAGGCGACGAAGACGTCGCATACTTCATGCAAGCGCATGTTTTCAACGTCATGGATGTGAGGTAGCGAGGATGAAATACGGCCAACATAGGTCAACTTCGATGGCAATAAAGAGACCTTCGTGGAAAGAAGGAATCTTCTACCCGGATCCTTTGTACGTTATACAAAAAATTGATGGTACAATATATTTTAAATTTAATATGTTGAATAATTTGAATCTTTTATCGATATTATAAGGGCTGTTTGGGTTAGTTTTAAAAAAGTGAAGTGGAGTGGAAATGAAAATGAAATAAGTTAATAAAATCTCTGAAAAAGAATTGAAAGCTATATAATATAATATCACTTTTATTTCAATTGTATTTAAACATATAATTAATATATTTGATAATTTTAAGTATATACTCCTTCCGTCCCCCTCAATTGTTTTACATTGTGCGACGGAACGGCACGCATTTTGATGTTAATATAGTTTCATAAATTATTTTGAATTTTTTTTCTTCTAAATAAATATGTACTATTTAAATTTTTCTAAAAAAAATTCAAAAATTTTGTGAAATATATTTTATATGCGTCCTAAAATGTGAGGTAATGGAAAAACGTGTAAAGAATTGAGAGAGAATATAAGATAAATGATTGGACCTCTGCCATTTATTAAAGTAGTAGTAATATCATATGACTAATAGTAACATGTGGGGCGAGGCTGGTGCCACACAATTCTCTGTCAAAGTTCATCCACCAGAAATGACGTGCAAGTGTAAACTCTCCACATTCTCCCTCTCTGAAGATTGTTTCATTGTTATGCTAACAAAATATCATAAATAAGGTGGGCTAAAAATATATGTGAGCCCTTTTTCCTCATTTTCACTCCAGCAGTAAAAACACCTCTTACATTTAGATGAGACCTGTTCATCTAAACTTAAACTTGGTTTCAGTTGAAATGTTAATCAAACAGTGTAAAAATTGCAGATACTGCAGGGACCTGATCCAAAATTTTTTTCCTGTTACTCCAGTATAATTTATACTGGTGATGTCACTTTTGCGTGGTTCGATGCATCACTTGGACCTCCGCTGCCGGAAGTCCTTGCCCGCCGCCATGATTTATCAAAAATTCCCACCCGCCCTTAGTTATTAGGGTTCTGAAAAAATATTCAAAAATATCATGTGTTATGTAATACAAAATGAATAAAGGCAAAGTTTCTAATTTTCTGTACTTTCGCAAATTATAAGATAGGAGCGAGAGTTCTGATTGACTCTTGTCAACATGATTAACAAATTGATTAGCAGGTATGATTAAGTTTCCCCACACAAGCAGATCATTGATTAATCAGTTACGAACAGTTGTTCACAAGCTCGGAGCCTAAAACAGTTAAGTAAATCTGATCATGAGATTTCAGTCTAGTTAACAGGAATGAGATTAATGAAATACTAATATATTTTTATATCAAAACGATATTCTCATTCTCATCAACCGGATTAGCTTAGAGCAAATCCAACAATGTTCTAGGAAGTGCCTTAAAAATATAATAAAAAATAGTGTCATGATGATTTAGGACATCTTTTTGATACATAAACTGCAACAATATGCCTATAATTGTGTCTTATTATTAAAATAATAATTTATTTGAATTAGTATCGGAGGGAAGTGAAAAAGTAAGAGGAGAGAGATTCATTGAAATGGAGGGAATTTAATATTTTATTGTGAAAATTGGTTTAGGACATGCTTAGTAGTGCATGCCTCAAAAACGAGGCACTTGTTGGATGTCCTAATGGTTCACCACTAGGACATTGTTGGAGCACACATTTAATCCAAATGCCTTAAATTTTAACTCAAGACACCAATTTAGGACATTGTTGGACTCGCTCTTAATTAAGTTTGAATCATCTTTTACAAGCATGGAGCTTAATTAGGATCACAATTTAGCTAACAATAGTCTCACAAGCCCCCATCAACAATTTAAGATCATATAGTACATATATAGCTTAATATTGCTTTGGCAATCAAGCTTGAAAATGGTACCAAACATGAGATACACATAGTAGGTGTTTGGGACATCAACTTACGGGCTCAAAAGTTATATAAGCCCACTTCACTTAAAAATCATCCGTTTGGCAACATTGTATAAGCACTTAATTTTTGCTGAAGAGAGCCCAAAAAAAAAGCTAGTGAACCTAGCTTATTTTGGGCTCCAACTTATTACAACACAAAACCAACCCTGTTTCTCCCCACTTCACACAGAAAACTTATTGTTATAGATATTAAATTATGTAATTATGGCTTTACACTTTACCGTTACTGTATTACCTTGCAGTACTGTAATATAATTATTTAAATTCATATTCGCTATCCAATTCGAGAAATAAATCTTGTATTGTTATAATTTATTTTTAAATATAACAAATTATATTACAAAATTGTGAGACTATACTAACTTATAATTTAAGTTATCCAAACACTTAATTAACTTAAAAGTCGTGATATCCAAACACTTCTAGTAGCTTATAAGTCCAAACCAACTTATCACTTTTAATCCGCTTCTTTATTTTAAGCAATAAGTCACTTCTTTTAAGCTCAGCCAAACGGCCCCATAAATGATATCAGTACAAAGAACTCGCGTAATTATCTTTCCAATCAGTTCTTGTTACTCCTGATAATCATCGTGATGATCATTCTGATGATTGTTCGTTGTGTCCGCTTGAGTCATCACTTGACTTGCAGGTGCAGCATTAGTAGTACCATCCTGATTAGTCAGTGTGTTGATTTGAGTCAGCACTTGATTGATAGATGCAGCATTAATCATACCATCCTCGTCCGTCGGATTTAGATCAAATCCTAAAAAGGAAAATCATTGGGTTAAATTTAATTTTCTTAATTAAACACTCTTGTTCAGAAACTAATAATAAAATGTCTTATTAATCATTGTGATAAGTAGGAGTTTAAAATCTCACTTGAGGTAATTTTGACTTATTAATGATTTATGGGTTATTAAACAATCAATAATAAAAATAAAAGGGAATTATAGGTAACTTATGACTTATGACTCAGTTTTATTGGAAAAAAATTAAAAAAATTAAGTTACTGGAAAAATTACCTCAAACTAACTTCTCGTTTTAAATCAGTTTCCGGCTTATAATTCTAACTTTAAGTTAATTTATGACTTATTACACAAATGCAGTCAGAAACGACTTTAAGCCCGGGTTAAAGTTGAAACAAACCGCCTCTAGGTGAAAATACACAAATATCTGTAAAAAAACGCATATATATGGAGTTGGTATTTGGGCGTAAGAACTAGCCAGCTTACCAATGGCCATGTTGAATCCACGCCCTTGAAGCTCACGATACTCTTGACATAAAGCACATAGCTCGCAACAAAATTGAACAGCACAATCCGGCAAGCTGCAAGGCGACTGAGGCAAATTGTACTTATGTCTCAGCTTCGAACGGGAAAAGCAAGAATACAAGCAGCATCCCCCGGTAAAATACATTATGGTTGCATAATTCCTGGCCTCAGTAAAAACAGCTGCACATATAATCTGATATAGTTACCAGAAAATCATTTTTGAATTTCAATTTATTTTTTAGTACATGCATCGAATTCTTACAAGTCTTTCCTTTTTGAACGATATTAGCAATCTGTCCATAAGTAATGCAGGGACAAAACAGTGTAGTGATACCTGCAATACATAAACATTGTCATTATACAATCTGTATAGAAATAGAATAAATATGTATTTTTGCGAAAAAATAAATAAATTGAAAACTTACAGTTTCCCCAGTCGGAAAAGCATCCCCACAGTCCGGTAGTCCATTCTCCGGGAGCTTTGGGTTGCATCTTGGCTTTGGGTTGTATCTTGGCTTTAGGCTTCTGCATTTTAACTAGATTGAATTCACACTAGCTAGTAATATTACAGTGTTTATGTTAAAGCACTGAGCTATCCAGTGGATACTTATATATATAGAGGCTACAAACCATCAACAAAATTTAATATTATGGGGCTGTTTGGCAACCGGAAGCAATTTCTGCTTCTGGCTTCCTCTTTTTTTCACCCGTTTGTGTAAAGAAGTAGAAGCACTTTTAAGAAGCTGAGAATTCTAACTTCTCCCTCACAGCTTCTGCTTTTTTTCCAAACACTTTATTAACTTATTAATTACTTCTCACTTCTACTCCACTTCTTTACTTTAAACATAGAATCACTTTTTTTAAATTTGGCCAAACGGCCTCTATATATCAATCACCCACCATATATCAATCACCCACCGAGATCTATAGATCCGTAAGCGTGTTTGTTTTTAAGAAGCACAAGTTATTTTTGTCTTCTGTTTTTTTGATCTGTTTGTGTAAGTAGAAGTACTTTTAAAAAGTTGAGAATGTGTAAGTTTCTCCCTCAGAGCTTAATTCTACTTCTTTTCCTAACACTTTATAACTTATTTACTTCTTACTTCTAATCACTTCTTTATTTTAAGAAAGAATTCACTTTTTTGTAACATCGATATTTTTATTTGGAAAAAAATTGAAAATAATATGTAGAGATGTGTTTTCTTTACACCTCAATTTACATATAAAAAATCAAAGCACTCTTGTTATGAGATACAAAAAATATGTAATTATACTATAAATTTTGAAATACGTGCAAATAGTGAAATGCCCGATTAAGCGCCGGGGAGGGAGTTCAAATTTTGGTTTCACTAGATTTACATTACAGAAGAGAGAAGTGACTTTCACTTGCATGCATGAGACGACTACAACTGCCTCATATACGGTTTCTGTACGTGCATTAATTGACGATCAATTGGAAACTGAATTATGTCATAGCAATAATGTTGCTGTAAAGTAAATGTATAATACAAAATTTTGACTTAGATATTGAGTTTTAAATTAATATCAACTCCAATATAACTATCAAGCTATGAAATGTTAGGTATGAATAATTGAATATTCATTTCTTCTCTAATAACGTGGAATAAAGACAACATCATGTTAGGTACAAGAGTGATGCAACTGGAAAGGTTTAAGTGACGTCACGATGCAGATCATCAATGTATTCGGAAAACTTCAGACGTAGGGATTTTCTGTGGTGTACCGTGTGCACACAATTGATCGGTGGATGAATAATAAATAATAATGGTCCCCTGCATTCACACCAATTTCACCGATCAAAATAAATCATTTTCACGAGAGTTGGTGCCTATTGTGTGCCTTGAGCACACATTAGAAAAACCGTTTGTAATAAAGGTTTCATGCATACTCTAATAACTAATAATTTCTGAAAATTCCTTTTAAAAATATGACTAAACACCGCACCCATCTGCACTTGCAGGTTCACCAAGATATGCAGATATGCAGATTATCAAATTAACCTCCAGATATGCAGGTTCACCAAGAATGCAAGAAAGTTGTATGTCACCAAAATCCAAACTTAATTAACCATGAGGGCAAAAAATCTGCTGAAGGATAGGAGGGCAAAAAATCAACTATAATAACTGTCTCAAGGTTTAAAACCTGCACCTCCCATAGAACACACAACAGTTTAACCCATGAGGGCAACCAAACCATTTGAATAAATTGGTAGTAGAAATATACATCTACTCTGAAGGTTAAGTGGGGGCAAGTACCCCACTCCTCTCACTTTAAATCCGTCAGTTGGTAAAATTGGAGTGATAAACAATTATTCCCTTTGTCCCTCTCATCTAAAATTTCGGGAGGCGAATTTCCTGAAAATAACTATGTATTTTTAAATTTTATAAGACACTTTTATAATTTCAAAATATTTAGAATGACGAAAAATTGTAAAACAAAAATTTAGGGAAACACGTGTATCTTTCATACCTCTTCCTAGATCTACTCATCATTTATAAACATGGATTACATGTTTATTATTACTAAACAATATTAGTCCTAATCTTCATCCTACCAGCTGTCCTTTCCCTTTTATTTGTTCTCACAATGTACCGTACAGATCGATAAATAAGAACCACAATCGCCAGACCAATCAATCCCAGCCATGTTGCTAGCCCTGATACAAGCGCAACAAGTGTGCTGTTATTCTCATACTCCGGAGTAGTAGCTGCCACAGCACACGAATACGCCATTGTCATCGACGACAGAGTTATCCACATGGCCGCTCGTATGAGCCAGATAAAGAACTTCTGCTTCAGAGTTGCACCGCTAACATATAAAAAAATGACACTCAGAGAGGCCATGAAGGAGATCGTGTTGCATATCCAGAAGGCGTTGCTCAAGTCCGGGTAGAAGTAGGCTAGGAGTGAATTTGCTGGTCCGAGATCGTAGATTCCATTAGAAGGGGAAGGATCTGAGTATACTGAGGCGTCCATTCCCGCGACACCGCCTGGAGGGCTAATCGCGGCTTGATAGGCCATGGCAGCTATGACGGATGCTACTATGAGCATTGTCTTGTCTCTCTTTTCTCTTTTGTCTTGGAAGATTGTAAATCTTTTTACACTCTTACGAGTCTTGGTTGCTGCTTTGATTTCTTTAGCCCTCGATGTGCCTGCTGAGATGAGAAGCTCCTTGATTTCGATGGTTTTGACATCTTTGGGCATCTGCTCTATTATGTCCAAAGCTGTGAAGCCGTTTTGATCTACTGCATTCACATTCACTTCACTTCTAGTCACCAGGTATTTTACTATCTGTGTGATTATAAATCCATTAAATTAGGAGGCGGTTTGGATAAGTTGGAAACTTAAACTGTCTGTTTGGATAAATTTAACTTATTAGTGACTTATGAGTTATTAAAAATGTCACAATAAAAATAAAAGTGATTTATGAGTAATTTATGACTTATGAGTAACTTCTATCAAAAAAGAAGTTCAAAAAAAATTAAGTCACTCAAAACAATACATCAAACTAACTTGTTATTTAAAGTCAGTTTTTGACTTATTTATGATTTTAATTCAGTTTCCGCCTTATTACACAAACAGACAGTTTTCAGCTAAAGTCAGAAACAGTTTTAAGTCCCGGCTTTAAGCCGTGACAAACAGGCTCTAGAAACTGATCACCATATATTACAGCATATAATTCAGTAAGATAATTATTCAGAGATATTACCTGTGTCCTTGTCAAAGATGTTGCGAGTTGTAAAATAGTCTTGCCTTTGTCATATCTTCTGTTGGACAAATGCTGGCTAGTTAATTCTAATACAAGCACCAGAACATTCAGACGATTATACATAACACACAATTGCAGTACTTCTCCTATTTCTTGTTCGTGTAACTCGGACTTAACTTTTATCAACTCACTTACAGCCTCGTGCTGACCATTCATCACAGCCAACTGGAGAGGAGTCCTTCCATCCTCATCAAGAACAATGCACATTTTCGGATCGTACTCCAACAAGAGTATAACGATATTAGCATATCCGTTTGCAGATGCCAGATGAAGAGGCGAACGACCTTGTGAATCTAACCTGCTTGCGAAGTCAGGCTTATAAGAAAGGATAGATTCAGCAAATTTAAAATGACCTAACATAGAAGCTACATGCAAGACTGTTTGGTTGAAGCAAGACGATATCGAAACTCGAGCAAGAATTAGTTCATCTTCTCTTATCAGTTCCTCCAACTTGTCAACATCTCCTCTCAAACATGCATCGTAGAGCTTCTTCTCCATCACCTCAATATTCATAATATGACTTATACAATTTACAATTGAGTATCTGTTCTCAGAAATTCTCGAGCTGAGTCAAAGTCGTACCTGGGACAACAGAGGATATATAGCTGTTTCTATATATAAGTGATATAAGTATAGGTTATGGAACTCACCGGAAACTAATTTCTCGAAATCTACCATCTTGACGCTGGAAGGCTCATGAAGCTACAGACATATATATTTTTTTTGATTTCTCCTTTCGGTCATTGGACTCGACGGCTTTCCAAGACCATTTCAAGTTTCAATAATATATTGTTGACGGCTTTCGAATCATTGGCCTGCGTGATCATGATCTTTTCTTGGCCAGCTTGATCATGACAGGATTATATCTAACAGGCACAACATTTTGAGAATTCCAGAGACTTTTGGAATTTAGTGCATTGAATATGTTTTTTTTATTTAATGATTATTATTATACCATTATACAAAGACTCTAATATTTGGCATTGAACAGGTTTTTTATATAATCATTTATCACATATTGGAGCAATGGAGCTGAATTCTGCTTCTGTCAAGTGTACCATAGGCTTCAGTGCTTCAACTAACCTGTTTTAACAAAGCTAAGTCTATTTTTGCAAGTCTTCAAGGAGACCTAGCGCACCCATTAGCTCTAATTTCCAGGGATTGAAAAGTAGGCAGGATTGAAAACTTTTGCAATGGACATGGACAATCATATTCCAATACCTGAAGAATTTTACAAAATGTAATCGAAGGCCCAGAGATTATTCTTCTTAATATGTGAAAAGTACATACAGAAACATCATTTGTTGTAAAGAAAAATGGTGTGAAATAGCAGAAGTTGAATTAGATAATGTATGATCACAGATTTTGAGTTATACTTCACTCTTATAAAGAACTTAATTAAGCAGAACTCGCATTCTTAAGACGTATAAGTCCAATATGCAAAGTTTAAATTACACCCTATGGGTCAATGGTTTACTAGAATGCCCTTAATCTGGTAGCTACCCAGTCAATATGGTAAAGCAGCACTATCCGATTGGTCATTACAGGATCAATACTTAAAATGTAATCAAGGTGCCCTATTATAAAGCCTTATTGGATATAGAATCACTGATTAAATTGAAAGAAACATGATGCACTCTGAAAGTCTTGTCATTTTCTCCTTTTTGCATTGTTTCTGTCCTTACTTCCGATGAATCTTGGTACAGTATCTACTACAAGAGAAAGCTCTAGTGAAATGGAAGAACAGCCTAGCGTGGTCTCCTTTACTCGATTCTTGGTCACTCACTAATCTCACTTATCTTTGTAACTGGACTGGTATTACCTGCAACTCTGCAGGTTCCGTCTGTGACATAGTCCTTCCATACAAAGAACTCAGTGGAACGCTTGCCATGTTCGGTTTTACTTCATTTCCAACAACTTGAAAAAGTTGTTATCTTACCTTCTTAGGTGAATGGTTGCTCGTGTAGTTCTTTGGTGATTGTATAGCGGTGTGGTGTTTGACAATGTTGGATTCAACTCATATTAAGCCTGAATTTCCAAAGTTAAACTTAGAAGTTATTTCATTTTTATTGGTTATCTACCTGAAAATTTGTGAATAGCAGAATTGGTTTAATTTGGTTTATTGAACTATCTTTTCTGTTCGTTTCTTCCAAATCAAACTTTAGAAGAGTAATACTTTTAAAATTCAATGAATTTATATTAGTCAGGATAAAAAGTTTTTAATATCGTGGAGAGAATGAATCCGCGGCAAACAGAGGACAGTGGTGACTGTTGCATCGATGGCTGTTATTAGTTGTTTACAGATGAGGTGGTGATAGAGGTTGCCAGTTTGTGATGTAATCTCTACGATGCGGGACTTGGGTTGACACTCACTCAACAGCAAGCATTTCTGGACTTTCATCCACAATCGTAACAAGTCTGTGATCTCAGTACCCTCCTACAGTAACACATCTACATCCATTTGATCACCTCTACTCGTGACCATATATTTTATTATCTGCGAAAGCTTAAATTCATTTCTATGTCATCTCGGAGATTATTCACCTTATTAAAACAGAAAAAATTGATTTTGCAATATATGGAATATTAGAGTTATTATTTAATCCAAAGCAATAATACACAAACCTGTGAATGAAATTTTACCTGCATCCGTTTCAAAGCTGTTGCAGAGAGTAAATAGTGTTGCCATCGACATCTTTGGTGTTTATCAAATCACGGTGATCATTAGACTCTAACAGAAGAACAAGAACATTTAACCGATTATATATAATGTAGAAAAGCTCTGAGACTTTTCTTAGTTCTTTGCAGGTGCTTTCCAGAAACAAAAGGCTTGAGATTCTTTTCAATCCAGCTCTGAGACTTTAATTTAGAAACTTACTCAAAAAAAATAAATTCTTTTCTATAGTTTATGTCAGGCTGATCTGATATGTACTTAGGTCCTGTTTGGGGTTGTTGTCGTAGACCGCATAACAGCATCTTTTTGCAAAAAAACAGGTGAAAAACTGTTTGGTAAATTTAAAAACAGCTTCTCTGCACAACAGGTTTTAGCTAAAAAGCTGCTTTTTCGCAGGTCCCCCATGCTTTTGAAAAAAATTGTTTTCAGCTTTTGCAATAAACCGTTACAAATTTCACTATCAAACCTCACCAAAAAAATTATTATTTTTATATTATAACTCAAACAGTTATTTGAATTCTACAACAGCACTTTTTAAACTGCACTTTTTCTGACCGCACAGCAATTTTTAACAGCACTCCCAAACAGTTATACAAGTGATCAATGGAACTGAATTGATATGCGGATTATCCACTGGATACATTAATTTTACGATCGAAAACCTGGGTGGTTCATGAGATACATCCAGGGCATCGCATTAGAAAGTCGCAACCTGGGTGGTTCATGAGATACATCCGGGGCATCGCATTAGAAAGTCGCAACCAAGCACAAGCTAAATACATCTAGACATTGGTCCTTTATATACCAGCGATTTATGCACGAAGGTTAGGGACAATGTGTAAATTATACAGAAGAGGAAGAAGAAAATGCATGCAAATTAAAACACATTATACTACAAAGAAACGGGCACAGTAAATAGATTCAAAATGATCAGCGCGGCAATGTAACAGGAGTACTACCTCCCACTCAGATTGTGATCAAGTTCAGAGTAAATTGCAAAATGATAGTCCCATTTTATCCGATTTCATAATTTTGTGGCTGAAATTTCAAATTTGCCAAATATTACTTTAATTCTTTGAAAAGGTGGCTACCAGCCGCTTTTAAAGCAATATCAAATTACTATACTGTAAATTTAAAATTTTGACAACCAAAATGCGAAAACAGGTAAAGTTCAACCACATAATTTACTTTTAAGTTTATAAAAGTTAACAAACAGTAAAAGTGTTTTTTTATTTTAACATATAATATGTATAATAGTTTGATTTACAAAATTAATACAAGTGAGTTTTGAGTGTTAAATACATAAAATAAATTATTTTTGTAAAAATTAATAATTTGTTTATTGTCTTTCTTTATTTTTTTTATACAAATACCTCCTTTTATCAATCGAATTTCCGAATCCCAAAACAATAGTGGGAGATATATTATTGAATTATATTTTAATTTTTAGTCTAAAACAACTAGAAAAATTAAAATTGGCAGGATGTTTTATGTAAAATGCTGGTTGACTATCATGTCAATGTTTGCATATTAAAAGTTTTGTTTTAATAATATATTATATTTAAAGAAGATAGCTTAGTTATTTAATTATTTTTACTTAATCTTATTCTAATCAATTTTCTCAAATATTTATATGTTTAAATTATATTTTAACTTAATTTTTCAAAAATTGTGACTTTTATTGAATGAACGTTTTTTTTTTGATTGGCAAATAGAAAGATTCTAATATTGAGTCTAAAAATATATATATTAAGATAAATGAATAATGTCATTTTTATGAATCAAGAAAAATATTTTTCCACAATCATTTTAGTGAATGCAAACAAAGCTCAGTTCATAAAGGTAGAATGAAATTATAGAATATGAATATATCACAAAAGGTAAGAATCTTCTTATGACATACTATGTAATACATTTTACATATTCACAATTTATTACGAGACAAAAGGATGCAAACAAAAATCATGTGTCCAATGGGTGATATTGATGTTGAGCATTTGTTACAAATTTTTCTTGATGGTAAATTTGTGAAAGCAGGCTAGAAATGTATGATTTCGAATAGCAAAAGATTGCTAAGAACAAGTCCGACAATGTCCTAATAAGTGTCTTATAAATATTTATGAATGTTATGATTATTTCTATGCTTTAATTATCGAATTAGAAATAAAATTTCTTTTTTGTACGAAATAATTTCATCACAAATAGATAAAAATAATAATAATTTACAAAAATTGAGCACGTATCACCAAGATATCATTTGTATGTACCCAATCTTCAAATACTATCTTTATATATCAAAAATATAATATATAATGTATAGCTATTTACAGAGTATTTAAGATTATTTTGACATATCTTATATTCATATCTAATTTATATATATAATAGTGAATAAAATGAAATCTTGAGAATAAATATTACAGTATACATTTATGAGTAAAAAGTCAATAAATTGAATCAAATTACTTTTTGAATAAAATACATATAAATATTATAAAAATGATGAAAAGTTGGGTATTTTTTAGGGCTTTTTTTATTCATAACCACGATTTCAATCTTATTTCTAAAAATACTACCTTATCCAATCTTATTTTCAAAAATACTACCTTCTCTAAAATATTTTCAAAAATACTGTGGTTGCATATGCAACTATATATGCAACTACAAATCCTGATTTCAAGTTCCAGATTTCAAATGTCATTTTCGACCTCATCGTTGGAATCGATATATATAAATGACATTTGAAATCTGGAACTTGAAATCAGGATTTGTAGTTGCATATATAGTTGCATATGAGGTTGTATTCAGTTGATTCTATTGCAATCTAATGGCCCCGCAGGGGCACCCATACATCAGATGCAACTTACAGTTTCGGTTGCATATGAGGTTGCATGCAACCTCATATGCAACTAAAAACTGTAAGTTCCAAATGATGTATGGGTGCCCCTGGCGGGGCCATTAGATTGCAATAGAATCAACTGAATGCAACCTCATATGCAACTAAATGCAATTGAAAACTGTAAGTTCCAACTGAAGTATGGGTGCCCCTGGCGGGGCCATTAGATTGCAATAGAATCAACTGAATGCAACCTCATATGCAACTAAATGCAACCTCATATGCAACTAAATGCAACTGAAAACTGTAAGTTGCAACGGATGTATGGTGTGCCCCTGGCGGGGCCATTAGATTGCAATAGAATCAACTGAATGCAACCATATGCAACTGAATACAACCATATGCAACTATATATGCAACTACAAATCCTGATTTCAAGTTTCAGTTTTCAAATGTCATTTTCGACCTCATATTTGGAATCCATATATGGATTCCAAATATGAGGTCGAAAATGACATTTGAAAACTGAAACTTGAAATCAGGATTTGTAGTTGCATATATAGTTGCATATGCAACCACCGTATTTTTGGACAATATTTTCAAAAAGGTAGTATTTTTGAAAATATTTTAGAGATTTGAAAATAAGATTGGATAAGGTAGTATTTTTGAAAATAAGATTGAAAAAACAATATACAAGATAATTCCCCTATTTTTTATATGTTATACTCCCTCCGTCCCATTTTAACTGCTTTTGACTTTTTTACACGTATTTTAAGATGTTAAAAAAATTACATCTAAACATGATTATTTTTATAAAATTTATATCAAATAAAAGTTTAAAGTCTAAACTTTTATTTGATATAAGAATTGAAATTTTTTACTGAGTGTAGATATTGTTTTTTTACACCTCAATATACGTGTTAAAAAGTCAAACATTTAAAATGGGACAGAGGGAGTATCTACTTTGTCAACAAAGTACAATCAACAAAACAAATATAATCTCACATGAAAATATCAGATTCTCACAACATACATATATCAAAACTTTATCGCATATCGAAAAATCGAAAACGTATAGGTTTTCTTGAAATCACAAGGAGGGAGTAACATTTTCCGAATTACTAGGTCACACTCACACATACACGAACTTAAACTGAAGTACCCATGATCTCTATCTAGTTATGTTCCTCTAGTATATATTAGTTGCCCAAAAATAGTCGCATACGACGCATAGACACACACACAGCTCTCAAGAAAAGCATATTACACGCGTCTCGTCACTTGCCCACCTCACTCTCTACATTTAAGACTACCCTCTTCACCTCTCTCGCTCTGTTCTTGCAAATTGAAGGGCTGTTTGTGTTTTATGTAAGTTCTTGCTCAAACCCCATCTGTATCTGTTGTTTTCTTGATTGATATGTTGTGTATGTGCTTGTTGTTGTGTATTTGTTGTTGGGTTTGTGTGAAAATTCAAGATTTTTTATGTGGGTATGTGTGTATTTTGGTGGGGTTTTGTGGGTTGGAAGGGTGGGCTAGCGACATTTTCGGAGACCCTTTTGGTTCTTGGGAAATGGGTTTTTGAATTCTTGGGTTTTGGTGGTTGGTTGGGGTGATTGTTGATCAGATCTTTGATGTTTTTGAGAAATAAGGTAAATTAAGTTGTAATGCGTAGTTCTTGATGAGGTCTTTTAGTGTCTTTGGAAAGGAAGGTAAGTTATGTTTCAGTGCCTTGTTTCTTGTATAGGCTATGTTTATGATAAAAGAAAAACTCAATGGTGTCTTTTGATAGACGGAAACCAAGAATTCAGTAATATGAGGGCTTCTCCGAATCCTTCTAATGTTTTGAGTTTGAGTAGATGATTGTGTTTTGAAATAACAGGGACACTTGTGGGCAATGTTTTGAGGTCTAAAAATAAATTCCTGTTAATGTTTGAAACACATGTTGCTCGATTACACCAGCTGACCAGCTGATGTTAGGTGTTTCAGTATCACAGGGAAGCTTATAGTATAGATGCTCATCATAATATCATATGGTTTAGTATATACTTGTGGATTCCTATCAAGCATTTGTAATTAATCCCTTATTGTTATTCTGTGGTTCAGTACTTAGTACAGAATAAGTAGCGAAGAATTTGTAATTAGTGCCCAGTCCTTTTTTGTGATTTAATGAAGACTGGATGATGACAAAAGAATACAAAGCCCTTTACTGGTGTCTATCAGTGTTTTGTGCTAAAAAATAATATTTTGCAAAACTCTTTTTCTTACTAACTAAAATTCAGGATTACTATATATTTAGTCGCCATCTTTCTGGTACTTTTCATAGTGTAAAAAATATTTAATATCTTAGTTTTTATGATACTGTCATAAGTTCTTGTATATACATTACATTTATTGAGATTAAATATTGGTCGTATACTGAATTCTAAAACAGAGTGCATTTGGTTCTGTTTTTAATTAGAAGAAAGAAAAGGTTATTTAAATCAAGGAGGTTATTAGTAATTGGATGGTTAGATATCATATCACCAAAGTATTATGAATATACATTGTTAGCTTGTTTGGGACTAATGAGTGTAATCTATGATATAGTAAAATATGTTTAATTAGACAATCTTGGCAAGGATGTAGTAAAGAACTGCGGATGCAGTTTATTCTATGTTAGACATAGACACATACCCTGTAACTTTTTTTTTTTTTGAACACAAGTATGGTCCAATAATATCTATATGGCTTCTTTGTATGAGTAGCTTCTATTAATCACGAGAAAATGAAGGGATTTGATAATAATTATCCAATTTTATTCTCGCACTTTTATCATGTCAACTGGTAATTTGTTTGATATTGTTAAATGTGATCCATTTGCATTCTTATTATTATGTTTGAAAGTTGTTGGTAACTCCATATTATGCATGATATAGGATTGTATAGTGCTATTAAAATAACTTCAAAATTTGATATAATTGATTAATTATTTTCCATTCTATTCATTTGTTGTTTTATAATATGTCCAATATATGTGCGTGTTACCTAGTAAGCATCCTGCATTTACGGTATCACTTGAAATTGTTGGTATATATTATATAATGTTCTGAGTCTAAGCCATGTCCCTTCAAATAACAGACTCAGAGACACCTTAACGAGAAATCTTCTTGATTTTCACGTTGTGCTTATACAGTAAGAATAATGTATTTTGTGTGAATTTATAGTTAGAAGAAGAAATAGATCTTAGTTCCTTAATAACAGGGCCGTGCATTTAATTAACCGAAACCGTATTTTGTCAAAAATCCTACCGAAAACTGAACATAACTTAATTTGGTTTCGAAACCAATGAACCCAATTGGTAATCGGAAACAGAAAAGATAAATCGAATTTCAATAAAAGTGATAATCTTGAAATTACAAGTTCTTAGAAAGTGTTCGCTTTTTAAATGTTGGATATGAACTGAAATGCAAATGATCTACAATGCAGTAATCAGTTGGTATATGCTCTATTAACTACAAACAATATAAAAATGAAACAAGCCCTCTAGCAGTAAAATAAGCACAAACATGATGGTATATTTCTAAGAACTTTGCATAAATATATGCGTTATTAAACTGCAAGTCACTGTAATCCTACAGAGATATGCATTTACTGACTTGACCGGTTAAGCCACATTATACACGTAAATTATGAAACTAAGTTGAAAGATTGACCAAGATCAAACTGAGACGAGTTATTAAAGTGGGTTGTAATAATTAGATATTCGACCATTAGAGTATTAATAACTATTAAGATTTATATATTATATACTACAACAGTAACTAGTTAGTATATTCGGTTAACCGAACGCCACGTGATCTTCTTAGAGTGTGTGTGGATGGTATATTGTGGCAGGCCTGACTCAATAATTTGGGAAGTCCTGTGCAAAATTAAACTATCAATTTTAAATATATTTATACATATATAACATAGAAAAAAATAAGTAAACTATATAATTTGTGATTAGATATAAAAATTATATAATAATTATCCACTAAAAATACTCTATGTTACTCGAACCCGGTACGAAGTGTCAGACATGATATATATATATATATATATATATATATATATATATATATATATATATGAGTGTCGGACTTGGGAACTTTGAAAATTAGGGACACAAGAACACTGTTAGTTTTGGTAAGGGGACACGGATAAGGGGACAAATCTTAATGTACTAACAAACAAGTATGTTAACTTAGACATCTTAACAAAAAATAACAACAAAACTGAAATCAGACATAATTTTGTTGGGGATTTTGCAAATTTCCTTATTTCTTTTTTCTTACATATTTCTATTTTTTTTGAATTGTAAGTCTAACTCATATTGATCTTTAAATAGGTGAAAGTATCCACATTTTATTCAAAGGATCTGACACAAAATAAGTGTCGTGTCCGAGTGTCCGACACGGGTACGGAAACCTAAATAAAAGAGTCGGAGTAACATAGCTTTACATATATATCTTATGGATTTAAATAAATGCCAAGCACAGCAAAGTTAGGATCAAACTCAGATTCATTTGGATCACAAAATCAGAGCAAAAGCAAGTCGAAAGGGGAAATCGGGTATATTAGATCCACGATACTGACACCTGTATTATGAACTTTAAATTCATTCCTCATAAAGAAAAAATTAAGAAAATTTTAATTAAAACTGAAAACTGATATTTGATGGTTTGAGAGAAACAAAATGCTAAAATCAGCATATCAAACCCTATTCAGTGACAAGGCAATCCCTCCTCTCAGAGGAAAACAAAAATCTTTCAATAAATCAATTTGCCGATATCTTGCGTGTGTCTTGTTTAGAAAGAGAATGATGAACTTACTAGTTCAAATTGAAAAAAATGAAGACCTAAATTGAGAAAATGAAGACCTAAATAACCCCAATCTAAGAAGTTGCTTCTGATATGTAATTTTCAATTTTACTCAGAACTTTGGGGCTATAGTTGAACCACAAATGACTCTTTGGACTATGGAAATAGAAAGCCCAAACAAAATGAAGAAAAAGTCACATTTAAAGTAGGAAGAATAAAAAACACTAATTGGGCCATGTGCCGGCTAGTGATTGAGCTGATGATGACGATTTGACACAATAACAAGATAAATTGTTAGTAAATGAAGGGGTCCTCAATACTGGGCCGGTGAATAGCATATGCCAACTGCCTTACCCACAGGGCCTCAAACTTTGGCGGGCAAATAATCACTAAATTCTTAATAAAACACCAACATAAGAATATATAATATCAATTTACATAAAAGTGATAATAAGTGGCCATCGGCTAATTGCACAAGAAGAAATATATATTAGGGATTTAATCAACATACAATAGAATGTAAGAAAAAAATATAAATCAAGGATTAATCAACACTAAAATATTGCATAATGTATAAATATTATGGGGTTGAAAATTGGGGCCCTCCATAGTTTGAGGCCCTATGGGTAGGGCTGTTTGCATATGCTATTCACCGGCCCTGTATTGTGGATCCTTCATTTGCTAACAATCTATCCAGTTATTGTGTCAGATCATCATCATCATCAGCTCAATCCTTAGCTGACACATGGCCTAATTAGTTTTTTTTATTCTTCCTACTTTAAATATGACTTTTCCTTCATTTCGCTTGGGCTTTCTGTTTCCATAGTCCAGAGAGTCATTTGCCTACTGCCGGACTTAAATGGTTCAACTATGGCCCAAAAGTTCTGCTTAAATTTGAAAATTACATATCAGAAGCAACTTCTTAGATTGGGGTTATTTAGGTATTCCTTTTATCAATTTAGGTCTTCATTTTTCCAATTTACAACCAGTAAGTTCATCATTCGCTTTCTAAAACACACACAAGATATCGGCAAATTGATTCATTGAAAGGTTTTTGTTTTCCTCTGGGAGGAGGGATTGCCTTGTCATTGAATAGGGTTTGATATGCTGATTTTAGCATTTTGTTTCTCTCAAACCATCAAATTTTAGTTCTTTGTCTTGATTTAATTTTCTTAATTTTTTCTTTTATGACGAATGAATTTAAAGTTCATGATGTAGGTGTCAGTATCCTAGATCTAGTATACCCGATTTCCCCTTTCTACTTGTGCTCTGATTTTTTGATCCAAATGAATCTGAGTTTGATCTTAACATTGATGTACTCGGCATTTATTTGCATAAGATATATATGTAAAGAAATTTTAGATTCATTTTTTTTTTATCAAACTGCCTTAAAATTTATAAACTGTATTTCCTCATTGGCCTTGTTTAAATTTTGGCTGCTGGTTCTCCACAATTGATTTTTTGTGGATTTTTGTAACTTCGAATTGAATTTTTTTCATGTCAATTTTTTAGTTTGCTTCATATTGCCATTTTTAGTGTTTCCTTAGTTCCCATCTTATAGATTTGGTATTTTCTAGGTAAAGTTTGAAGTTTGAGCTTGTTTTGTGTACTACAAGCAATGGCACCTCCTAATGCGCGAGTCTTAAAAGCCTTCCGTGCCATGAAAGATCTTGGGATTGCTGAAGAGGTGACAAAGCCAGTTCTGAAAAAGCTCCTAAAAGTTTATGATAAAAATTGGGAACTCATAGAAGAAGAAAACTATCGGGCACTTGTAGATGCAATATTTGATACTCAAGAGTCAGAGGTAAACTTTCTGTCTGTCTCACTCTCGCACAACCCTTTCTTATCAGTTTCAATATATTTACCTTGTTTAAATTAGATGGTTAGAGAAATATATTAAAATTTATGTTCTCTCAACACTTTCAACCATTTTGTAGGAAGCTGAAAAGAAGAAAACCGATGACCCTAGGGTAAGTAGTTCATTTTTACTTGTATACAGTTATATATGTACTACAAGGTGTTTCCAATAATTTATGTATGTTTTGTTAATATAATTCAGCGAGTGGAGGCTTTGGAGGAAGAAAATCAGGTAGATGATGATTCGATACGCCCTCTGAAAAGGCTTAGATTAAAAAATCAAGAAAATCAGGCATCACCTTCTATGATCAGTCCTGGTCCCAGTTCTGGTGTAGCTATGCTGAAAAAGCCGAAGGTGGAGGCAGATGAAGTAGGTCTAGCTGAAGCAGATCCCCAGCATCAGATGCAGCTAGTAACAACACCCCAGAAAACCAATTCTGAAACTTTGAGGACTGGAACTCATTCTGTTCCAGAACAAAGGATTACTAGAAGTAGAGCCAAGCAACCTGTTACATCTCAGTCTTTGACAGTGCAAGAAAAATCTGTTCCACCGCAGACTGCACCTGTGAATGAGTCTTGTCCAGATGTGACAAAGGAAACTCCGTTAAATTCCATCTCCTCTCCTATGCGTCTGAGAGCTAGAGGAAAAACACCTCAAAGTGCTCAGAAGGAAAATATTTCTATCTCTGAAAGGTCTTCTGGTGGAACAAAAATGCAGAAGCCAATGGCTGATGGGGGTAATGTATTTCTGACAAAACAGAAGATCCGTAGTAATCTTGCCCTTATCAAGCCTAAAGATGAGCCAACTGATGACATTTCTCAATCTGAAGTTCCAGTTGCAAATCCTGGTAAATACTGTCTCCTCAACTTTAAATTTGCTCAATTTTTTTTATTGCATTTGGATGGTATTTTGAATATTAATACACTACTTATATACTGTATCCCCTGTTGGATACTAATATGTTAATCTATGTCATGCTTTTATACATGGTATGTTTATGGACTGCAAGATGAGTAATTTATAAGGTGAAGAGAAGTTGGAGTTTAGTTGAATAAGTGTTGCATGAACTCATAGATGTATTAATGTTGCTATGCTTGGTTTTGGAATCTGAACTAATCTTAGTTTAAGTGGTTTGTTAAGGGGTATCCTTGTGAATCATGTCTCATTTGGCTCTTTGTGAGTAAACTGAATTTGGTTTATGTCAATACCGATTATATGACAAAGTTCTGAAAATAAGCTGATGGAAATTGATGCATAGTAAACCTTTTAGTCATTCTTTCTGAATACGTAGTTTGTATGATAGGACTAGAAATGAGCTGAACAGTTGGAGAGGTTAAGATCCTACTTGCATGCATATGAAAGTTTGTGTTACTGATGGTGTTCATTGAGTCCAGCTTAGTGGAAAAGTAGTTTAAACCTAGCAGACATGTTCTATGTGAGGGTACGCTTAGTTTGTCTTGGCTTGATCAGACTGTGAAGATTTTACAATTGTTTCTGAGGCAAAGAAGTTTGCCTGATTTGCCTATCATGATTTTTTTCTTAAATGCTGGTAGTCAAATTAAGTTCGATGATGGGTTTTTGCATCATAAACGCTTCTCTATTAGTTTATTACTATGAGTAGAAATCATAGTGCAATCTAAAATTTTAATTCCCTGAGGCAATATATATATATTTTTTAAATCTTGCAGACCCCCTAGCACAAGGAAATTCTGCAAGTGGGAAGACTTGTACAGCAGCGCCAGATGGGCAACAACTCGTAGTTCCTCAATCTGCAGATCAAACTGCTCAAGACAATGATATTGCAGTCTCTACTGCTGAAAAGAGAATTCCTTGCAAGACTGTGGAAGTTCTAGAGAAATCTATCGAAGACATTGAGGTTGCTTCAACAGCCTTGGGAGAGGTTAAAATTTCTGTGAGCTGTAAATCTGCAATTGGACGACCTGACTTTCATATGCCCAGTCTAGATGATGTCATACGAACAGTCGAAGCTCAATGTCTCAGGTCTTATAAATCCTTGGATCCAAATTTCTCGTTAAAGAAACTGATGAAAGATATGTGCGAAAGTTTCTTGGAACTGGGAACTAGTTCAAGTAATGAATTACAAGAAAACATTAATGTCAACCCTGATATTGGTATGTTAGAAAGTAATACTGAATTGGACTCTGCAAATGCTACAGACAGACAAGTTGTCCCTTTGAATGCACCAATATATATAACCTGTGACCCTGAGATGGCTCTTCCTGAAGTACCAAGCCTCCCTCCACCCTGCAGTGGTGTAGCTGACATTGTACAACTAGATGCTGGTAACAAGAACCAATGCATAGTTAATTTGGAGAGGGAAATTGACAATCTTGATCACAGTAATTCTCAAAGTATTGTAGTTTTTCAGAATCAGCAGTCAACTGAAGAGACTAAATTTGTTGATGATGTATATGACATAGCCAAAGGGCATGAAAGAGTTGTAATTTCATTCGCAAATGATGTCAACAGCGAATGTCCGCCATCATTTCGCTACATACCTCGGAATGTGGTATTCCAAAATGCATATGTGAACTTCTCTCTTGCAAGAATTGGAGAAAGTGGTTGTGGAACCTGTTCAGATAATTGCCTGCTGTCATTGACACCTTGCGCATGTTCGCATGAAACTGGCGGTGATTATGCCTACACTTTGGAAGGCCTTGTCAAAGAGGAACTTTTAGACGAATGTATTTCTATGAATCGTGATCCCAAGAAGCACTGCTTATATTATTGTAAGGAATGCCCTCTGGAAAGATCCAAAAATGATGGAATTTTGGATGCCTGCAAGGGTCATTTAGTAAGGAAATTCATCAAAGAATGCTGGTGGAAATGTGGCTGCAGTAAGCAGTGTGGAAATCGAGTTGTACAGCGAGGAATAAGTCGCAAGTTGCAGGTCATTAAGTGACTAAATTAATGCAATTTTGTTAGCTAATGAAGTTAATTGGGAAATTGTTTTGTATATTTTTTCTCTTTTAACTCAATTTCATTATGTGTACTCTGTCATATCTGACAGGTGTTTATGACACCTGGAGGAAAAGGTTGGGGGCTTCGCACCCTAGAGGACCTGCCAAAAGGGGCTTTTGTTTGTGAGTATGTTGGGGAAGTTTTGACCAATGCGGAACTGTATGACCGAGTGTCAGAGAGAGAGAGCCTTAACAACCACTCACATTCATATCCTGTGCTTCTCGATGCTGATTGGGGATCTGAAAGGGTTTTAAAGGACGAAGAAGCACTTTGCCTGGATGCAACAGATTATGGAAATGTTGCAAGGTTCATCAATCATAGGTAAATCTTAAATCAGATGTCTATATTTATGAAATACATTTGTTGAGTAAAATAGTTCCGATTGATTTTTTTTGGCTGAAGGTTTCCGAACTGCTGTAGATTATATTCCTCGAATGCTTCCTTTAAAGTAGCCTTTAGAGTTTTGTATACATAAAGCGTATAACTTGATAGTCTTTGAATTTCCATTTGTTCTGTGTTCTAGGTTGTTGGGTTTTTTTTATTTGTGTATATTCTTTTTATCTAATCGTTCTCTTCCTGGACTGCTTTATGTACTTGATTTATCAAATAAAAAAGATCTGTTATTGCGTCAAATGAATACTTCCAAGCTGGGTGAGTCTATTTGGCACACAAATAAGTCAAGAGTTGCGGCATCAGTTAATCATTTTTCCATTTAGGTAGAGAAACAAGAACTTGGAAACATGAAAAGGGAAGGGTTGCTAAAATAAAAGGCTTATGCACACATTAAGCTCATTATAGCCGGCAGTTAATTTCGTCCCGCATGTGCAGGACACCTCGAGTCACGTTTTCTTTCCTTTTTGCTTATTCTGATTTATATCTTTCCAGGTGTTTCGATTCAACAATGGTTGAGATCCCTGTGGAAGTGGAGACCCCTGACCACCACTACTACCATGTGAGGAAATATATTTGCATGCTTTATTGTTATGTCAGCTATTCTTCACATCTCCTAGGCGGGGGATGTCTAATATGCATGTAGAATATTAATGGCTTTATGTATTTTTTTTTTCTGCAGTTAGCCTTCTTCACTTCAAGAAAGGTGAAAGCATTGGAAGAGCTAACTTGGGTAAGTATATTAATATAAATTGAATTATTGTGCTTATTGTACACCATTATGTGCAGTAATCAGTATTGCCTCTTGTATTCTGACAAGGTTATACAGACCTGTTGATTCATAGACATTAATGCATAATTGCCAACATATTGAGTTGCCTACTTCACATCAGTGGTCTGTCCTACAGCTTTTTTTTTTTTTTTTGACAAATATGGCTTATAGCCTTACAAATGAGTATCTGTTCTACGAAACTCTTGGGGTGAGCCAGGGTCGAACCCAGGACCTGGGACGACAGAATATAAGCTCTTTACCACTGAGCTATCCAACCGTACTCTGTCCTACAGCTTTTAAATGCATTTAAAGATACTAGCACGGATATTTTCTGAAAATATAAATTTATTTTAGTAATTCGTATGATGTACGTATATCTTTAACATATATATTCGTATTAATATATATTATATAATATATTTTTATTTGATTTATTTTATGAATTATCTTACTAATATTTCATATGCTGATTTATACATGATTAGAGCCAAAACTCTTATATGAGTGAAAATAAAAGGATTTAGTAATGATTTAACAATTATAAATTAAATTAGATCCCAAAATAGAAAATTGAAAAATAGTTGTGAATTTTATAATAAGAATCATATTCTATTTACAGAACTTCCATTTATTTGATTTTTAACATAAAAAGAATAAAAGTCATATTCTAACTACAAAACCTTTTTCCTTTTGATTTTTACAGAATCTCCTTCTATTTTATTTAGAACACAAAAATAAGAGGGGACATATTGTATATACGAAACCTTATTATGATTGATTTAGATCATCGAGAGTATAAATTATTTTCAAATTTAAATATTATATATATATATACATATATATATATATAGGGATATGATCAAATAAAAACTTTTTTAAGTTACAAACTTATAAATTTTTTTTTATTCTCCCATCGTTTTAATCTTTAGTTATAAAAAGTATCCATGTTGAAAATTCTTGAAAAAACATCACAATTTTTTAAAAAAACGCGTATATAAATCGCGCATTCAACACATTTGTAACTGGGGTTCAACATCGGGTGTTGAACACTAATTATCATTATGTTGAATATATTTATAAAGATGCTTAACCTATACCTCTGGGGTTTGGGTAGGGTTTAGAAACATAAATATTAGTTATATAATACGTTTAACTTAGTTCTTACATTGAAAAATTAGTGGATGTACTTCTCCAACACAAATTTAATCGATGTTCAACAAAATTTGTTAAAAAAATGTTGAACTCAAATTATATATGTGTTGAACGCATAAAGTTTGTAAGTTTGTAAATTTGTACCAGAACCCACCCATATATATATATATATATATATGGGTTGCACTCCACACAGAACACTTTAAAAAAAGAACAACACAGAACACTATCATAACACTTTATTTTTCACAAACAATGATTTGTTAAGATTATAATTATATAGTTAAACACCACTTAAACTTAATATATAAAATCTAACATCCAAATTCATCCACATTATGCTATAAAATAATATAGAATCCAAAATAGAATCCAGAACAGAATCATGTGTATATTTTTTTGCACGATTAATTTTACCTAGAATCATGTTATTTTTAACCCAAATTTATTGTTAAACATGACGGATTCTATTATTATTCATAATAAATAGTTAATCAACTTAAAATTTGAAATTAATTTAAGCTCTAGATGAGATTCTATATTTGATTCTAAAGTGTTCTGTGTTGTTCTTCTTTTAAGAGTGTTCTTTTTTGAGCAATGCCCTATATATATATATATATATATATATATATATATATATTTTATTATTATGAATATAAATGTTTATCAAACAATAAGATCTAACAATTCGTATTTATACTGGGGTATTTAGAACATATAAAGAATAAAAGTCGTATTCAATTACAAAACTTATGGTTCATATAATCTCAACCATTTATCAAACAATAATACCTTATGGTTCATATTTGTTCGGCGGTAGTATACCAAACAACTAAATTATTGTCCTTAACTTGTTATATATAAGGATACAAGGATATAATACGCTTTATATACCCTAGCCCTTTACAATTCAACAATCCAGGAACCTTGTTACTTGTGGTTAGAACAATGTGTGAAAAACAACATTAAGGCATTGAATATTGTTCCTATATGACCTTTCTTTGCTCTTTATGTTCAAGGTCCGCATGGCTAGTTAACTGGCTTTCTACAGCTTAACAACTACCTCTAATTTAATGTTTCTAGAACTGATTGAATCTTTTTGTATGTATCAATGCTAAAACTTTTCTCTGTACTGAAAGCAAAATGTGTATGATTGGTCGGGTTATGTCATTTATCCATGTTTCTCCTTAATTCCTTCACTTTAGCCTATATATATGTTATGCTTGCAGGATTATGGCATTGATTTTGATGATCATGAACATCCTGTGAAGGCCTTCCGTTGCCGTTGTGGTAGCAAGTTCTGTCGCAACATTAAACGCTCAAGTAGTAAGTACTCGTCCTAAGACTTAATCATGCTAATGTATCAAATTTTTAGTCTGTTGCATATATTATTTCAATATGTATAAAGAACGCATGATTACTTTGAGGGATCCAAAAGGTTAGAAATATTTCCATGAAATTTATGAGCATATATGAAAATGTTATCACAAATACATGTGCAAAAAATTTCAAGAATCATTTAAGACTAAGATGCATTACATGGATGATGAAATATATATAATAAAAGGACTAGTTGACCAGCATGATTGTCACTTGACTGAGGAACAAGATATTCTGATGAGTTGATCTTCTGAATCATTGTTCTGGTAATTGTTTTACTTTTAAATATTATCTATCTGATACATACGGAAAACATATGTTAACTTTATAAATTGATATGCTGATTTTAGCATTTTCTTTCTCTCAAACCATCAAATATCAGTTCTCTGTTTTAATTATAATTGTCTTAATTTTTTGTTTTATGAGGAATGAATTTAAAGTTCATAATGCAGGTGTCAGTATCCTATAGATCTAGTATACCCGATTTCCCCTTTCTACTTGCTTTTGTGATCCAAATGAATCTGAGTTTGGTCTTAACTATGATGTACTTGGCATTTATTTAAATCCATAAGATAAGTATGTAAAGAAATTTTAGATTCATTTTTTTTTGTATTTTATCAACCTGCCTTAACTTTATAACCTGTATTTCCTCATTGGCTTTGTTGTTTAAATATTATCTATTTGATACATATGTTAATAAGATTGCTAGATTTCCTAGCTTTTCAAGTAAGGAAAACAGTATTGCTAGATTTTCCTAGCTTTTTAGATGAGGAAATGCAATTGCTAGATTATACTAGCTAATTCGAGTGGCAGGACTAGTATTTCTAAAGGAAAGCAGCTAGAACAAAACTAAAGCAAAATGAATAAAGTGGGCTCTGATAGTGAAGGAAAGCCTCTGAGGAAGATATGGGAGTTGTGGCGACTCCATTTCCAATCTATTAATGAATATTTGTAATCTGCTAATAAATATCCGATGAAGTTTAATTTAACATCATGGCAAGTATATACTTGGTTATTTATCCTATTTTTTGTCTGGCAGGATCAAGATCTGCAGCAGCTAGAAAAGTAACAGGTTGACCTGATGTGGTCTTCTAAGCAATTTTCAAGCCGGAATAACAAGGTAACAACCTACCATACCTTAGAAAAACATAACAAGGACATATTGCTTACATAACAAGTTTATGTCCAGTAACGATAACCTTTAAATTCATTATATTTGGGTTGCCAGCTGAATATGCATTTTCTTGTGTACAGATGTATCTGATGTGTATGCGGGCATGGATGAATTCCCCACATTTTCTTAAGCTAGTTAAAGTTGGGTGACGTCTGCCCAATGTAATTTGGTACTTACATGACATGTTATGTTCTAGTCTTGTTAGACTAAGCATTGTCGCGTACTTAGATACATTGCTCAGTTTGTTCACAAACTTTTGAAAACTGTGGCTGTAAACAACTCTATGTTTGTTGAAGTATGGAAAAAATCTTTTGAAGTTTAAAATTTGAGGCCTTGCAAGTTGCAAATGCAGGTTTTCCATTTTATAAATATGTGGTTTGATCTAGAGTTGATATACCTGGTGCAATGGTTCGTTCTCAGAATTCATCAACTTTTGATTGGCTAGACGATTGATGTTTGATACTCCTTCCATCCCATTCATTTTTATATTATTTTTTTCATTGCTCGGCATGTACTTTATTTAAATTTTATTCAGAAAAGAAATAATTTAATTTGAAGCATTAAACTGCATGTCATGTACCCGTTTTTTAATATATACAATTCGGGTTTAATTTAATTATTAAACTTATCACTGTGGTATCAACTTTATCACTGATCTTCACGGGGTCTCAAGTGGTTCACTAAACTCGTTTAATAAGCCACTTGAGACCTCATGGAGATCAGTGATGAAGTTGATACCATTTGTCGACTTCAATGATGAGTTTGATAATTAACCCTATACAATTCAAGAGGATCGAAATAAATTCAGAGCGTCTCCATCCCATGACGTATATAATTTAGACGTTTACGTCTCCCAATGTATACAATTCAAAGGACTGTCCCGGGTCGGTCTCTCAATATATATAATTCAGGTGGACTGAGAACGGTCTTTTGATATATACAGTTTAGAGAAACCCTGATATATACAATTTAGGAAATCCTGAGAACTGAGGGAGTAACAAGCTTAGTAGGTCATTTTATCGAACACTAAACATACATACATTGAACATGAAACATACATGGACAATGGATGTAATGTTTTTTGGCCCGGTAGTTTAAATTCTCGATCCAGGCCCATTCACAACGATAAATTGAATATGCATGTGCAATACTTAGTGGTACTTATTTAGTTCACGACTTTATTATTTTTTTATTTAGTTCACGTCTTTATTAATTTTATAAGTACTCTCGCATAATTTATGTTGAATTCGATTATTTAAAGGACTATGCTCCTAATTTATGATACAGTGACATGAGATAGTGGAAGAAATTATTATACAATATTATTTTCACGCAGAAAGAGAAAATGAAATATTTAAACACGGCCTGAATTACTTAAGCTCGGTCTGAAATTCTTTTTCAGATCTTATCATTTCATAGTTTACGCCAAAAAATTTTAATCTAAATATTTGAATTTTTTTAAATAATTTATTACTTTGTGATATATAAATATACAAAGTTATCTTTTCTTTTTAAACAAAATTATCATTTCTACTGCTTTCCAATTAAAATCTATAATATAATTTATAAATAAATATTGTTTGACTTTTATAATCACCATCTTTCTAAATAGTTATCTCTGTTTCATTATAAATCTTATTATATCTGTATTGCTGAAAAATATTTTTAAATTTACCTTTATGAATAAAAACATTATCAATTATAAAAAAATCAAGTAAAATTATGTTTTTATACATCTTAAATAATATACAAAAAGTCAAACTAATATGCACGATAATAGAGTGAATTTACGTCATCAAACTTTTTATCAGTGGAAAGCGCAAATCGGTTCTAAGCGGTAGTAGGACCTTCCGGCGCTTTAGTAAAGCAGACGCTTAAGCGGAATTTTAAGCAGGTCAATAAGCGGATTAATTAAATATAATTGAAATATTTAATTATAATATTAATATATTTAAAAATAATATTATGTTGTGCGAAGAATATGCATTTTCAATAAAATATATTTTTTTAATTTTATAATATAATTATAGTTATATTATTATAAAATTAATTTTTCAAAATTAATTTTTTTAAAAAAATTAGCAAGTCAACACCATTTGACCGCTTAATTACCGCTTAATTCGCTTAACGACCGCTTACTCCGCTTAATTGTCCGCTTAATTTTAAAAAACGCTTAATTTCTCTTTTTGTAAAAATCGAAGCGCTTTAAGGCCGATTCCGCTTAGGCGGCGACACTGCTTTTTATTCACACATCTTACTAAATACGTGTTCGAGACAAATGATACAAACACAAATTAAAGCTACCCATTTCACACTCAAATCAAAACATTATATAGGCTTAATTAGCCAAAAAAAAAAAACAAGAGACCCACATGTCAATTAAAAATTTAATAAAATTAAAAATAATCAATATTATAATTCTTCACTTAGCCCTAAGGTACTCCCATAAGACAACTTCATCACTTGGTCCCACACACTTGTCAATCACTACCCTCTTGGCCTCTTGTATTATTCTAGCACGTGTTACCCACGCGCCCTAAATGCGAGTGGGCTGTTTTTCACTTTTTTAACATTTTATAGAATCCAAAACGAAGAACGCACTAGCCACCGTTCAATTCTCTTGCACACGAGCACCGGCGAGTAAAATCAGTGATACCCGACTCGCCCTTTTGAAGATACATACAGGCCCATGTATGTATAATTGAGTGTCTGTGTTATCACTTGTTTGTGTTTGTTGACTGTATTAGCCCTAATTTTTGTTGATTCTTTGTGGGTTTGATGGAGCGATTCAGGGGTGAAGATTTGAGCTTTCTTTGAGTTTGGTAAGAATCTTGGATAACCCAGGTTTTTGTTTTGATTGATTTTGGATTTTTGCTTGTTTTCCTGCAATCTCTCCTCCCCTTCCCTCTCACCTATCTCTCTCTCCCCCTCCCTCTCACCTCTCTCTCTCTCTCCCTCTCTCTCCCTCTCTCTCTCTTTCTCTCTCTCTCTCTCTCTCTCTCTCTCTCTCTCTCTCTCTCCCTCTCCCTCTCCCTCTCTCCCCCCTCCCTCTCTCCCCCTCTCTCTCTCCCTCTGCCCCGCTCTGTGTCTGTTTGTGTATGTGTGAACACTTGAAATTCTTGTATCAGGCGTGACTTGTGTTATGATTTATACAAGATGATTGTTTAGCATGTACTGGATATAGTTTTGTTGTTTAAGGTGAATTAGAAAGAAGCAAAGCATAAGTTGTTTTTCACTATTTTAGGTTAGAACTGAAGGGGCTTTGTTTGGTTGTTTTTGTGTTATTGAGTTTAACTGTGAATTGATGGATTTGGCCAACAAGGAAGTCTAGATAAAAGGTCAGTGTCGGATTTTATTTAGTTTGGTAAGATAGAGTCCGGTCTTAGTTGAGCAATACCTGATACTTGAACAGTTTTGTGAAGCTATTAATGATCGTCTTAGAGATGCTGTTGATAACTACATTTATTTATGATCATGTACTTCTCGGGGAACAGAAATTAGCAGTTAGGTAGATTTTTTTGTTGAGGTTGTCGGTTCGAAAGTGAAACAGGTTTCTTCTGTCAACCATAGATATCTGAAATTAATGGAGTTCCTGGTTAGCTTTAGTGATAGGGCAAGACTAATATTTGAGTGTTTGATATTCTTAAGAATGATGTTCTGTGTTACAGAATAGCGGCAACTTGTAGGAAGCATGGTTGGATTACAATTATGCAATTCTTTTTTTCCCCCCCTGTTTCAGACATTTCTTAAATAATCAAAGTTAATAATTTTGGCACAGATACCAAGTGCAGGCTCATAGCTGATATTAGTCATTATAAATATTCTTTTGAGCGGGCAGTAATGGAGGCACGACATGCTCTATCCTTTCAAACGTCAAGTGCTAGACCACTTAGTAATCATGGGGCACCTGGAGGTCTATCTTCATCGTTACCTGTTCTTTCCAATCATCAATTGCCAGTTTATCAAGAAGCTTCAATGGAAAGAACACTTGCGTCAAATTCTTCAAATGTTCGGCCTTTGTTGCCTTCCAATAGCGGGGTTGTTGGTCATATTATATCTTCATCTGCTGGGTTCTCTTCTGATCTCCAATACTCCACATCTGCATCCCATGGAAATCATTCAAGCAAAACTCCCTTTATATCTCAGTCATCAAATCATGGAGCAACTATGCCTTTACATAATCACTCAGATTCTGGAATCTTCAAGTCGACAGCATCCAGTCGCTGTATCACCGAAAACAACAACGATTCCTGGTGTACAGATTCATTACCCAGCTACCTTGACTGTCCTGTAACTTCTCCTGGTGCAAACAATCAGATTGATGACAAGAACGGTGTGTGTGTTGTGCCTTCTGAGGACTTTAATAAGACAAGTGACTGGCAAGAATGGGCGGAGCAATTAATTACTGATGATAATGCTTTGCCTCCAAACTGGGTTGACCTGCTTGTGGATGATACTTCTGTTGCAGGTCCAGAACAACAGGTTTATTCCGACAGAAAAAGATTTTTTCACTTTTTTCCCTAGATGTACATAGGCCTCTTCTATTTTATTAGAATAATTATAAAAAATATATGGTATTTTACTGTTGCAGATTATTCCCTATCAAATGTCCACTACACCTATGAACTGCCCAGTGCAGCAGCCTCAAGTACATCAGCAGCAGCAGGTTAGTTTGCAACTTCCTGCTTCGTCTGAAGAGACTAGCACTGGTGTAACAAAATCACCCTCAGCTGGAGGCAGTTCATCCAAAGCACGCATGCGGTGGACTCCAGAACTACATGAAGCATTTGTTGAGGCAGTCAACAAGCTTGGTGGCAGCGAAAGTAAATTTTCTCTTACTGTATTATACTTGCTAGGAAAGTACGAGACACTGTTTTAATGATCAAATGATTTTAACTCACAGGAGCGACTCCCAAGGGTGTTCTGAAGCAAATGAAAGTTGAAGGTCTGACCATTTATCATGTAAAGAGCCATTTGCAGGTGTGTTTTGGTCCCTCTAGTAATATATAGTTCCATTATAAGTGGTTTTGCCTATTCCTTTTATATTATTTTATTATATATGTTCTTTTATTGTCAGAAATATCGAACTGCACGATACAAACCAGATTCAGTGGAAGGTAACAACTCTTCCAACATTCGAACAGCTATTGTTCTTGCTTCAGTTTATATGTTATACTTATGTACCTTTCTCCATGCAGTTGACACATAAAGCAAAATAATAAACTCAATATCTTACTTGAACAAAATTGCATAATTAATCACGCGCGTCTATTAGATTATAGTGCAAAGATGAAAGTTCTATTTTCTTAGTCTTGTTCTAAGTTGTATCAACACTTGTGAGGTTGCCTAACCTCATTCAAAAGAATCAGCCCGCATTTCCCTATTGTTCTCTTGCTCAAAGTTGAATGCCCTTAAACTAGTAATTAGGTTTTCCCTTGATAAATCTATTTTAAATTCTTATGTTATTTGTGTCCCTAATAATGTTGATGTTCATGATATGATTTTCTTGTGAGCTCTTATACCTTAATGATGTTGTGACCTTTGACCTTTGGTTTCATTGGTAACTCCGCATCTGTATTTGTTCATCTGAAATACAAGTATATGGTAGTCAAAATATAAAAGATAAAAATAGAAATCTCAAGTTGTAGTGCTTTTTATTCTATTTAAAAGTTGTGATTAGTTTCATCCAAGTATGTTCTTAAACCTAAGATTTTCATATTAGATGTTTAGTTTTCACCCTTTGCAGTTTGTTTTTCTCTTCTTTGTGGTTTTGAATTCAATCTGTTAAGCACTTAGCACGTAAGCAGTGCATTTTAGGCATTCATCTACAATGATGTGTATTCTTGTTTTGCAGGATCTTCTGAGAGAAAACTAATGCCAATTGAAGAGTTGTCATCCCTGGACTTAAAAACGTGAGTCCATTAACTATGTAATTCGCTTCAATGTGATTGCCACTTATTTTGTTTGAGTTATAACCCTAGACACTTTTGAAGTGGTGTTTCCTTGACCTACGATATACTATAAATGCTTTAATTTTAGATTTTCCTATAGAGAGTTTCTCAAATGATCAGTTTTTTATAAATAATGATCAAGACTTCAGCATTTGTCGTGACAGGGGTATTGAAATCACAGAGGCACTGCGATTGCAAATGGAAGTTCAAAAACGCTTGCACGAACAGCTTGAGGTACAGGTTTTCCTTTTTAGTACTAATTGTTAGTTTTAGTCTTGATCATGTGTAGCTACCGACCGAGGAAGTATGTTAATGGAATGAAGCAATTACCGGAACCTTTTTTTTTTTTAATGGAACATGAACCTTGAAACATACACCTCCCAAAAGTCTATGCTTGAGACATCCTTCATACAGTTTCTCATCTTAAAAAGTTATGATTTGTTGAGTTTCTTTTATTAAGTATTGTTGTTGTTCCTACATCAGTTAGCACCAGTTATGTTACTTTTTCTAGTCAGAGCATTGCATTTTGTGATGAACTGTAAATATATGTAATCTTCTATATATTTTCAGATCCAGAGAAATTTACAGCTGAGAATTGAAGAACAAGGAAAACAGCTTCAGATGATGTTTGAGAAGCAACAGAAATCTGGACTTGACATGGCAAAGGTTTTGTTGACTGATATGGACAAACCTGAAGCAGTTCAGGAATCCCCAGCCAAGAGTGAACAAGGGTCCCTACTTTTGCAGCATCAGCTACCAGTGGATGTCCCAGAAAATGCCGCCCCAGCATCAGAAGACATTTCTGCTCACTTAACAGAGAACCATTCAGAACCTGAAGTTGAAATTTCGAAGGATCTTGCATCAACTGTCACTGACAATTCAACCTCTCAACCAGCAAAGCGTTTGAAAGTAAATTAATAGCCACGCCATTCTCATCCTCTTAGATGCATGTAGTATCCTTCGTCATCATCATGTAGTACAGGTAGTACAGGATAGTAAGGAAGTTTGGAACTAATATCTTCGTCTTAGTAGTTGTTTCTGGATCAGGGGCTTGTGCCATCTTCAATTCAACTTATAAGCTAATTTTTGAAGTTTTGGTGATCATACTTTCATACTCATTCTCCGTGGAATTTGAGCTATAAGAAAGGGTGAACACACATGGACTTTAGCTGGAATCCTTCATATTCTTTTGCCTATAGTTCTTCTGCTTGCGAGATCATGACTGTATATGCCTTCATAGGTTCTATGCAATTTCTTCCTTTGTTGAATAAGAAATGCCTTCTGCAGTCCAAACTTGCCCCTTCTTTCCTCCAGCTTTGAAGTGATTTTGGTTGATAGTTACATTGTTGACTACAATTTCGATGTATCTATTATGTTTCGAACATAAAAGTCCAATGTTAGCATTTGGATTTGCGGAACTGTAAGTTTGGTAAGAACATAAATATTGTTTCAATAGTATTAGGACATCATTATATTAGGCACATGTATATTTTAAGCCTTTAAGTTTCTGATTTCCATCATAAAAGGCAAAATGTATGTAGCTACTCTTTTAAATTTTGTAATTGCTACAAGAAAAGAGTAGAAGGCAAGCAAGTTTGGTGCTAAATCTAGGAGCCGGCTTATAGGTTTTATACCATTAGTCACACAACAAATAAAATACTTTAAAATTTAGGGAAAAAATCAAATACTCTAAAGATTAAATATGCCACTAGAGTAAAGATCAGCTCCAATGTAAAATCAAATCAGACATGGGCAACAAGATTAATAAGTGATATTTCGGGCATTTTCTCCTATTTCTGGTATTTTTGGCATTAATAATTGATATTTCGAGTATTTTTTCCTAATTCTGTTATTTTCGGCATTACTTGTGAAAATTGTGGTACATGAGCTTTTTTTTGAAAATGTTTTTGTTATGTTCGACCCGCGACTTAAAATATGTAATTTCTGAACTATCGATAACTAGAAGCAAGTGTCAGTCATGGCTTTGGATGAAAGTTAAGGTCTTTAAATTTATTTGACATGTATTTGGCTTCTAGACATAGCAAACAAACTGTCCTTTTTCACCAATCTTTGTTTACTTCTATTCCAATCAAACCCCATGACTCTCCAACTATCAGTTGGTAAGGCCACCTTGAGGTTTTAACATCCTTGTTAGTCCTTATAACTCATTGATTCCTCTCATAGTCTGCACATCACTCCCTCTATCATTCTTTTCTTGATCTCTGTGTTTTCGCGTGCCAATGGCAGGCCTTTTTACGGGCTCTCATGGCCGCGATGAAATGCATGTGTTGCATGGCGCAGATGAGGTAAAGCAGTAAAACTGAGTTAGTATTCTCATTTTTCTTGGCCTTTTTTTGGTTTGCTTTATATTTTTCTTGTTAATGCAGCATCGGCCTCCTGCTGCTGAGGCTACTAAGAAGATTTGCAGAGTTTGCGGGGATGAGATTGGATTGAAGGAGAATGGGGACTTGTTTGTGGCTTGTGCTGAGTGTGGATTCCCAGTTTGCAGGCCTTGTTATGAGTATGAAAGAAGTGAAGGCCATCAGTGTTGTCCTCAGTGCAACACGCGCTATAAACGTCACAAAGGTCTGCAATTCTGCATTGATCAGTGTCTGTTGTGTCTTTTTATTACGTCTTAGATGTGAAAATGCCAATTTTGGGGTCTGTTTTCTGCAGGTTCTCCAAGAGTTGCAGGAGATGATGAAGAAAACTTTGATGCTGATGATTTTGACGACGAATTTCAGATGAAGAATTATGATAATGCACCAGATCACCAGCACTTGAATACTCCATCGGTAAATTAGTCTATCAGCTAGCCCTTCTGCAGATATAACCGACGCTTAATGAGTCAGAAAATGACCAGGTTGTGAATATTGCAGGAGAATGGGGATAATTTTCAGCAGCAGCAACAGCATCCAAATGGCCCTGCCTTCTCTTCAATTGCTGGAAGTGGTAAAAGCTTGCTCCTTTCACTTGCATTGTAATTACTTCCTAGTTATGGTAATAATGTTATTAAGTGGTCGATGACTTGGGGTTTGTTTATAGTTACTGGCAAAGATTTTGAAGCCGAAAAGGAGACTTATACTAATTCTGAATGGAAAGAAAGAGTAGATAAATGGAAAACAAGACAAGAAAAACGCGGTTTGGTTAACAAAGGAGATGAAAGTGGCAATGATCAAGAAAATGAAGATGAATATCTGTAAGATTCTTTCTCAAGTTTCTAATTAGTGTTTATCATTGCTTATGTACATTCAATCTTTAACAATGTGAATACTCATCCAGCATGGCTGAAGCTAGACAACCTCTTTGGAGAAAGGTCCCCATTGCATCAAGCTTAATCAATCCCTATCGAATTGTCATTGTCTCCAGGCTCGTCATTTTAGGCTTCTTCTTTCACTTCCGCATCTTAACACCAGCTTATGATGCTTTCCCCCTTTGGATCATCTCTGTAATTTGTGAGATTTGGTTTGGTTTTTCATGGATTCTTGATCAGTTTCCAAAATGGTTCCCCATTAACCGTGAGACTTACCTTGATCGCTTGTCCTTGAGGTTTGAGCGCGAGGGAGAGCCTAATGGTCTATCCCCTGTTGATTTCTTTGTGAGTTCTGTGGATCCTCTCAAGGAGCCGCCAATTATCACAGCAAACACAATTCTTTCAATCTTATCAGTTGACTATCCAGTTGATAAGGTGTGTTGTTATATATCGGATGATGGTGCCTCAATGTTGCTTTTTGATGCTCTATCAGAGACAGCTGAATTTGCAAGGAGGTGGGTGCCATTTTGCAAGAAGTACAGCATTGAGCCGAGGGCTCCCGAGTACTATTTTTCAGAAAAGATTGATTACTTGAAGGATAAAGTGCAGCCTACTTTTGTCAAGGATCGAAGGGCCATGAAGGTAAGCAGATCAAAAACTTTCTGAAGTTGTGTACTCGAATACCTCTGTTGTATTTACGCGTGTGAGAACTTCTCTGTTAATGACTGCAGAGAGAGTACGAAGAATTCAAAGTAAGGATTAATGCATTGGTGGCTGCAGCACAGAAGAAACCAGAAGATGGGTGGGTGATGCAAGATGGAACCCCGTGGCCTGGGAACAACAGTCGAGATCATCCTGGCATGATCCAGGTTTGAAATGCTTCCTAAATTCAGGGTTCTTGTAATCTGTATTCATTTAACATCTGTGTAATCCTTATATACTTTTAAATGTTTACAGGTTTATCTTGGAAGTGAAGGAGCACTGGATGTTGATGGCAAGGAGTTACCAAGACTCGTTTACGTTTCACGTGAGAAAAGACCTGGCTATCAGCACCACAAAAAAGCTGGAGCTATGAATGCAATGGTAAATAACTCTCAGATGGTTATGTTAATGCTTAATTGTTGGATTGCTTAAAGTTAAAATCTAAATGGTGATTTAATTTATCAATTAGGTTCGAGTTTCTGCCGTACTCACCAATGCACCTTTCATACTGAACTTGGATTGTGACCATTATGTTAACAATAGTAAGGCAGTGAGGGAAGCTATGTGTTTTTTGATGGATCCCCAACTTGGCAAGAAGCTGTGCTATGTCCAGTTTCCGCAGAGGTTTGATGGTATTGATCGCCACGACAGATATGCCAATCGAAATGTTGTGTTCTTTGATGTAAGTTTTACTATTATAACTCTGTAATACTCATTTTTTTGCATGAATTGCATAATTCTCAAATGTTGGTTTGGTCACAGATTAACATGAGAGGCCTAGACGGGATCCAAGGGCCGGTTTATGTTGGAACCGGTTGTGTGTTTAACAGACAGGCATTGTATGGATATGATCCACCAGTGTCTGAGAAGCGACAGAAGATGACATGTGATTGCTGGCCTTCATGGTGCTGTTGTTGTTGCGGTGGTTCAAGGAAGAAGAAATCAAAGAAGTCGAAGAAGAAGGGACTTAAAGCTTTGCTTGGTCTCAGTGGGTTGTATAGCAAGAAGAAGAAGATGGGAAAGAACTACAGCAGAAAATCAGCTGGACCTATCTTTGATCTTGAAGGTATAGAAGAAGGTCTTGAAGGCTATGATGAGTTGGAGAAATCATCCCTTATGTCTCAGAAAAATTTCGAGAAACGGTTTGGGCAGTCCCCAGTTTTCATTACTTCCACACTCATGGAAAATGGGGGACTTCCTGAAGGGACTAATAGTGCTTCACTTATCAAAGAAGCAATTCATGTGATTAGCATTGGCTATGAAGAGAAAACTGAATGGGGAAAAGAGGTCAGTAGCCAGTATTAAATCATTCGTGCAATTTACGTTGTTAGGCCTAAGTGTATATTAAATCCAAAGAATTAAAGGAACATTAGTACTAATAAAAATGCATTTCAAGTATTAGCTACTATGATTACAAGTATCTGATGTGCTTGTTTTCCTTATAGATTGGATGGATATACGGTTCGGTCACAGAAGACATTCTGACAGGCTTCAAGATGCATTGTAGAGGGTGGAAATCAGTCTACTGCATGCCAAAAAGACCTGCATTCAAAGGGTCAGCTCCAATCAATCTGTCAGATCGTTTGCACCAAGTACTGAGATGGGCTCTTGGTTCTGTTGAAATCTTCATGAGTCGTCACTGCCCGCTTTGGTATGGCTATGGAGGGAAGCTGAAAGGGCTAGAGAGGCTTGCTTACATTAACACAATTGTTTACCCTTTCACTTCCATTCCTCTGCTTGCCTACTGTGCACTTCCAGCTGTGTGCCTTCTTACTGGAAAATTCATAATCCCAACTGTAAGTACTTGGCTGATGCTCAGGGGCGGATCTAGCACACAAATGTTAGGTGGGCACGGAGCAAAATTTCGGAAAACACCTATATACTTTTAAATTTTTTGGGGCACTTTTAAATTTTGCAAAATTTAGAATGGTGAAAAAATGTTAAAATTTTTTTTAGGGGAGACACGTGTCCCCCGCGCCTTTTCCTAGATCCGCCCCTGCTGATGCTCGAGTATAAGTTTTCTTTCCATTTTTTACATAATTTTTCAGGATTTCTTGGATATTGAGTATGCACTGATACTAGAACTTGACCATATGCAGCTGAACAATTTTGCTAGCATATGGTTTCTTGCTCTTTTCTTGTCTATCATTACCACAGGTGTCCTGGAGCTCAGATGGAGCGGCGTTAGCATCCAGGACTGGTGGCGCAATGAGCAATTTTGGGTAATTGGTGGAGTATCAGCTCATCTTTTTGCAGTGTTCCAGGGGTTCCTCAAAGTCCTCGGTGGTGTTGATACAAATTTCACAGTGACAGCCAAGGCAGCTGATGACGTTGAGTTTGGAGAGCTCTACCTTTTCAAATGGACAACTCTTCTCATCCCACCTACAACGCTAATAATCTTGAACATGGTTGGAGTTGTGGCTGGAGTTTCGGATGCTATCAACAATGGTTATGGCTCATGGGGTCCCCTATTCGGAAAGCTTTTCTTCTCATTTTGGGTCATTCTCCATCTCTATCCGTTCTTGAAGGGATTGATGGGAAGACAAAACAGAACTCCCACAATCGTAGTCCTTTGGTCTGTTCTTCTGGCTTCTATCTTCTCATTGGTCTGGGTCCGGATTGATCCTTTCTTGCCAAAGCAAACTGGTCCTATTCTTAAGCAATGCGGAGTAGAATGCTAGACATCCCAAAAAATGGTTTGCTCATGCAATCTTGATGCCATTTTTTCGTGTTTTACAAATTTTACCATTGCCAGCAAAAGAACTAGCTGCATTTGCTTGTGTGATTTTGGGACATTGTAAAAACTAAATAGTAAAATTGGAGATGAAGCATGTGCATTATGTATGAACTCTGAAAGAAGTAGTTTTCAATAAATTTCTCTGAATTGATTGGTTCAGCCATACATTAGCTTTCATTGATATCTGCAGATGTAAACTATAATCAGTGACTGAAATTTCTCTGAATTGATTGGCTCTAAATTACAATGTTTGATTCTTTTTTACACATAAAACTTCATACAATGAATATCATCCTGACAACTAAGAGGCTAACAACTGCACGAGTGACGACCTTCTTACTGGACTTGCATAAAAGCTGAGGACAGGCATGGGGACAATCCTATTGCATCTCCGCACAGAAGTGAATTTCCTATGAAATATTCCTCCATGTCTCGTTGAAACAAGGGTATAGGGCCAGACAGGTTATTGTAGGAAAAATCAATCGTTTGCAAGCTAGACATGTCGGTGGATAGTGAAGAAAATATTGGACCTGAGAGATGGTTTTGTGAAAGATTAAAATTCTTCAGTAACTTCAGGTTTCCCAAGTCAGAAGGGATGGTGCCCGAAAGTGAATTGCTACTCAGGTCCATTATAATCTGCAGTTGACTCAAATTGCCAAGTTCAGACGGTATTTCTTCTGAAAAACTGTTCTGGCCTAAGCTCAAGCTCAATAAGCTCACACAGTTGCCAAGCTCTTTTGGTATGCTTCCTTCCATTTTGTTTGTAGACAAATCAAGATGCTGGAGCTTCGATAGTTTGCCTAAACTCTGAGGGATTTCTCCAGTCAAATGATTATTGCTCACGTCGAGTTTGAGCAAAAATACCAAATTCCCCAGTTCAGTTGGAATTTTACCTGTCAACTCATTTGATTCCAGCTGTAAATCTTGCAATTGCTTCAAGTTTCCAAGCTCAGCTGGGATGGCACCTGAAATTTTGTTTCTTGACATTACCATATTTGTAAGATTTTTACATTTACCCCACTCGGATGAGAGTTCACCTGTAAACTTATTTCCACTCAAAGAAATGAAAACAAGACTGGGGTGAAAACCAAATGCTTCAGAAACATTTCCAGAGAACCGGTTCTCATCAAGTCTGACTCTATTCAGTTTGGAGCAGTTTCTCAAGCACATTGGCAAAGTCCCAGAAAAATTGTTTTCATTTACTGACAAATCTTCAAAAGCGAAGCCACTACACAATCCTTCTGGCAATGCCCCAGAGAAACTGTTCTTAGAAAAGCCAACAAATGACAAGTGGGGACTATTTATTCCCAAATTCTTCGGAATGCTTCCAGATAATCTATTGTTAAATAAAACCAATGCCTGCAAGTTACTCAAGTCAACAATGGAATCAGGAACCTCTCCATACAATTGGTTATTGTTAAGATCAAGAGTTTCCAGCAGGGCTAATTTACCAATCTCAGGTGGAATAGGTCCGCTAAGAATGTTGTTGAACAAATTTAAAGTCACCAAACTGGTGAGATTCCCAATTGTTGATGGAATTGAACCTGCTAGATGGTTTCCCGACAGGTCTAATTTCAGAAGCTCTTTCAAATTCCCAATCTCACGAGGAATAGGTCCTGTGAGGCTATTACCATACAGAAACAGGTATGTAAGATTTGCCAACATACCAATTTCAGGAAAAATAGTTCCGGTGAAGTTATTGTTTTGAACCTGCAGTGATGTTAACTTAGTCCAGTTGCTAATGAAATGAGGTGAGAGCTCACCAGACAGGAAATTATCCGATAGACCTAGTTCAGATATCTGTTTAAGATTTGAAAAGGACAAAGGCAATGTTCCAGTTAGCAAATTCACAGCAAGAGCCAAGAAGGTGAGCTTGGTACACGATCCAAGCTCGGGAGGTATACTAGAGTTCAGAGAATTTTCATCAAGATTTAGTGTTTGAAGCTTCCTCAGTCGACCTATAGAAGACGGAATATGTCCTACAAATGAATTTCGGTCCAATTCAAGAACCTGAAGTTTATGTAGAAGACCTATACTGTCAGGAATAGACCCTGAGAAGTTATTCCTTCCAAGGTGAAGTTCCTTTAGCTTGGAAAGATTGGCTAGTGTCTTTGGAAGTGAACCTTGAAATAAATTATCTTTTAAACTGAGAACTTCAAGATTAGCTAAGTTGGTAAACATTGATTCAGGTATGGACCCTGTTAACATATTCTGTGATAAATCAAGAAAAGTTAACTTCCTCGAACTAATTATGAAAGATGGGAATTCCAAAGCAAGTTCATTGTAGTATAGGTTGAGGTGTGTCAAAGATGGCATGTTTGAAATTTTTTCCCAGTTTGGATTAAGCAAGTTGTTTGATCCCAAGTCTAGAAATTTTAACTTCTGAAGATGACTAATTTGGTAAGGAATGATACCATTGAGATAGTTGTCGTCGAAGTTGAGGTACTGAAGGTGTGTTAGATTTCCAATCTCCGCGGGTATACCCCCTGAAAAGTTGTTGCTGCTCAAGTCCAAGAAAGTGAGTTTTGGAAACAAAGAGAAACTGAAGTGAGCAAGTGTTCCACTGAGTTTCTGACTGGAAATGTTGAGCTTCGAGACTCGTCCTGCAATATTGCATGTAATGCCAGTCCATCTACAAAGTTTCTTCACATTGTTTAAGGACCAAGAATCAAGTGAAGAAGAAGGTGATAAACTGTTCTTCCATTCAACAAGAGCTTCTGCTTCAGTTGTTGGTGATGATGTTATATTTAGTGCAAGTACAGAGATGAAAAGAACATGAAATAGTAGCAGAACAAGAGGCTTCTGAACTATTCCCATTCCTTTCTATGTCTGGCTTTCTACTTTGTTTCTGTATTTCTTGAGTATGTTGGATAAAATTTTGGGATTTATAGAAATTTTTTCCAGAAATAAAACAAACTAAGCTGACTTTACTTATAGTCAGTCCTCACATGTGAATAGAAGGAGCAATTCCTTATTTCCACTTGACTACTACAAATTTTTCCACAAATATATTATGTAGAGAAGCAACACTGGAAATTCATCTGTAAACATCAGTAAGCCTTTTCAGATCAAAATGTCAACCCATCAAGACTTATACAAACATCGATGCTGTCATTTGGCATACCTAATAACCCAATTGCAGTAAACTAACTACCAGATTAATGACTTAATCTCTGTAGTTTTAAAATATAGTCTTAGTAGACTATTGCAGTAGTTGCTAACTAATCACACAATAATAATAATAATCAACCCAAGTCCTACATCGTAAAGATAAAAAAAATTTGTCTGAATATAAGCACCCAAAGAACTCTATTAGTATGAGGCCTTCTGGGACATTTGAAGGAGTAATGAAATCGAAACATATGTACTATGATCAATAATTATCACTCAAGACATACCATGTAATGAAGGTAGTTAGCATAAATTCAATGGAATGCAACATATAAACTTTGCTAAATAATTCTCAAGGCTCAAGTGTTGCCACTTGTTTAGACTTCACAATTACAAGATTGTGGTGATAACTTAACACAATATCATCTACATCTGAAACCTTGGAATTCTACTTGGCTTCATGCAACTCAAGACTGTATGGTTCAGTCATGTATGTCTGAGTTCTTCCTGTGAGCTCTTTTGCCACAGAACGCATAGTAGGTCGTGCCTCTGGTGTGGTACGTGTGCATGCTAGTGCTGCCCTGACAACAAATTTCACTTCATCTGCTATATTCTCTGTCGGAGGTGGAAGCCTTTTGTCAAGTAAATTATTTGAAGCGACGTCTGTGTCACTGGACAGAGTTGGAAGGAGCTCCCCGGGGTGCCTTCCCATCATAACCTCCAACGCAACGATTCCAAAGCTATAAACATCTGATTTTGCTGTCACTAGCATGCTCAAGGCAAGTTCTGCACATGAAAAATAAAAATGCTTGTTAGTGATTATGTGTTTAGCATTGAGAAACTTAAAAAAGTATGCACAAATGATAGTGAGATGAAAATATGTACCTGGAGCCATGTAACCATAAGACCCTGCAACATTTGTCCAGTTTGATGAATCTGTGTTCAGCAACCTTGCAGTGCCAAAATCTGAGAGCCGCGGCTCAAGGTCTGACTCGAGCAAGATATTATTCAATGACACATCTCTATGCACAATAGGTGGAGAACAATCATGATGCAAGTAAGAAAGTGCATGAGCCAATCCTATAACAATCTTTACCCTTGAAGCCCAGCTTAAATTAGCCCCCTCATCACTATATAACAACTTCCCCAAGCTGCCTCTCTCGACATATTCATATGCCAGGTAAAGGCAATTGTCCATGGAGCAGAATCCGTGGAGTTTGATGATATTACGGTGCCTAACTTCTGTCAAGGTCCGAATCTCATTCTCAAAGCTCCACCGATTATTTGCTGTAGCATCACTGGAATCTGTAATATTGAGCCTTTTAACTGCTACAATCTCACCATTAAACAAATCGGCCTTATACACAGTTCCAAATCCTCCTCTTCCAATGCAGTACCTTTCACTGAAATCTTCAGTAGCCTTTACGATATCTCCAAAGGTAAACTTTCCTTTTCTTTCCCAAATCATTGACTCAAATTTCTCTGAATTGGTTCTCTCAACATCAGTTTTATTGGGCTTCTTACGACACAGAAAACATCCAACAATGATAATAACAAGAACTAAGAGGCTGACCACTGCAACAACGACACCAATGATGACTTTCTTACTGGAATCAGATTTTTTGGATGACTTGGAAGTGGTAGATGGACACGGTGACAAGCCGTTTGCATCTCCACACAAAAGTGAATTTTCATTGAAAAATTTCTTCACTTGTTGTTGGAGCAAGGGTATAGGGCCGGACAAGTTATTGTAAGACAAATCAATCATTTGCAAACTCGACAGATCAGTAGAGAATGAACCAAAAATTCTACCTGACAGATGATTGTGTGAAAGATTTAAATTCTCTAAAAACTTCAGTTTACCAAAGGTAGAAGGGATGGTGCCTGAAAGTGAATTGCTACTCAGGTCCATGTTTATTTGCAACTGACCCAAATTGCCGAGTTCAGAAGGTATCTTTTCTGAAAAATTGTTCTGCCTTAAGTTCAGGCTCAGTAAGCTCTCACAATTCCCAAGCTCCTTTGGAATGCTTCCTTTCAATTTGTTTGTAGACAAATCAAGTTGGTTGAGCTTTGATAGTTTGCCTACATTCTGAGGAATTTCTCCGGTCAAATGATTATTGCTCAAGTTGAGTTTCAACAACAGGACCAAATTTCCTAATTCAGCTGGAATCTCACCTGTCAACTCATTTGAATCCAGTTGCAAAGCTTGCAAATTCTTTAAGTTTCCAAGCTCGATAGGGACCACACCTGAAATTTTGTTTCTTGACATCTCAATGTTTGTAAGATTTTCACATTTTCCCCACTGGGATGTGAGTTCACCTGTAAACTCATTGTCATTGAGAGTAATGAAACTAAGATTAGGATGATATCCAAACGCTTCAGAAACATTTCCAGAGAAATGGTTGTTATCAAGACGAACTCTGGACAAGTTAGAGCAATTTCTCAGGCACATTGGCAAATGCCCTGAAAAATTGTTTCCATTCACCGAAACCCTTTCTAGGGAAAAACCGCTACACAACCCTTCTGGCAATGCTCCAGAGAAGCTGTTGTTGGAAAATCCAATATAGGACAAATTGATACTCTTTTTTCCCAAGTCCTTCGGAATGCTGCCAGACAAATTATTGGTAAAAACAGAAAGCGTCTGCAAGTTACTTAATTCAGCAATAGAATCAGGCACCTGTCCATGCAATTGATTAGTGTTGAGATCAAGAACTTCCAGCAGTGCTAATTTTCCAATCTCAGGTGGAATTGTTCCACTAAGATTATTGAAATGCAAATGTAAGAGTACCAAATTGGAGAGGTTCCCAATTGTTCCTGGAATAAAATCTGATAGATGGTTTCCTGACAGGTCTAATTTAAAAAGCTGACTCAAGTTCCCAATCTCTCTGGGAATTGCCCCTGTGAGATTATTATCATACAGATAGAGGTACGTAAGATTTGTTAACATACCAATTTCAGGAGGAATGTTACCAACAAAGGTATTGTTTTGCATCTGCAGTGATGTCAATTCAGTCCAGTTGCTAATGAACTCAGGTAATAGCTCACCAGACAGCAGATTATCTGATATGCCTAGTTCAGATATACGTGTAAGATTCGAGAATGACAAAGGCAAAGGGCCTGTAAGCAAATTCTCAGCGAAAGCCAAGTAGCTAAGATTGGTACACAATCCAAGCTCAGGAGGAATACTAGAGTTCAAAGAGTTTTGATTGAGATCAAGTCTTTGAAGCTCCCTAAGTTGACCCAAAGAAGAAGGAATCTTCCCCCCAAATCCATTGGTATACAGTTCAAGAACTTGAAGTTTATGTAAAAGACCTATACTGTCAGGAATTGATCCTGAGAACATATTCTTTCCTAGGTGAAGTTCTGTTAACTGGGAAAGCTTGGAAATATTTCTTGGCAATGGCCCTTCCAACAAATTATCATTAAGATTAAGAACTTCAAGATTAGTCAAATGGGTAAACACTGATTCAGGTATGGAGCCTGTCAACTGATTCTGTGACAGATCAAGAAAACTCAAGTTCCTAGAGCCAATTATAAAAGATGGAAATTCTAAAGAAATGTTATTGTAGTATAAATTGAGCTGTGTCAGAAGTGGCATGTCCAGGAACAAAGACCAGTTTGGATTAAGCAAGTAATTTGATCCCAAGTCTAAATATTGCAACTTCTGAAGATGACTAATTTGGTAAGGAATAGTACCAGTTAGATAGTTGTCGTCGAAACTCAAGTACTCAAGCTCTGTCAGATTTCCAATCTCTACTGGTATACCATCCCAAAGGAGGTTGCTGCTCATATCCAAGGAAGTGAGGCTAGGAAACGCCGAGAAATTGAAGCGTGCAAGAGTACCATTCAGTTCTAGACCAGAAATGTTGATCTCTGCAACTGTACCTGCAGCATTGCAGGTAATGCCAGTCCAGTTACAAAGCTTCCTGAGATTGCTTAAGGACCAAGAATCGAGAGAAGCCGATGGTAATAAGGTGTTCTTCCATTTAACAAGAGCTTCTGCCTCAGTTCTTGGTGATGATGTTACACTTTGTATGAGTACAGATATGAAAAGACCATGAAATAGCAGAAGAACAAGAGGTTTCTGAAATACAGCCATTTCTTTATATGTTTGGTTGCTCACTTGTTCCTTTGTGATCTAGTACTCATATGTAAAGGAATATATTTAGTTTAATCAATTCTGTCCCACAACAAAGAAATTAACTAATTACATAAAAAAGATGAAGCAGGAAGGAAATCACAAATTAAGTTGACTTTGACTATTCTTGCCAAGTGCAATTGCCAAAATGACCTTGAAATCAGCTTGGCATTACATGTAGACAAGGGTAGGTTAGAGGCTTTGAGCTTAGTCAGTCCTCACATGTGAATACAAGAACCAACCTTTTCTGTCAACTTGACAATTTTAAATTTGCATGGAAAAATAACAGATCAACATAAAAAATTAAAAATAGCTTGTCTAGATCAGTATGTCAACTGAGTATAAAGATGATCAACATGTGAAGCCTAGACTTTAACAAAAACTGATTTTCTGCATGTAATATATTTTGATAAATTATGGAGTAAAATTTAAAGTGGTGGCCGAATTTTATCCGCTTTTGCATTTTTGATGCTAGAATATTAAATTTACCAATAGGTGGACAGATATTGATTTTATGTTTCAAAGGAATTGGCTAATAAGGATAACTTTTCTGAGAAAAATACTAATATTTTTTTTTTATCAAAAAAGTAGTCCTTAGCCACCTTTTCGATGAATTAAAACAATATATGGTCATTTTATTGCAAATTTTAAATTCTGAATAAAAAAAATAGATAAATTTCGGCCACCAATTTATACTTTGCTCTAGTTTACGAGAAAAAACTGATTATTTCATTCTTTTCACTAGCTTGTCTGTGTTTTGTCAATTAAGAAATGGTTTAGTGAGATGTGACAGTGTCTAAACAAGTTGATCTGATGAAGACTTTTGTTTTGACAGGGATGTATGAAGACTTGTAGTATATATTTGAATAGAATCTTTTACTCATCTTGATTGTTACCAGACTTTAAGTACCCACGTTTTTTTGAACGACGGATGATAAATCATTGGACTATTCCGTCACGCTCATCTTCCTGCATTTTATTAATTCCGGAAAATTCTGAAAAATCTTTGAACTGTAACATGTAAGCAGAAACTGCAGAATTAAACGAGGAGTTAACAAGGAATAGACAACTCTTAGAAATCATTTCAATGAAATTCACTTAATGGATCATATTTGATCAACTAGTATATATTTGATCAAGTCGCATTAATTCTGGTCTCTTGTGTCCTTATACTCTGTTTGAGTTGTTAACAGCACTCCCAAACCGACGATAAGTTCGTGTAGAGAACCATTCCCTCTAAAACCTTAAGGTGTTAGAGGAGGCACCTCTATGGATCTTATACTTATATTTTAACATTCCCCCTCACTCGAAATATCATTATTTGTGTTGAAGAGTGGATCACGAGCGCCCATCTTTGGGGCATAAATTGCCTTCGTGTCCATTTTTAAATTGTGAGAATATAGGAGGTGGCTGGGGCTCGAACTCGAGACCTTCCGCCAAATCAGAGCTATGATACCATGTAGAGAATCATTCCCTCTAAAACCTTATAAAGGTGTTAGAGCATCTCCGAGAGCCTCCTTGTTGGCTCCTAAATATAATATAAAAAAATGTGACTCTTAGCGATTTAGGACAAAGTTAAGAGTGTAAACTCCAACAATACTCTTTACATCTTTTCTCTATTTTATATTTTATTCATATATTGGGCTCCACTATAACAAAAGAGATGGAAAGATGGAGGTGAAGATTTTTTTATTGTGAAAAAATAAGTTAGGAGCAATGTGGTGGCTCTTAACTTTGAGGAGAGAGAAGAGAGAAACAAGAGGCTCTTAGTGATTTAAGAGCCACTTAAGAGTCTCTTGGAGCAACATTTTTCCTCTCCCTCCTCAAATCTCAAGTTAGGAGGCTAAATGAAGAGGCTCTTGGAGATGCTCTTAGAGGAGACTCCTTTATGAATCTTATACTTATATTTTAACAGTTTGGACTAATTCGAGAAAAGGTTCCATATGTCACAAACCACATCAGCAATGATCAAAATAGCAGAGTCGGGGAAATAACCCAAAATATCATTTAATAATATCAGATAATCCAGTGTTTCGATTTTTGAAAAAAGAAGGGTAGATCATGTTGCATTTAATTGTTTAGATCTGAAAATAACTACAAAATATAACATGATATGGCGTTTTTGGAGTTGTGTAACGTTAAGAAGAAAAAGAGGATAAACATGATACGATCTAGTGTTTTGGATTGTAAAATGTTAAGTCAGGATCATCTTTTGTGATCATAATATTTGAGGTCAATTTTCTTTCAAATTTGTGACCATTTTACAATATTCAAATTTGTGATCATAATATTCAAATTTGGATGGTAAAATGGTTTCTTCGGTCCATTTGTCAAGTACATGCATTTTGCCCCACAATTCCCATAATTCAAATGTTTTTTTTTCAGAAAAATAAAATCATTCATAGATTCTATACACGAGCTTATAGCTCTTAGATTCCATAGCTCCAGTTGTCAAAGGTAAGACTTTTAGAAACATTAATTTCTTTCATATTTGTCTCTCTCTCTGGATGGCAAAAGAGACTTGATTATTGATCGCTCCTTTGATGCGACCAGACTAATAGACCTGGAGTAAAGATATTAAAAATATTTGGGTAAGATCGATTACAATAAGTTTAGATATATAATCACACATGACACTGAACCTTCGATCTTGGTAACCAAACAGAGGAAGGAACGGAGGCAAAGCCAGTTTCGAATCATGAGTATAAAGAAGACACAACCGAGGTGGAAGAGAAGAATTACAAGCAATTTGGCAGGTGTTGACCCCAAATGTCACTATTTAGTAGAAAAAGGTGTTTATTAAAACGCAACTTGAAATTCTGGTTTCAGCGTCTTTATTGTCGGATAAAAACGCAACTTGAAATTCTGGTTTCAGCTGAAAACACAACTTGAAGTTGTGATTTTCAGCTGAAAACGTAACTTCAAGTTATGTTTTTCTCAGAAAATTAAAACTCCATACAAAGTTGCATTTTGAGGTAATAATTGTGACCATTTTTCTTGAAAATGACATGGAGGCTCATTTATTTAAAAAATGATTTTTTTTTTATCTTTTTTCTTATTTGACTGGTCATAGTGGGTATCTCTTCAAGAGAATGTTACACCAAACTAGAAGAGACAGAATAATCTGTAGTGCGAATGTGGACCAGTTTCTTTAAGTTTCATCCTTCATAAACAAAGGCAAAACTTTTTCCGGTATAACTCAGAGCCTCAACTTGAAAATGAATGCATGTAAACTTCTGGTGTAAAATTTATCATAACTAGGATGATGGCGGCTACCACAAGCTTAAATGTTAAAGAAAAACAAATTTTGGTTGACCCTTTATATATGTTAGTAAGTTTTATGTAATTTTGTTGATTGTTGATTTAATAAATAAATTTTTAAAAACATTGAATATGACTTGTCAAAAAGTAATTACGAATTATCTAAAATATAAATCAAATATATAATTTGTTTTTCAAAAAGTTATTAAAAAAAAATGTGTTATTCCTTCCACCAATTTGAAAATTTCATACATAAAAAAACCTACAAAATTTTATTGAAAAAAATAATGTAATAGAAATTATTTCAAATGCACAAATTACTTAATAATTGTTGACATTTGAAATCTTTTTTGATTGGGTTCAATAAGTGTTGTAAAAAACACTTTAAGCCGGTCATTAGGAGCTAGCCCACCTAAGAAGAATTGGCCTTCAAATAGTTCAATTTTGTACTAAATGGGGAATTATGCGTTTTTAAAAATGAAGCAGACTACTAAACGAATTAAGTGATCATTAAACAAATTTTGTGATCGTTTAGACTTGCTATTTCTTTTTTTTGGATTTTACGAATTTAATTTTTTACAATACTACTACAATTATATTGAAAATATTAAAATTATATATATTCTTATTTACAAATATTATAAATTTTAAATTTTTACACAAACATAATATTATTTTCAAATATATTGATATTATGGGTAGCACTCCATAACATACCCTCTTATATGGAGTTACGTAGCACACCATTATAAATATATACATAATATATATTTTATTATATTTTTTATGGAATATAATTGCAAATTTTTATTATTAAACCGAAAACGAAGTTATACAATTTTTTTATTCCAAGGATCATCTAAAATTATGCAATATCTCAACATGATTCTATAATAGAATAATAATCATCCAGAATTATTCTGTTGTAGAATCAGTTTCGAAAATATACTTTTTTCCATCAAATTTTAAGTGTTAAATTACTTTAAATAGATATATTTTATAGTATTCTATATTAGTTTCACGTTTTATATGTATTCTATAACAGAATTTATAATAAAATTGATGATTTATAGTGGCGCACTATGTAACTCCATATAAGGAGTCCCTCTTTGGTTGGTCTTGATATTATAACTATGCATGTGTTTAAAATTTATTAAACTACCAATTATTAACCGATTTAAATTCCCTTTAAGTATGAGTTTTAATGCTTGGACGCTATAAGTTCATTCCACTACTTATTATTTAGCCGCACCTTTCACAACAGGTGCAACATATTAGCTTTGAAATTATTGGACAACATTTTTTTTTTTAACTTAAATTATTGGACAACATTAAACCTCATTTTACATGAAAAGCAAATAGGTTATTAAATTTGAGATTTTTAAATGTAATCCATAATTGCCTACGATTTTCAACGATTGTATTTAGGAGTTATCTGTTCTATAAGAATTATTAATATCCCTGTCCTTAATAAATTGTTTTCCAATTTCGATTGTTCTTAGAGTTGGATAATATTAGTTAATTCGAACAATAATAAAAATTTCTAGCATTTTATATAAATTTTAACAATTTTCTATATTTTTTGATAGAATTTATTTTTCTATTATGTGTTGATTCTTTTTTGATTTTATGAAATTAATTTTTTACAATACAACTACAATTATATAAAATATCAAAAATGTCTATATTCTTAATTACAAATATTATAAACCTAAATTTTCATAAAAATATAATCATTTCATGAAAATTTGATATTATAGTCATGCATGCAAATTTATAAATTAGTAATTAACTAGACATTTAGCAAATATATACATAACATAATTATAAATAATATATATACGTGTATAATATAATTTTATTTGATGATTACTAATATATTTATATAATATTATAATATCGTGGTGCGGTGTTGTTTGAACCGCACAGTAATATGTCAACTTATATAATCGCACCGCATTACACCAAGCAATTTGTGAAAAATTCAAATTGTAACCGTACCATGAAAATTGAAAATCGGATGGAGGCGGTTTATACAGTTTGGATAGTTTTTTATCACTCCTAATAAAAGGATTAAGGGTCTGTTTGGGAGTGCTGTTAAAAATTGCTGTGCTGTCAAAAAAAATGCTGGTAAAATAAGTGCTGTTGTAGAAATCAGATAACTGTTTGGTAATTTTTTGATATTTACTTATTTTGAGTTATAATATAAAAAAAATTAATGTTTTTGGTGAGGTTTTATAATGAAATCTATAACAACATTCTGCAAAAGCTGAAAAGCAGCTTTTTCCAAAAGTATGGTAAGACCTATTTTTTCTAATTTTCAGCTAAAAGCTGCTGTTCGAAAAAGCTGCTTTTCGATTTACCAAACAGTTTTTCACCTGCTCTGCTTTTCGATTTACCAAACAGTTTTTCACCTGCTTTTCAGCAAAAAGCTGCTGTTGCTGTCTGCAACAGCAATCCCAAACATTACCTAAAATATATCTCGAATTGTTCATTTCAAATGTATACAATATGGTGAGAGACCAGAGAATTTTTCTTATTTTTTTTTTTTTTTTTTTTTTGACAAACTTATTTTGTTAAGTTGCTATTCATTCGGTTGATTATAAAAAATGCATAATATATTCTTCGAGAGAAATGTATAACATTTTAATTACGGTCCACCGCCGCTAACTGCTTTTTTCCATGTTTGGATGGTTTGATGAATATTCTGGTCTTCCTCCAGAAGCTGAAGTATGCATATATCGAGAGAAGTACTGCGTCACTGTATTGATGGACTATGCGTTCAAAATTAAAAATAGAAAAAACCAAATAAAAGGACCCATGAAATTAAACCATCATGTCCATGGTCAAGTTCTTACTATAATTTGTCACCGGATTCTTAGATTTTAGCCTCGTGATATCTACAGTTACTTATAGTAGTTCTTATATATATACTGCGCCAATTTTATAATATTAAATAGCTACTTAATTTAAACAGCCAATTTTATATTCCCTCCGTCTATTAATATTTTTCATGTTTGTCAACACACATTTTTGATCATTAATATCTTTAATTTCATATTAGTATTAAATATAAAAATTTCACCGTATTAAAGTATTCACAACATACAAATATCCGACAAGATTACTATATTTAGTCTTATAAATTAGTTGTAAATTAATAATTTATCTCATGTTATGAACAGTTCCTGCATATCAAATGAGATCAGTTTCTAGAGAAGGAGGGAGCAGTACTTTGTCGGAAATACTTTGCTGTGAACAGTTTTAAAGTGGGAAGAGTGTATTGTATAACACTTTTGTTAACTCTTTTTTCGACTGATATGAGTCATGAAATAATATTTATTCAAATCATTAGGCGGCCAGAACTTTGAAATAAGTCTAAAACTTTGAAGGATTTTATTTTTTTCCCCTCCAAATCAGGGCCTATATAGGATTCGAATTTTAGAAGGACACTGAGCAAATTTTCGAAAAACATTGATATATATTCTTTTCTTTTGGGGTATTTTTATAATTTTTTAAAATTTAGAATGATATAAAAATGTAAAAAAAAAATTAGTAGGGACATGTTTTCCGTACCTCTTCCTAGATCTGTCTCTCCTCGGGATCCATTTTTGTTTTTGGTTTGGTGTCCCAGACTCCCAGCTCACCCGATAACAGAGATTCCAAGCTTTGAACATATTTCTGCTGCATGCATGCATCAGGAATACTATATAAACCCTGCACCTATGGCTTGTTCAAATCATACATACTCAAATCAATCTCATATCCTTGATCCTCAACAACAATGAAGTCTCTCAGCATGAACATAGCTGCTTATTTTCTGCTCCTGTTTTGCGCCTTTGCTTTTCTTTCGAGCCCTGTTTTCACAACAGAGACTTGTGAATATCCGGCTCTATTCAACTTTGGCGACTCCAACTCGGATACGGGTTCAATCTCTGCTGCATTCGCCTCCTGGTCGCCACCTAATGGCGATGCTTTCTTTGGCAGACCAAGTGGACGTGTCTCCAATGGTCGTCTCGTGATTGATTTCCTAGGTACTCATCGCATATTGTATGCCATTTTCAATTTTCAGATTAATTATCTGAAATACTCCCTCCATCTCATATTATGTGTTCTGTTTTGACTATTAACAGGTCAATTTGACCAAATTTTGACTATTAATTAAAGGAAATTTATTAATTATTTTAAAAATATGTAAAATGGATATTGAAGGGGATCAGATATACTTTCTAATAAAATTTACACCTGAAATTTGTGTTGTTTCAGCTGAAAGCTTGGGAAAACCATTTCTCCACTCTTACCTTGATTCAATGGCTGCAAACTTCAGTCACGGTGCAAGTTTTTCAACCTCAGGATCTACAATTACGGAACCAAAATACCTCTTCCCAGCCTACTTTGTTCCACGTGGATGGAGTCCTTTTCCCCTTTATGTCCAGTTCACACAATTCACACAATTCAAAGACAGATCAGAGATGATCTATAATGAAGGTATTTCAGTTACGCGCCTCTTGAATTTAAGATGTAATTTCCGCTCAACTCTTTAACTTATGTAGTTTTGGTGTATTCTATGTGACTATGATCCGTTTTGGTGCATTAGAACCAAATTTCAAGTACACGGTGCCGAAGAAGGAACATTTTTCCAAAGCTCTGTATATTATTGACGTCGGCCAAAATGACATTGGCATGGGACTATTTACAAACGATTCCATAGAGGCCGTAAAAGCATCAGTACCCGATATGATGGAAGGATTCAAAGCTCATGTAAAGGTAATAACAAGATTTCTACGTACTCTCGACCCAAAAATGGACTTAATTTCGAGTGAGATTGACAATTTATGAAATGCTTTGGTGTTTAGGGTATATACTCCTTGGGGGCCAGAACATTCTGGATACACAACACGGGACCTATCGGATGCCTGCCTTATATTCTAACAAACTTTCCGGTCTCAGACAAGGATACCGATAGTGCTGGTTGCTCAATCCCTCATAATGAGATCTCAAAGCACTTCAATTACAAGTTGAAGGAGGCTGTGTATCAGCTCCGGAGAGAGCTCCCTTCATCTGCAATCACACTTGTGGATATCTACTCTGTTAAATACTCCATTTACAAAGACGCCAAAAGTCTTGGTACGGCTCACCTACAGAATTTATTAGAACACGGTTTTTTTTGGGACGTCCCACTCATTTCTTTACATTACAAAACTTTCCTAAAATAGTTAATGAGTCCCACCACTTTCCACACTATTATCTCTCTTTTATATATTAAAAATCAATGAGTCGTACCACTTCACCCACTTTTCTTTCTCTTTTCCACTGCTTTATACATATTTCTTAACCTCCGTGCCCACCCCCAGTGTAAAAAATTGGGTGGTACCGAGGGAGTACTTATTTGTAAGGCTTTTAAGCCATATTTGTCAAAAAAAAAAAAAAACTTACCAGATTTTATACATTGATTTGCAGGCTTCAAGGAACCTCTAAAGGCATGTTGTGGTTACGGAGGAAAATACAATTACGGGGACAACTTTACATGTTTCAGTAGCGAGACTAGTAAAACGATAAATGGGAAGAAAATAACTCTGAAATCATGCGAAAATCCGCGGGAAAGAATAAGCTGGGATGGTATTCATTACTCAGAAGCTGCTGATAAGATTGTATTCGACCGAATTTCTACTGGAGCTTTTTCTGATCCACCCAACACACCACCAAGTATGGCATGCTCATCCTCACAATACTAGTCAGTAGTCAGTATTTAGCAGAGCCTTTTGAGAATAAATGCACCAGATATTTTATATTATGATCTTGTGCAATTGTCGTCATAATTATATATTTTTCAATGAATAAGATTCTGAATTCAATATCAAGAGATGTAAACGTCCCATTTTATCTCCTGTAATATTCCAGCTCACACAAAAACAGAAAAGCCGAAAAGGTATAGAGCCTTTCCGGCCGGGATTATGATCGGAAATTTAAGTCATTTACAATTTTAAACCGAAATTTTTTTGTTTGTGTAATAAATCAGGTTTAAACTTAAAAATAAGTCAGAAATTAATTTAAAGTCAAAAGTTAGTATGATAGAGTATACTTTTTCGAACAACTTATATTTTTTACTAATTTTTTTAATTAAAATTAATTTTATCACTCAAATACCTAATCTATCATTTTTATTTTATTATACTTTTATTAAATCATAGATCTATCTATCTATCTATTATTATATATAATATCAAAGTCAAAAAGACTCGAACTCGTTTGGCCCAAGATCAGTCATATGATCATAAAAAGTTAAACATGACCGTTAATTTGGGATCAAGAGAGTAAATTACTATTGTACTTTTATTTGATGGCAGCTGGTCTAGAATATTCGAATGATAGTAGCATACGTTCAACGGAAAGAAAAAAGCGCTCTACGTGAAAAACTTAGAATGAGATAATTTTCCGCTGAATGATATTCTAGCAGGCCGTGTATATAAGTTGTCATTTCTTGATTCAATCATGTTTATTATTATTGTCGCTTTTGTGTTTTACAACTGAATACATTGATAACATTGAACTGGAAGGTTTTGATGAGATTAAACGCTTTTGTGATCTAAATGTGGAAGACTTTGTTTTGATTTTTTTGATTTGCATTTAGAAATTATAACACTAATGGTGGACTGGAACAGAAGTAAAATTTATTATTACAGCACAAACTACTACATGGCTTAGTATACCAAATAATTGGACATTATCAGAATCTCTGTACACTAAAAGAGAGTGATTCAGAAATCTTCATGTATCTTCTTATGAACTTTTGCTGAGCTCCTTCAATGAAAATCACGATCCGTCTAGGCTTGCCAGTTGTGAAGGCAATGTATCCTGAGGACAATCCGCATACTAATCCACAAAAATAACCCGATACCATAATTTTCCAACTGAACCAATCTTGATCATCGTCATCATCATCCTCATCCTCGACTTGTAATGTTGGAGGTTCATCTTTCTTGCATTTCTCCGTCAAAGGAAATCCGCACAAGGCTAAATTACCTTGATAAGAATCATTGGGTAAACTGTTGAATTGGCTTCCACGTGGAATTGGTCCAGAAAGATGGTTTTGCGAAAGGTTTAAGGTTCCTAGAAAGGTCAGGTTAGTCAGTTGTCGAGGAATGGTACCTGTCAACTGGTTTGAAGATAAATCTAGAGCTTCAAGAAGAGTCATGTTCCCCATCAAGGATGGAATACTTCCTCTAAGGTCGTTATGAGATAGGTTGAGCATCCGGAAAGACTTAAGTTCTCCAATGGCCTCTGGAATCTCTCCTGTAAACTTGTTGCTTGACAAATCTATACTTGTGTAAATATTGAGAATTTTTCTCACTTCAACCTTAGTTCCTTTGACAATCAACGATACAGAAGCATCGTAGTATGAACCTCTGTTTCTTGTATTTACATCAGCAAGCTTATTTATATTCATTGTAGCTTCAAAATTTTTGAAAAGATTGATTGGCAGATTGCCACTGAATTGATTGTGGGAGAGATCCATGATCCGAAACTTGGGGAATGAGTGTTCTATCTTGCCAACACTTAACTTACCATAAAGTCTGTTTGATCTCAAGACAAGAATTTGTAGACCTGGAAGAGTAAGTAGCCACGATGGAAACGTGTCACTTATGTTGTTGTTTCCAAGATCGAGGATCTCTAGCTGTTTACAGTTGGCCAAGGCTATGGGTACCGGCCCTTCAAAGCCATTGCTATTCATGTTAAAAGTTGCCAGCTGACAGTTCTTCGTGAAGGTTGGTGCTATAGCCCCTCGAAACTGATTCCTTTGAAGATCCACTATAGATAGCTTAATGTTAAGGTCTCCCAGACAGTGTGGAAAGGCACCACTTAAGCTGTTATTTGACAAATCAAGAACCTTAAGGGATGTTGCATTGCAAAATGTTGTGGGAATTTCTCCTGTCAAATGTAAACGAGTTCACATAAATATGTTAAAACCATATTAAAGGTATTAAAGTGAAAACATACTAGTAAAAATTTAAGGCCAGGTCTATATTTCAATAATGAGGGCCAAATTTCAACAAGTTATTTGTTGGAATGAGATTTTACCTGTAAAGTTATTGCCACTCAGAGAAATTATACTGAGATATGGGTGCAAACCAAATGCTTCAGAAACATTTCCAGAGAACTGATTCTTCTGGAGACTAACTACAGTTAGTTTGGAGCATTTTTTCAGGCATTTCGGCAAAGATCCTGAGAAGTTGTTTCCACTTGCTAAAATCCTTTCAAGAGCCAAACCTCTACACAATCCTTCTGGCAATGCCCCAGAGAAGCTGTTGTCAGAAAATGTAACATATGACAAACTGGGCATATATTCCCCCAAGTCCTTTGGAATGCTGCCAAAAAATCTGTTGGAATGAAGAAAAAGCATTAACACATTACTTAAATTTGCAATTGAACCAGGAAGCTCTCCATACAATTTGTTATTGTCGAGATAAACATCTCCTAGCTGTGATAGATTTCCAATCTCCGGTGGCAATTCACCACTAAGATTATTGAAGCGCAAATGCAAGGTTTCCAAATTGATGAGCTTCCCAATTGTTGCTGGAATTGAACCTGTTAGATGGTTATATGACAGGTCTAATGTGGAAAGCTGTTTCAAGTTCCCAATCTCTTTTGGAATTGGTCCTGTGAAATTATTGTCATGCACACTGAGGACCGTAAGCTCTGTTAACATACCAATTTCTGGAGGAATACTACCGCTGAAGGTATTGTTATAAATCTGCAGTGATGTTAACTCCGTCCAGTTGCCAATTAAATGTGGTGAGAGCGTACCAGAAAGAAAATTATACGATAGGCCTAGTTCATATATCTGTGTAAGATTTGAAATTGACAAAGGCAGAGGGCCAGTAAGAAAATTGGCATCAAGATGCAAGAAGGTGAGCTTGGTACATGAACCAAGCTCAGGAGGAATACTAGAGTTCAATTGATTTTCAATGAGATCAAGTGTTTCAAGCTCTCTAAGCTGACCGATACTATCAGGAATAGACCCTGATAAATTATTTATTCCCAGGTGAAGTTCTTTTAGCTTGGGAAGCTTGGAAATATTTCTTGGCAATGGCCCTACGAGCAAATTGTTACCAAGATTGAGGATCTCAAGATTAGCCAAATGGGTAAACACCATCTCAGGTATGGGGCCTGTCAACTTATTCATCGACAAATCAAGAGAAGTTAAGTTCCTAGAACCAAATACAAAAGATGGGAATTCTGAAGCAAGTTTATTATTGTACAAGTTGAGGGATGTCAAGTATGGCATGTCTAAAAACAGTGACCAGTTCGAATCTACCAAGTAGTTAAATCCCAAGTCTAAAGATTGCAACTTGTTAAGATGACTAATTTGGTAAGGAATAGTACCATCTAGATTGTTGCCGTTGAAGCTCAATTGCTCGAGTTGTGTCAAATTTCCAATCTCTACTGGTATACTATCTGATAGCAGGTTGGTGCTCATGTCCAACAAAGTGAGGCTTGGAAATGAAGAGAAATTGAAGTGAGCAAGTGTTCCGTCGAGTCCTAGATCAAACATGTTGAGCTCTGAAACTGCACCTGCAGTATTGCAGGTAATGCCAGTCCAGTCACAAAAATTTCTGAGATTGCTTAGGGACCAAGAATCAAGTGAAGAAGAATCTACTAAACTGTTCTTCCATTTGACAAGAGCTTCTGCCTCGGTTCTCGGTGATGAACCAGATGTTATTTTTAGTGAAAGTACAGAGATGAAAAGAACATGCAGCAGGAGAAGAACAAGAGGATTGTGAAATATCCCCATTCTTTTGTTTGTTTGGCTTGTTATCTTGCTTAACATTTTGTGAGAAGCTAGTAACATGTTATGGGATTTATAGCAGTGTACCTAATGTTGTCCCACAGATATAAATTCTTGCTTTGATTTATCTCATTGTAGGCCTCACAGAGGAACACTGACAGCAATTTTTTCATTTCCACTTGACATGGTTGTGTTCACAATAACTCGGGCTTATAAGTCGAAAAATATTTTTATTATTCATTTCTTTACTTATAAGTTAGTTATAACATATAAATGAGTTATGATTCTTGATAAAATCAAAAGTCATAATAATTAAACAAGTTTAAGTATTTAAATAGACCAATAGTTTAAACGAGGAAATGTTTTCATTGAATAATTCTTTCCTAATTAATTTTTAGATCGAAATTTCTGTCTATCCATTTCAACATTTATGTATTGTGTCCCACATTCAACATGTAATTCAAAATTCTTAGTACGAAAATAAATATAATTCATTTGTTAAATTGAAAAGTCATCAGAAATTCTGCCTTGAGCTTGTGGAGTAGTTCAATTTGAGTTCTTTTGTTAACTGCGAGATTAGTCAACATTTATGTGTTTCAATGCAACAACAAGATGTTATTTGGATTTATATAAATATAATTTAAAATTTTATATAGAAAAAATATAATTTATTTTATAAACTAATGAAGAGAACTTGTGAAGATAACTAATTTGGTAAGGAATGGTACCAGTAATATAGTTGTCGTGAAAGCTCAAGTACTCAAGTTGGGTTAGATTTCCAATTTCTACTGCTATGATACCTGATAACAGGTTGCTGATCATGTTTAAGGAAGTGAGGTTTCGAAATGAAGAGAAATCAAATTGAGAAAGTGTTCCATTGAATTCTCGAATGGATACGTTCAGGGTCGTGCCTGAGATTCCAGATGCCTGCAAAATTAAAATATGTGCTCCAACAACAAAAAGATAATAGTATTATATAAAATAATAACAATAATCATTTTTTTATTATTTTAACATAATTATAAAAAATTAAAAAACTGGAAAAACAAGTAAAAAATAGTAAGATATAATAATTATAAAATATAATAATCATACAAAAACTAATTTAAATGTAAAATATATTAAATTTTGATGTAAAACTTTAACTAACTGATTAATTAATTAATTCTAATTTAACTTTTTCATTGAATATATAAACATTAAATAGAAACCTAATTTAAAATAAATTAGATATCCAAAAAATAAATTATTAAAAATAATATAATGTACAAGTTGTCTAAACGAAAACTAGTATTGACCATTGTATTTAATTATTAAAAACTAGTAGTCTAAATTACTAATCAAATAGATTAATATTCTTATTACATATTTTTCTTATTAATTTTATTTTAAAAAAATTATAAATTACTTTATCATTAAGACTAATATAATATTTTTTAATTTTACTAAGATAATATTTTTTTCAATTCACACAATACATACATATACTTGCCCTAAAAAATATTTTTTGAGATTGTGTGAGGACCAAGAATCGAGAGAAGCAGATGGTAACAAACTGTTCTTCCATTTGACAAGAGCTTCTGCCTCAGTTCTCGGTGATGATGATATATTCAGCGGAAGTACAGAGATGAAAAGAACATTAGCTAATAAAAGAACAAGAGGGTTGTAAAATATTCCCATTCCTTTATATGTATGACTTGTTACTTTGTTTCAATATATTTTTTGGCTTTTGAAACTAGTATATATAAGATTCATGAATATGGGATTAACACAAGATTACTAAATGTTCAAAGAAGAAAATAGGCACTAATGACATGACGGATCGATGGAGACGAACTGACTTTGACTATATACTATTGCCAGTCCTCATAATGAATGCAGGGAGCAATTTCCCTGATGAACATTGCAGGGAAAGTTGCCTGTAGGATTGTAGATCAACAGAGTCTTCTTTTTAGCTTTCTACATACGTAGAACCATGACTTTCTAAATAGAAAACACGGTTTTCTAAATTAGTTTGGCAGTTTGTATCAACCAAATCTAAGCTGCAGCCATACTGAATATAGGCACACAGATGACTCCAATGAAGCTTTTTGAGATATGCCCAAAAATAAATTCGTGCGGGCTTGGTCCAAAACTGGCAATATCATAGTGAGTTATGGCTCGCTTAGCAGCGCCCAACAAGTGAGATTGGAACCATCTTTAACAATTTCACATGGACTCCCGAATGGGCCTAGAAAGAAGCAGACGACCCAGTATGGACTTAAGGGTAAGACAGGCGGCCTTCCAATATGGGCTTAGGACTTTCAGTATGGGTTTAAAAGAGTTGTCCCACATTAGTTGTGGGTCGACGTAAAGCTAGAATATAAACGGCTACAAGTCGAACAATATATGTGCCCATTTAGAGAGGTGTCCAAAAACAATGTCACATGAGCTTGAAAATTTGATAGAATACAAATGCAATGTAGTGATATTTTAACAAATATCGTAAATCTGGCATAGGGCCGAATGGTACCGTGTTTCCTTTAGTCGCTTCCTACCAAGAGTCGGACTTGCATCCGGATTCGCAGCATGTACAGGTGGAGGCGGAGGATGTCCATGGTTGCGACGGGTTCGCCCCGGATTCGCAGCATGTACAAATGCATTTGATAGAAATCATAAAATACAAATGCAATGTAGTGATACCACATATATATTTTAACAAATATTGTAAATTTGATAGAATACAAATGATACCATAAAGATATTTTAACAAATATCGTAAATTTGGCATAAGGCCGAATGGTACTGTGTTTCCTTTAGTCGCTTCCTACCAAGAGTCGGACTTGCATCCGGATTCGGAGCATGTACAGGTGGAGGCGGAGGATGTCCATGTTTGGGACGGGTTCGCCCCGGATTCGCAGCATGTATAGGTGGAGGCGGAGGACGGAAGGTATGTCCACGGCGTCCGGTTCGCCCCATAGATGGTCTTGTAGATGCTAAAATATTTATATTTTTATCTGCCAATAAAAATTGCAGACCTCATTAAACGACAAATAAGATGTGTGCGGTGAACTAATAATTAAAAAAAAACCGTGCTGATTAAAACTTGAAGACGACTAGTAAAATACGAACCGGCATGAGTTAAAACCAACTGAATGAAGATGATGATCATCAGGACTGAATAACCAGTTCTCGCCAAGGAAAACATCAGTTTCAGTTTCTTTAACCGTAGGTTGTACCTTATTTTGATGTTGTAAGTTGCAGCTAATATCATAAACTCATGGTTTTGAGATGAGTAACTTGTCTATCTGTGAACGATTTTTGAGTGGCTACCACTATCTGACTTTTATTAAGCCATGTGAACTTCGGGTGTTACCCTCACTGTCACAATTTTCAAGAAAAAGGCCCCAAATATCATTGTCGGAAAAGATGGTCCGAACCTACAATTTTGCAATTCAAAATACTAGATTGTGCGGTGTTTATCTTATTTCCCTTCTTAACGCCACATGATCTAGCATTTTGAGACCCTAAACGCTATTTCATATAGCGTTTTATTTATATAACGCCATTATCATATTACGTATAGTTGTGATTTTCAGACCTAAACACAACTAGATCTAGCTTTTTCTTCCAAAAATCAAACAATGGGTTATCCGGCTTTAATAACTAATATTTTAGGCCAATTCTCCCAACTATGATATTTTGGGCATTACTTCGGAAAAATTGTGGCATATGGGGCCTAGGGGTGTTAACGAAACGAATTCGAAACGAATATTATAGTTTTTGTATTTGTATTCGGTTTAAATATACATATTCGGATTTGTATTCGTTTATTATCCGAATAGTTATTTGTATTCGTATTCGTATTCGGTTAAGTTCACGAACTATTCATATTCGTTTAAGGCACTCATTTAAACGAAAATAAAAAAAAATAACTAAACTGCTGACACGTGACAAAAGTTATAAACTCCCATAGTTCACCAATTCAAGCAAACTATAAAAAGTACTAATAATACAGACTACAGTCATCCAACTCAAATAATATAAAATTCAAATTACTGACTGAACAAATCTGGATAAACCGGAAGGTGTGACATTTTGTTTCTGATTTGTCGGTCTGTGGCTATAATTAGAAGAGCTCCCCTTACCAGTACATAATCTTATTATATAAAAATATAATATTTTTCTATATAATATAAAATAATATATATATATATATATATATATATATATATAATTTAATTTCCGAATAATTAAACGAATAGCGAATACGAATATTTATCTATTCGAATTTGTATTCGTTAACAAACCGAATATTTTTTAAGATTTGTATTCGTATTTGTATTTGTTAACAAACGAATACGAATAATGTTAAACGATCGAATTCGAATACCGAATATTTCAATAAATATTCGTTTCGTTAACAGCCCTAATGGGGCCTTTTCTTGTGAACTTTCGGGCATCACAAGAGTGGTTAAGCTGAGCTATCAAGTGTTAAGTGGTTGGAGAGGTGTCACATTGCTCAGTACAGTTGAACCTGTATTAGTTACTCCTCAGTGATAACCTCTCCTTTTAACGATGCCAGAGTTCCCAAACCGATATCCGATATCTTTAATAGTAATGCTAGATGTCCCAAATTGGTATCAAATATAGTTCGCAGATGCGATGTGATAATATTCTGATTCGTTTAAAAATATGTAATGAGATGAATCCATGCATTTGATAGCAATTCTTTGTACTCAATTTGAACATGAGTTAAAATTAGGCCAATTAGGCCAAGGTCTGAACATGGTTTGAACATAGTGGTGGCAATATCAGACACGACCCGAAACCTGACCCGAAACCCGATTTACTGAGACAGAAACCCGAAGGTGACCCGAAAATCACCCCATTGACCCGAAATGGACCCGATTGCTGACACGAACACGATCCGTTACTCGAAATTGCCACCCCTGTTTGAACATGACTTAAAATTTTTGAGTGTTTGAATATGGTTTAAACTCCTCGCAAACACGAACCTGTTTACACAACCAATGAATTCACATATGAAAGCTTGAAAATTTTACATAGACTCGTGCAACTGGACACTGAATGATTCGGTCTTGTAACTTTGAGTTGCTCTTGATAGTTCTTGTGCCACAGAATGCATAGTAGGTCGAGACCCTGGTGAGTATCGCGTACATGCTAGAGCTGCACTAACAACAAATTTCACTTCCTCTGCTATTTTGTCTGTTGGTGGTGGAAGCCGATGATCAAGTACTACGTCTTTAGAAGTCAAATCTTGATCACTGGACAAAGTTAAAAGGAATTCCCCAGGGTGTCTTTCCCATCATTACCTCCAACGCCACGACTCCAAAGCTATAAACATCAGACTCAGCCGTCACAAGCATACTAAAGGATAGTTCTACACATGAAAAACACATATTCATTTTAGTAATGCATTTATTTGAGATTGATAAAGTTACCACATTTCTGCATAATGAGCTGAAAAGATGTACCTGGTGCCATGTAGCCATAAGACCCTGCAGCATTAGTCCAGTTTATGAGTCCGTACTCAACATTCTTGCAGTGCCAAAATCTGAGAGCCGTGGCTCCAGTTCTGACTCGAGCAAGATATTATTCGGTGAAACATCTCTATGAACAACAGGTGGAGAGCAATCATGATGCAAGTAAGAAAGTGCATGGGCCAATCCTTTAACTATTTTCACCCTTTCATCCCAACTTAAAGCAGAAACACCTTCATCACTATACAACAACTTGCTCAAGCTACCTCTCTCGACAAATTCATATACCAAGTAAAGGCAATTGTCCCTGGAACAGAACCCATGGAGTCTGATAATGTTACGGTGTCTAACTTCTGTCAAGGTTCGAATTTCATTCTTAAAACTCCATCGATTATTTGTTGTAGAATTGCTAGAGTCTGTTATAATAAGCCTTTTAACTGCTACAATCTCACCATTGAACAATTTGGCCTTGTACACAGTTCCAAAACCTCCTCGCCCAATGCAGTACCTTTCACTGAAATCTTCAGTGGCTGCTCCAATGTCTCCAAATGTGAACTTTCCTTGATTAGTATTTTGTGAGAAGCTAGTAACATGTTATGGGATTTATAGCAGTGTACCTAATGTTGTCCCACAGATATAAATTTTTGCTTTGATTTATCTCATTGTAGGCCTCACAGAGGAACACTGACAGCAATCTTCATGTCCACTTGACATGGTTGTGTTCACAATAGCTCGGGCTTATAAGTCGAAAGATATATTTAATTTTCATTTCTTTACTTATAACATATAAATGAGTTATGATTCTTGATAAAATCAAAAGTCATAATAATTAAACAAGTTTAAGTATTTAAACAGACCACTAGTTTGAAAGAGGAAATGTTTTCATTGAATAATTCTTTCCTGATTGATTTTTAGATGGAAATTTCCATCTATCAATTTCAACATTTATGTATTGTGTCCCACATTCGACATGTAATTCAAAATTCTAAGTACGAAAATAAATAAAATTTCATCTGTTAAATTGAAAAGTCATCAGAAATTCTGCCTTGAGCTTGTGGAGTAGTTCAATTTGAGTTCTTATGTTAACTGGGATTTATATAAATTATATAATTTGAAATTTTACATAGAAAAGAGATAATCTATTTTATAATGGCTTGATTTCTGATACAGGATCAAATCTCTAATCTCTATGTCTACACATTATGATGCAGAACACACAACTCTTGATTTTTTCATGCATCTTGCAATTAACTTTTGCTGAGCTCTTTCGATGAATATTACAAGTCGTACAGGCTTTGAAGTTGTGAAAACAATGTATCCTGTCGACAATCCACATATTAGTCCACATGCATAACCCATGAGGATCATATCCCATGTGAACCAATATTCACCATCCTCGTCATCATCATCATTTTTATCTTTGCCAACTTCTTGTATTGGTGATTTATCGCGTCTGCAATCTGCATGTCTCCGTCAGAGGAGCACCGCATAAGGCCAAGTTACCGAGGAATGACTCGTTGCTAAAAGTGTCAAATTGCCTTCCATGTGGAATTTCTCCTGAGAGATTGTTTTCCGAAAGGTTCAAGATTGCAAGAAATGTCAGACTAGTCAATTGCCCCGGAATTGTACCTGCCAATTGGTTTGATGACAGATCTAAAGATTCAAGAAGATCCATGTTTCCCAGAGAGGATGGGATATGGCCTGTAAGGCTGTTATGAGATAGGTTGAGCAGCCGGAGTGATTTGAGTTCTCCGAGGACCTATGGAACTTTTCCACTGAAATTGTTGCTTGATAAATCTATACTTGTGTAAATATTGACAACTCTTTTTATGATCACTTCAACCTCGTCCTTTCCTTTGAGAGTTAATGAAACAGAAGCTTCATAATATGAACCCCTTCTTATTGTATCCCCATCAGCTAGTGTATTTGAATTCATCATGGCTCTGAAACTGTCGAAAAAATTAGATGGCAGGTCCCCACTGAGTTGATTGTGAGAGAGATCCATGATTCGTAATTTGGGGAATGGATGTTCTAGTTCGCTGAAAGTTAAATTACCATGAAGTCTGTTTGACCGCAAGACAAGGATATGAAGCTCTGAAAGAGTAACTAGCTCCAGTGGAAATGAGCCACTTATTTTGTTGTTTCCAAGATCAAGAATCCTTAACTGCCTACAATTGGCCAATGCCAGGGGTACTGATCCCTCAAAGTGATTGCTATTAATGTTAAAACTTGTCAGCTGACAGCTCTTTGTGAAGGTCAGTGGTAAAGTCCCCTGAAATTGATTTTTCTGAAGATCCAGTATTGATAGAGTGCTGATGTCTGTCAAACAGTGAGGAAGCGGACCACTTAAGTTGTTTCTCGACAAGTCAAGAATCTCAAGGGATATCGCAATGCACAACGCTTTGGGAATATTTCCTGCCAGACATGAAAGAGCTTGGATAAATCTCTCGAAACCAAATTACTGCTAGGAAAGAAGTGCATTTGACAAGATTTGGGTGTTCATCCTATGTCTTCCTTTTCACAGATCAGAATTACAATACATTCTATAATTCATGATAGATTCTTATTATATTCAAGTGTAAATATTAACATTCTATTAAATATTATAATAATATCATCCATATTTATGTTTCTTTTCTATTAGAATATTATTACAAATTGAAATAGCATATGAACTTAACATTAATTTTATTACACAGATGAATATTATCTTTTTAATCAATATCATGACTTAACTCTACAATGTGCTTGTAATTAACAGAAGAAACTAGCTACAGCAGAAGTCTTAAAGTTATCTAATCCAGTTGGAACTTTACCTGTAAACTTGTTTGATCCCAGGAGCAGAGTTTGCAAACTCGGGTTCCCAATTGTTACTGGAATTGAATCTGTTAGATGGTTTCTAGAAAGGTCTAAACCTAAAAGCTTTTTCAGTTTCCCAATTTCTCTGGGAATTCACAATCTTATTTATCGTAACAAAACTCGAAAGTGATTTCAAATTAGAATTTCATTCTCTTAAAATTTAAATATTCAATTTCATGCAATTTTAACTTTGAAATAGTTTTAGCTTGAACCGAAATTATCAGCTAATTACCGACACGAACCCGACATGTAATCCAAAATTGCCACCCCTCTTCTTGAATAGAAAATAGATTTTTATTCTCTTAAAATTTAAATATTCAATTTCATGTAATATTAATTTTTGAGTAATTTTAGTTTGAATAATTATCAGCTTACCGATCTGAACCCGACATGTAACCCAAAATTGCCACCGCTTCTTGATTAGGGCTTTGAAACTGTACCTGCAAGTATTGCAGCCTTGTAGGTAACGCCAGTCCAGTTACAAAATGTTTAGGGACCAAGAATTGAGTGAAATAGATGGTGTTGAACTGTGCTTCCATTTGACAAGGGCTTTTGTGTTAGTTGTTAATGACGAGGTTATATTAAGCGAAAGTCGTGAAATGAAATTAACATAAAATAGTACAACAAGAAGAGGCTTATGATGAAATTAACAATATCTAGTGATTTCTAACAACCAATAGCAATACAAAGAACAATTTATAGAATACAGATGCAATTTAGTGATATCTTCGATATATTCTAACAAATATCGTATATTTGGCAGGACACCAAATGGTACTATAGATTGTGATATCACAAAAATATTTTAACAAATATCGTAAATTTGGCATAGGGCCGAATGGTACGGTGATTCCTTTAGTCGCTTCCTCCCAAGAGTTGGACTTGCATCCGGATTCGCAGCATGTACAGGTGGAGGCGGAGGATGGAAGGTATGTGGATGGTCCCTGTGGCGACGGGTTCGCCCCATAGATGGTCTGGTAGAAGCTAAAATATTTATATTTTCATCTGCCAATAAAAATTGCAGACCTCATTAAACAACAACAACGACAAATAAGATGTGCGCGGTGAACTATTAATAAAAAAAACCATGCTGATTAAAACTTGAAGACGACTAGTAAAATACGAACCTGCATGAGTTAAAACCAACTGCATGAAGATGATGAGGATCAGGATTAAATAACTAGTTCTGGCCAAGGAAGACATCAGTTTCAGTTTCTTTAACCGGGTCGTAGCTTATTTTGATGTTGTAAGTTGTAGCTAATATCATAAACTCATAGATTCGAGTAACTTGGCCATCTGTGTTATAACAATATTTGAATGGCCACCACTTTCTGACTTTTATTAAGCCATGTGAACTTCGGGTGTTTGCCCTCACTGCCACAACTTTTAAGAAAAAGGTCTCAAATACCGCTGTCAGAAAAGATGGTTCCCACCTACAACTTTGCAATTCAAAATGCTAGATTGTGCGGTGTTTAACTTCATTCCCTTCTTAACATTACACGATCTAGCTTTTTGAGACCCTTAACGCTATTTCATGTAGCGTTTTAGTCCTAAAACGCCCGATCGTGTTAGGTTTTGTTGTGATTTCAGACCTAAACACAACAAGATCTAGCGTTTTCTTCCAAAAATCAAAACGCTCGATTATCCGACGTTAATAAATGATATTTTAGCCCATTTCTCCTAACTCTGTTATTTTGGGCATTACTTGCAAAAATTGTGGCATATGGGCCTTTTCTCGTGAAGTTCCAGGCATTATATAAGAGTGGTTAAGCTGAGCTATCAAGTGTTAAGTGGTTGAAGAGGTGTCACATTGCTCAGTACAGTTGAACCTGTATTAGTTACTCCTCAGTGATAAACTCTCCTTTTAATGATGCCAGAGTTCCCAAACCACCGATATCCGAAATCGTCTTTAATAGTAATGCTAGATGTCCCAAATTGGTGTTGACTATATAGTTCACAGATGCGATGTGATATATTCTGATTCGTTTAAAAATATGTAATGAGATGAATCCATGCATTTGATAGCAATTCTTTATACCCAATTTGAACATGAGTTAAGTGAGATGTATTGGATTGGGATTTCAAAACATTTTTTTGCATTCATGAAATCCGAGGGTATTTGATTGAGATTGTTTGAAGTCCACTAAAATCTTGAGGTATTTTATTGGTATTTTAAATTATGCTACAAAATCTGGTGGTATTCAATTAGGATTTTAAATTATGCTTTAAAATTTGATGGTATTCAATTGAGATTGTTTAAAATCCATTAAAATCTGATGGTATTCAAATGCTGATGGATTTTTTTTTATTTCATAGACCGATGGATTTTGTGGCATTATTTATTTTAAGTTTTTTGAAATCCCACCAAAATCAATGAGATTTTGAAGCATTGTGCTTAAATCCTATCAATTCTGCGACATTTTATCAAGAATCCGCACAAAATCAAAATCACATACAATCCATTAAAATCCATAGACTAAAAACAATCCATTAAAATCCCAATTGAATACACCCCGGAAATTAGGCCAATTAGGCCAAGGTCTGAACATGGTTCGAACATGACTTAAAATTTTTAAGTGTTTGAATATGGTTTAAACTCCTCGCAAACAAGAACCTGTTTACACAACCAATGAATTCACATATGAAAAGCTTGAAAATTTTACATAGACTCGTGCAACTGGACACTGAATGATTCGGTCTTGTAAATTTGAGTTGCTCTTGATAGTTCTTGTGCCACAGAATGCATAGTAGGTCGAGACCCTGGTGAGTATCGCGTACATGCTAGAGCTGCACTAACAACAAATTTCACTTCCTCTGCAATTTTGTCTGTTGGAGGTGGAAGACGATGATCAAGTACTACGTCTTTAGAAGTCAAATCTTGATCACTGGACAAAGTTAAAAGGAATTCCCCAGGGTGTCTTCCCATCATTACCTCTAACGCCACGACTCCAAAGCTATAAACATCAGACTCAGCCGTGACAAGCATACTAAAGGATAGTTCTACACATGAAAAACACATATTCATTTTAGTAATGCATTTATTTGAGATTGATATTGTTAACACATTTCTGCATAATGAGTTGAAAAGATGTACCTGGTGCCATGTAGCCATAAGACCCTGCAGCATTAGTCCAGTTTGATGAGTCTGTACTCAACATTCTTGCAGTGCCAAAATCTGAGAGCCGTGGCTCCAGTTCTGACTCGAGCAAGATATTATTCGGTGAAACATCTCTATGCACAATAGGTGGAGAGCAATCATGATGCAAGTAAGAAAGTGCATGGGCCAATCCTTTAACAATTTTCACCCTTACATCCCAACTTAAAGCAGAAACACCTTCATCACTATACAACAACTTGCTCAAGCTACCTCTCTCGACAAATTCATAAACCAAGTAAAGGCAATTGTCCCTGGAACAGAACCCATGAAGTCTGATAATGTTACGGTGTCTAACTTCTGTCAAGGTTCGAATTTCATTCTCAAAACTCCATCGATTATTTGTTGTAGAATTGCTAGAGTCTGTTATTATAAGCCTTTTAACTGCTACAATCTCACCATTGAACAATTTGGCCTTGTACACAGTTCCAAAACCTCCTCGCCCAATGCAGTACCTTTCACTGAAATCTTCAGTGGCTGCCACAATGTCTCCAAATGTGAACTTTCCTTTTCTTTCCCAAATCAGTGATTCAAATTTCTCTGAATTGGTTTTTTTGATTTTACTATGACACACAAAACATCCAACAATAGTAATAGTTCCAAAAAATAAGAAGCTGACCACTGCAACAATGACACCAATGATGACTTTCTTACTAGATTTGGATGACTTGAAAAATGTTGAATGGCATGGGGACAATCCTTCATCCTCTCCACACAAACGTGTGTTTCCTGAGAAAATTGTTGCCACATTTTGTCGGAACAAGGGTGTAGGGCCTGAAAAGTTATTGTACGATAAATCAATCATTTCTAAACTAATCATATTAGTTGACAGTGAAGAAGAAATTCCACCGGAGAGCTGATTATGTGAAAGATTTAAATTCTCCAAAACCTTCAATTTTGCCAAATCAGAAGGAATGGTGCCTGAAAGTGAATTCCTACTCAAGTCCAAAGTAATTTGCAACTGAAACAAATTACCAAGTTCAGATGGTATCTCTTCTGAGAAACTATTCAGGCTTAAATTCAAGCTTAATAAACTATCACAATTCCCAAGCTCTTTTGGTATGCTCCCCTTCATCTTGTTTGCAGACAAATCAAAATTGATGAGCTTTGATAGTTTGCCTAAGCTCCGCGGGATGTCCCCAGTCAAATGATTGTTGCTCAGGTTGAGTTTCAGCAACAGGGTCAAATTTCCGATTTCATTGGGAATCTCACCTGTCAACTCATTTGACTCCAGCTGCAAAACTTGCAAATTCCTTAAGTTTCCAAGCTCAGCTGGTACTGCACCAGAAATTTTGTTTCTTGACATGTCTATGTTTGTAAGACTTACAAATTTTCCCCACTGGAATGACAGTTCACCTGTAAACTTATTGCCACTCAGAGAAATGAAATCAAGACTTGAATGAGAACCAAATGCTTCAGACGCATTTCCAGAGAACTGGTTTCTATCCAAGCGGACTCTACTCAATTTTGAGCAGTTTCCCAGGCACTTTGGTAAAGCCCCTGAAAAATTGTTTGCTGTAACTGTAAGCCTTTCAAGGGCCAAACCACTGCACAATCCTTCTGGCAATTCCCCAGAGAAGTTGTTGTAGGAAAAATTAACAATGGAAAGATTCAGATTAGTTTTTCCCAAGTCCTCTGGAATACTGCCATAAAATCTATTGGAATGAAGATAAAGCGACTGCAAGTTACTTAATTTAGTAATTGCATTGGGAACCACACCATAAAGTTGACAACTTTGGAGATCAAGAAGTTTCAGCAGTGTTAAGTTTCCAATCTCAGGTGGAATAGTTCCACTAAGATTGTTGTATTGCAACTGTAAAACTACCAAATTAGTGAGGTCCCCAATTGTTGCTGGAATTGGACCTTCTAGATAATTATCTGATAGATCCAATTCCTGAAGCTGCTTCAGATTTCCAATCTCTTTGGGAATTGATCCAGTGAGATTATTACTATATAGATAAAGGTAGTTAAGATTTCTCAACATACCAATTTCAGGTGGAATTTTACCAACAAAAGTATTGTTTTGAATCTGTAGTGATGTCAACTGAGTCCAATTGCTGATGAATTGAGGCGATAGCTCTCCAGAAAGAAAATTATCCGAAAGACCTAATTCAGAAATCTGTCTAAGATTTGAAAAGGACGAAGGCAAAGGGCCAGTGAGCGAATTCACAGCTAGAGCCAAGAAGCTGAGCTTGGTACACAATCCAAGCTCAGGAGGAATACTAGAGTTCAAATGATTTTCACTAAGAGAGAGTTTTTGAAGCTCTTTTAGTTGACCGATAGAAGAAGGAATATTTCCTTCAAATGAATTGTTATACAATTCGAGAACTTGAAGATTATGTAAAAGACCAATACTATCTGGGATCAGCCCTGACAAGTGATTATTTCCTAGGTGAAGTTCTCTGAGCTTGGAAAGCTTGGATATATATCTTGGCAATGGCCCTTCAAAAAAATTATCATTAAGCTTGAGGAATTCAAGATTTGGCCATTGGACAAACAATAATTCAGGTATGGGGCCTGTCAACTCATTGAACGACAAATCAAGAAAAGTTAAGTTCCTAGAACTCAACACAAAAGGTGGGAATTCTGAAGCAAGACCATTGGAGTATAAGTTGAGGTGTTTCAGAACTGACATGTCCGAAAACATAGACCAATTTAGACTAACCAAGTCATTCAATCCCAAGTCTAAATATTGTAACTTCTGAAGACGACTAATTTGGTAAGGAATGTTACCATTAAGATAGTTGTCATCGAAGCTCAAGTACTCTAGCTCTGTCAGATTTCCAATCTCCCCTGGTATACTATCTGATAACAGGTTGCTGCTCAAGTCCAAGGAAGTGAGATTTCTAAATGAATAGAAACTGAAGTGAGCAAGTGTCCCGTCGAGTTCTTGACCAGAAATGTTGAGCTTCGAAACAGTTCCTGCAGCATTGCAGGTAATGCCAGTCCAGTTACAAAGGTCTTCGAGATTTTCTGAAGACCATGAATCGAGAAAAGCAGAAGGTAATAAGCTGCTTTTCCATTTGACAAGAGCTTCTGCCTCAGTTCTTGGTGATGATGTTATTTTTTGTTGCAGTGCAAAGATGAAGAGAACATGCAGCAGCAGTAAAACATGAGGATTGTGAAGTATTCCCATTCCTCTGTATATTTTCATTGGTAGTTTATGTATTTTTGTCTCCCATATAGAGAATTTTGCTTTGATTTTTCTTGCTTTGTAATGGCCAAAGGACCCTTGACTAGCTTGACTCTGTAGTCAGTCCTCGAATAATATTTTCAAAAATAATTTTAAATTTTAAAATTGATGGAAATATATTAGGAATCTTCCCACTCTTGTCACCTTCTCCACTTTATGAACCTTTTTCCCTCCTTCCTTCTCATCCACATGTATGAATATGATTTTATTTTTATGATCAAATACTCCCTATGTTGCTTTATACTTCTCTCGTTTGATATGTCGGGACTGTTCATAACATGAGATAAATTATTAAATTACGTTTAATTTATAAGATTAAATATATAATCATTAGTGATTTTGTTAGATTCGTATTTACAGGTACTTTTAATATAGTGAAGTTTTTATATTTAATACTAATACAAAATTAAAAATATTAACGATAAAAAAAGTGTGTTGACAAACGTGATAAAGAGAAACATGAATAGTATTATGTGACGGAGGGATTATTATTTCCCAAAAATTTAAGACTTTATATGCTCTGTGACCAAATTAATAAATGTTGACAGCCAAAATATTCCACATCTTTGTCAAATACAAAAAATTGGAAATTAAGGAACTCAATATTGTAAAGTGTTCAATTTCGTACTTGAATGAGTTTTGCTTTTCTAATAGAATTTTGAATTATACACAAATTGTGGGCACAATGAATAGATGCTAAGATGGACCGAGGAAACTGCAAATTGCGACTTTAGCACTTTGCCTTATGGTATGGTGTTAACATTGGCATATTGTGAGTTCATAATCCTACGTAAAATTTGGTGTTTGCGAAAGTCATGGCTTCACATCTTGATATGAATATTCTCTTGGTTCTGATATGAAACTAAAAAAATTTGGTGTATAAGAAATCGAAATAAGGACATGGTTAAAACTCAGAATAATAGTCATTAACCGAATAATCAAGATTATCCATTATTCAAATGAAAAAAATATTAGGGATTGTTTGGTTCATCCAAATATGAAATCTTTTTTCATTCCAAACTCATATCTAGTATTTAATTAGAAAATTAAAATTTCAAATTCATGTCTCATATCCCCATTATATGAGTTTTTGATACAAGGTAGGTATGAGATGGATGTACGAGGATCAATTCATTTTTAACTTTTATCTTTTATTTAAGTAATTAAATATTACTCCCCACGTCCTTCTATTTTGATTATATAATCTTTATTATTTTTTCCAATTATATGATACATAAAAATTTCAGTTAATATAGTCAAAATAGTCAAAATGAACATATAAGAAGGGACGAAGGGAGTAATGTTTAATATAAAAATAATCAAATGATGCAAAAAATATATAATAACAATAGTTCTCTTAATATATAAAAATTATTTTATTTTTTAAAATTATATATATTGATTTCAACTCTCAAAGAGAAAAAATGATATCAGATATGATACCTTAAATCCATATCATCTTAACCCCTGACCACTCCGCCAAGAAATGACTCTGATTTGTAAAGAAATCATGACTGAAAATCAAAAAAAAAAAGAAGTTTATCAACTTTTTGACTAACCGCGCTTCAGATCCCCTGATAAAAAAATTAAAAAATGCCGCCTCTATCATTTGCGACGACCAGCTACAAAGTCAAGCTAGTAAATTCCTCTGAAAATTACCAACCAAGAAAAATCCAAGCAATAATTTTCGTTTGCGGGACAACATTAAATACACAATCTGATGATGTTTTGCCAGCTTTTCAAATAAAAAATCAGCTACAAACCAACAGGGAAAATATATAAAGCAATGGCAATATTTCAGAAACCTCTTGTTCCTCTGCTATTTCATGTTCTTTTCATCTCAGTAGTTCCAGAAATTCTAACATCATCACCAAGAACTGAGGCAGAAGCTCTTGTCAAATGGAAGAACACCTTATTACCTTCGGCTTCTCTCGATTCTTGGTCCTTAAGCAACCTCGAAAACCTTTGTAACTGGACTGGCATTACCTGCAATACTGCAGGAACAGTTTCAGAGCTCAACATTTCCGGCCTAAAACTCAATGGAACAGTTGCTCACTTCGGTTTCTCTTCATTTCCAAACCTCACTTCCTTGGACATGAATACGAACCTGTTATTCGACATGATACCATCCAAAATTGGAAATCTAACACAACTTCAGTACTTGAGTTTTTACGACAACAATATAAGTGGTGCAATTCCTTACCAAATTAGCCATCTTCAGAAGCTGCAACATTTAGATTTGGGTTCAAATTACTTGGCTAATCCAAACTGGTCTATGTTTCTAGACATGCCAGTCTTGACGTACCTCAACTTAAACTACAATGAACTTGCTTTAGAATTTCCGCGTTTTGTATTAAGGTTTAGGAATTTAACTTTTCTTGATTTGTCAGGGAATAAGTTGTCAGGTCCGCTGCCAAAAAATATTTCCAAGCTTTTCAGGCTAAAAGAACTTCGCCTAGGAAGGAATAACTTTCAGGGAAGAATTCCAGGAGAGATTGGATATTTGACAGAGCTTCTGGAATTAGACTTGTCAGGAAACCATCTAGAAGGTTCAATTCCAGCAACAATAGGAAAGCTGCACAGGTTGGTACTCTTACAGCTGCACTCTAATAATCTTAGTGGAACTATTCCACCTGAGATTGGAAACTTGGTAGAGCTGGAAACTCTTGATCTCCAAAATAATCAATTTTATGGAGTGCTGCCTGATTCAATTGCAGACTTAAGTCACTTGAAGTTTCTTTATCTTCATTACAATAGATTTTCTGGCAGCATTCCAAAGGACTTGGGAAAAAAGATTTTCAATTTGTCCATTGCTAAATTTTCCCACAACTACTTCTCCGGCAACTTGCCAGAAGGATTGTGCAGTGGTTTGGCCCTTGAACAGTTCACAGTTGCGGAAAACAATTTTTCAGGGGTTTTACCAAGGTGCCTCAGAAACTGCACCAAATTGAGTAGAGTCCGTCTCAATAAAAACCAGTTCTCAGGAAATGTTTCTGATGCATTTGGTTTTCATCCGCATCTTGATTTCATTTCTCTAAGTGACAATAAGTTTACAGGTGAGCTGTCTTCCCAGTGGGGAAAGTGTACAAATCTTACAAATATAGAAATGTCACGGAACAAAATTTCAGGGGCAGTTCCAGCTGAGCTTGGAAACTTAAAGAATTTGCGAGTTTTGCAGCTGGAGTCTAATGAGTTGACAGGTGAGATTCCAAATGAAATGGGAAATTTGATCCAGTTGTTGAAACTCAACTTGAGCAGTAATCATTTGACTGGAGACATCCCTCAGAGTTTAGGCAAATTATCAAAGCTCGCCTATTTTGATTTGTCCAAAAACAAGATGAAGGGAAGCATACCAAAAGAGCTAGGGAATTGCGAGAGCTTACTGAGCCTGAACTTTAGCCAGAACAGTTTTTCAGAAGAGATACCGTCTGAACTTGGCAATTTGGGTCAGCTGCAAATTACATTGGATCTAAGTAGCAATTCACTTTCAGGCATCATTCCTTCTAACTTGGGAAAACTAAAGGTTTTAGAGAATTTAAATCTTTCACACAATCAGCTCTCTGGTAAAATTGCCTCCTCACTATCTACCGAAATGATAAGTTTGCAAACTATTGATTTATCTTACAATAACTTGTCTGGTCCTATACCCTTGTTCCAACGAAAAGTGGCAAAAGTTCTCAATGGAAACTCACTTCTGTGTGGGAATGCTGAAGGATTGTCCCCATGTCCGTCTACGTCTTTTGAGTCTTCCAAGTCCAGTAAGAAAGCAATAATTGGTGCCATTATTGCAGTGGTCAGCCTCTTAGTGTCTGGGACTGTAGTTATTATTGGATGTTTTATGTGTCATAAAAAAATCAAGAGAAGGGACTTGGAGACAATTAATTCCGAAAATTATGAATCCCTTATTTGGGAAAGAGAAGGGAAGTTTACATTTGGAGATATTGTGAAAGCCACTGAAGATTTCAGTGAAAGGTACTGCATTGGAAGAGGAGGATTTGGAACTGTGTATAAGGCCAATCTGTTTAATGGTGACATTATAGCAGTAAAAAGGCTTAATATAACAGACTCCAGCAGTGCTACAGAAAATAGTCGATGGAGCTTTGAGAATGAGATTCGAACATTAACAGAAGTTAGGCACCGTAATATTATCAAACTCCATGGATTCTGTTCCAGGGAAAATTCCCTTTACTTGGCATATGAATTCGTCGAGAAAGGTAGCTTGAGCAAGTTATTGTATAGTGATGAGGGGGCATCTGCTTTAAGTTGGGATACCAGAGTGAAAATTGTTAGAGGATTGGCTCATGCACTTTCTTACTTGCATCATGATTGCTCTCCCCCTATTGTGCATCGGGACATATCACCGAATAACATTTTGCTGGATACAGAATTGGAGCCGCGGCTCTCAGATTTTGGCACTGCAAGATTGTTGAGTACAGACTCATTAAACTGGACTAATCCTGCAGGGTCTTATGGCTACATGGCACCAGGTACCTCTTTTTCATCTCATTATAATACACGTACAACCGTACTTTAATCTCTACTCTCTCAGTAATGATCAGTTCTTTACACTTTCCTTTTTAAGATGTCTCATCCAATTCTTTATATTTCCAAATTACCAAATATAGTAAAGTTTTATAATATAAAATCAACGACTCCTACTACTTTTCTTCATTATACTTACTTTTTATGCATTAAATATCAACCGGTCCCATCAGTATCTTCAGTGTAATAACATGCATGTTTTGTTTCATGTGCAGAACTATCCTTTAGTATGCTTGCCACAACAAAATCTGATGTTTATAGCTTTGGAGTTGTCGGGTTGGAGGTAATGATGGGAAGACACCCTGGCGAGTTCCTTTCGACGTTGTCAAGTGATCAATGCTTGACTTTGAATGATGTAGTAGTTGACCACCGGCTTCCACCTCCAACAGCAACAATTGCAGAGGAAGTGAAGTTAGTTGTTGGAGCTGCACTAGCATGTACGCTTTATTCACCAGGGGCACGACCTAATATGCGTTTTGTTGCGCAACAACTATCAAGAAGAAATCAGATTTAAACTGATTTTCTATCTCCTTAATATTCATAGTATGTTTCATACATGCATAAGTTGAAAATGAGTTGCATATATTTGTGATTGATTTTGATTGATGAGTTGCATTTGTGATTGATTTTGATTGATGAGTTGCAAATATGGTTGCAACAGTTGCAAACCGTATTTTTAAAAATATTTTTTTAAAAATCGGTATTCTTGAAAATATTACTTTTCCTAAAAATATTTCTGAAAATATTTTTTGTAGCTCGGGTACTTTTGAAAAAAGCCCAATTAAGAAAGTAGCTCACTTTTGGCGACAGATTATTTTGAACTTATAAGTCACAGAAGAGTATGCTGAAGTGTCGTTTAATCTGTTTGGTATTAGATTTGGATACCGTATTCTCACAATTTCGTGCAGTAAGATTCGGGGAGAAATTAAGTGACATAGTTGACTGGCAACCAAAGTTTGTTAATTGGATCTTACAGGAGATGGTCTTTACTTTTTGTTCTGTTCTTGAGATAATCGACGCATTTGACCAAATCGCGTTATTTTTTCTCCTTGTGGTTCTGAAATATATTGTTGGCACTGAACTGGGAAATTTTGATAAGATGAAACAGTTTTTATAAATGAGGGAATAGTTATATTTTGAACTAGTTAGATTACATGCACTTCGGAACTCAAATGAGTTCGTTATTAGAACATAAACTGCAGGACTGCACAACTTATACTTGCACATTATTAGGATCTCTGTATGCTGAGTGTGATTCAGAACACGTGTTACTCGAATGGTAAAACTCGTGTGTTCTTCGTGGCAGTTCTTATCAACTTTTGCTGAGCTCCTTCAATGAATTTCACAAACCGCCAAGGTTTTCCAGTTTTGAAAACAATGTATCCTGTGGACAATCCGCATACCAGTCCACATCCATACCCCATTACGATCATTTTCCATGTGAATTGATCTTCCTCATCATCAACTTCTCGTGTTGGCATTTCATCACTTTTACATTTCTTTGTCAAAGGAACACCACACAAGGCCATGTTAGCTAAGAAGGAGTCATTACTGAACGTGTCGAATTGCCTCCCATGTGGAATTTCTCCAGAAAGATTGTTTTCTGAGAGATTCAAGGCTGAAAGAAAAGTCAAACTAGTCAATTGCCATGGAATTGTACCTGTCAATTGGTTCGAAGACAGATCTAGCGATTCAAGAAGACTCAGATTTCCCAGCAAGGATGGGATTCGGCCTGTAAGATGGTTGTGAGATATGTTGAGCAGCCGGAGTAATATAAGTTCTCCGAAGACCTCTGAAAGTTTGCCAGAAAAATTATTGCTTGATAAATCTACACTTGTGTAGATATTGAGAATTTTATACACTTGGACCTCCTTTCCCTTGATAATCAGTGAAGTAGAAGCCTGGTAATATGATCCCATAATTAATGTATTCATATTAAATTCATCAGATGAGGCCGTAGATTTTAAATTGTCAAAAAAATTGACTGGCAGGTGCCCACTGAACTGATTCTGAGAGAGATCCATGATTCGCAACCTGGGGAATGGATATTTTATCTTGGTAAAATTTAAGTTGCCATGAAGACGATTAGATCGCAAGACCAGGATCTTAAGCTCCGGAAGGCTAGGTAGCCATGGTGGAAATGTATCATTTATGTTGTTGTTTCCAAGATCCAGAATCTTCAGTTCCTTACAGTTGGCCAAGGACAGGGGAATCGATCCTTCAAAGTGAAATTCAAATCAAATTGTTGTATTAGAGCGACAATGCATACAAAATCCATGAAATTGAAATGATTATTTTTAATTCAAGAATAAAGCTAACTGTGAATGCCTTGTAAAGCTTACCAGAAAAGTCGTTCTTTGATAAATCAACATAAGTCAAGTTGGGATTAGTTTTCCCAATGTCCTCTGGTATGCTGCCTGAAAATCGATTGGAATGAAGTAATAGTATCTGCAAGCTACTAAAATCAGCACTGGAATCAGGCACCTCCACTGATCCATACAATTGCTTTTTGTTGATATCGAGGTTTCCTGGCAGAGCTAACTTTCCACTAAGATCATTGCAGAACAAAAACAAGGCTGCCAAATTGGTAAGGTTCTCGATTGTTGTTGGAATTGAACCTGATAGATGGTTTTGCGACAGGTCTAAAATCATAAGCCCTTTCAATTTTCCAATCTCTCTGGGAACCGGTCCTGTGAGACTATTACTATACAGACTGAGGTAGTTGAGATTTGCCAACATACCAATTTCAGGAGGAATATCACCAACTAAGGTATTATTGCCAATCAGCAGTGATTTCAATTGAGTCCAGTTGCTGAAGAATTGAGGTGAGAGCTTACCGGACAGAAAATTATTCGATAGACATAGATCAGAAATTTGTGTCAGATTTGAAAAGGACAAGGGCAAAGTCCCAGTAAGCGAGTTACCAGATAAAGACAAGAAATTGAGCTTGGTACACAAACCAAGCTCAGGAGGAATACTAGAATTCAACTGATTTTCTTTGAGATTAAGTTTTCGAAGCTCCTTAAGTTGACCTACAGAAGCAGGAATATTTCCCCCCAATGAATTGTTATATAACTCAAGAACTTGAAGATTATGTAAAAGACCTAAACTATCAGAAACAGTACCTGAGAACTTGTTCCTTCCTAGGTGGAGTTCTTTGAGCTTGGAAAGTTTAAAAAGATATCTTGGCAATGGCCCTTCAAATAAATTATCAGTTAGACTGAGAAATTCAAGATTAGCCAAATGCGCAAACACTGATTCAGGTAGAGAGCCTGTCAACTTATTCAAAGACAAATCGAGAAAAGTTAAATTCCCTAAACTTATCAAAAATGATGGGAATTCTAAAGCAAGTTGGTTGAATTCTAGGTTGAGGTGTGTCAGGAATGGCATGTCCAGAAACATGGACCAGTTTGGATCGACCAAGAAGTTTGATCCCAAGTCTAAATACTGTAATCTCTGTAGATGACTAATTTGGTAAGGAATGGTTCCATTAAGATAGTTGCCGTAAAAGCTCAAGTACATGAGTTGTTTTAGATTTCCAATCTGTACTGGAATACCATCTGAAAATTTGTTGATGCTCAAGTCTAAGGAAGTGAGGTTTGGAAATGAAGTGAAACTGAAATGAGCAAGCGTTCCGTTGATTTCTTGAGTGGAAATGTTGAGCTTAGAAACCGTTCCTGCAGCATTGCAGGTAATGCCATTCCATATACACAGGTTTTGGAGATTACTTATGGACCAAGAATCGAGTGAAGAAGATGGCAATAAACTGTTCTTCCATGCGACAAGAGCTTCTGCCTCGGTTCTTGGTGAGGATTTTACATTTTGTGGAAGTAAAGACACTACGACAGATTCAGCATCACACAACGGTTTTTGCCCGTTGTCTGAGACCACGGAAAACCGTGGTCTATCGAGACGCCGTCTGATATGCGTATCAGACAACGGTGCGCACCGTTGTGTGATAGTGCTGAACACAATGGTTTACGTTAAAAAAATTGTTGTGCAACACCCAGAACCAACAACGTTTTCTCTTAAACGTGGTGTTGTTAGAAACTCTTGTTAACAATAGTTTTTTTCAAAAATGATGTTGTTAGAGGGGATATCCACAACAGTTTTAGTAGCTCTCCAGACTTGTTGGAAAGAGGATCATACAACGGTAGTTGAAATAGAGAAGCTCGTTCTTTCCTCTCTTGTACAACGGGTTTCGAACACCTGCCCACTTGTGTAAGGCCCTTCTAACAATATTTTAATTATTGAGGTGATTGTGTTTAGTTATGTCAGACAATGGTTTTATTTTAGATAGTTGGTTGTCTTTTACATGTTTTAACAATTGTTTCTGTTTCATCATTATTGCAAGTCATCTGTTTGGACAATGGTTTTGTAACAAGAAATCATTGTTTTCAATTTTATGAGACAATGTTTTTAATGAATAATGATTATTGTATCATGTTCTATATGACAATGGACATATATTATCCCATTACCTAAAAACATAATTGACAATGATTTTACATAACTCAATTAAAATAAGCTAGAGAATGTAATTAAAAAGCCAAAAATTTGTAAACAAAACTTTTCATTACGTACTAATAACCAGGGTTACAACCAAATCACATAAACCATCTAATATCCACAAATATTTCCCGTGAGGGTGGCAAATCCCAAATATATAAATACCTAAAATACATACAATAAATGGTAACATCTAGAGGCATATTGGACCTTTCTTTAATAATAACCACTTGGTTGGTAAGAAGATCAATCTTGGCTTCTGTATCTTCTGCCCTCTTCTTTAATTCATTTACCTGCCTTTCCATTTGAATGCATCAGCCCTGGCATAAGAAACACACAATTTTTGTCAATTTCTTTTTAAAATGTTAATGAATGCAATATTCTAATAAATTTATGTATCGGTCATACAAATTACAAAATAGAGCTAGATGATGAATGTCTGGATGAAATTCATAGTAAATTGACTACTCTAGATATGCAACTTAAACGAAATGTTGATCACTTACACGACTTTTAGGGTGGAAACATTAACAAGTTCCCTGGGAATTCTCCCAACGAGACGATTATTGCTCAGACGCCTGCCAAAGAGAATGTCAAGTTTTAATTCACAGTCAGTACATAGAGTGATGTTTGAGATATATACAAAGAAAAGGGACTCGTGACTTTATCTAGAATCCCCCTTTCCAATAAGCCAGCAGTCTTCTTGAATGATAATTTAGGTGAATAAATTTTTACAGGCATATATAAATGGAGACACTTTAGTGAGAAGGCCGACTTACAAGAAAATAAGAGACTGCAACTTTCCCAGAGTAGGAGGAATGATCCCTGTGAGATTGTTGTTGTACAAGTCCAAGCTTATTAGATTATTCAAATTTCCCAGCTCGTTTAGGATAGTCCCATGAATGTTATTTTTGTAAAGCTTACTGAATCATAACAAGTTTGGATTACATTTTTTAGATCGTTAAAAGATCTGTGTTAATTTATATTTTCTGGAAACTTAACAGCATTCATAAGTACTCACAGATATTGGATATATTGGAGTTTTCCGAGATCAAGTACCAAAACACCAGACAAATTTGTGTTACCAAGGTCCCTGCAGCAATAAATAACAAGCAGTTAGTACATGATGAATTTGAGCCATGACCGGACCAGCGCAAGACTGAGCTAAACAAAATACCAAGGTCCCTGCAGAAATAATATGCTTGTACATTAAACCTTACACCCAGTTGAGTATCAATGGCATGTTTCTGAGTAAACAAAATTATCCAGATCAAAATCTACGATCCCTATATTGCAAAGCTAACTGGTGGCTTCCAAATTTAACCAAAGCATGTTAATAACTAATAAGTATGTCAAGTTGCTTCTATGAATTGTGGCACTGGTTTCCTATCTTGGGCCATATTAAGGAAGTATAAAAAGTAGATACTGATGGGGATGGTAGGAGCAGATATAGCACACTCTTAATATAGGAGAACAAAGTGGATATTTCTTACAACGATAAATGAGTCTCCAACAGAGTAAAAAAATTCATGAATGTTATGTTTAAGAAGCTAGCAAATATTATTCCAAATTGCGAGCGACACAGAATCATTCTATAGAACCACAAATATATTTATACTAAGAAACAGTTCCACATATAGATGGAAACATTCATTTATACACGTAAAGCCTTAACAATCTCAACAAGCTCTTCACATAAATAGAAAAAGCCTTAACAATCACAAAAAGCCCATCACAAGAATAGAAAAAAAACCTTAAAATAGAAGAGAATAATAACTCATCTAAACTACAATTCAAGCAATAAAACACAATCCAAAAACATTGAACATCTATAACTAACAATAATAATTAAATACAACAACTCAGCAAAAATATTAAATTAGCCCTTTGACTAATTTCTCCTCAAACTCTCAAATTCATAACATGAAAATGGAATTAACATAAACAGTCATGGAGAGAGAGGGAGGGGGAGGGGGAGAGTGGGAGAAAGATGAGGGAGGGAGAGAGAGAGACCCATCTCTGCTTTGGAATTTCTGGTCGTTTTCCCCAAAAGAATCTTACCCACATCACCAAAACAACCCTTTTCTCCACTAGAGCAGCTAATCAACCCCGCCTTCACATTCCTAGTTCTAGGGTTAGAACACTCTGTCTTCTACCCCTAAAACTCTCTTCAGCACCACACTTCTCCAGCTTCACAACACTTCTTCTTCTTCCTTTTAAATTATTTAAAAGGGGGGAGAGAGCTGAGAGAGAAGGGGATCCACAAGAAAATTAGATTTAGGTTTGAGAATGAAAGGATGAGATTTCTGTGGTGAGAGGCAGGAGGGAAAGCTCAATTAGGTTTGAGCTGAAGGGCGGGAGTTTAGAAAAATTGGGGAGGGGGAAACAAGTAGATCAAAATGACATATCCTGAATAAAAGAGATAATTATTTTGTTAATCCGGAACTCATATGGTTAAGTGACGACTGTATAATTTTTTATTATTTTTTCATATGATTAAACTTAATATGTATTGATATTTGGATCAGCCAAAAAAATTAATATGTCTAAATTTTTGATTATTTGTTTACATGACTAAAATCAATATATCTTGACATTCGTACGGTTGGATCTTCCAAAAATTTTAACAAAAATCCTATAATTTTTTTAACAATATATCTTGTAATTTTTTTAACAATAATCTTATAATTTTTTTTTAACGATAAAAGGGTAATTGTTAATTTTTCTTGAAGAGTTAAAAATTCTCGTATCCTTGATTAATTCTTATTTTTATATTTTTTATCTAAAAAAATATATTTATATTATGCATATATGCAAATATGTATTGTTCTTTTTTAATACCATGACAATTTTATGTATCTAAAAAAATATTAGTATGTGTTTTATGTTTACAATTTTTGAAAGTACGGATCAAATCTTTGTTATGTATACAATTAGCCCTATATTAATTTATAATTATTTATTTTGATGATCTAACCGTACGGATGTCGAGAACTAACAATATTAGTCATGTGTAAAACAAATCAAAATTTTTTATGTTTATTTTGTATGTTTTCTTAACAATACAACTTAATCGTAAATTCTGTCTTATTGTAAAAAGGTGTTTTTTGTCCTTTAGTGTCTAACAGACAACGGTTTTTATACGCCCTATGTTGTATCATTGAAAATGACACAACTGTTACGAAAGTTATACCGTTGTAAGCAGTGGCGGAACCAGAGGGGGGCTAGGGGATGCTAGAGCCCCCCCTAACCTCGAAAAAACAATGTATATTTTTTTTTCAGCTCCCGCTGAATTAGTGTGATGCCAGTATAGTATTTTATACAAACTCCTTAACTTTTCTCTAAAAATAATATAAACAATCAACTCTTAACTATTTAAGAAGTAAATTACACAATATCTCCAACAATATTCCCTACATGTGCTCTCTATCTATATCTGCTAGGAGTTTGTTGGAGTTCATTTCATCTCCATATTCTTCAAATTTAGGCTAAAGAGCCCATATTCTTCAAATATAACGTAGTAGCTCCATATTGTTGGAGCTACTACGTTATATTTGCTCTTTGGATCCTAGGAATTAATTTTCTGCCTTGCACAATTTTATCCAAAGGATATCTCTTTAATTACTAGACCTGGAGTTGTTATCAAATGAGTTAGACAAGTTTATCTATGATGTGAGAGCGCATAAAGATTAATCTGGATTTCGAAGTCTATGATGTCATGACGGTTAAGACACACAGACACACTGCTTATCTCTTAGTTTATCGTCTGGTTGAGTTAGCTCTAGGGTTAAATAGCATTTAGGTCACTTAACTGATCGCTAATTTTCAATTGGATCATCCAACTCAAAAAGTTTTCAATCAGGTCACATAACAAAAGAAAATATTCAATTAAATCACTAAATACGTTAAAATTTTCACGACCGTTAAATGACATTGACTTTAGACGGAAGTCCGTTAAGACGAGCTGCCACGTCATTAAATCCGATTTTTGAATTTTTTTAAAAAAAATTTTGTAAATTTTTAAAAATTTAAAAAATTCAAAAAATGAAACTTTTTCAAAGAATTAAAAAAAAATCAAAAAACCGATTTTTTTTACTTTTTCATTTTCATAAAATTTTAGATTTTTTTTCAAAAAATCTGAAAAATTTCAAAATAAATGAGAATTTATGAAAAAAAGTTCTGAAATTCTGAAAATTTCATTTTTAAAATTTTTTCTAAAAATTTATAAATTCTGAAATTCTGAAAATTAAAAAAAAAATCTTGTAATTTTTAAATCAAATTTTTTTTTTAAAAAAAAGAGAATTTATGAAAAATTCTTTAAAATGGGAATTTATGTAAAAAAATCTGTTTTTTTAAATTTTTTAATATTTTTTAAATTCTGAAAATTTTTAAATCGGAAATTTTTTAAAAAAATGAAAATTTATGAAAAGAATTCTTTAAATGGGAACTTAAAAATAAGATTTTTTTTTTAAAAATTTTGAAATTTTTAGTTCTGAAAATTGTTAAAATTCTTAACTTCTGAAAACCTTTAAAATTTTTAATTTTGAAAATTTTTAAATCATAAAACTTTAATAAAAATGAGAAATTCTGGAAAAAATTACCGCCAACTCATCTTTCCGTCAACTATTTAACGTCACTAACGGCAAGTGACCTGATTGAAAATTTTAAAGAGTTTAGTTATTTGACTGAAAACATTTTGAGTTGGATGACCCAATTGAAAGTTAGTAGTCAGTTGGGTGACCAAAACGCCATTTAACCCGTTAGCTCTAGTTTTACCCGTTGTCATTGCTATTTTTGAGAGCTTTTTCAGCTATAAAACGATCAAGACTTATTAGCGTGATAAGATGGGAGATGCATGACTGAATGATAGTATGATGATATATATCTAGTAAGCTATTTATGCAAGTATATATGTCCTGTAGTGTCTAACCGACAACGGTTTCTATATGTAACTCTGTTGTATCATTGAAAATGACACAACTGTTATGCACGTTATACCGTTGTAAGAGAATCCATTGTCTAAATTAGGCTCAAACAACGCTTCAGGGAAAACCCGTTGTATAAAAGTAGTGTAGACAACGGTTTATGAGAAGAAAACCGTTATATAATATATTTTCATTTTTATGAGTTAAAAATTCGCATTTCCTTGATCAATTATTGTTTTTCTACTCTTTGTATTAAAATATATATTTATATTATGCATATATGCAAACATGTATTATTCATTTGTAATACCAAGACAATTTTGTACTTCGAACGTAAGTATAAGTATGTGTTTTATGTTTACAATTTAGAAAGTACTGGATAGAATCTTTGTTATGTGTATGATTAGCTCTGTATTAATTTATAAATATTTATTTTGATGATCTAACCATACTGATGTCGAGAACTAACAATATTAGTCATGTATTAAAAAAATCAGATTTTTTTATGTTTATTTTGTTTGTTATTTCAACAATACTAATCAAATGTAAATTTTGTCTTATTATAAAAAGGTATTTTTTATCCTGTAGTGTCTAACAAACAATGGTTTTATTAGTTAGTAAAGGCTTGTCTATAAGGCCATCATACAATGCTAACAAAAACACTTGTATGTTAGCTTCCTAGTCACACAACACTATTTGAAACCCTTGTTTGAACTGCTTGTAAACAACACAACAAATAAAACACTTGTCTGATTACAACAACGGTTTCTTGAACTATTGTCTGAAGTTTCTTCACACATCGGCTCTCAAAACAGTTGTCTAACATGCATCATTACACAATACCAGAGTTAAGAAACCGTTGTCTGATTGAATTTACTAGACAACAGTTTTTTAACCGTTGTAGGTCGTAGGTGTTAGACAATAGTTTTTCGAGGACGAAAAGAAAGTGTTTTGTCTTTTTTCCAAACAACACTTTTTTCACCGTGCGTTGTCTGATTAGTGTTGTCTAATGGTGTTTTTGTTGTAGTGAGAGATAAGAAGAACATAACATAGTAGTAGAATAAGAGGATTCAGAACTATTTTCATTGTTTCTTGTGTTTAGGTTGTTAATACTTTGTTTATATTTCTTGTTAGGAATCCTGGGACATATTTATAGAGTTTGCATAAGGATAATAAATGGCACTGTGTTTGCACCGACACAGTGCCATTTATTAACACCGACTCTGACTTCTAATGCTTGATAAATTCTAATCTTGTTACCTTGACTTCAGTTAGGTTGTAATCCATCACACCCTATTCTTAAACGACTAACTAGAGTCTTGGTAACTTATTGTTAGAATCTAAAAAAGTTTTATCAATGCAAGTATATTATAACCAAATTTGCTTGATAAATTCTAATCTTATTACCTTGACTTCAGTTAGGTTGTAAACCATCATATTTCCTCTTGAATGAATAACTAGAGTCTTAATTAGTAACTTTATTGTTAGAATCTAATAAGTTTTATTAGTGCTAGTATATTATAATTAAATTTGTGAAGAAAATGAGTGAAAGTAGAAACGAGCATTCATCGTCAAAGTGGCGAGATTGAGGTAAAATATAAATCTCTAGATCGAAAGACTAACATAAATCAAACAAATTCAATCTCTGAGCAAAGTAATTTTTCGAAGGAGTTAGGAGGTAGTGTGGTGTTGTCTTTGAAGACCATTTACCTCAATTTTTTCTTATTTTTCATATGCGTATGTAAAAACACCAATTGACAGTGCAAATGAAAGTAGAAGCTGCAGAAAGATTGACTTTGCAGAATCAACTATTTTCGTCTAGAACGTTGTGGACAGTGAGGTATATTTCATCGGAAAGACCAGAAGTCTAGTTTCGAGCAAATTGACTGTTTGCAAAAACACATTTTCTACACGAAGTTATGATAATTTTCTAGACTAGTTCAATGTATTAGCAAGTCCTTAGGAGAAGCATAATTTAATTGTTTACAAATTTTCCAAGTCAAGTAAGCACAAAGCTGGTTGGTATGTATCCCTTAAGTTGGATTCCTTTGGGTAGGGAGTGAGACAACTCTTATCTCTGGAGGCGGATTACTTAAGAGTTGCGAGTTTTTAACCATCATCCTTTTAGTCTATTACTCCCTCCGTCTTATTCGTTTATATACAGTTGTATCGCATTGCTCGACATGCATTTTAAGACTTTTACAAAGTATAGTTCTACAACTTATTTTTAAATTTTTTGTTTATGAATTAAAATTTAAATATTAAAGTTTTATTGAGAAGAAAAAAATTTATAGATCTCAACAACCTCAAAATGCGTGCCGCGTTCTCTGTCACAAACATGTACTTCTCACGGGAACAGAGGGAGTACTACTTAATACTTATGACCCTTGTTTCCGCTGTCACCAATGGCTGATTCGAATACATGTAAATTCATCAGGCAAACTTCTGAACAAGTTTTCATAGGAAATGCTTATAATAAAGTCTGATCCAGAACATACATAATCAGAAAGGTAAAAATGGGTTCTTCGTGGATCTAAAAAGTTTTCTGAGCTCCTTTGATGAACCTCTTAACAGTTCAGATTGAGTCATAGTTACCTTTTTCTCTGTAACAAACTAGATTGCAAGGCACCGAATTACTAAATTACTAGAATATTTTGATTAAGTGTCGGGAGGGAAAAGAAAAGAGGTGAATTATTTTTGTTAAGTGTGGGAAATAAAACGGGGCGCAATAGTAGCTGTTGTTTTTTCAGTTTTAAAAAAAATACTATTTAACAATGGTTAGAAATTTAACCGATGTTTAAGAAAACTCTACGACAGTTATTTTATCAACCAGATGTTTAATCGACTATTCTCATTTTTTATAAATAACTATGACATCGGTTATTTCCTTTGCCGATGCCTAAATTTCATGATGACATCGTTTAAAAAAAAACCTGATGTCTTAAACAGTATGCACATCGGTAGTCTAACCAACCGATGTCTAAGCACCGATGTCGTAGACAGTATTTCTAATACTGATATATCTGCATATTATAAAGTAGAACACGAATTACTGCACAAGTTTGCATATCGAATATTTACATGTTATATAGCGTGATTCAGAGCAGATAACATTAAAACGGTGAATTTATTCTGCTCTTTGTTGATCTTCGGATCAACTTATTCTGAGATCCTATGACGAACCTCACAAACCGTCTAGGCTTTTCAGTTGTGAAAATAATGTATCCTGTGGACAATCCGCCTACAAATCCACATCCATACCCCATGAGGATCACATCCCATTCGAACCAATTATCATCATCACCAAGAGGATTATCATTCTCAACTTCTTGTGTTGGCGACTCATCATTTTTACATTTCTTCGTCAGAGGAACTCCACATAAGGCCAAGTTACCCATGAACGAGTCGTTACTGAAAGTGTTGAATTGCCATCCTTGTGGAATTTCTCCGGAAAGATTGTTTTCAGAAAAGTTCAAGGTTGAAAGAAATGTCAGACTAGTCAATTGCCAAGAAATTCTTCCTGTCAGTTGGTTTGAAGACAAATCTAAAGATTCAAGCTGAAGTATGTTTCCCAGCAAGGATGGGATATTTCCTGTAAGGCTGTTATGAGATAGGTTGAGCAACCGGAGTGATTTAAGTTCGCCCAAAATCTCTGGAACTTCTCCATTGAACTTGTTATTTGATAAATCAATACTTGTGTAGATATTAAGAATCTTTTTTACTTCAACCTCCAGCCCTTTGACAATTAACGAAACAGAGGCCTCGTAATATGACCCCTGCTTTGTTATATTAATGTCAACCAGTTTATCTAAATTCACCATAACTTTAAAATGGTCAAAGAAATTGGTAGGTAGGTTGCCACTGAATTGATTGTGAGAAAGATCCATGATACGCAACATGGGGAATGGATGTGCTATGTTGCTAAAGCTCAAATTTCCATAAAGTCTATTTGATCGTAAGACAAGAATTTGTAGTTCTGGAAGAGTAACTAACCATGGGGAAATTGTGTCACTTATGTTGTTTTTTCCAAGATCAAAGATCTTTAGCTGCTTACAGTTGGCCAATGCTAGGGGTATCGACCCCTCAAAGCCATTGCTGTTTATGTTAAAAGTCTTCAGTCGGCAGCTCTTTGTGAAGGTTGGAGGTATTGATCCTTGTAATTGGTTCTTGTGGAGATCCAGTATAGAGAGATTAATGTTACTTTCTCCCAAACAATGTGGAAGTGCACCGCTTAAGTTGTTACTTGACAAATCAAGAATGTCAAGGGATGCCGAATTGCAAATTGTTGTAGGAAATTCCCCTGTCACAAATAAAGATGAAATTTGTCAAAAGCTAATGAATAGTTGCAGTGCAAGTTCATATATATGCTAGAAAAAAATGTAAGGCCAAATCTAGTTGACATAACAAAAATAATATCTTAACATTTTCCTCAATAAGATTAGAGTTCACCTGTAAACTTATTGTCACTCAAAGACATGAAGTCAAGATTTGGATGAACACCAAACGCTTCAGAAACATTGCCCGAGAATTGGTTCCTGTCTAGACGAACTTTACTTAGTTTGGAGCAGTTTTTCAGGCACGTAGGCAAAGTTCCTGAAAAGTTATTTCCACTTAATACAAATATTTCAAGAGCCAAACCACTACAGAGTCCTTCTGGCACCTCTCCATACAACTGGTTATCCGCAAGATTAAGAATTGTCAGCAGTTTTAAGTTTCCAGTCTCAAGTGGAATAGTTCCTCTAAGATTATTGGTGTGCAAATGCAAGATTTCCAATTTGGTCAGGTTCCCGATTGTTGATGGGATTGAGCCGGCTAAATGGTTTCCTGACAAATCTAGTCTCAGAAGCTTGTCTAACTTCCCAATCTCTCCAGGAATTGATCCTGTGAGCTTATTATTATACATAAAAAGGTAACTGAGATTTGTTAACATGCCAATTTCAGGAGGAATACTACCACTGAAGGTATTGTTTTGAACCTGCAGTGATGTTAACTCAGTCCACCTGCTGACGATATGAGGTGAGAGCTCACCGGATAAAATATTATCTGATAGGCCAAGTTCAGAAATCTGTGTAAGATTCGAGAAAGACAAAGGCAAACTCCCAGTAAGAGAATTCACAGCTAGAGCTAAGAACTTAAGCTTGGTGCACATTCCAATCTCAGGAGGAATACTAGAGTTCAAATAATTTTGACTGAGATCAAGTTTTTGAAGCTCCCTAAGTTGACCTATAGATGAAGGAATATGTCCCCTAAATGAATTGTTATACAATTCAAGAACTACAAGATCATGTAAAAGACCTATACCATCAGGAATAGACCCTGAAAAGTTATTCCTTCCGAGATGAAGTGCTTTTAGCTTAGAAAGCTTGAAAATATTTCCTGGCAGTGGCCCTTCAAATAAATTATCAGTAAGGTTAAGAAATTCGACATTAGCCAGATTGGTAAACACTGAATGAGGTAGAGACCCTTTCATCTTATTCAACGACAGATCAAGAAAACTTAAGTTAACAGAGCTACTTACAAAGGATGGGAATTGTGAAGCCAGTTGATTGTAGCATAAGCCGAGGTGTCTCAAATATGGCATGTCCAAAAACGCGGACCACTCAGGATCAACAAAGTTGTTTGATCCCAAGTCTAAATATTGCAACTTCTGAAGATGACTAATTTGGTAAGGAATAGTCCCACTAAAATAGTTATCAAAAAGGTTCAAATGCTGAAGTTGTTCTAGACTTCCAATCTCTCCCGGTACACTCCCTGAAAATAAGTTGCTGCTCAAGTCCAAGAAACTGAGATTTAAAAATGCAGAGAAATTAAAATGAGCAAGTGTTCCATTGAGTCCTCGACCCGAAAGATTGAGCACTGATATTGTTCCTGCAGTATTGCAGGCAATGCCAGTCCAGTCACAAAGGCTTTCAACGTTCTTTATTGACCACGACTCGAGTGAGGAAGATGGTACTAAACTGTTCTTCCATTTCACAAGAGCTTCGGCTTCAGCTGTTGGCGATGATGTTACATTTAGCGGAAGCATAGAGATGAAAAGAACACAAAATAGTTGAAGAACAAAAGAGTACTTGTGAAACATTCTCATTTGTCTAGTAACTTTTTTTTTTCTGTATGTTGTAACATATAATGTGATTGAGCAGAGTTGATGAGTGATCTTAAAGACAGACTCGGACACTCTGTGACACTAAGGCAAAGACAAAAAATAACAACTAAACACAATAGTCCACTTAAAGAAACGATATTAATCTGAGGTTCCTTTCACCTTTGGACTCTAACAACTAAGTGAAACATACATTTAGATTTTAAAATTTGAGTGTTTGTCCCCTAACTGTTATTAATAACTTAATTTCCGTCGATAATAACTAATGCTTTCTCCAACTCAGTTAGATGCCCGGAAGTAACAACTTAACTTTGTTTTTCTGCGAGGGGATTAGATTTCAAAATCTTCTTAAATATTATTTCATAATATTCATGAAACCAAAATGATGTTTTATAGGTAGGGCGGTAGATCAATCCTGCAAACATTATTCATATATGATTTTTTCAAGTTAGGAAAGATGCCGAATAAGTTAGTAGTTCATCTATAAGCTTATAAGTGTAAAAAAATTGTAGTAGTTTTGATGCAATTGTTTAGGTTCTTGAATTCCCTCTATTGTTGGGGATGACTTTTTTGCAGTCAAATTTTCCAAACAAACACAACTCTTTTCCTCTTATATGGGTAGCACTCCATAGCATACCCTCGAGTTACATAGCACATCATAATAAATATATACATAATATATATTCTATTATATTTTTTATGAAATATAATTACAAATTTTGATTATTAAACAAAAAACGAAGTTATAAAATTTTTTTATTCTAAAAATCATCTAAAATTATGCAATATCTCAACATGATTCTATAACAGAATAATAATCATCCAGAATTATTCTGTTATAGAATCAGTTTCGAAAATATACTTTCTTCATCAAATTTTAAGTGTTAAATTACTTAAAACATATATATGTTATAGTATTCTGTATCAGAATCAGGTTTTATATGTATTCTATAATAGAATTTAGAGTGACTGACACTTTGCACCCCATATGTTTAGGCGCTTTTTTGATTTGGTCTCAAACAATTTTTTTTGGCAGTATGCACCTTAAAATTCGAAAAGCGCTTCGTTTTGTATCGCTTTGACCACTCTCTGTTTAATTGACCACCGTTAAAGTTAACAAATGTATCTTTTTCACTTTGCACCCCACAATTTTAATTCTTTTCCATCAGTATTTTGAGTATTTTTTTTTTCACTTCTCCTAACCATTTGGATAAGAATTATAAGGAAATATGATGTAAAAATATAATGATCATTTCTTCCAAAACATTTGGATTATAATTCCAGGTAAAATAACAGTAATGAAATGATTCAAGAAATAAAACTTATAGACATTTTTCCTAACCAAGTATAAAATTCATTTCATTCTCCATCCATTCCGATCCATCTCACGAACACAACCTTAATATATATTGAAAAATATGCCACCATTCTCTCCTGAATATCTCCCATGGCTAAACCTGGACGAGCTACAAGGGATGTTTTTTCAAGAAATATTCTGTCAGATGAAAAAGGCATAGCATAAAGAAATGTAGGGATTTTACTGTTTCTTTTTTTTAATTCTGTATTGCCATTAAGATGGGAATCTCTCCAATCCGTGAAAATCATCTTATTCACGTCAAAAGGGTGTTCTTCTACTTCTGTCACTATTCCATAAGCTACTTGGTATCCTGGATTATATGGCTTGTCATATTGAACAAGACATCTTAAGAAACGGGTTGATCAAGAACTACAGCAGCTTGAATGGTCACACCATCATTACATATCAATAAAGATTTGGCTTCCTCGTGTACAACTTTTACAACCTTAGCCTGATGAAATTTAACTCCATTTGATATGCACTTCTGCATCATTTTTTATTTAAGTTGCTTCTTGTTAACCCTTCAATACGGTCTTCCGAGCTCTTTGGTTGTCTGGTCATCAATGTAAACAATTGCACTTGACCAGGTAAGATGGACAAGCAGCAGTAGAAACAGTGGAGAGGGAAAAGGGAAAAAAAATACTCAAAATACTCATGAAACAAAAAATTAAAATTGTGGGGTGCGAAGTGAAAAGGTTACATCTGTTAACTTTAACCGTCAATTAAACGGAGAATGGTCACAGGGGTGCAAAACGAAGCGGTTTTCAAACTTTAGGGTGCATACTGCCAAAAAAAATTGTTTGAGACTAAATCTAAAAAGCGCCTAAACATAAGGGATGCAAAGTGTCAATCACTCTAGAATTTATAATAAAATTGATGATTTACAATGGTGTACTATGTAACTCCATATAAGGAGTCTCTCCATGTAATGTTGTCCTATATATCTATATTATACTATTAAAGTCGAAACATTAAAGGAAATTATTATTTTTAACTAAAATTATTATCTCTTTTTATTTTCTAACTAAAAAAACTCAATTTTCAAAAAATAACATTGGACAACATAGTAACTACCCTTTTTAACTAAAACATATTATCTTTTTCAGATTCCTAACTGAAAAACAGATTTTTCGAAATTAACACATGCAACATATATATAAAAAAGATATTATCATAGATCTATACTGTTTATTGATACTTTATAGTTTTTTGTATATTATTATTATATTATCACTCTTATTAGAGTGATTGACACTTTGCACCCCTTATGTTTAGGCGCTTTTTCGTTTTGGTCTCAAACAATTTTTTTTGGCAGTATGCATTCTAAAGTTTGAAAAGCGCTTCGCTTTGCACCCTTTTGACCACTCTCCGTTTAATTAACTGTTAAAGTTAACAGATGTGGGGTTTACACTTTACACCTCACACTTTGCACTTTGCACCCTACATTGTTAATTTTTTTTCATGAGTGTCTTAAAACTCACTCTATTCACTTTGCTCCATGTCAGCATCCAAAGAGACTACATGCAACCACACTCCTTTCCCCCCATTTTGCAAATCCATCATGCCTGAATCTGCCAACATACATGATCACGGCAGATTCTCTATTCAACATTCGATTTTGATGACAACTAATTTTCTTGCATTAGTCGATCGTTATCTTGAGTCCCCAGACACACTGTCTGATAACACACTTCTTGCTCTTGAAAATTGCCAACTTCTAGCTAGCTATGCTGAACTTGGATTTCTTTTCCAAAACTCTTGAGAGTATCCGTTCTTCGGATTCTATCAAGAGTCATAAGGCATATGATATTGTTGGAATAATTAAACAAACTATCTTATATTTCTGATAAGAGTAATGTTTAAAACTGAGAAAAGAAAGATGCACGTTAACTCCTGCTATGATTTAGTTTGCTGCAAATACAAATATATATAGCACAAAACCTAACATCTATCCACTTCTACTGATTACTCTTATTATTATCCTAGAGTCCTGAAAACTCTGCAGCACCAAGACTCCGTCTAAACTACAGTCCTTAGCTGGCCATTTATTACAATACGAAAACTAATCAAATAAATAACTAAAACAAGTTTAGAATAAATTAAACCCAACAGATATGCATACTTTGCTCAGTGCAACCCTAACCAACCAGCTAACTTGCTTTGCAGAGCTTGATGCCCTCACATCACCGTCGATTCCTAAAGATGTATTTTTGGCTCTATTATCCAATATTGGGAGTACGCTATATAGCGTGTCACTCGCTATTTTCAAACATGGTTGGGTTAATACAACAAGAAGAGGAAGAGGTAGGAAAAATCCCGACGTTTCAGTTTCTGAAGATGATGGAAAATTGAGGCTTTATCCATGCGGACCTGCTGTGAATGCGACTCAGAAGGTTGTAGTAGATCCTAGTGGAAATGGAAATTTTACGATGATTAATGATGCTGTTGCAGCAGCTCCAAACAACACTGATGGCGGCAATGGGTATTTCTTGATTAGTATTGCGGCTGGTGTGTACCAAAAGTATATTAACATACCGGTAAACAAGAAGTACTTGATGATGATCGGAGCAGGGATTAATCAGACTATAATTACTGGCAATCATAGTGTCTCGGATGGGTTGTCCACATTCAACACAGGAACATTCAGTAAGTTATACATTACTAGTATAATGTGTGTGAAAAAATATGCTAATCTTAATGAATTAAGTTTAGTTAAAACACTATAATCAAAAAAATTTGTCTTATTTGATAACATAAGCTTATAGTTGCAAGTGTGCATTGGCATACTTACATTGGAACACAGCAGGAGCAAAAAACTTTCAAGCTTACATTCATGAAAAAAATTCAAAATACTCATGGAAAAAAATTAACAGATGTGGGGTGCAAAGTGCAAAGTTGGGGTGCAAAGTGTAAAACTCACATCTGTTAATTTTAACGGTCAAATAAACGGAGATTGGTCAAATGGGTGCAAAACGAAGCGCTTTTCAAACTTTAGGGTGCATACTACCAAAAAAAATTGTTTGAAACCAAATCGAAAAAGCGCCTAAACATAAGGGATGCAAAGTGTCGATCACTCTTATTATTATATTAAAATTGAAATATGAATAATTTTATTAGTCGTTCGAGTTTTATCAGTTGGTCGGTATTATTCTACGCGTCTCCTTAATATATAAAGTGTTCTAATTAACCTTTTTATTATTAATTAAGTCAAAATATTTAGAAATTCGGTCAGTATAATCGATTTATATTTCAATTAAATTTAAAATATAGACCAAAAATTATAAATATTATAAACCACCCGTGCATCGCACGGTTATAAGCTAGTATTCTTAATTTCCGAATACAAAAATTGGAAAATGATTTTTTTTCCTCTTTCTTAAAAAACTCACCCCATACAAACCTATGTTCATTTCAGTCATTTAAGCCTTTTATGGATAATCCATTTTAATCTAGGTCATACCCGACTTGAATGTAGTTATATTTGGTGATGTACAGGGTTTGTCTATTTTCAAATGGGTTAAAGCACATACTTTAACGAATATATATATCATTTATCTAATTACTCCCTGCAATTTAGCGGTATGATTTGATTAACCTAATTTCAAATTGTTCACTTTAGTTTTCCAACTGTTCTGCAAGAACGTCCCGTCATCTGCGTTCGTCACAAGGTTAACCATTTTTATAGACGGGTCTGGTATGAGAGACCATCGATGACACTATTTTACACTACTAGAAAAACGGGCATTTCCGATCAAAATTTCCCTCCAATCAAATTGGTCGGAAAAAAAAGCGGACATTTCCGACCGACTTACCGACCAAAGGTCATTTACGACCGCCATTACCGACTGCACCAAATCGGTCGGTTATAATAGGTGTGGGTCCCGCTCACCAACGTTCTTCAGCTGACATGGACGCCACGTCGGTAAAAGGCAGGGCCGTGCCTGAGGGTGTGCGATTTGTTCGACGGAACAGGACCCATAATTTTGAGGGGCACATGTATTGTAGATTTATATGTACTAGCCTTTAACCCGTGCAAAGCACGGGCGGGTATATAGTTCGTAATTTATTATTTATAATTTAAATTATAACATCATTTTATTAGTATTTTAGTATTAACGGATTGAATTTTAATTAAATTATATAATTCAACTGACTATATTTTCACCCGATTACTTGAAAATGGACAAACCCTAATACGTGCACACAGGATTTTAGTACATTTTAGTACATTTTATCCGAATTTAGTAACGTAGATTTAAAAATTAAAAAAAAAACAGAAAATTCAAATCTTTTTTGAATATAGCTGATCGTGTAATACCTTTGAAAGATTTAGTAAATCAATCGAATTTCAACATAATTTTGTAATTTTGGTTTTTTGACAACAATAACTTTTAAGATGAGAGTTGGAAAGAGTTATATAATGGTTCGTGTTTATATTGAGATATAACACGTTAAAGTTAAAAAGAGTTATATGAAGGTTCTTGTTAAAAGAAGATATTCAAAATTGTATATTTATAATTTTATTTATAACATCATTATAATTTTTTTAATGAAATATTATATGATAATGGAATAGACTCCACATTTGTAGACTTGTAGTACCAAAAGGAGAGTACCAAACCAAAAAATATAACTAAAACCTTAGACTACAAATTATACCCATGTTGGCTTATTATAGTATAGTATAGATTTATTGTTTTATAAAAATATTATCTTAGCAAAATTAAAAAGTATTATATTAGTTTTAATGAAAAAGTAATTTATCTTTCAAAAAAAATGAAATGAAAAAGTAATTTATAATTTTTTTAAATAAAATTAATAAGAAAAATATGTAATAAGAATATTAATCTATTTGATTAGTAATTTGGACTACTAATTTTAATAATTAAATACAACGGTCAACACTAGTTTTCGTGTACATTATATTATTTTTAATAATTCCATTTTGGATATCTAATTTATTTTAAATTAGATTTCTATTGAATGTTTATATATTCAATGAAAAAGTTAAATTAGAATTAATTAATCAGTTAGTTAAAGTTTTATATCAAAATTTAATAAATTTTACATTTAAATTAGTTTTTGTATGATTATATTATTTATGATTATTATATCTTACTATTTTTGTACTTGTTTTTCCAGTTTTTTATTTTTTTTATAATTATATCAAAATAAAAAAATGATTATTTATTATAATTTTACATAATTACTATTATTTTTTTGTTGTTGGGGCATATATTTTTAATTTTGCACAGGGCACCTAAAATCTAGGCACGGCCCTAGTAAAATGTGTAGATATTTATTTCTTTTAAGAATGAATTCGGAATTCGAGAAAAGAGATAATATAAGTCCTCCACTAATTAGTTAATATATCAATCATTTATTAAATAATTTCAAATACACAAAAATTCGAAGATTTTCTTTTCATAAATTGTCAAAAAGTCTGCGTTTACAAGTTTCTGGGGCCATTAGTAATACAGCAAAGTTGAAGAGAGATGCAGAAACAACAAAAATTATATATTCAAGCCATCAATACCAGCCAAGAGAGACTCTAATTTAGCCATGAGCCCCAGGATTATAATTAGAGATCATCGGCGCATGACCAGGCAGCCGGGGTTTCAATTTAGGCCCTGCTAAAGATCTTGGCTTGCCACGTGTTAATAACATTCTGCGTTCATCTGGAAAATAAAACACAAATAACTTAACTAAAAACAGCTATAATAATGGTCTGATGCCAAATTTTATAGGAGCATTAAAATATATGTCGAGCAGTAAAAAAAAGTACAAAAATGAGTGGGACAGAGGGAGTATACATGTCAAATAAAAGCTCATTAGATTTCAAGACTCAATGTCGAGTGCAAGATAAAGGTATACGAACCTGCATGAGTTAAAACCAACAGCGAGATGAAGATCATGATGATGAGAGTCAAATAAACAATACTTGCCCGAGAGGAGGAGGCCATGTACAGGTTTCTTAAACGCCAGGGTTTTATTATATAGTACTATAATAACTTACATACAGCACAAGCTGTCAGTTTGAACGAGTATCTAAGACTTGGGAGTTTGACCTAGAGATGTGCAGAAACTCTGAAATCTGAAATCCCATCTGGAAAAAATCTTAAAAACTCTATCTGAAAAAAAAATCTGATCTGGTCCAGCCCGGTCCGAGAGTCTAAAATAGGCTTAATATTTTTAAAAAATCCGGATTTTATCCAGATTTTTAAAAAAATACGGAACTTTTATAAGTATAACAGGCCTAGTATTTTCAAAAAACCCCGGACCCGATCTGTTTTTAAAAAATCAGGATTTTTTTGGCCCGGTTTGGATCCAGCCTGAACAGATTTTTTGTGCATCTCTAGTTCGACCCCAGTTAAATGATCAATATTAATTTGCTTGACCTTTTTTTTAATAGTTTTTCTAATGTGTCTCCAAGGACACACAACAAACACTAAATTTGATCAGTTTGATATATTTTTATTGGCGGTGTTGGTGTGAATGTAGAGGGCTATCCATATTCATGATTAGACGACCAATAAAAATGCCCGAAATTCATGAGAATCAATACCCTTTATTAATAAGCGAAACCACTTTTCAGTGGAACATCGGTACCCAAAGTACCAAAATTTGGTCACTTTCATATTCATTAGGATTTTAAGAATTCTATATTGAATATAATTTTATTATTAAAGACCTCAATATTCATTAGGACAGTGAAAGACTTCTGTATTGATTAGAATTTTATTATTAAAACCTTTTATTAATAAGCGAAACCACTTTTCAGTGGAACATCGGTACCCAAAGTACCAAAATTTGGTCACTTTCATATTCATTAGGATTTTAAGAATTCTATATTGAATATAATTTTATTATTAAAGACCTCAATATTCATTAGGACAGTGAAAGACTTTTGTATTGATTAGAATTTTATTATTAAAACTTTTTATTAATAAGCGAAACCACTTTTCAGTGGAACATCGGTACCCAAAGTACCAAAATTTGGTCACTTTCATATTCATTAAGATTTTAAGAATTCTATATTGAATATAATTTTATTATTAAAGACTTCAATATTCATTAGGACAGTGAAAGACTTCTGTATTGATTAGAATTTTATTATTAAAAACTTCAATATTGATTAGGACAATGTTATATAAATTTTTTATTTAATAACAATAATCATTATAGAATTATGAAAAGATTTTCATATTGTTAGGATTTTATACTTATTATTATACATTTTTAGAGTTTTATAATTATTATTATATAATTATGAAAAGACTTCTATATTGATTCGGATTTTATTATTAAAAATTTGAATATTGGTTAAGATTATTATACTACTATAAAAAGACTTATATGGTGTTTAGGATTTTGTAATATAACATTTATCCTATCCACATAGTTAAATCGCTAACAATTTAACTTATGAAACAGTTCTATAAAATTCATATCAAAATTTGACTATCATCATATTATTTTTTATTTAAAAATTATTACTATTATCAAAAAAATTCTATATTTGACAGGATTTTATGTTATAATAATTCTCTCACTAATAAAAATATATTACCAACAAAATTATTTGTTTTAATTTTTTAAAACTCAAATAATTTAATATACAGAACAACTCTATAAATCTTTATCATGTTTCAGAGTTCAAATAAATAAGGAGTTTATATTGATGTTAATATAATATCCTATTAATAGAATAATAATGTCAACGAAATTATTCGTTTTAAATTTTAAAACTCATACAATTTAATTTACGAAATAAATTTATAAACCTTCTATCATGTTTCAGAATTAAAATAAACAAGATTCAATATTGATACCAAAGTACCAAAAAATTTGATCATATATTTTTTAATAATAAATATTATTATCATTCAGTGTTTTTAAGAAGATTGCGATAAACACCAATAAGGCGGTGGTAACACTGACTTGACAAATGTAAACTCCAAAAAAATGAAGTCATTGTTCATATTGCAACATATAATAAAAGAACCGAAACTGTAGACATACGTCAAATATTCGTTTTAACTTTTAAAACTCATACAATTTAATTTACGAAACAGATCTATTAAATTTCTATCATATATCAGAATTAAAATAAATAAGATTCAATATTGATACCAAAGTACCAAAAAACTTGGTCATATATTTTTTAATAATAATTATTATTATCATTCAGTGTTTTTCAGAAAATTGCGATAAAGACGAATAATGTGGTGTTAACACTGACTTGATAAATAGAAACTCAAAGAAAATGAAGTCATTATCCATATTGCAACATAAAATAAAAGAACCGAAACTCTAGACATATGTCAAAATATTTGATATCAAATTACTTTTGGAAAGTTAATTAATTTTGGCAAACTACAATATCAATTTATTAAACAACTACAACAACAGTTAGATTTGCAAAAACTCCAACTAGAATTATATATAATGTTTGCCTATTAAATGAATAAAATAATTGCGACTTAAAAATTTGAATTTTTGTTCGAGATTAAAGATGCTATAAACGAACTTATATGTGTTGATTTTGAATATTATTTTCACAATTTAAAAATCATCAAACAACATAGTAATTTTACTAAAATAAAACATACTGTTAGAGTTAAGTTCCATAGAGTCCGCATTTAATCCGCAGTATGTACCGGTCATAATCTTTTAGTTTAATCATAAATAATATCTTTAATTATTCAAATTATATATATAATTTACCATCTTTAAGTAGTTTTAAATATATAATTATCAATAATCATTAACATCTTTCAACATTAAAAATCATTAATATCATTATTCTACTTATGAGTTATATTTTAAAACATATATAGTGTTTAGTGATTTATAATATAATTGTTTTATCTTTTGATTGCAACGATTATATTGTGGAACATAACCTGCAAATTGTAAGATGTTTACAAATATTGTAGACTAAAAAAATTAAAATTGAAACGAGTAGAATATGTTTAAATAATTTTGGACGCCAATACTCTTATTTTGTGGACTCAATAGAACAGTGACTCATATTATTATGAAATAAATTTAAAGTATGATCAAATTTTAATATATAGAAAGTCTTATATTAAATAACAATAATTTAAATATCATTTAGAAACAATAGTTTAAATAGGTATAATAAAAATATGATGATGTAATTAAAAAAAGACATTATTCTTTTAATAAATAAAAATTTTAAAATTTTATTTAAACCCGTGCTTGGCACGGGTTATCAACTAGTTAGTATTTATTGTGTGCTCACAGGCACCATAGAAGAACCGTTCATTTAATACTTGTCTCTTGCGTGTTTATTGTGTTCAAATATCTAAACAGACCAATAGGGTGAAAGAGGTGTAACCAGTTCTTTCCACGATTTAGATTTGCAATTTCCTTTGTCCATTTCCATTAGGGCTTTATCAATGTCAAACTATTATGAATATGACTTTGAATTATACATCAACTGTTCGGCAGAATGCATAAATGTTAAATTGGACTATTGGTCTGTTTAAATCAAACTCAAGGAAAGAATGATTCAAAAACCATAGTTATGCAGTGGATCAGGTTTTACACATCTAGTGACATAAAAAAAAAAACACAACTTAAACTTGGTGAAATTCTTTTAAATGTTAAAGTAGAAATCTTGCTGCACTAATATAGAGATAATATTCCTACGACTATACCTCATTTCGAGTAACAAAAAGTGGCTGAAATTCAACCTCTAGAATGGTGTCTCTTCCCGCACTATAATAAAAGCGGTTATTTTTCGACTCAGATTCTAATCGAAAATAGCTATTTTCTGCCGTTAACGGTTATTTTCGACCCAAAAGAGGTGGTTGAATATAAGCTAGTGGAAATTAGAAACCCAATCGGAAAATATATATGTTCGACCACATACGGTCGAAATTAATTTCGATTGTATTAATTAGAATGGTGTTTCTTCTTTCCGGTAACAAGAAGCGATCAGAATTTGACCTCATGGTGCCTCTTCCCGATAACACATGGTGAACATAATTCGTTCTAGGAATGGTCTGCAATTAATTAATAAAATGTTGACAGAGATAATAGCTACAATGATCTGTCAAATTCAGAAAATTTGAAAATCAAAAAAATTAATGTTTGTAAAGTCTAAATCTTGAAATGAACTGAGGAACTGCAAACCTGAATCAAAAAAAGAATACTTCAAACCTCATTCAAACTATAATTGGTCTGTTTAAAGATTTTGAACTTGTTTGATTTGGTATCAAAATCAAAATGGACTACTAATGTTATCAAAGTTTCAAGATTACATTTAACGCAAACGGAGAGTGACTGGAATTAATACAACTCGGTCCAAGTCCGCTGGTTTAACAAACTCTAGTGATCCTTAAAAGTTAAAAGTCATGGCTTCACATCATTCATAAGAAGCTATTGGGTAGAATTTCCTTTTGATTTTGAAAGGAGTGGGCTTAAGAAATTGCTCCTATACAATGATGAGCACGACTGACTATGAAGTCAGCCTGGTATGTACGGGTCCTTTGGTCCCAACTCTTGACTTGAGATCTAATGAATTATGAATTATTGTGGTATACATGCATGCCACATTTCAACAATATGCACTATACACAGTGGCAAACCCATGAAAGAATTTTATACGGGCATAATAATTAACAATTTTTTTTTACAATATGCACTATACACAGTGGCGAACCCATGAATGAATTTTATAGGGGACATAATAATTAACAAAATTTTTTTAAAGACAATTATGATACGATGAAAAATGGCTTATACATATGTTGTTTCACCTTATTATAAATTAATCCAACCACATTATTGATGGGCTTTGATAGGTTATTATGAATTAATCCAACTATAATTTTGATTGTTCTTAATTGGCTGGGATTTAATAAAAATACTTACATAATATATTCTCAGTATTAATATTAATAGAGGTAATGGCCAACTAACACTAACTAAATCTAATGATATATATACGAGTATGGGCTGAGAATTGACTGGGGACCCATGTCCCCATGACGTAAACTTTAGATCCGCCACTGACTACACATTTAATTAAATTCACGATTATGGAATGATGGGTTATGAAAGCGAATATATTGCCTATCACATTTAACATTATGCACGTATAACACAAAACAAATATATACATTTGATGAGGAAAAAAAAGTTCTCCGGCCGTCGATTGATACTTTGAATCCAAAATATCACAAATATGAGGATATTTCAAACAGAAGGCGTTGGCGATTTGGTCGGGTAATTAATATTAATTTAAATATATAGGATATAGGACAATATCAAGTACACTGTACACTAGTGTTACGTCTGTTTATGAATTGAAATTTTCGCGAACAAGTTTGAATTCGGCTCAATAGAGTTCTGTTTAGTTCGTTTAGAACGGAGTTCAAGCTCGAACATTAAAATGTGTTGGTTAAGAAAATGAGTTCGAGTCGAGCTAGCATGTTGCCAGCGCCTCTAAGTTTCTTGATTTCAAACTCGAACACATGTTCTGTATCTATTGCTTGGTTCGCTTGGTTTGCCACAATAAATTATTAAGATTGTTCGGTCAAACCTTGGCTTGGTTCGGTTCGTCAACAAATCTCGGTTTGGTTCGGTTCATCAACAACCCTGCCTAACACTAAGTATATATAAATTCCATGATATATTATTAGCTTCCCACAAAGAACACAGAAACAAACTCACAAATATGAAAACATACATAGGAATGGGAACACTGCGCAATCCTTATGTTTTACTACTATTTCATGTTCTCTTCATTTTTATACTTCCACAAAAAATAACATCATCACCAAGAACTGAGGCAGAAGCTCTCGTCAAATGGAAGAGCAGCTTACTACCATCTGATTCTCTCAATTCATGGTCCCTAGACAATCTCGACGACCTTTGTAACTGGACTGGCATTACTTGTGGTGCAGGAACAATCTCGAAGCTCAACATTTCCTATCAAGAACACTACGGCACACTTGCTCACTTCAGGTTCTCTTCATTTCCAAACCTCACTTCCTTGGACTTGAGCAACAATCTTTTTTCAAGTAGTATTCCTGTAGGAATCGGAAATTTAACACAGCTTCAGTACTTGAGCTTTTTCAATAACAGTCTTAACGGTACCATTCCTTACCAAATTGGCCAACTTCATAAACTAGAACATTTTAGCTTGGGCTCAAACTACTTAGATAATCTAAGCTGGTCCCTGTTGGATCAGTATGTCAACTTAACTTACCTTGATCTGTCGATTAATTTGTTGACAGGACGCATTCCTGATTCAGTGTTTCGTTTATCTAATCTTGAATCCGTCCTGCTTAATGATAATTTTTTTGAAGGGCCATTGCCAGAAAATGTTTCCAAGCTTTCCAAGGTAAAAGAACTTTATTTCGGAAGAAATAAGTTATCAGGGTCTCTTCCTTATAGTCTGGGTCTTCTATATAATCTTCAAGTTCTTGAATTGTATAACAACTCATTTACAGGAAAGATTCCTTCTTCTATAGGTCAACTTAGAGATCTTCAGTCACTTGATCTCCGAGAAAATTATTTGAACTCTACTATTCCTCCTGAGCTTGGGTTTTGCACCAAGCTCAGTTTCTTGGCTTTAGCTACCAATTCGCTCACTGGGCCTTTGCCTTGGTCCTTTTCAAATCTTACACAAATTTCTGTACTAGTCCTGTCAGATAATTTGCTGTCTGGTGAGCTCTCACCACATTTCATCGGCAACTGGTCTTTGTTAACAAATCTGTACCTAGAAAAAAATGCCATCACTGGTAATATTCCTGCTGAAATTGGTACGTTGTCGAGTCTCACATACCTTTATCTATTCAATAATAAACTCAAAGGACCAATTCCCAGAGAGATTGGTAAGTTGAATGAGCTTCTGGAATTAGACTTGTCAGGAAACCATCTTGAAGATTCAATTCCATCAACAATAGGGAACCTGACCAAATTGACACTCTTACATCTGTTTAACAATAATCTTAGCGGAACCATTCCACTTGAGATTGGTAACTTACCACTGCTTGAAATTCTTGATCTCAGCCATAACCAAATGTATGGAGAGGTTCCAGATTCCATTACTAATTTGAGTAACTTGCAGACACTTTCTTTGTTCACCAACAGATTTCATGGCAGCATTCCGACGAACTTAGGAAAAAATACTTCCTTTTTATCTGTTGTTGACTTGTCATACAACAGCTTCTCTGGTGCGGTGCCAGAGGGATTGTGCAGTGGCTTGGCCCTCGAATTATTTACAGTAATTGGAAACAATTTTTCTGGGGCTTTGCCGATTTGCTTAAGAAACTGCTCTAAATTGAGTAGAGTCCGTCTCGAGGACAACCAGTTCTCTGGAAATATTTCTGAAGCATTTGGTTTTCACCCGAATCTTGTTTTTATCTCTCTAAGTGGCAATAACTTTATGGGTGAACTCTCATCCCAGTGGGGTAAGTGTGAAAGTCTTACAAACATAGAGATTTCTAAAAACAGACTTTCAGGCCTAGTACCAGCGGAGCTTGGAAACTTAAAAAAATTACAAGCTTTAGAGCTGGATTCGAATGAGTTGACAGGTGAGATTCCAAAGGAACTGGGAAACTTAGTCCTGTTGTTGAAACTCAACTTGAGTAATAATTATTTGACTGGAAACATCCCTCGGAGTTTAGGCAAATTAACAAAGCTCAACCATCTTGATTTGTCTACAAACAACATGAATGGAAGAATACCAAAAGAGCTTGGGAATTGTGAAAGCTTATTAAGCTTGAGCTTGAGTCAGAACAGTTTTTCAAAAGAGATACCCTCAGAACTTGGAAATTTGCGTCAGTTGCAAATTAATTTGGACCTGAGTAGCAATTCACTTTCAGGGACCATTCCTTCTAACTTGGGGAAATTGAAGGTTTTGATGGATTTGAATCTCTCACATAATCAACTCTCGGGTAGTATTTTTTCTTCACTCTCTGCTGATATGTTTAGTCTGGAAACGATTGATTTTTCCTACAATAACTTGTCTGGCCCTATACCCTCGTTCCAACGAAAAGTTGCAAAATATTTCATTGGGAACTCCCTTCTGTGTGGTGATGCAAAAGGATTGTCTCGTTGTCTGTCTACGCCTCTGAAGTCATCCAAGTCCAGTAAAAAAATTCTCATCGGTATCTTTGTTGCAGTGGGCAGCCTCGTAGTTTTCTGGATTGTTACTTTTGGATGTTTAAGGAGACATATGAAAATCAAGAAAAGGGATTTAGAGACATTCATTTCAGGACAAATTATGTCACTGATTTGGGAAAGAGAAGGAAAATTTACATTTGAAGATATTATTACAGCCACTGAAGATTTTAGTGAAAGGTACTGCATTGGAAGAGGAGGATTCGGAACTGTATACAAGGCCAAGTTGTTTAATGGTGAGATTGTAGCAGTTAAAAGGCTCAATATAACAGACTCCAGTGATGTTTTGGCAAATAATCGATGGAGCTTTGAAAACGAGATACGAACCTTGACCGAAGTCAGGCACCGGAATATCATCAAACTTCATGGATTCTGTTCCAAGGACAATTCCCTTTACTTAATATATAAATTTGTCGAGAGAGGCAGCTTAGGGACATTGTTGTACAGTGATGGAGGGCCTTCTGAATTAAGTTGGGACACAAGGGTAAGAATTGTTAAAGGATTGGCTCATGCACTTTCTTACTTGCATCATGATTGCTCTCCTACTATTGTGCATAGAGATATATCACTGAATAATATCTTGCTCGAGCCAGATCTGGAGCCAAGGCTCTCGGATTTTGGCACCGCAAGATTTTTAAGTACCGAATCCTCAAACTGGACTAATGTTGCAGGGTCATATGGCTACATGGCGCCAGGTACTTAATTATTTTACGAGTAAACTTCAAAGTTGTGGCCAAAATTTACACCGATTTTCAAATTGGCTAGAGTTCCAAATTCTTAGAAAGGTTGCCAAACTTTGGCTCCGCTTTTTAAAAATGTGGCTCCCGTTAAATGTCACTAACGGGAGTAACCGGCAGAGGGGTAAAAATGAGTTCCAAAATCTCACAAAGGTGGCCAAACTTTGGCTCCACTTTTAAAAGTGTGGCTCCTGTTTTACGGGAGCCACACTTTTAAAAAGCAGAGCCAAAATTTGGCCCACCTTTCTGAGAATTTGGAACTCTGGCCAACTTTTTGGAAATCGGTGTAAAGTTTGGCCACAACTCTGAAGTTTACTCTTAATTAAATTTCATTATCCTTTATCATGTGTTCTTAATGTGGTACATTTAATAATTCTCTGTACATCTGTTACTAACATGTATGTTTGTTTTTTTTATGTGGAGAACTTGCCTTGAGTATGCTAGTGACGGCTAAATCAGATGTTTATAGCTTTGGAGTTGTGACATTGGAGATATTCATGGGAAGACACCCTGGGGAGTTCCTTTCAACTTTGTCCGGAAATTCTGACTTAGCTCTGAAGGATGTGCTTGATCAACGACTTCCACCGCCGACAGAGAGAACAGAAGAGGTTGTGAAAGTTGTTATCAGTGCAGCGCTAGCATGTACACATTCCACACCAGAGTCGAGACCTACCATGCATTCTGTGGCGCAAGAACTATCAAGAAAAACTCATGTGGAAGTCAGTACATATGCTCCTGAAACCTAAAAGGGTTAATTGGTCATTTAAAGCAAAGTCTAATGTCTTTATATTGTACGGTTTTCCTATGGTGCCTCATTGGCACATGTTAAGCACTAAAATTTATAAGTTTGAGTGATTTTGATTCTTTATAATGATGGACCGCCAACAGATTCAACCACCGCACCAATCATAAAATCCACCAAATTTATAGAATTTGATACTTAGCATGTGCCCATAAATACACTCTAGACAAACCCTATACTATATTCTGTAATATCCGAGTAACGTTAGTATTGTTTTCGATAACAACTTGTTGAATGTTAAAGATATAATATTTTGGATTACTTTAGGTCAATTACTACCAGTGTATACGTCTTCTCTCCACTTGCCGTCACTACCGGACTCCTACCATCACGCAGTCATTGGCTGGAATGTTTAAAATAAGTAAATATTTTAAATTGTAAAAATAAAATATTAATATTTTATATAAATAAAATAACAGTTCAGAGTATAATCGAATAATTTTTGTTTTTGTAGTTGCAGTTGTAGATACTGATAAAAAATTGTTACGACAGTGGTTCATAGTTTCTGATTTGATTTTTTGCAGAGTAAACCAAGCTATGCACTTAGTAGCAGTGACAAGCTAGGTTCAGAAGGTAGGGCTTGCCGATCTTTGTTTAGTACCCCCAATATAATTTATATATCTGTCTTGACTTTTTGTGGTCAAATTGATCTGGCTGATAATTAGTAATTATTCATACATGAATCTTCAAAATTGAAAAAAAAAATACATTTTAAAGTAGAATAGATGTAGATTCTAGTAATATATTTTTCATAATTTTTTCTAATTATTTTATATATGTAAAATTTCAGTCAAAATTTGGTCGATTTGACAAAAAAGTCAAACAACACAAATAAATTGGGAGGGAAGACCTCCGTCTGAATGTACATGTCCCTTTTGACTTTTGACTAGTCAAATTGACGACACATTGACTAAAATTTATATATATATATATATATATATATATATATATATATTATATTTGAAAAAAAAATAAAAAAATTATCATCAAAAAGTAAATCTAGTTTATTTCATTATGTAACTTTCTATTTTCCAAAATAATAAATAAATATTTTTTTATAATTGATCAAGATTTAATCAATTTGACTTCCCGAAATGCAAAGAGACATCTAAATTACGTAGAGAATAATTGGTTTGAATGACTCAGCTTTATTTCTGTGCATATATTTTATTTGGGTGCATTGTGGCTTCTCGAAATTTGACTATCGTCTAGTATATATAAAACGGAAAAGTTAAGTAGTCAAATAACCTAAGCAGAAACAAAATAGACTGTAAATTCCCAACAAAAATATTGAAAATATTAGAGGAATTAGAGTACGGGATTAATTCCTAGGAGTTAGATTAAAAATTTTCCCACAAGAAAACTTATTTGTTGCTTCTCTAGCTAGGTCATAATGTGTCCACAATAATTCGTTTTGCATTCAAGTTACTTTCATTCTTCCTTTTCCATCTTTCTTTATAGAGCACTAGTAAAGCAATCATTAGTAAAGCAAAAGGACTGGATTGTAATCAAAGAAACACAGAATTTTCGTGCCAGTCTGGCTGGCAGTGCTTAAGAACTTTTTTTTTTATAAAAAATAAGAAGTATTTATAAAAAACTGAGAATGTTAATTAAATATTGTTTCAAGACTTCTAATTTTTTCCTAAACAATTTAATTATTTAGAAGTCTTTATCCAAAAAATATTTTTAAAAGTTTACCTAAACGGCCGTTATGTTATCAGTTCCATACATTCCACTTAGCTTAATTTGTGTTTGGTCATATGAGAAAATGAATCCATTAATATGTGATGGTAATTTAAATTATCTATTCATCTAATTTCCTGTCCATGGACCATTACTGAAAATTGTATATTTACACGTGTATTTGACAATAAACTTATATATAAATGATCAAATGAAACTATATTCTCATAGAGATTTATTGATTGTTATTTATTAATTATTTCATAGACACACACATATATTCTCATACATTTATTTTTACTTTAAGAGGCTGATAAACTATTTCTTAATGAAATTTACTTTATGTTAATATTTTACATATCCTCATATTCATTGATTTAGGAACCCTAATGGATTTATTGATAAATCAATTATTCGAAGAGTAACTACAGCAAATGTTTGAATTGCAAATCCTACATATTGAAGGGGATGGTAAAATCTTTAATTATAGTAGAAAAGGTGCTTCTAAGTATATATATGCTGCTGTTATTTGAATATAAAAAGGGATCTATTTATGGGAGTTCTCTTGGAATTTGATTGTACTACAACTTTTCACTGCCTTAATTAAGATAATAGACATTCAAAGTCTGGTTCAGATTGTTAATTATTTCAGTGAAAGGTAGTACTCCCTCCGTCTCAATTTATAGGTCCATTTTGGAATAAACACGCATATTAAGAAAAAAGTTGGTTAGATAGAATCTTATCTCGTGTATCATTAATTAGTGCATTGATAAGTAAGAATATAGTTGAGTTTCAAAAAAATCACAATAAATATAGGGATTAGTGCATTGAGAAATGAAAATAATGTTGAGTTTCAAAAAAATCACAATTAATATGTAGATAAATTTGTATTGAAACAAGAGAGGGACATGTGTTTTGGGACAAATTTTTTTTTCAAAATGGACCTATAAATTGAGACGGAGGGAGTACTATTCAATATTCTTGTTTTGATTGATCTTCTGTCTAAACAAGTAACTAGCTCTGTTGACCAAGATTACTAAATGAAGATGATGAATAATACTCCCTCCGTCCCACCCATTTCTTATCAAATGGGTTGGGCACGGAGGTCAAGGAATATGCATAAAGTAGTGGAAAAAAGGAAGAAAAGTGGGTAAAGTGGTGTGACCCATTGATTTTTAATGTATAAAAAGAAGATAGTGGAGTAAAAGTAGTGTGAAAAGGAAAGAAAAGTGGAGAAGTGGTGGGACCCATTGACTAATTTTGGTAAGTTTTGAAATGTAAAGAATTGACTGGGACATCCAAAAAAGAAAGTGTAAAGAAATGAATGGGACGGAGGGAGTAGAAGAAACAAAAGAGGATTAACAAATGCTTTGACTTTATTATTGCTTTTACACTAGGCTTATGTAAACCCACGTTTATATAATAGTCACTTCAAAGTTCATGAACACATGAATTTAAGATTTAAGCCAAAGTTACAATACTGTACAATTTCCGGCCAGATATATTTTATAAATTTCTTATATTATATAGTAAAAATTTAAAATTCTGATATCTCTTCAACTTCACATAAAATATAACTAATCAATATTAAGGTCATTATTCTTGAAAATTTCAACAAAATTGAATAAGACATCAAACTTTATATAGAATATAACCTGAAATTAACCTAAAATTATGTTTGTGAAATATAATTTGTAAGAAAAATACTGAATATCTCAAAATTTATTCCCAAAACAGTATAAATTAGTTCATAAAAGTATATAAGAATTGTATTTTCATTTGTGGTCCTCGCAACTTACTCAATTATTTTAATTGAAATATAATTTATCTAGTCAAAAGTGAGGTGCTAGCTAGTTATTTTACTAACTTCAAAAGTTCTCCTTTTAATTCTGAAAATATCCTCAATGGGGTCATATTTCGCTTTAGCGAACCTTCGGTATGTTCTTAGGAGCATTAAAGTCTATAATGGCTGCTGTTCATTCATATTAGCCTATTCATATTAGCATATTAGGATATTATAATATGGAGTTACCTGAACGAAATAAATTTAAGGTTTTGAAGATTGGCGAACCCTAACACGGTCAGAGAGAAATAGAGAATCCTATATGGCTTCCTCCTCTTTGGCGAGATCTATTTATTCTGTCCTAATTATCATCATCATGATTTCAACTCATGCAGGTTAATTTCTTGCTTCTCTTCCCTTTTCTACTTTAATTTCAATTAACAGATATTGAGTCTGTTTGTTTCGTAAAAGCAGAAGGTGCTTCTGGCTTCTGCTTCTCTTAACTCGTTTGTGTAAATAAGTAGAAGCATTTTTAAAAAGTTGAGAATGCTAGCTTCTCTTTCACAGCTTCTGCTTTTTTTCCATACACTTTATTAACTTATTTATTTCTCACATCTACCCCACTTCTTTATTATAAGCAAGAAGTCACTTCTTTGAAACTAACTCAAACGGCCTCATTAAATATTTTATTTGTTATTAAGCATTAGTTCGAGTAAATTTATATCACTTAACCTACATAATTATATTGCGAGAATGTATTAGGAATTGTACTAATTGTGAATATATTAGATTCTTTTTTAACTCGGTTTTGTAAATTGTACTTGCAGATTCGAGAAATCGAGAACTCGCTGTACCGCTTCACGGGGCTCCCGTAAACTTTGAACGGTTTAAACTGAGAGAAATGTCCGATCCAAGATCCGAGTTTAAACTTAAACCGAGACGTGCCCCGGATCCAATACATAATTAACCCCTCTAGGCCAGGCTTGGCACAGGGAATATTTGTTATAAGAATTAAGTTCAAATACTGTCGATTCCCACAGCATATATCTATGTATACTATTAGCTTACATGGTACTCACTCGATCAGTATGTTAGCAAAATTTAACTATATTGTATCAGTCAATCGTTAGTTGTATGGTTTGATTTGTTGGTTGTATTGGTGGAATGTTCTGGGCCGATTATTAGTTACTCTCGGTATAACTTTCATGGCGACGTATTTTTTTGAAACGAGGTCTTCGATAACACGATATAAAGACCAAATGAAGTTTTTGAAGGGAGACGTCCTTTGTACAGGGTGTAGGGTTCCAAACCTGCTTGATGAAAAAGCTGTTTCTATCTTATTAGTCAAGACTAACCATTCTGGCGTCACAAATTTGAAGAAGATGATCTCAAATTAAAATCAGTGTCGGAGAAGATTATCCCAACCTATATATCACTTTGCAATCCACAACTCTCGATTGTGCAAAATTTGTCCTCTTTTTCTTCTTAACCCTGTATGATCTAGTATTTTAAAAGGTCAGCCGGGCCGTGAGCGTGGAAACACGCTTAAACACTATTCTACCCTTTTTCATACTAAAAGTAAAGTCAATTTCAAAAAAAATTAGTCAAATGCACATGTAAAATGAAGTGAGTTAAAAACTAAAACATGTAAACAAACATAGTTTTATATTTCAGATCAAATCAAATAAGAGGTGCAAAATGCTAATTACTCCATAAATATCACAAAGGTACTCCCACCAGATTCTTTATGCTCGGGGATGGATGACGACGCACATTTTAAGGCTTCTGTTTATATATTTTTTTTTCTAAATAAAAGTCTAAACATTGAATTTCTATTTGAAAAAAAAATAATCAAATAAGTTATGAAACTATACTTAATAAGAGTTTTAAAATGCGTGTTGAGATTACGTTCTACGATGAAAAAAATATAGTGGGACGGAGGGGGTATATGTTTTTCGTGGATCTAAACAACTGTTCAGAGCATAATTCTAATTTAAATTCACAATCAGTTTTATATTTGTTCTGACTCTATTATTTTTTTGGATGTTATATTTCTTTCATTATTGAATTTGTATAATTCCACTTTTAAAAAAAAATACTTCACAATCTCTCTTGGAATTGAACTGTTGAGAATTTTTTTTATTTACTAAATAAAATTTAGAAATTGGTCTCCCATGAATTTATGAATTGGCCTCCCGTAAATTTATCATTTCCCAATTAAACTTCTATTAGCTTGGAGAAATTAGATGTATTTTGTGAATCGATTTTTTTATGATGTGCTCATGGTTACACAATAAGCATCAAAATTGATGCAATTGAATGGTTTCTATTGGCTTAGTTTCTTTAATAATGGTGGACCCTGCATTTACAATAATCACACCAATCAAAACCCTCCAATTTCATAGATTTAATGCTTAGCACGTGACAATGAGCACACACTAGACAAACCCATTGTGAATATTGTTTTGAAAAGAATATCACCAATATCGAGGATTTCAAGTTTAGCCAAATAGCTAATGATTTCGCGAGGATCCTGTTAGAAATTAAGTAAATTTAGGTTTCCATCTAGAACTGGTTACATAAGATAAGAATTCTTAAAAACTCATTATAAGATACGTGATCCGGTTACAACTCAAATAAATTTGAGTTCCACGCAAGAATTAGTTACATAAGATAGGAATTTCGAAATGAGTTCATCATAAGATATATAGGTTGAGGCATGTCAAAAAATATGAAGATGGTCGGTTTTCCTCTCTACAGTTGGTTATGTTATTTCGAAAACAGTTATTTTCAAAACACATCTCGTAATTTTGGTCTAATTAATCTTTTTTACCTAAATTTTATATGTTGAACTCTTTTGACCCATTTTTCGTCTATTCTGACCGATCATTAGGTTGAATTAAAAGAGTACAATAGAAAAATTAAATCTATTAATTTCACCTTTTTAAATTTCACATTGATAGGTAGACAAAAATCGACCAAAATGATTCAAGGTGTGTCACTAAAACATGTCAAGAGATCTATTTTGCAATTCTATAAAATTCAGATGTATAATAAACTATAATTTATCTGAATTAAAGGGAAATACGTTTTGTAATTAAATCTTTCCAGAAATATGGGTCAGTTCTAAGGCCATAGCTTGTGATTATTTTTTGTGCAGACTCACTAAGTCATAATTATAATACTACACAAAAATATACAAAAGTAATAAAATTAAAATATAAATAATAAAATATTATATATTGAAAATAATCATACAGCGCAGAGATATTCCAGTGTTTGAGAAATATTATATTTATTTCTCCTAAGCAGCAAATGCTTTATTTTAAGCTTGCACATTCACAGCTGACAATTTCCCAGCTAGTACGATTTGTTGACTCATAATTGTTAGTCATTAATCATCGTAGAATTTCTAATAATTACACAATGCTTTTGTGTAGACCAAAATTTCCACAATAATTCTGCTTTAGAGCTTTCTGGATAAAATTCTCACATGACTTGTCCCCGCGCCATTTGGTTTCTTTTAGAACATGACTTGTCCCGCGCCAAATCTGTTTTACAGAATCTTGAGATTAAAAATATCGAGTCAACGTGCTTTCAGGTTTTCTCGGTCTATCTTTCTATATATTCTTTATATAATTTTCGCTTTTTACTGTATTTCTTTTCTGAATTAAGAATGGAATTCTCCCTAACTTTGCGGTTTCCTAGCTAGTTACAATCTTTGATGCTTTGTTTAATTTAAATTATAATAAAACTCACCATCGGATGATTTGTAAACCAATTCTTTCGCTCTATATATAATAATGTTATATCATTTATAAAATGTATAAAATGATAGGGAGGTTAGAGCATCTCCAACCATGCCTGTTTTCTATAATTATAGCCAAGTTCCTATAGAGAGCTATATTTGTCTGTCAATTATTAACATATAAAGTGATAAATTCTATTTATAACAATTTAAAATATTAATACATATACCAAATAGTATCATGACTTACTAACAAACTTTTATCATGATAATATCAATTGCTAATTGATAATATAAATATCAGATTTTCAAGTGCGTGCATAGTAGGCTAACAACCATCTTTTAGGTAGATGATGCATTTTTATTGATTTCAATTTTTTTATACAATAATGATGATCTTTAATGCACAAAAATCACCATTAATATGTCTAAATAAAAAATAGTTGTTAATATAAAAAGATCCTATAAACATACTTTTTAAATTATCGCCAATAGTTTTGTAAATCAATTTCAGTTATTTAATGAAGTCATTTAGCCCTTCCACAATTATTACAAAGCTAGAATAAGTAATTAACAGTTGTGTTTGGTTGGAAAGAATGAGATGCAATTAGTAAAATTACTTGAAACTAGTTTAGATAGGAGGAAAGTTTTAAAAGAAATTTAAGTTAGTGTAAAATTGTTATAATGAGATTTAAAAAAAATTAGGATAACAGTATTCCATCTCAAATTGAATTAATTTAGTAATAACTAAGCATAACATAATTTATTTTTCATTTCATTTCTTGCCGAATCATTCACCCAACAACCAAGTACAACCTAAACGTGTCTGTGTACACACATGCACCGCTATAAATCCGGTATAATGTTGGCTCCTAAACACTAATACACAAAGGAATGGGAAATTTTCTGAAACTTCTTGTTTTTCTTCAATTTCATCTTCTTTTCATCACTGCACTTGCACAAAATATAACATCATCACCAAGAACAGAGGCAGAAGCTCTTGTCAAATGGAAAAACACTTTACAACCATCTGCTTCTCTCAGTTCATGGTCCATAAAAAACCTCAAAAATCTCTGTAACTGGACTGGCATTACCTGTAATGCTGCAGGAGCAGTTTCTAAGCTCAACCTTTCCAGTCAAAATCTCAATGGAACACTTACTCACTTCGACTTTTCTGCATTTTCAAGCCTCACTTCCTTGAACATGAGCAGCAACCTCTTTTCGGATGTCATACCAGTAGAGATTGGAAATCTGAAACAACTTCAGTACTTGAACTTTCGCGACAACTATTTGAGTGGGAGCATTCCTTACCAAATTAGTCATCTTCAGAAGTTACAGTATCTAGACCTGGGATCAAACTACATGGAAAATGCAAAGTGGTACATGTTTTCGAACATGCCACTTCTGACACACCTCAACTTATACTACAATGAGCTTGTTTCAGAATTCCCATCTTTTGTGGTAAATTGTAGGAAATTAACTTTTCTTGATTTATCGCTTAATAAGTTGACAGGTTCCATACCCGAATCAGTGTTTCTGCATTTGCCTAATCTTGAGATCCTCAATCTTTCTTTCAATTTTTTTGAAGGTTCACTGCCTAGAAATATTTCAAAGCTTTCCAAGATAAAAGAACTTCGCATTGGAAGTAATTCATTCTCAGGAATTATTCCTGATGAAATAGGCCTTTTACATAATCTTCTAGTTCTTGAATTGTACAACAACTCATTTGGAGGGCATGTTCCTTTTTCTATAGGTCAACTTGGGCAGCTCCAAACACTTGATCTCAGATATAACTCTTTGAACTCTAGTATTCCTGATGAGCTTGGATTTTGCACCAAGCTCAAAATTTTGGCTTTAGCAGGGAATTTGCTTACTGGACCTCTGCCTCTGTCTTTTCAAAATCTTGAACATATTTCTGTACTACACCTAGCAGATAATTCTCTGTCGGGTGAGCTATCGCCTCGTACCATCAGCAACTGGTCTGAGCTAACTTCACTTTACATAGAGAACAATACCTTCTCTGGCAATATTCCTCCTGAAATTGGTACGTTATCAAATCTCACGGATCTCTATCTGTTTCAGAATAGGCTCACTGGACCAGTTCCGCAAGAGATTGGAAATTTGACAAAGCTTCTTGAATTAGACTTGTCAGGAAACCAACTGGAAGGTTCCATTCCAGCAACAATAGGGAACCTCACAAAATTGGTAGTCCTGCAGTTGCAGTTCAACAATCTTAGTGGAACTATTCCTCCTGAGATCGGAAACTTAGCACTGCTTGAATTACTTGATCTCCAAAGTAACCAATTTTTTGGAGCGCTGCCTGATTCACTTGTTAATTTAGGAAGCTTGAAGTCACTTTTTCTTCATTCCAACAGATTTACTGGCAGTATTCCAGAGGGCTTGGGGAAAAATATTCTCAATTTGTCCACCGTCAGTCTTTCCGAAAACAAGTTCTCCGGGGCATTGCCAGAAGGACTATGCAGTGGTTTGGCCCTTGAAAGGTTTCTAGTGAATGAAAATAACTTTTCAGGGTCTTTGCCAATGTGCCTGAGGAAGTGCTCCAAACTGAGCAGAGTCCGCCTCGATGAAAACCAGTTCTCTGGAAATGTTTCTGAAGCATTTGGTGTTCATCCAAATCTTGTTTACATTTCTATGAGTGGAAATAAGTTTACAGGTGAACTCTCATCCCAGTGGGGAAATTGTGAAAGTCTTGCAAACATAGAGATGTCACGGAACAAAATTTCTGGTGCAGTCCCAACTGAGCTTGGAAATTTAAAGAATTTGCAAGCTCTGAAACTGGATTCAAATCAGTTGACAGGGGAAATTCCATCTGAACTTGGAAATAGTGTCCTTATGCTGAAACTCAACTTGAGCAATAACCTGTTGACTGGGAACATACCTAAGAGTCTAGGCAAACTGTCGAAGCTCACACATCTTGATTTGTCGAAAAACATGATGAAGGGAAGCATACCAAAAGAGCTTGGGAATTGTGAGAGCTTGTTGAGCTTGAGCTTGAGACAGAACAGTTTTTCAGAAAAGATACCGTCTGAACTTGGCAACTTACGTCAGTTGAATATTAATTTAGACCTGAGTAGCAATTCCCTTTCAGGCACCATCCCTTCTAACTTGGGAAAACTGAAGGTTTTGGAGAATTTAAATCTTTCAAATAATCAGCTATCAGGTAGAATTTCTTCTTCACTATCTAAAGGCCTGTCAAGTTTGCAAACTATTGATCTTTCTTACAATAACTTGTCTGGCCCCATACCCTTCTTCCAAGAAAATGCGGCAAAAAATTTCACTGGAAACTCACTCTTGTGTGGAAATGCAAAAGGATTTCCCTTGTGTTGGTCAAAGTCTTTGAAGTCATCCAAAAAATCCAATTCCAGTAAGAAAGTCATCATTGGTGTCATTGTTGCAGTGGTCAGCCTCTTCCTTCTCGGGATTATTATTGTTGGAAATTTTATGCATCATAAGAAAATCAAGAGAAGTTCCAAGAAACTCGAGTCACTGATATGGGAAAGAAAATGTAAATTTACATTTGGAGATATTGTTAAGGCCACGGAAAATTTTGGTGAAAGGTACTGCATTGGAAGAGGAGGATTTGGAACTGTGTACAAGGCAAACTTGTTTAATGGTGTGATTATAGCGGTTAAAAGACTTGATATAACAGACTTTGGCGATGCTACAACAAATAATCGACGGAGCTTTGAGAATGAGATTAGAACACTGACAGAAGTCAGGCACCGTAATATTATTAAACTCCATGGATTCTGTTCCAGGGATAATTGGCTATACTTGGCATATGAATTTGTCGAGAAAGGTAGCCTGGGAAAGTTGTTGTATAGTGATGAGGGGGCTAACATGAGTTGGGATGCAAGAGTGAAAATTGTTACTGGATTGGCTCATGCATTATCTTACCTGCATCATGATTGTTCTCCGCCTATTGTGCATAGAGATGTAACACTGAATAACATCTTGCTCGAGTCAGAACTGGAACCGCGGCTCTCAGATTTTGGCACTGCAAGATTGTTGGGCACAGACTCATCAAACTGGACTAATGCTGCAGGGTCTTATGGCTACATGGCACCAGGTACATTTTTTCATCTCATTTTCATGTGTGCATAAACACGTTATCTGTACTATATCTAATTACATTTTTTCATGTGCAGAACTCTCCTTGAGTATGCTAGTCACAGTTAAATCAGACGTTTATAGCTTTGGAGTCGTGGCGTTGGAGGTAATGATGGGAAGACACCCTGGGGAGCTCCTTTCGACTTTGTCCAGTGATCCAGAGTTAGCAGCTAAGGATGCACTAGACAAACGACTTCCCCCTCCAACCAACAGAATAGCAGAGCAAGTGAAACTTGTTGTTAGTGCAGCGCTAGCATGTACACAATCCGCACCTGGGGCAAGACCTACTATGCGTTTTGTGGCCCAGAAGTTATCAGGAGCTCAGATTTAAATGCACCATTCAGTTTCCGTTTGCTTAAACCATGTTGAGTTTTCTGTCCAAAAAAAAAAAAAAACCATGTTGAGTTTTGGTGGTGTTGGTTAGAAAGGGTGTTGTTTAGTGTGTTTTTAAGTTAGTACTCCTTCCTAATTTCAATTTTAATAGTTTTGTTTGTTAAAATAAAATGTCTTATAATATTTGTCCTCTTATTTGTTCAATACAACTTTTATATTATATCCAAAGAGTTAGTTATCATTAACTCACATAATTTTTGTAAATTATTAAGCAAATAACTATGAAAATCTAGTAAAATGGATGAAAACTTGATTATATCCATGTGTAATTAATGCAATATGACAACAATAATAAGATATCACAAATAATATTTTTTTATGACTCCATCTAATCCAAAATATAATATATAAGGCATTTTTTTACAAAATTAAGATATTTTAGATGTTGATGAAAATGCTCTTACTCCTCGTATATGACTAAGGGTTTGTTTGGTAGTGCTGTTAAAAATTGATGTGCTGTCAGAAAAAGTGCTGGTAAAATAAGTGTTGTTGTAGAAATCAGATAACTGTTTGGTAATTTTTTGATATTTACTTATTTTGAGTTATAATATAAAAATAATAATGTTTTTGGTGAGGTTTTATAATGAAATCTGTAACAGCATTCTGCAAAAGCTGAAAAGCAGATTTTTCCAAAAGCATGGGAGGACCTGCTTTTTCTAACAGCAGCTTTTTAGCTAAAAGCTGCTGTTCGGAAAAGCTGCTTTTTGATTTACCAAACAGTTTTTCACCTGCTTTTCAGCAAAAAGCTGCTGTTGCTGTCTGCAACAGCAACCCCAAACAGTCCCTAAGACGGTAACTTAATCGTATCCGGCAAAAGATGATCACCTATGTAAGAGTAAAATACAAGATCATCTCAAAAGAGAATTGCAAGACCTCTTTTGAAACTATCTATATTCGAATGAGTAAAGAAGCCAACATTACAGAAGGCAGTAATGTACTAACGTAGTCTAAGCTCATCAGAATTTTCAGTTCAATGCTAACTAGCTAGCGCCTCCATTATAAAAGAAAAAGAGAAATGTCCTTTGAATTATTTTACTTATTAATTATTTATGAGTTATTGAAAATATAATAATAAAAATAACATTTATTTATACGTAATTTATGACTTACGCGTAACTTTTATAAACAAAGTTGTAAAAGAATTAAGTCACTCAAAAAAATATATCTCAAACTATATAATTTTTTAATTTTAATTCGACTTCTGGCTTATTTCTTATTTTAAGTCACTTTCGACTTATTACACAGACATACAATTTTTAGCTTAAAATGAGAATTATTAGCTATAAGAAGCCCTTGACTTAAAGTCCACCCAACTTCTCACATAAATAATTAATTTCCGATTCTCACAATAGAAAATTGAGCGGAGAATTTTTTTTTGGACTCTTTCAACATTCTTTTTCCTAACTTAAAAGGTATAGAAAAATTTAATCATCCACAATAAGCATTTTTCACTTTGTTACTTTAGAATGACTTGAAATTTTAAAAAATTACATTACTGTCAAAAGTGAATTTTACCTTGAACCTGTCCAACCATATTTTTATTTAGGCCATAATGAATATGCACCCTCTAAAATAATTAAATAAATATATAATATATTCCTTCCACCCAGTTATTAAATATATATATATTATTATTTATTTATTTATTTTCATTTTTTATATTGTATAATATATTTATAAGAGAGGTGTTAATATAAATATAATATTAAAGAGACTCGCGTGTGGCAGCAGTTATACTTGACATGCATTAGGCTAAGGCGAACAATTTCAGAACAATTTCCTTCGTTTCTAAACCCTGAATTCCGTCAGCTAGCTTCATTTTTCAAAAGGAGTAGAAGCCAATCATATTTTCCGTTCATATAAACCTAGGTGTATATAAATAGTCACTTGAATCATATGAATTCATGGTATAACACTCAAAACAGGGCTTTTTACGACCGAAACCTATATATGGCTTCCTCCTCTCCGACAAGATCTATTTATTCAGTCCTGTTGATCATTATCATCATGCAGTTAATTTTAACTCATGCAGGTTTCTTATTACATACTATTTTTATTTTTTTAATTATAAGCCGAAAAATATATATATTGTTGATGATTATTTAGTCCACCTGTGAATTTGAGACTGATGACTTTTTTTTATTAACGCTGGTTTGCATATGCAGATTATGAAAATAGTAAAATGGAGTTTAAACCTCGACCTTCTTCTCGACCTTTGAACTTCTTCTCAGTGAAAGCTCATCACAGCTATCGAAATATCAACACTCAGTTTAAACCTCGACCTTCCCCCAATCCTATACAAGATCATGGCCCCAGCGGAAGGGGATAATAATCATAATATTAATCGATAATCTTCAATATAGTACTGTACTTGTAATAGCATCTGATTTTCACTTGTATTTCATGGATTATTGTATTAGATACTCCCTCAGTCCCACAAGAAGTATGCATTGAGAAATGATTGGGCACCTATTTTAATGCTATGCTAAATTCACTACAAAAAAACAGGACAAAACCGACCGGATAAAACCGACCGCCAAAAAAAAGCGTCGATTTAAAACCGACCGGACTAAATCGGTCGGTTACGTCGCAGAGCGACGTCGTTTTGCCTTGCTGGCAAGGCCAGGCATTTTATAACCGACCGGGACAACAGTGGTCGGGTTTACGGCTGACGTGTACAATGCTTAACCGACCACAGCATCGGTCGGTTATGTGTTTTTAAAGAATTTAATTGATTTTTAAATAAACTATGAGTTTAAACGACGACGTGTGATCGCGAAAACGAAAACCGACCGCCAGCGGTCGGTTTTATCCTTATATATTCATATAATTTTTTTTATTTATGTGGAAAATGGATAACATAAACTCGTCAGGGAAGGGGTTACGACGCCGTTTTTGTATAAATATCATAACCGACCGGCACCGGTCGGTTTTAACTCGTAATTTTGATTAATATGATTCTCCCCCACCAGTCTATCTTTCTTTTTCCCCAACTTATTTTCTTCCTCTTCTCTTCCCAAAAATCTCTCTCTACTCCCCTCTCTCTGTGTCTCTGCCAACTAATCTCTATGCACATGAAGAATATGGATTTTAAACTCCGTTCGGTCTCGATTGGATTTTGGATATCAATCTCAATTAGGGTTCAATCTCAATTGAAAGGTATATCGATCTCTCCCTCAGTTTCTCTTTAGCATTTTGTGTATGTATATATATATGTGTTTTTGTATGTATGTATATATATGTTTCTTTATGTATATGATTTTGAATTTGAGTTTGATTTTGAATTTGAGTTTGATTTTGATTTTGATTTTTAGTTTCTCTTTAATTGTGAATGTTCTTTGAATTCGATTTTTAGTCGAGTTTGTAAGCATGAATGCATGATAATGAAGAAGGAGTCCGTTTTTGAAGCAAAATATATAATCATTTCATTCATATTCATAATTTATAAGAACACCCATAAACATATATATTTATAAATACTTAAATAAAATTCATAATAAAACACTTGAAAACAACTGTAACAACTTCAAATCCCCGAAGGGCCCGCCTTGCCTTTGCCTTTGCCCGCCTTGTCCTCCTTGTCCTCGTCCTTCTTTTGTTGCTTCAACTTCGCGGTCATCATCCCCGCGAAGCGAATCAACCACTCTTGCTTGCGTAGCGCTGCCCGCCTTTCTTCCTCTAACCGCTCCTGTTCGAGATAGTGATCCATTTGCATGAACATGATTGGGATTCTATAATCCCAATCCATTTCCACCCAAATGTCATCGGGGATGTCGAGAATGCCATAGGAGACTCCATCGATTGTGACGGTGTTGTTGTTGTAGTTGATTGTGACTGCCATTGTAATTTTGATTGTGATTGTAGTAGTTGTAGTTAATTTGTGGTAGATTAGAGCCCTTTTTATAGCACAAGTGTTAAGCAACTAAAAAGTCTCTACATTGAATTGTATTAGTGTTACAATCCCAAGAGTCACCCTTCCATTACCTTGTATTGAATTCTATGAGTTACACTCCCAATATTCATACCCCTTGATTGCTTAGGAATTTGATAGGATTTTGAAATTTAAATATTATTAAGATTAATTTTATTTGATTTTGGACTTTGAATTTGATTTACTCATCTATTTTATTTGATTTTGAGTTTGATTTGATTTTGATATATTTTTTTGAGTTTGATTTTATAAAGCGTGTGAGTTTAATTTGTTGTTCGCATAAATTTTAATTTGAAATATTTTGAAGATTAAACAATTTTTTAGGGAGTTATCAATGACGGGACTGGTTTTTATCAGACGACTTGTGAATAAATGGTTGCGTTTGTTATGAGTTTTCTGATATAAAACCAGTTCCGTCAAATTATTTTTTTTAAAAATTTAAGCGACAAAACCGACCGACTAAAGTCATAACCGACCGAGGTTACCATTGCCGTAACTCAGTAAACCGACCGATTGGGTCATAACCGACCGTTTATAGCATAATCAAGTGCAGAAAACCGACCGATATGGTGGTCGGTTTTGTTCTTATTAGTTTTATTTATCGATTTATTTGGCTAAGTCTTGAGAATGCTCTGCGGCACCGAAGAACGACGTCGTTTGCATACTATAAAACCGACCGACCTCGGTCGGTTTTGATTATTTTATTTTTATTTCTTGATTTATTTTGGCTAAGTGCTAAGACGACGTCGTTTGTGCAAAATAAAACCGACCGAATTGGTGGTCGCTTTTGGGCGGTCGGTTTAATATGGTCGGTTTTAAATGCTGGGAAAGTAGCGTTCTGCTCGTTAACCGACCAGAAACGGACGTTCGTTTTATTTTGCAACATAACCGACCACCCGGTGGTCGGTTTTGACCCCCATTGTATATTTTATTATTTAAAAAACGGCGGGTAGGTGCGTTTTAGCAGTGATACGACATCGTTTTGTTTAAATAGACATAACCGACCGTTTATTTTTGATAGTCGGTCGGTTTTGTGTGAGCTAAAAAGTTAAAAACTACTCTCCACTTTCATTATACAACAAAGCTTGGAAATTATCAAATATCAAAAGAAGAAGAAGGAGAAGAAGAAAAAGAAGGAGAAGAAGAAAAAGAAGAACAAGAAAGGAAGGAATCAATTATCAAAAACAAAGTAAGCTACTCTTCTTAATTATGATCACATTGTGATTTTATTTATTTTGTTGAGAATAATTTGTATGAATGTTGTTTATATAAATTTCTTGGATAATTTGTAATGTGTATATGTTTTATGTTATGTTAATACATACGTGCGTGGTGTGTATATATATTTATGTAGATGACAAATCTTGATCGAAGTTGGATTAGTAACCGGTTGCAACGAGATAAAATTACTCTTAATTTAGAATATAGGGAAGGTGTAGAGGAATTTTTGAATTTTGCAAGCTTGAAAATGGAGGGAGGTATGATGAAATGTCCTTGCAAGCTTTGTAAAAATTTGAATTGGTTAGGGGTAGATGATGTTCGGTTTCATTTGATATCCGAGGGTATGATGGAGAGTTATACGGTATGGACTTCGCACGGAGAGGTTTCGCAAAAAAATAAAAAGCGAAAATCATGTGAAACGCGAGAATGTCGTAGGGTAGTAGATGATCATGTTGATATCAACTCCATGTTACATGATTTTGCCGGTTCGAATCATGAATTTTATGATACCACGGGTACTACTAATGTTGAAGAAGCTCCTAATGATAGTGCTAAAGAATTTTATAAGGCGATTGTTGAAAATGGTGCTCCTATTTATCCCGGTTGCACAAAATTTACAAGATTAAGTTTTACCGCAAAATTGTTGGAGTTCAAAAATGCGTCTAATTGTAGTGACAAAGCCTTCAACAGTTTGATTAAGATCATTATGGACGTGTTACCAAAAAAGCACACATTACCCGAGTCTTATTATGAGATGAAAAAGGTTATGAAAAGTTTAAGGGTGGAATATGAAAAAATTGATGTGTGCGAGAATGATTGTATGCTATTTTATGGAGATGACAAAGATAAAATTGTGTGTGATATATGTAGTTGTAATCGATATTTGGATAAATCAAGGAAAAATGGTAAGAAAATTCCGAGAAAGATTTTAAGACATTTTCCTTTGATTCCCCGACTGCAACGCTTATATATGTCGGCACATACATCCAACCACATGAGGTATTACAAAAATCGAGAGGTCAATGAAAAAGAAATTTCTCACCCTGCGGATGGAGACGAATGGAAGAATTTTGACCTCCGATATCCATCATTTGCTCAAGAAATTCGTAATGTAAGACTTGGTTTTGCGACCGATGGTTTCAACCCGTTTGGGAATACGGGTAACAAAACATATAGTGTATGGCCCGTGGTAATTGTTGTGTATAATCTTCCGCCGTCCATGTGTATGAAGAGACCGTATATGTTTTTGACGGATATTATACCGGGTCCGGAGAGTATTGGGAAAAATATTAATATATATCTTAGACCTCTCATTGATGAATTGAAGACATTATGGTATACCGGAGTGCAAACATATGACCAATCTCTAAAACAAAATTTTACCATGAGAGCGGCTCTTATGTGGACAATCAGTGATTTTCCTGCCATGAGTATGGTAAGTGGTTGGTCGGGGAAAGGAAAGCTTGCATGTCCAGTGTGTTTGGGAAGTGTGCAGGGGTTTCAGTTAAAACATTCTGGGAAATGTTCTTTTCATGGCACTAACCGAATTTTTCTTGAACCTAATGATCCATTGCGTAAGAAGAGTAGCTTGTTTGACCATTCGGAAAAAAGGTTGTGGCGTGGACGCTTATCCGGGGAGGAAGTTAAAACTTGGATTGATAGCATAGACTTTCCACCACCCGGAAAGACTAACAAAAAGAAAAGAAGTGATGGATATGGGGTTGAGCATCATTGGACTCATGCCCCGATGTTCTATGATCTCCCTTATTGGTCTTCACATAGTTTGCGACATTCCATTGATATCATGCATACCGAAAAAAATGTGTTTGAGAACATATTTTTTACCATTGTTGGGGGCAAGAAGTCAAAAGATCACCACAAGGCAAGGTCGGATTGCAAACACTTCGGTGTGTTGCCTCATTTGTGGATTGATGAAAATGGCAAAAAACCAAAAGCTCCGTACTCTCTTAGTAGAAAACAACTCAAACTTCTATGTCAGTGGATTGAGTCGTTGAAACTTCCAGACGGTTATGTCTCAAATATATCTCGTTGTTGCAATGCTAAGGAGTGTAAGTTTTTTGGATTTAAATCGCATGATTGTCATATTTTCCTTCAAAAATTGTTGCCTCTATCAATTCGCGAGCTTCTACCGGGACCAATTGTGGATGCCTTGACAATGATTTCCAATTTTTTTCAAGAATTATGTTCATCTGTGATTACGAGATCCGACTTGGATCTAATGACGAAATCGGTTATTAGAGCTTTGTGTTTATTGGAAACAATTTTTCCTCAGACTTGGTTTGATTCGATGGAGCATTTGGTAATACATTTAGCAGAAGAAATTAGACTAGCGGGACCCGCTTATTGGCATTGGATGTATCCAATTGAACGGTTATTAGGGAAATTTAAACAAAAGGTTGGTAATAAAGCGCGAGTCGAGGGTTCAATTGCCGAACGTTATATGGAAGAGGAGATTCTTAATTTTTGTTCCTTCTACTTTGCCACGGACTCAATTCATAATAAAATACGTCGCAATGAAGCTCGTTTTGATGGTGATGGCTCCGAAAAATTAGAAGTTTTTGAATATCCAATTGAATGTCTTGGTAAAGAGGGAAGTCGTTATTTGACCGATAAAGAGCGAAAGTTAGCAGAAGAATATGTACTTCTAAACTCTCCAGAAATTCAACCTTATCTAAGGTATCATTTATAATTTTTTAGGTTTATTTAAATTTATTTAAATTCATTTTAATTTATTATAATTTATTGATAATTTATTTTAATTTATTTATTATAATTTATTTCAGGCGGTTTACAGATCGTGTTATGAGTCAACGTCCGGAGACAACACCTCAACAATTAGATTGTTACATAAAGACCCGATTTAAAGATTGGTTATTGAAAAAGGTATATATTGTTTTTTCAATTTCTTTTGAAATTTGAATATATTTCATCAATATAATTTTAATATTTTTAGGTTGGACGAAATGATGTAAACCGACCTCTTCTTCAATATTTGTTTGAGGGACCGGCTATGCGGGTAATGACATTTGAGACTTGTAAAGTCAATGGATACAAATTTTGTACGAGAACATCTTCCGGTTCCGGTGTCATTGTTAAGGGCACTTCACATGATAACAATAGTGATTATTATGGACAATTGGAGGAAATTGTCAAGCTTATTTATCGAGGAGGAAATTATGTATATTTATTCAAATGTATATGGTTTGATAGTGTCGGAAATGGTGTTGTGATTGATAAAAATAGGGTCGTGACCGTGGATATTACTTCAAGATTGAAGTCGGATGAGATTTTTATTTTGGCTAGTCAAGCTTCCCAGGTTTACTATGCTCCCAGTGTATTGAATCCACATGGCAAATATTTTACGGTCGTCAAGTCTAAAAGTCGTCCGATAAGCGAATCTATCAAAATATCAAATGATATTGAAGAAGCTTATCAAGAAGATAGATCAAATGCTACTAGTGCATTCTCTATATTTGTTGATTTTGCACAATATGGTTCCTTACCGTTCGTTCGACATGAAGAAGATGAACAAGAAGAAGAAGACAAAGATGAAGAAGAGGATGATGATGAAGAAGAAGAAGAAGAAGAAGAAGAAGAAGAAGAAGAAGAAGAAGAAGAAGAAGAAGAAGACAAAGATGAAGAAGAGGATGATTATGATGATGGATTTGATGAAATTGATTAATATAATTGAATATTTTATGATGTTGTTGAATTATTGATTATTAATTTGTTAGTTTCATGAAATTATTGATTATTGATTTGTTAGTTTGTTGGATGGTTGTTGGTTTTGTCGCAGGTAAAGGCAGAGAAAGGAAACAACAAAACCTTGTTTTTTTTGTTAAAATACGCAGAAAACCGACCGACTAGTCACATAACCGACCGCTTTTACCATTCAATACGCAGAAAACCGACCGAACTGCTATATAACCGACCACGGTTACCATTCGGTAAAGCAGAAAACCGACCGATTGCAAATATAACCGACCACGGTTACCATTCGGTAAAGCAGAAAACCGACCGATTGCAAATATAACCGACCGACTTTCCCTATATATTTTTAAAAAATCCGGTTCGCCTAATTTTCACGTTACGAAGTCACACATGTTAATTATAAACTTGACTAAGATGTTTTAAATTTTTAGACAATTCAAAAAACATTTTTATATGTACGGATCCCCTAAACAGAAGACTAATCATATACCAGAAGTCTTATTTTGAATTACCTCGTTCACTCTTAATTATTCAAAAATTAGATGTTTTATTATTTAAACGATCCAACCGTACGGATGTTAATAAAATAATCTCATCAACGTTGAGACAAAATTTCAGATGATTTCGATGAATCGAAATACACCTTTATAACCTTTTTATTGTGAAAATATACATAAATAAAATTTTAAATTAAGAAAATATTTTTAAAAAACCCGGTTCGACTAAATTTCACGTTACGAAGTCACACATGTTAATTATAAACTTGACTAAGATGTTTTAATTTTTTAGACCTTTTAAAAAATATTCTTATATGTATGGATCCCCTAAACAGAAGACTAATCATATACCAGAAGTCTTATTTTGAATTATCTCGTTCACTCTTAATTATTCAAAAATTGATGTTTTATTATTTAAACGATCCAACCGTACGGATGTTAATAAAATAATCTCATCAACGTCGACACAAAAATTCAGATGATTTCGATGAATCGAAATACACTTTTATAACGTTTTATAATAATACTTTATATAAACAAAATATTAAATTAATAAAATATTTTCCCAAAAACACAAAACCGACCGACTATACAGTAAAACCGACCGACCTTGAAAAATTACGCGGAAAATGAATTTTTTCGTGAAAAATTAAAACACCCGCGCGACACAAACGACGTCGTTTGATGGTACTGCACAGATTTCCAGGTCAAAACCGACCGGATTGCCGGTCGGTTTTGGTGCGTCAGTATATAAACAAAAAAAAGCCCCCCTTTCCTCTTTTATTCTCACACGAACGACAGTACTCTGCACCCCTTTCCTCTCCAAACTCTTTCAAACTCCAAACTCGAATCAAACCCTCTCCTAACTCTTTCAAGGCAAGAATCAAGTGCAATGGCGGCAAGAATCAAGAATCGGAAACCCTCTCCAAAATCCTCTTCAATGGTAGAATCCGAAACCCTCTCCTAACTTTTAATTTGTGTTAGTATAGAGCTTAAATTTGTGTTAGTATAGAGCTCTATTGAACTTCAATTTGTTTGATTTAATTGTTTAGTTTTCAAGCTTTTATATGTATGCATTGTATGTATATAAAATTTGTATATGTTAGTTTGGAAATATACATGCAAGTTCTTGTCGTCGGTTATGTCATGAGAATGAAAACAATAGGTTTTAGTTTGTGTATGTTAGTTTTGGTTTGTATATGTTTTAGTTTTAGTTTGTATATGTTAGTTTTAGTTTGTATATGACCGTTTTGGTTTGTATATGTTAATTTGTATATGTTAGTTTGGAAATCTCTGTTTTTTATTTGTTTTTATATTTTTGTAATTTTTAGTTTGTACTCACATTCATAAGGAGGGCTTGGAATTGGTTTTGTGTTTGTATTAAGGGGTTGTGGTTTGCATTTGGCATTTTGATATAATTAAGGTGTTGTGGTTTGCATAATTGGTTGTGAATGAAATTTATGTGATATAATTAAGGGGTTGTGGTTTGTATTTTGGCATTTTGATTTATAAGGGGTTGTGGTTTCATTCATTTTGGCGTTTATATGTTCAAAAATGAGTCGATTCATAAGGTGTTGTGGCTTGCATAATTGGTTGTGAATGAAATTTATGTGATATAATTAAGGGGTTGTGGTTTGCATTTTGATTCATAAAGGGGTTGTAGTTTCCATTTAAAGTCGATTATTTTTTTATTCATATTCTAACCAATGGTGTTTATGGTGTTTGATTAGGGCACCTTGTGGTGGTTTGTCATCCTTGTGGTGATGATTATTGCCTTAATGGCAAGAAAGGCAAGGGCAAGGGGAAGGCCAAGGAGACAACCAAGGCAAGGGAAAAGGGAAAGCCAAGGAGACAACTTCCACTCGGAAGGGTAAAGGAAAGTCTAGCACCTTGGCTATACGTGATGAGCCAACTGATTCGGATGAAGGCGGGGAGAATCCGAATGAAGAGGAAGTTCCAGACGAAGGGTAATTAGGAGGCCACGATCCCATTCAGCCGGTTTGTTTGGAAAAGTCCCTCCGAAACCAATCCGTATCAATATTTCAGGAGGACAGTAAGTCTACTTGTAGTAACTTATATATATATATATATATGTATATCTATCTATCTGTATATATATATATATGTATCTTGCACTTGTTTAAATTTTGTTGACATACATATATATGTACATATAATCTCTTTTCACATTTTGGTAGTATTGAAGATGATCAAGCAAAGAAGACTTTGCTTGCTATTGTTCGTGAAAGGTGGCCCGTTGGACATTACACGTTCACCGACATTGTTGAACATGATGGTGAATGGCTAAAACACGTAGTCGAGGAATTTAATGTAAGCTACTCTTCTTATGCTCACATCGTGATTTGTATGCATGCTTTTTTATTTATTTGTATTATGTGTAAATAGTCTAACCATATGTATGTAATTTATCTTGATTTTATTATAATTGTAGTTATATTTCAAGCAACAAAAGGGACAAAGCCGGTCCGAAGCAAAAAATATAATTGAGAAGCATATCAAGAACACAATAAAGAGGACGTTGAATGAGCTCAAGACAAATATTGAGCAAAAATCAAAGGAAAGCGGAATATCAAAATTGAGTTTAAGACCTGGATATTGGTCTGAACTTTTTTGGAAGGATTTATTAAATTATTGGGAAAAGAATGAGGGGCACTTGCATAGGTCATCCGTTGGATCTACGAACCGCAAGAACGTCGAGCGGGTGCATAGTGCCGGTGCCCGGTCTTTTAATAAAGTGAAGGAGGTATATATAAATATCTATTATCATACACACCTTAATTTCACTTTTAAGATTTAATTCACATATATATTATATTGATGATTTAAATTGTTTTTGGAAGGAAATGAAAAGGAAGGAACGTGAAAGAATCCAACTCGCCTTGAAGTATGGAACCGGACGCATACAAGGGTTGGAAGTGATCCCGAGCACCCCGTGTATACCACGCCTGCTGCAATGGCCATAGCGGTAATTAAATGATTGTCTTGTGGTTTTTTTTTAAAGTTTCAATGTCCATTTTACTTTTTAAGTTGTTTAATGTACTGATTGATGCACATTTCTCTGTAGACACGATATGCTTCTATTCTAGAAAGCAGGCCGGTGTCGGTTACACAAACAGGGGATAGAGACGAGCCCTTGGAATGGTGGTTGTCAGCAACCGGAGTTCCCGAAGGCAAAAAGCCTAAGAAGGACTACCTTGTTGGATTCCCCGAGGCTCGTGCTAGTCAACTTATTCCGACTCTTGCCTCACGTTACAGGGATTCAACAAGAGGCGAAGCCGGTGGATCTTCCGGTCAGAGACAAGAAGCCGTCATTCCCGACAATGTGTACCTTCTCGGTCGTGCGCAATGTGCTCAATGAGGTCCGTGCGAACCCCCTTCAATTTCAGCGACAAATGTCTGAAGAAGAGATTCGCGAATTTTGCAAAAACCGCACTAGAGGCCTCCGATCCAGCTGCCGATCCAAGTACAAGGGTTCAATGGAATTCATGATTGGTGGGGAGATTTTACACTTGTGGGGTCGATGGTCGAGGATGATACTCCTCAAATGGAAAGGAAGGTTGAAGAGGTACGAATTCATATTTGTTATCTACTTGATTGATCGAGTATGCTTATTTTCTTATTGGTTGTCATTGTCTATTATATGTGCAATTAGTAGGGTTGCAATCTCTCTCTGCAATCTCTCTCTCTCTCTCTCCCTTTCTCCCCCTCCCCCTCTCTCTCTCTCGACCTCCCTCCTCTCTCTCTCCCTACCTCCCCCTCCCTCCCCCTCTCTCTCTCTCTCTCTCCCTCTCTCTCTCTCCTCTCCGCCTCTCCCTCCTCTCCTCTCTCTCTCTCTCTCTCTCTCTCTCCCCCTCCTCCCCTCCCTCCCCCCTCCCTCCTCTCCCTCGCTCACCTCTCCCCCCCTCCCCTCCTCCCCTCCCTCTCTCACTCTCTCCCCCCCTCCCTCCCCCCCTCCTCCCTCCTCCCTCGCCACTCTCTCTCTCTCCCCCCTCCCTCCCTCCCTCCCCCGCTCACCCCTCTCTCCCCCCTCTCCCCCCTCCCTCCCTCCCTCCCCTCCCGCTCTCACTCTCGC